>NC_056511.1:27767564-27827917 GCF_014905685.2 Nematolebias whitei | reverse complement strand
CTTCTGGCATTTTGGCATTTCCTTCTCCCCAGTCTTCCTTCAGACTCTGGCACCTTGATTTCCGAATGACATGCAAAATTTGCTTTCATCCGAAAAAAGTACTTTGGACCACTGAGCAACAGTCCAGTGCTGCTTCTCTGTAGCCCAGGTCAGGCACTTCTGCCGCTGTTTCTGGTTCAAAAGTGGCTTGACCTGGGGAATGTGGCACCTGTAGCCCATTTCCTGCACACGCCTGTGCATGGTGGCTCTGGATGTTTCTACTCCAGACTCAGTCCACTGCTTCCGCAGGTCCCCCAAGGTCTGGAATCGGCCCTTCTCCACAATCCTCCTCATGTCCGGTCACCTCTTCTCGTTGTGCAGCGTTTTCTGCCACACTTTTCCCTTCCCACAGACTTCCCACTGAGGTGCCTTGATACAGCACTCTGGGAACAGCCTATTCGTCCAGCAATTTCTTTCTGTGTCTTACCCTCTTGCTTGAGGGTCTCAATGATGGCCTTCTGAACAGCAGTCAGGTCGGCAGTCTTACCCATAATTGCGTTTTTTTAAGTAATGAACAAGGCTGGGAGTTTTTAAAAGCCTCAGGAATCTTTTGCAGGTGTTTAGAGTTACGTCATTGATTCAGATGGTTAGGTTAATAGCTTGTTTAGAGAACCTTTTCATGATATGCTATTTTTTTGGGACAGGCATTTTGGGTTTTCATGAGCTGCATGCCATAATCATCAGTATTAAAACAATTAAAGACCTGAAATATTTCAGTTGGTGTGCAATGAATCTGAATTATATGAAAGTTTCATTTTTATCATTACATTATGGAAAATAATGACCTTTATCACAATATGCAAATTTTTTGAGAAGGACCTGTATGTCCAGGCACGGATACAGCCCCACCACTACGGGCGCTGATGGCCTCTTTCTGTCTTTCTCATTCGGAGGCAGAACCCCGCTTTTCTTTTCCTGTTTATTTTCTCTACTCAATAACTGCACACTCTGACATACCAATGCCAACTCCTTCCATTTTCTAGCCAATACCAACAATACTGCTTCCTTATCCACTTACTGCAACTGCATAAGGGTTGAGGCAGTGTAATTAAATGTAACAACTGCCTAACATACGTAACCAGTCTGGGTGTGTTTCCCTTCAGGCTCAAAATACCAGTCTCAGCTCACAGCAGCGGGCGATAAGCATTCCAAAAGTTTCTCATTCCCTTAAAGTGACACCGCAGCTTTTCCACACACTCAGGAACAAAATAAAAGCTGTTCCTGTTGTGCTTTCAAAAATAGTCAAAGACAAGCAAGTGTCATTTGGCTCATTATTTGTTTATTATTATTGTTATTATTATATTTATTTTATTTATCAGTATCTTTATATACTGTCACTTTTCGTTAAGCTTTTCATTTTTATTTATTTCCCATGATCGATAGGTATAGTTCAACGTTGTGTTTTATTAATAGATTTGTGTGAGCAGCTTCGACTGAAAATGTCTCAAGGACTCCTCAGCGCCCCCTGGTGGAACAGGCTTCTAGAACTCTCCTGTGAGTGTTTCGGTTCCCCACTTAGGGTTCTAATCCCGAGGGCAGCAAAGGATTTTAGATCCAGCGAACTGCTTCACCTAAGTTCCTAATAGAGGTTTAAAAATAAATCACACAGACCGTACGTTATCACCACAAGGTTTCAGGGTAGTGTGATATTATTTGTAACTCCTCTCAGTTATTCATGCATTCACACATTTACTCACAAAAGAAAATAAGAGAAGATAGGAACAGTGAGAAAGTCACAGAGAGACGCGTCTAAAGAAGGCTTTTTTCTTTTAGCTGAACCTCACTTGTAAATCCAATCAGGTCTTGGTAACTAGTCTCACTAATTGTTTTTAGGTCTTGACTAAATTTACCTCACTTTTAAACTTAAGGTCTTGGCAAATTGGTCTCACTGTATTTCAGGTCTTGACTGAATTTGCCTCACTTATTGGGAAGGTCTTGATTTTTTATAGTTAGGCTTTACACATAGTCCTTAACTTTATCGTTAAAAAATCTCACTTCTTTAAAATTTGAAGGTCTTGGTTCAGTTTGAACTAGTTCAATACCGTTTTTCAGCAAATTTTTGAAAGATGTCAGGGTTTTACCTGTACCTTAAATAAAACACAGGGAGACAAGAATGAGATTTCTAGAACTTATCTTTGCAAAGAGGGACAGCGTTCAACTGAAGTCAGAACAAAGTCCAACTTGTTTCAGCGTGCATTCCTTTTTTATTCAGGCAAGTAGGAATGGCAAACGTTCAGGCAAGTAGGAATGGCAAACAGGAAACACAAGATCTGGTGGTTTTCAGGTAACAAAGACTTGGCAGTTTCTATCAAAACAGGAACTTTGAGTTTCCAACAAGTCAGTAGAGAAAGGTTTCACAGCATTATAGAACAGTTTAAATGAGTATAAGTTTAAACGATCAATAGATAAAGTAAAATACTCTAACAATAACACAGCTTGAAAAACAAAATACTCCTCTGAAACATCAGTATGACTCCATGCTGTCCAATGAACAACAATTACAAAACAAATTATTTGATGCTGAAACAAAGTGTAACCTTTTCAACCAAGAATATCTCAGAATGCAGAGCTATTATGATGATTTACAACAGAAGTTGACGGACACACAAGCCCGACTTTCTAATGAAATCAAAACTAAATCAGAGATGCTTACAACTCTACAAAAATCATATGAAAACAATGATCTTATACTTGAACAAAATTATATCTGCCTGACTGATTTAAAACTCAAAGATGAACAAATCAGATTTTTACAGGACCAACTGTCTGAAGCAAAGAATCCATCCATTTTGAGGTTACGACCTCCTCCTGGCATTAATGTCCAATCTTTCAACAAAGGCCTAGTAAGTAATCTCATTTTCACAAAATCACTTATCCAGATCTGATGACCTGGAACAGAATGGTGAGTATCCCTGGACTTTCGAGTCTTCCACTGAGTTAAACAGACATTACCCTCCAAACACACTTGGAATGGTCAAACTGAACCCCTCCTCACCACCAATGAGCACCCAAGCTCAATCTGAACTAACAAACAAAGATCTGGGCATGCTTGCTAAACACATTCAAAGTTTTGACCCTCACACAGGTACTGATGTAAAATTGTATCTTGATGATGTGGAATATCACCTCAGCCAGTTCCCACATGCATCTATCGAAGACAAAATATATCTTATCAAAATCACTTCTAACACAGAAGTCAAAAGGTTTATCGACCGACAGACATCTCACATCAGATCTGATTTTTCTCTCTTGCGCCAAGCTATAGAGAGAGAGTTTTCTGACTTTGCTTCTTCATCAGGTTTAGTAGTTGCTCTGAACATCAAACAAGAAAAAAATGAACACCCACAGGCTTACTACCACCGGTTGTTCAACGCTTACTTTGGTAATAACAATTACCCCAACATGGAAGAAGATTTAAACTTTAAAACACTCTTCATCCAGAATCTCAATGAGTCAATTACCAGCTTACTCGGCATTTCTGCTGACCCACAAATCTTCACCATCCTTCTGCTAAGAGAGTTAGCCTGCAGGGCTTTTCAAAAACTGAACCAATTTAAGCCAGCGGAACCCAAGAATGTTTTTGCTGTGAACACAGTACCCTCAACTTTGGGACTTAACAGGGCAAGTGTGGACACTGACTCAACCAGAGCAAAAGCTGCACCCCCTTTCCCAAAGCTGACAAAAACCCATCTTATTTCTGGCCTAAGACACCTTACCAAAGGAAATGTCCCGGTAAATACCAAGGTTCTTGGAAACCTCTTCAGGGGGGTAAACACTCTCCTAATCAGCCCCACACCTTTCAGATTTGTCACTCCCGACCTGAAAGAAAACCACCTTTAGTACGTCAGAAACGTTCTAAAAAGTCCAAAGGATCACCAAAGACTAAAAAAGGTAAGTCTACCAACTTGACTCCTAAAGAACTTGAAATAATAAAACGTTTCCTTCATGAAACACACCAAGACAATGACACCAAATGTGTTGACCTTAGGTCAGTGACCTCTCTGGCCAACTAACCGTTGGACAAACAAGCTGCAGATTTAGAACTTCAACCTGCCACCACAGATTGCAACTCTATTTCTGACATTGTTCTTCCTCCAGAACAACAAACTGACTATTCACACACCCTGAATGCAATCTCAGAAGTTCAAATGAACCCTGAGGATCTCTATTTCGAGAACAATTACTCTGAGTTCCCAGCGGAACCCCCAATTCACCAATTTTTGTGTAACCTTACCGAACGGGGGCCCGCATGAAAGTTTTACTTTTCACTAACGCTGGAACAAGTCCTCACTCATGACACACTTCTTGACACCGCAGCAGATTTCACCCTGATATCATCTACTCCGTTCAAGAAACTGTAGTCAGCAGCGAAACACGCTAACAAGAATTTAGTTCTTCAGCCTTGCCTTCTTGGTATTACACCTTATGCGTCTAATAACACAACTGTATCCTTTGTGACTCAGATACAGTTTAAGATCGGTAACATGACACTTAGCCATCCAGTTTATGTGTCTGAATTATAAACAATTCTACTATTGGTGGGATAAGATTTGTTGACACGATTTCACGATCACAATCTCCCCACCCAAAGACAAACATCAGGTGACTGAGAACACACCTCCCACAGAGGTAGTGTCAGTTACACCTGCACAACCACTAGATCTGCAAAGAGCTCATATGATTGACACTACATTCTCTCCAGACTGACAAATCCAACATGACTCAGAGTCCATCTATTCTCAGAGAGGCCAGAGGCCACTCACAGGTGTCAGGACAAAACAAACAGTTTAACGATCTCACAGACTCGTTAACTAACAACAGTACCACCAGTGGTAACACAGTCTTTCGACCCCTCCTGGCCACCTGATTTTATCCCACACCCACCCGCCCAAGAGGTGCAAATGCTCACACATCCATGTGCTGCAGCCTGCTCTTCTGATCTTTCACAACCAACTGCTTACACATTCTCAGTTGGACTTACATTGTCTGATAAAGACATCAATAAGCTTCAATCTCTGGATCCAGCCATCAAAAGGATGATTTACTACCTAACTGATCCAGACCATGTCACTCCCTCCTCAGAGGAACTTGACTCAATCCCTGAACTTTGTACATTCCTTAAGGTAAAACCTTTCCTGAAAATGTTTAAGGACGTGTTAATATTTGCTCCTGAGCCAAAAACTTCACCTTCGTTCATGGTGCCTTATGACCACAGGGGGGTGATGTTGGCACACGCCCATTAAAACCCCATCGTCATAACACAATAGCGCCAAAGCAACACTCAGAGCATTAAGACAAGTTTCTTACTGGCCAAGAATGTGGAAAGATGTAAACAGCCACATCAGAGACTGCATGATCTGTTGCCAGCTCCAGCCTGCAAGAGTTCCACATCAATCTAATGGCATCTCTACATCTAAGATGATGAATGGTCGACAAACGACACTTCCTTTACACACATACTACAAACCTGGTGAAAACACCAACCACCAGTACATGAAAGATCGGAATAAACAACTGAAAAATACCTTTACCTTTAATCAAAAGTGTCTTAACAAGACAACTAAACAACTCAAAACGTACCATGACCAAAAAGCCTCCCATGAAAAGCTTCAAGTGGGGGAAGAAAAAGGTCCCGTACACCTTCACACCACCCACTGGACAGAAAGCTTCCAAAGCTGGAATGCTCACCCACAACATCCTTCCAGGGTGGACAAGAATACATCTAATAACAGACCAACTGTCTCCAGTTGTGTACTCAAACTAGATCAAGCCACACAAGGCTCAAACTAAACAACTAATCAAGAAGAGTTTTAAACTAAAAACCTAACTAAAACCAAAATTAGGCTAATTAAACTACAAAGTTCAAATAAACCTTACTCTTCTTAAAATAGAAAAATTTCAAAACATAAGATCTTAAATTAAAATTTTACTTTCAAAATAAATAGGTATGGTAAAACACCTTAAACCTTACAACAATACACTTTAAAACAAAATTCAACATTCTTTGACCACTAGATCAAGCTAAAAAGCAAAACAATTAACGGTCGAAAAGATAACAACCCACAAGTGGGGGAAATCTATTTCCGGGTGTCATCGCCGGGATTGTTTTTGTTTATGCTCACACTCAGCTGATCAACGTGTTAGTTTGTTTTAAAATTCATTCAACACTCACCATGTGAGTGATCCATTTTAGTAAACAAAATTGTTAAACAAAATGAACTAAGCTTCCTAAATTTTTGTTGACTTATTTTTACACCAAATTTCTTAGTGCATGCTTTATTTTTCATCAACATTTAATCATTAGCCACACCTTTTTGTCCTGTATACAAAAGTAGAGGCATTAGATTATCCTATTCTTACTCAAGAACACTTTGAACAATTTATTTTGTCAATTAAGTTGACATTAGATGCATGCATATAGATTTATCTTTAGGATTCCATTACATGACCAAAGCACTTAGACACTTAGATGGTCACCAGAAATCACCAGATGGGTACCATCCTACGCCAACATCCTGTGGTCCAGATGAGCATCATCCTGATGCATCATCCAGAGGGTCCCATCTTTCCTCCAGATGACATCACTGCATCATCCAAATGGTCCAATCCTTCATCCAGATGACATCACTGCATCATCCAACTGATCCAGTCCATCATCCAGATGACATCACTGCATCTCCTGACGATCCAACCCATCGTTCCAAAGAGTGACATCACCATGCTTTCCAGAGGACCCCTTGGCCTTCACATGGAATACCCTTGAGTTTCCTTTCCCTTTCTGTGGCATTATCGCTTTGAACTCAAATGGAATACATTTGCCTTTCCTGTTTCACGTTGTGGAATTAACCCTTTGAACTCTTGGACTTAACCCTTTTGAACACACTGGGAATAACCTAGAACATTGATCCTTTCCCTACCTGGAATTATTCCTTCTGACCTCATATGGGATAACTTTAACTTTGTTTTCCTTCCATGCATTTATAGATTTTGACATTTGGGAATCTATTACCATGTCCTTGGAACATTCCTGAGGTGTGGACGATGAATTTTCGATTCACAACCATCGGGGTTGAAAATCGAAAAGTGGGAGAATATATGTAATATATGTAGTATGTAGTATATGTAATATGTAGGGGAACACCACCTCAGAAACAGTTCATCTCAGCTCAAACAGAAAAAAGTTCACCTAATCTCAAACAAACATCATTCATGTGTTTTTGTCAAGTCAAGTCAAGTCAGATTTATTTATAGAGCACGTTTAAAACAGAAACTGTTACCAAAATGCTTAACAAAAATATCACATCATCAAATAAAAAGTAGCAAGATATATTTACAGCACATGGAATAAAAATATAAAACCAAAAACAATTAGAAACAATGAAATACTAAATCAGATCACGTTGTGTCAAAAGTCAAGGAAATAATAACAAAAAGCATAAACTCAGTCAGAAACAATGAAATACTAAATCAGATCTGATGACCTTGTGTTAAATAGGAATAATAACAAAAGCATAAACAGAATCAGTATCAATGAAAAACTAGATCTAAATCCAATCACCCTGTGTTAAATGTCAATGAATATAGGTGAGTTTTTAAGAGAGATTTAAAAGCAGAGACTGAGGTGGCCTGTCGAATGTTGATGGGCAGATTGTTCCAAAGTTTAGGGCCCATGATTGAAAACGCTCAATCTCCTCTGAGCTTCAGCCTGGTTTTTGGTATGGCCAAAAGCAGCTGGTCTGATGATCTCAAAGCCCGAGAAGGAGTATAAGGATGAAGAAGGTCGGAGAGATATGATGGTGCAAGGCCGTTAATGCACTTGAATGTCAGCAGTGTAGTGGACTAGGCCCATGTCAAAAACTAAGTCTAAGGTCAAAAATCTTGACCTTAAGAACCTTGTGGGACAGGAACTGTCATTTCATTGATTTGAATCCAGAAATGCAGGTTCACCCATCCTGAGACTTTCTTTCTTGAAGATTTAAGAACACTCTCTGTTTTATGATCATTACTATTTTACAAATGTTGATAATCAAAGTGTCTTAGTTCAAACCATTTTAGATGTTGCAGTGAACTAATCAATTTTATTAACTGTGTAATGATTTTTTCTCACGCAAAGTTAGAACTCATGTCAAAGCTGTTACAGAGTAATTATGCCTTTTCTGATTTCTGCTTTTGAATGAGCAAGTGTAAGTTGGTCCAAGGTTGGAGTCAAACGCAAAACAAGTTGTTGGCATGTTTTTAGAATCCTCTCAGACATAAATATAGAGGTTTTTGGCACCTGTTTCTGAAACGCGACAAAACAAAACTCTCTCTGTCTGTGAGAACATTTCTGATCTTTCCATAACAATTCTTGCTGTCTTCTAACCTCTTACGTCACAAAACACACCCCGTCTGGTCGGTTCTGACCAATGGTAATACTCCCAAAAGTGAACCGGGAAACAGCTCTTTAAAATGTCAGTACTTCCTGTTCTGGTACAGTTCTGCTCGAGATCTGTAAACTACACAGTTCTGTTAGAAGCTCTGGGATGGTGCTGGAACAGTTCTGGGACAGTTCTGTTCAGTTCTGATGGAGTGCTGTTGGAGTTCTGCTGGATACACAGTCCAACCAGTTCTGTGAGAGAAGCCCAGTTCTGTGAGAGACGGGATGATCCTGACATGACAACAGAGCTCTTCCGAGTTCCATGGGATTATAACATTTTCACTCGCCACTACTTCTGATGATTCACAGCATCCTAAGGAGACGCTGGACAGGTAGCGTTAACGGAGCTCCATATCTGCTGATTAACTTCAGAAAGGTAACGAGTCAAGTTTCCTACCAAGCGTACCGGGGAGAGCTGGGTTCTGACGGAGAGTGTCAATTCTGGTGAACACTTCCCCTCCCATACCATCTTTACTCCCTCTAAACTTCTTTCCCATCTTTAAACTTTCTATCAAGTAGATATACTTCCAGATATTTAGAAATGTCTGTGTAAAATGCTCATCCACATCCGTGTGGGTAAAAGATCATAATTGTACAGTTTCATAAATGTCTGTGGTGAAGCAACGGAAAAATCATGGCCGTATGATTTTTCCTGATTGATTGCTTATGTTGTTATTTTCATAATTTGCCAAATTAATGTAAATGTTTGATGTTAAACTTTGATTCTGTAAATAAATGACCGCATTCATTTTGATGGGTCAAACATAAATGACGTCTCACGTTTGCATTTCCTTAAATTCAATGCACGTTTTATTCAGTCCAGAAAAATGAGGAATCCGTGTTAAATGATGAATATATCCGAGCATCTGTTCATCTACAGCAGGAGAGTTTTAAAATCAACTCTGACACGTACAGGAAGCCAGTGAAGGGAGGACAGAACCGGAGTAATGTGCTCAAACCTGTGAGTTCCTGTTAGTAGCCGAGCTGCAGCATTTTGTACGAGCTGGAGACGTGAAAGTGAAGCCTGACTAACCCCAACATAAAGCGAGTTACAGTAGTCCAGCCGAGTTGTGATAAATGCATGGACTAGTTTTTCAAGGTCAGATCTGGACAGAACGGACTTAAGCTTTGCTATCTGCCTTAGCTGAAAGAAGCTTTTTTGTAGAACAGAGTTGATCTGTTTATTAAACTTAAAGTCCGAGTCTAACACTACCACGAGATTGGTAACAGACTGCTTTAGATGAGGCTGAAGGGAGTGCAGGTTTACAGGATCAGTGACAGTGGTAGAGCTTGGGTTAAACACAATGACCTCAGTCTTCTGATCATTAAAACTCAAGAAGTTTGCAGCCATCCAAGTCTTGATGTCATCAAGACATTTTAGCAAAGGGTAGATGGAGCAGGAACTGTTTGGTTTTAAAGGCAGATAGATCTGAGAATCATCGGCGTAACAGTGAAACGAAATACCATGTTTCCTCAGGATTGACCCCAAGGGGAGCAGATACAATGAGAACAGAAGGGGTCCAAGAATGGAGCCTTGTGGGACCCCACAGGAAAGAGGGACAGAAGCAGAAAAATGATTGTCAAAGTTAACACAGAAACTCCTGTCACCCAGATACGAACGGAACCATTCTAGCGCCACCCCTGTAATCCCAACCCAGTGTTCTAGCCGTGACATAAGGATGCTTTGATCAACAGTGTCAAATGTAGCGGTAAGGTCGAGGAGTACCAGGATCACAGACTGACCAGAGTCATTTGCTAGCAGAATGTCATTACAGACCCTTACTAAAGCTGTCTCGGTGCTGTGCAGTTGTTTAAATCCTGAATGAAAAATCTCAAAAATTCCATTTACATTCAAAAACTTGGTTAGTTGACTAAAAACTATTTTCTCCAAGATTTTAGAAAGAAATGGAAGTTTTGAGATTGGCCTGAAGTTTGAACAAGCTGCAGGGTCAAGTCCGGGTTTTTTAATTAATGGAGTTACCACTGCATGTTTTAAAACATCAGGGACCACACCTGTAGACAAACTGCTGTTTATAATGGCAAGAACAGAGGGTCCAGTTGATGGTAGAACCTGTTTAAAAAAATGCAGCAGAGATGGGATCAGCAGGGGAGCCTGAGGGTTTCATGTGACCAACGACCTCATTTAAAAATGAGAGTGAGATGGGGTCAAAGTGACTGAAGACTGCCGAGCAGGGGACAAGAACTGAAGGGTCTGTCACGCTCAGCGGCCCCCACTGCCCCCCCATCTGCCTAAGCCTCTGCTCCTCATAGCACAGCCCCTGTTTTAAGATCATTCACTTTTTTTCCTGCCTCAGTTTCTGTTTATTTCATCCTGTTTGGTCCTGCACTGCCTATCACCCATTTTCTGCTCCTGTCACTCTCTCTCAGCAATCTGCACTCATCTGCTGCACCCTGTCTCTGCAATCACCACTCACCTGCCACACCTGTTCAGCTCACTACTTAAGCTCCACTCTCACTCTCCTCAGTGCCAGATTATTGAAAGCCTCACAGCCAGTAAATTATCCAGCATTCGCTTGTTCCTAGTTTCTTCGTTTTTGACCACAGCTTCCCTCTTTACTCCTCGCTTTGACTTTGCCCCTGTCTGAATACCACGCTCTCGGCCTACATGGTACAACTTCGCTCTCCTCTTCGACCACGACTACGGATCATCCTTTTGCCTGTTCACACAGCTCCTGGCTCTCGACCCCTGCTACGTCCCTGGATTCTGTTTCCTGTCCAGCCCTCCAACGTTCTCTGTCTCAGCTCTGCTCCTGCCACAGAAGGTTAGTGACGTGCACACCACCTCTCTCAGCTCCCAGAACCTTTTTGCAGTCACTAACCTGTCTGTCTTCATAGATTGGACCAGAACTGAGGCTCAGATCCTTCAGACGAACGCCTTTAATAAAATAAAACCTTTTATTTTAATTTTGTCCTGAGTCAGGTGTTGTGCTGATCCATACAGACTCGTTACAGGGTCAGCTGTGGAGTGTGGAATTGATGACCTAATCGACTCAATCTTTTCAACAAAATGCCTGACAAACTTATTACAGTTGTCAACAGAGGCCTCAATGGTGGCAGACTGAGGCACGTTTAGAATGGTGTTAATGGTGTTGAAAAGAACCCGGGGGTTGTGACTGTTTGAGTTGATCATTTTTGAGAAATATTTGTTTTTCTCCTGTTTAACGGTGGTCTGATAGGCTTTCCAACATGTTTTTAACATCTCAAAAGACACCTGAAGTTTATCTTTTTTCCATCGACATTCAGCTCTTCTGCACAAGCGTCTTGCCTCTCGTGTAGTCTCATTTACCCAAGGGTGGGGCATGCGTTTTTGATTCCTGAGCTTTAACGGGGAGACTGAGTCCAGGATCTGTACACATGCCTCCTGATGCTGAGAAAGCAACTCCTTTGTAGTAAGACCCGCAGAGAGTTCAGAGTCTGAAACAGAATTACCAGCAAAGATGGAAGAGAAGAGTGTGGCAGTGGAAGGGTTAAAAATCCTACAGGGCTTGGGTGTGGGGGGAGGTGCAGGTTCACAAATCAATGAGGTGTTGAATAAAACCGGTTGTGGTCGGAACAAACAGTGTCACCAATTTCTAAATCAGAAACAGACAAACCATGTGTTAAAACTAAGTCAAGAGTGTGGCCCTGCTGGTGAGTCGGACCAACAACACTCTGAACAAAGTTAAAGGAGTTAAAGGACTGGATGAGGTCTAGAAAGTCCTGAGCTAAAGGTTTATCAGGGCAGCACATGTGGATATTAAAGTCTCCTAAAATCAAAACCCGATCATATAGGAGCAGAATACCAGTTAGAAAGTCAGATAGTTAGTTTAAAAACTGTTTATGGTATCCGGGGGGTCTGTAAAAAAATAGCACACAGAACTGGGTTGGAGCTCACAACAGAGCAGTTCAAAACTCGAATAATTAGCTGAACCAGGGAGCTGTCTGCAGTGCAAATGTTTCTTAAAAACAGCCAATAATCCTCCACCACGACCAGTTGTCCTTGGAGCATTGAAAAAAGAACAATCCGGAGGTAGTAATTCCAGAAAAACACTGAACTCACCAGGGCAGATCCAAGTCTCAGTGATGAAAAGAAAGTCCAGTCGGTTGCATCAGAAAATGTAGTTCAAAATAAAAGTTTTATTAGCCAGCGATATGGCATTTATCAGGGCCATCCTCGTAGAATCCACCACAGGAGGAGATGGTTGCAGTGTCCAGTCCAGCGGCCTCAGATTTGCAGAGTTAGACGCGCGCCTCCAGCGGGAAACCCAGCCGCGCACGGGCCCAGTGTGATGATGGAACCCCGACAGCGGGACCAGACAGCGCACCACAGGGCCAGGAGCGGAGGTGGAAACGCTCACCGTCAGCTGGAGAGGATGTTTCAGAGGCAGCAAGTAGGGCTTTAAGTTTCACCAGCCGGCCAGCGCGTTTTCCACGGCGTCTAGAGCGACGTCTCCGGGGAGGCAGGTGCGCGCCTCGCTGTAGGTAAGCAGGCACGTCCACCAGCAGCGGGGGGACATGGGGGGTCCAGAGTTACGCTTGTGTTGATCAAAATAAGCAACATTGGTGCCACAAGGTCGAAGATCCAAAAGTTGTTTTCGTTCATACACCAGCAGAGCGTTGATGTCACAGATGAGAAATGAAAAAAACACCAAAAATACGAACACCATCAGCAGAGGTGGATTGCAAGCCATGTACACAGGCGCCATCTTACCGGAAGTCAAGTTTGTGTTTGAAACTGTTTAAAATAAGATGCATCTATTCCCTTGGGAACAAACAGACTTTGTTTTACAGGTGTTCATCTCAGCTCACAAACTTCTTAGTTGACACTAATGTGAATGTATTTTAATAAAAATAAAACTTTCACTGTGTTAACCTCTGCCAATATGAACTCATTTCACATGAAATGGAGAGATCGTTTTAATGAGTTTTGGTTCAACTGACCTCAAAGTTGAAACATCTGCTGAGACTTTACCTTTATCAAAAAGGAGTATTACTCCCAGGATGGGTTCCCATGCAGATAACACATTTTAAAGATCCCTTTGTTAATGACATTTTCTTTGCAGAAGATGAACAGCCACACCTTTTGATGGACATTGCATGTTATTTCAAAAAAGTCATAACTGAATGTTTTTTTCATGAAAACGTGTGTTAAATAATCTTTAAGATAATCATTTGTCTTATTTTTCTCTTTTAAAAGAAGAGTAACTTTTAAAGGCAGACAGAGAAAATGGACTTTAGACTTTATAAAACATGACAAAGAGTTAGGATCACCTCTTCTGAGAGGCGGACCTTCATCTCTGAAACACACAGACAGTTAAGTTAAGTTTCACTTCTTCTAAAATCTCTTTCTACAAGCACTACTTCACTTCTTCTTCAACTTCTAATTCTCAAATTCTGCTACACACTGACTGAGGCTTCGTCTCATGAAGACTTCACTTGAGCTCGGAACTGGGAGAGAAACTCAGTTTCTACATGGAAGAGAAGCATCCTTTCTGCATAGAGATGGGACAAAAGATACAGACGAAACCCTGCAGAACCTGACCGAACCAGAACCATCACACCGCAGAGTGTTAAATCCCAGCTGACTTCAGAGCCAGTGGCCGGACCTACGTCCCTCCAACAGATGATAGGTGAACTTTGAGGAAAAATCAGCCTCTCAGTCACCGGAGCATCTCAGGCCTTGCTGGTATCATTTTAAGCAGCTGTGGAACATTCTGACATCTCGTTCTGGTGAGAGAGACTCTTCAATGCACTTCTGGTGATCATACATCACAATACTCTTATCAGACAAACTACAGCTCACTTTAGACATAATTTTAACTACTCCACAAACAGAACCAGTCCAAAATCTGCCTTTTTAAGTTTCACTGATTTGAATAATCAATTAGATCTTTGATACAAAGCTATTTGTTATTCATTTGTTTGTTATGCATAATTTATCATCACATATATCACAGATTATTATTTTTATAATAAAATACATAAAATCAACTGAATTTGTGATTATTTCGGCATATCTGTGTGTATTAACTGATTTGATGTCCTTTAAACACAAGAAAGAACTCACGTTTCAGTTTACATTAATTTGGGGTTAAATGAGACTGCTTTTTCCTCTAAAACAGAGGTGGTGCCTACTACTACAACTCAACAAAAAGTCAACATTTGAACAAAAAATTATCACCTGAAGTGTATTTTTTATTTTAGCAAGTGCAATGTCCCAGTGATTGACATGGAGGGGGCGGGACTTAAAACCAGCACTGGAACTTTCCTGTGGGGAACTGGATTCACTTTCAGGGAACTCATGAAAATGTTAGAGCTCAAAATCGGTTAGAACCAAATCTTAGGAGGTTTTTGTAGTTTTTAGGGTCTGTTGGCTGTGGCAGCCATCTTGAATTGGGCTGTCTCCAAAAGTTATGTCATCTGTAGACAAATATGTAATTTGCAAATGTAATATGCAAATATAATCATGTGAATGTTTATGAAGCATTCACACAATTGTGGTCCATTTTTCTTCCTTGCATTTTTTGGCACGATTGTCGTTCTGCAATTTTCAAGCCATTTCAACAAATAAATCAAAACATTCAGCTCTTTCTGGACAATCCTGTTATGACTTTTGGTATTGGTACAACTTTAGCTTTTTTGAAATAGTTAGCCTTTTTTGCCATTTTTTTTCTCAGATAATGAACTGAGCTCATTTTACATCCTTCAGAGCTTCAGATCTGTTTTCAACCTTTCACTGCTCCTTTCACGTTTCATTCTGCTTCAGCATCTATCTGCGAATTTAAACTATTTTAAGCTAATTTCAGCTAATTGTTTTGTGCTCTTTTCCAAATTTTTTCTGCTAACTATATCACTTTTGTGCTTCTTCTAACTTCTTTCTGTTTATTTCAGTTTGTTATGCTCCTTTCAGATTATTTCTGCAAATTTCAGCTTTTTCTGCTATTTCAGCTACTATTTAGCTGTTTTATGCTAGTTTAAGCTTTTTCAGCTAATTCCACATTTTTTGCACTCAACCTTTTTCAGCCCAATTCAGCAAAAATGTACTCTCTCAACTTCCTTCTTATAATTTCATCTTCTTTCTGCCTTTTTAGCTACTTTCAGCTGTTTTTTGTGCTAATTTAAGTTTTTTTCAGATAATTTTCACTTTCTGTGCTCATTTTTGCTTCTTTCAGCTTAATTGGGAAAATTATGCTAATTTAAACTCGTTCTACTTTTTCAGCTACCTTTTTTATACTTTTTTTTGCTAATTTTAGCTGTTTTCAGATAAATTCAAGTTTTCCTAGGTATTAACTTCTTTTTTTTTTTTTTACTAATTCAGTAAATATGTGTTCTTCCTGCTTTCTTCTGCTAATTTAGTCTTGTTCTTTCATTTCAGCTACATTTCAGAATGTATTATTTTTTTATTTTTATTTTTTTTTTTTACACTGCATTTTCGCAGGAAATGCAATTTCTCTAGTTGCATTTGTATGTGCAACAATTTTATGCATGCAATCCCAGGGAAGTAAAACATCATCACTCATCTCTCACCGTTCAGCAACGGGCAATAATAATGTGGCGGTAGAGAAATCAATGTCTTATGTCACTTCTTTATTGATAGTACTTTATGTGGCTGATATGTTTCTGCACGAAATGTTGACTCAAGTCCCCCTGTTGTTTCAGATGAGAAGACTGGGATGCTGAAGTTGAGCAACTTGAGCAGCAACATGTCAGGGAAGTACGTGTGCAATGCGAGCAACACAGTTGGATCAGAGACTTGCTTCATCAACCTGGAGATAGTTGGCTGTAAGCAGCTCAGAGCTGATCAAAACTTTCTACGTGTTGAATAAAGATGAACAGTTTTTCAGGTTCAGCATCTTTATGGAGTGCACGCTTTATTTTTGACACGTTTTCACTTTGTGCTTTATGATTTCAGCCAATAAAGTTGGAATGATTATTGGCGCGACAGCGGGATCAGTGCTGGGCTTCATCTTCCTCCTCTTTGTCTGCATTATTTTTATGTTTTTTTTCAAGAGACGACAAGAAAACGAGGATGACATGGCCAATGAAATTAAGTGAGTTAATCAGAAAACATTTAAATTCTTTAGTTTCATTGGTATAATGTATAAAACAGCCTGACATGTTATAAAGAGACTGTGATAATTATGAAATCTAGAGTAAATTTTAAGTTCATAAGTGATGCACTTTTTAACAAAAGCCTGGAATGAGTTTATAGAACAGGCACATTTTTAAAGACCGTCACTAAAGCTCTAAATGTTCTGTTGAAATTAAACACTTTTGCTGTTTTTGTTGGTTTAACATCAACAAAGTTTTGATTGTTTAAATTAAATTCAGTTTGTTTATAAAGCGCTAATTCACTCTAGTTGCCATATCAGAGAACAGCTCTAAAACATTCACAGTCCATGACAACCAGTAAAAATGATCTAAGGACGTCAGCAAGTTGCTCTTCGCTGTGATCATACTGAGCAGGACACTGGCAGCAATGGAAGGGACAAATAAAAAACGCTTTAAATGAGAATAAACGTCCAGCAGAACTGGGGTCAGTGTGTTTTCAGGTGTGCCTCCAATTAATTCACATTTTGTTAATTAACCAATCAGAAGCTTCTGAAGCTATAATGTATGTAACCTGGTGACTTTTAAAAAAAAGTAATAAAAGAAAATAATAATGAACCTATTGTTACCATTCAAGCATTTACAAATAGAAATAATTCTGAAATTCTTAACTAAAAAAACAGGAATGTTTTAGTCTGATTTAATGTGAGGTAGTTAGAAAACAAACAGTTGTTTTTCTTTTTTTTAAGTGAGCAGTAACATCTGGATTCATCTGTACATCACTGTCCACCTTTCATGGTGCTCTGAAATAATAAATAGTCAAAAACATTAATAATAATCTGTCATTGCAGTTTTACATTAAGAATATAAAAGCCTTTAACAACAGAGCTTCACAACCAGATGTTAACAAACATCCATCCATCCATCCATCCATCCATCCATCCATCTATCCATTTTCTTCCGCTTATCCGGGGTTGGGACGTGGGGGTAGCAGCCTAAGTAGGGAGGCCCAGACTTCCCTCTCCCCAGCCACTTGGGCCAGTTCTTCCAGGGGAATCCCGAGGCGTTCCCAGGCCAGCCGAGAAACATAGTCCCTCCAGCATGTCCTGGGTCTTCCTCTGGGCCTCCTTCCGGTGGGACGTGTCCGGAACACCTCACCAGGGAGGCATCCAGAAGGCATCCTAAACAGATGCCCAAGCCACCTCAACTGGCTCCTCTCGACGTGGAGAAGCAGCGGCTCTACTCTGAGTCCCTCCCGGATGATCAAGCTTCTCACCCTATCTCTAAGGGAGAGCCCAGACACCCTGCGGAGAAAACTCATTTCGGCCGCTTGTATCCGAGATATTCTTTCGGTCACAACCCAAAGCTCGTGACCATAGATGAGGGTAGGAACGTAGATCAATCGGTAAATTGAGAGCTTCGCCTTTTGACTCAGCTCTCTCTTCACCATGACAGACCTGTACAGCGCCTGCTTCACTGCAGACGCTGCACCTATCTGCCTATCGATCTCACGCTCCATTTTTCCCTCATTCGTGAACAAGACCCCAAGATACTTGAACTCCTCCACTATTGTTAACCAACAATTGATGCAAAACCCTCTTACATCTCATGTGGTGCCTGTCCAAGGAAAGGCTCCCACCCTCCTCATGGATAAAGAATGCACCACAGGGCACTCTCTGTGGGCCAGAATATTTATCAAGGACCCATTTATTAAAACTGTTCTGTGAAACTATAATAGTTAGTGCCTGGTCATATTAGAGTGTTTAGTGAGGATAACTGAGGGCCGACTAACAGATGAGGTCAGGCAGGAATCCCCGTGGACTATGATGTTTGCAGATGACATTGTGATCTGTGGTGAGAACAAGGAACAGGTGGAAGAGAATTTGGAAAGGTGGAGGTATGCACTTGAAAAAAGCGGAATGAAAGTTAGTTGTAGTAAGACAGAATACATGTGTGTGAATGAGAAGGAGGCCGGTGGAACAGTGAGGCTACAACGAGCAGAGGTCGTAAAGGTGCAGGACTTCAAGTATTTGGGGTACACTGTCCAGGAAAATGGGGAGTGTGGTAAAGAGGAGAAGAAGAGATTCCAGGCAGGATGGAGTGGATGGAGAAAATTTTCAGGAGTCATTTGTGACAAAAGGGTGTCAGCAAATGTCAAAGGAAAAGTTTACAAGACAGTGGTAAGACCAGCTATGTTGTATGGTCTGGAGACAGAGACATGAACAAAAAGACAGGAGACAGAACTGGAAGTGGCAGTAATGAAGATGTTGAGGTTCTCCTTAGGAGAGACAAGGATGGAGAAGATTAGGAATGAGATCATCAGAGGTACAGCACAGGTTGAACAACTGGGAGATAAAGTTAGAGAGACCAGACTGAGATGGTTTGGACATGTCAGAGGAGGGACAGTGGTTTGGACATGTCCAGAGGAGGGATGGTGGTTTGGACATGTCCAGAGGAAGAACAGTGGTTTGGACATGTCCAGAGGAGGAACAGTGGTATGGACATGTACACAGGAGGGACAGTGGTTTGGACTTGTCCAGAGGAGAGACAGTGGTTTGGACATGTCCAGAGGAGGGACAGTGGTTTGGGTATGTTAGAAATGCAGCTGCCAGGAAAAAGACAAAGAGGAGATACATGGATGCAATTAGAGAGGACATGGAAGAGGAGGAGGACTCGCTGTGGAGACCCCTGAAGAGGGGAAAGCTGAAAGAAGAAGTGTGAGGACAACTGTGATCTGATGAGAGCTAAATGTGTGGCAGCACTATGGCTCATTGGTTAGCACTGTTGCCTCACAGCAAGAAGGTCCTGGGTTCAATCCCCGGTTGGACTTGGGGTCTTTCTGTGTGGAGTTTGCATGTTCTTCTCGTGCTTGCATGGGTTTTCTCCAGGTACTCCGGTTTCCTCCCACAGACCAAAAACATGAATGTTAGTCTGTCTTCAGGCCCAGTCCTCCCTTGCAAAAGAGATCTGTGATCTCAGTGGGATTTGCCTGATTAAATAAAGATTAATAATAAATAACTGCTCCAAAGTGAAACCTTTGATGGGTGTTGGTATACCTGAACATGCAGGGTTTTTTGCTTGGAGCTGATATTAGGTTGAAAATTTACACATCTACTTACTGTGCCCACTTTTCTGTTCAGACTTTCAGGGAGCTGGTGCCTATCTCCATTCAGTCATTATGTGAGACAGGGTACACCCTGGGCAGGTCGCAGCTCCACCACAGCAGAGTCAAACTAAAGACGTAGTTGTCCTTGAAGGAACGAATAACAATTCAATTCAGTTTAGTTTATTTATATAGCGCCAAATCACAACAAAGTTGTCCCAGGGCACTTTACAGAAACATTCACATACTGTACATAAAATCCTATTAGTAAAGTTCTCTATCTAAGGAATCTAGCAGACAAGATGAATCTTGGCTTTGTTGCAGTCTCCCATCCTGAGCAAGCACAGTGGCAACAGTGGAAAGGAAAAACTCCCTTTTAAAAGGAAGAAACCTCCAGCAGAACCAGGCTCAGGACAAGTGTCCATCTGCTTTGACCAGCTGGTTGAGAGGACAGGAAGGAGAGACAGACAAACACAGAATGGTAGGTCCAGGTATAGGTCCAGGTGTATCTGCAAGACAAAAAAAGCACGTTAAGGATAGAAAAAACAATTACAAATACAAAACAGGTTGAGCAGAATAAGTAAAGACAGTAGCAGAGTGAAAATTGTGGTCAGTTTGTCCTTCAGCAGTCTAAGCCTATAGTAGCATAACTAAGGGACAGCTCAGGAAACCCATGCCGACCCTA
Source organism: Nematolebias whitei (assembly GCF_014905685.2). Lineage (NCBI taxonomy): Eukaryota > Metazoa > Chordata > Actinopteri > Cyprinodontiformes > Rivulidae > Nematolebias > Nematolebias whitei. Next base: position 27,807,625 of record NC_056511.1, on the reverse strand, counting down.
ACTATAGGATTTAGAAAAAAAAGAGTTTTAAGCCTAGTTTTAAAACTGGATAATGTGTCAGCCTCACGGACAGAGATTGGAAGTTGGTTCCACAAGAGAGGAGCCTGATAACTGAAAGATCTGCCTCCCATTTTTAGGGTTTCTGGGGTCTTACATGTTGTGTTTTCCCTCATGTTTGCCTGTCACCCCTCAGCTTTTCTCCTCCTGTGTTCCAGCACTGTCACACCTGTGTCTAATCCTAATCACCGCAGGTGTCACTCATTTCACCTTGTTAGTGTCTGTATATATTCAGCCCCTTGGTGTCTTGTCAGTGTCTCTGGATTGTCCTTGTCCTAAGGCTTCATGACCTGTCTCTCCTCTTATCCTCCTTTAAGTAAGTTAGCTGCCCCGTCAGCATTTTGTTTTGTTTATTTAATTAATAAACTATTTTACTTATTTACTGGAGCCTCATTCGTCTTCCTGCACTTTGGGTTCTACACACGGAAGCCGATCATGATAGAATCCAGAGACCAGACCGAACCCAGCAAGAAGATCACTCTTTTTGAGTTCCTGGCCCGCAAGGCAGCGAAAACTGCTCGGCGTGAGGAGGAGGAGAGGAAAAAGACTTTGTACCTAGGTACGCGCCTGGCTTTTAAAACTGGGTCTTTTGCCTCACCACCTCACCTTTCTTCACCTTATCACAGAGCGGCAGCTCCTCGCAACCCACCTCCTCCCCAACCACCTCCTGCTTTCCTGGAGCGGTCTTCAAAGGGAGGGGGGCAGTCTTCTCAGACTCACCGCAGGAGGAAAGGGCGGCAGAACCGAGCCGGCTCCACCGAACTCCAGCACGTTCCTCCTCAGACGCAACCCAGTCCATGCCCGTGTGTTTCCCTTCGTGGGGGGGAGGACGTCGCACCTGTCGCTGGGGGAGAGGAAGCCGTACACCCCTGCGTACCTGTCGCCGGGGGGGAGGAAGCCGTACTCCCCTGCGTACCTGTCGCTGGGGGGGAGGAACCCTGCAGCCCCAGCGATCTCTGGGAAAGGATCATCGCTGTGGAGGATGTCATCTCCAAGTACACCAGGGCTGACAACTCTGACAGCTCGCCTGAGATGTGGGAGCAGTTCCGACGGGCATGGATGGAGAGGCGCGTGCTGCGCTCGCTTCTGCTGGCTCCTGCCCATCCTGGTTCTCCTCTCAGCTCACCTCCAGCTGATCTCTATCCCACACCTCCAGCTGTACCTGTGTGGTCTTCCATGCCAGCAGCTTCAGCACTGGACCCGCTGGTCTCCGCACCAGCCCAGGACCCGCTGGTCTCCGCACCAGCCCAGGACCCGCTGGTCTCCGCACCAGCCCAGGACCCGCTGGTCTCCGCACCAGCCCAGGACCCGCTGGTCTCCGCACCAGCCCTGGACTCGCTGGTCTCTGCACCAGCCCTGGACTCGCTGATCTCTGCACCAGCCCTGGACTTGCTGGTCCCCGCACCAGCTCCTACCATGCTGGGTTCCACCTCAGCACCTGAAACGCTGGTTCCCGCACTAGCTCCTACCATGCTGGGTTCCGCCTCAGCACCTGAAACGCTGGTTCCCGCACCAGCTCCTACCTCGCTGGGTCCCATACCAGCACCAAAGCTGGTCTCTGCACCAGCTCCTACCTCTTTGGGTCCCGTGCCAGCATCAAGACTGGTTCCCATGCCAGCACCAAGACTGGTTCCCGTGCCAGCACTAAGACTGGTTCCTGTGCCAGCACCAAGACTGGTTCCCGTGTCAGCACCAAGACTGGTTCCCGTGCCAGCACCAAGACGGGTTCCCGTGCCAGCACTAAGACTGGTTCCTGTGCCAGCACCAAGACGGGTTCCCGTGCCAGCACCTGAGGTCCTCGCTCCTCCAGAGGCCCTCTCTCATCCAGAGGTCTTCGCTCCTCCAGAGGCCCTCTCTCATCCAGAGGTCTTCACTCCTCTAGAGGCCCTCTCTTATCCAGAGGTCTTCGTTCCTGAGGCCCTCTCTCATCCAGAGGTCTTAGCTCCCAAGGCCCTCTCTCGTCCAGAGGTCTTCGCTCCCGTGGCCCTCTCTCGTCCAGAGGTCTTCGCTCCCGAGGCCCTCTCTCGTCCTGTGGTCTTCACTCCCGAGGCCCTCACTCATCCTGAGGTCCTCGCTTGTCCTGAGGTCCTCGCTCACCCTCCAGAGGTCCTTGCTTGTCCTGAGGTCCTCGCTCACCCTCCAGAGGTCCTCGCTCATCCTCAGGTCCTCGCTCACCCTCCAGAGGTCCTCGCTCATCCCCCAGAGGTCCTTGCCCATCAAGCCGCAGCTGTCCCAGGGGTCTCCTCACCTGCAGTTGTTGTCTCCCCACTGGTCATAAATGGGTGGTCTCCTGGCCGCCCGCCAGACCTCTGGCCTGCTGATGGATGGTCGTCAGGTCGCCCCCCGGATCCTCTGTCCTGCTGTGGAAGGTCTCCTGACCGCTCACCTTGACTAAGGGGGGTTTAGGGTTTCTGTGTTTTCCCAGGTTCCTACCTGTCGGCTTTTCATTTGTTCCTTCTGTGCCCTACTTTTGTCCTTTGGTGCTCTCTTTTGGGCTTTCAGGGGCCATCCCTTGAGAGGGGGGTCCTGTAGGGTTTCTGGGGTCTTGTCTTGCATGTTGTGTTTTCCCTCATGTTTGCCTGTCACCCCTGAGCTTTTCTCCTACTGTGTTCCAGCACTGTCGCACCTGTGTCTAATCCTAATCACCTCAGGTGTCACTCATTTCACCTTGTTAGTATCTGTATATATTCAGCCCCTTGGTGTCTTGTCAGTGTATCTGGATTGTCCTTGTCCTAAGGCTTCATGACCTGTCTCTCCTCGTGTCCTCCTTTAAGTAAGTTAGCTGCCCCGTCAGCATTTTGTTTTGTTTATTTAATTAATAAACTATTTTACTTATTTACTGGAGCCTCATTCGTCTTCCTGCACTTTGGGTTCTACACACGAAAGCCAATCATGATACCATTCTGTTTTTGTAAATTCTAGGAACCACAAGTAAACCTGCAGTCTGAGAGCGAAGTGCTCTGTTAGGAAAATATGGAACAATAAGATCTGTAATATAAGATGGAGCCAGGTTGTTGAGAGCTTTGTAAGTTAGAAGTAAGATTTTGAATTCTATTCTGGATTTGACAGGGAGCCAATGGAGAGAAGCTAAAACTGGAGAATCAATCAACCTTTATTTAGACAGGTAAATCCCAATGAGCCTCGAGGACTCATTTACAAGAGAGACCTGATTTCAACAAAGAAAGATGACAACAATGGACAACAGCAACAACAATAAACAGTTATAAAAAGTCATACTGCAGGGTTTTTTTTTTTTTAACAAATAGGATGGCTAAAAGGAAAAGGTAACAAAACAAAACAAAAAAAACAGCTAGATTCCATTTTGCCTAGTTCAGTCCTCATTGAGGGAACACTGCAGGTAATAATGTCCTGAGAGCGCACTCCGTAGCTGCACTCATGCAGAGACATGTAGGAGGAGATGTATGAAGGCAACAGACCAAGAAGTGATTTAAAGATGAAAATATACCAGTGAGAGAGTCTGCGTGAAGTTAATGATGTCCAGTTAACCAGTGAATACAGGGTGCAGTGGTGGGTACGATAATCACAGCCAGTTATGAATCTTAGTGCACCATGATAGACAGCATCCAACATCTGCAGGGTTCTTGTAGGAGCGTTCATGTAAATAATGTCACCATAATCAATTGAGGGAAGGAAAGTCACAGATACAAGGCGTTTTCTAGCATTCAGGGTTAGACAGGATCTGTTTCTGAAAAAGAAACCCAGTTTAACTTTCAGTTTCTTTATCAAGTTTTCCACATGGAGCTTAAAAGAGAGATGTGAGTCGACCAAGATACCCAAATATAGGAATCAACAAACTCAATGGGGACACCATTTGAGGATAAAATCGGAGGAAGAACTGCTGGGACCAACTTCCTATTTGAAAAAAGCATCCCTTTGGTTTTGTCGGCATTTAGGACAAGTTTGAGGCGAAAAAAATCAGTCTGGATGATGTTGAATGCAGATTTCAAAAGCTGGAAAGCCTTAGCAACAGTTTTAGCTCGACAATAAACAACTGTGTCATCAGCATAGAAATGTATGGATGCATTAGGGATGTTTTTACCTACATTATGTATGTAGATTGTAAAGAGGGTGGGTCCTAAGACTGAGCCTTGTGGTACACCATTGTTGACTGTTAAATAACTGGAGGAAGTACCATTATGTTGAACACATTGCCTCCGGTCTGAAAGATAGTTAGAGAACCAACAAATGGTGTGATCTGAGAAACCGATTTCTGAGAGTTTATGACACAAGATGTTATGATCCACAGTGTCAAAAGCTTTAGACAGGTCTAAGAAAAGTGCAGTACAATAATCCTTAGCATCCAGTGCTTCAACAACATCATTAAGAACCTTCAGTGAAGCAGTGGTTGTGCTGTGTTGTTTCCTGAAACCAGATTGATGTGGAGGTAAGATGTTAAATGAGTCCAGGTAATTTTTGATTTGAGAGTTTATCAGTTTTTCTAGAACCTTGGCTAAAATGCAGAGTTTAGAGATTGGTCGGTAGTTGTTCAGTGAGGTGGGGTCTCCTCCCTTCAGCAAAGGAAGAACAAAGGCTGTTTTCCAAGTGTCTGGGATGGAGTTTTGTCTTATGGAGAGATTGAAGATGTGGGTCACAGGGACTGTGATGATATGAGCAGCCAGCCTTAAGAAATAAGGTGGAAGTTCATCAGGACCTGCAGATTTTATAGGGTCAATATCTTTTAACAGTTTATTGACCTCACTGACTGAGAATGGAGAAAAAGAGAAGCGGTGATTAACTGAGGATTGACTTGTAGGAGGGATTTGATTTGTAGAAGTTTGGCTATTAGGGGAAGTGGCTGATCTTCCATTAGTAACTGTATCAAATAAAGAACCAGAAGCAACAAAATGTTTGTTGAAACAGTTCAGGATCTCATGCTTATTTGACACAGGAACATAGTTAACGAGAAGTTGTGATGGGAGGTCAGATGATTGGGGGGTGCCTGAGAGAGATTTGATAGTTTTCCAGAATCTGTTAGGGTCATTTAGATTTTTGGAGGTCTGAGATAAGAAATAGTTGCGTTTTGCTGCTTTGACAGCAGTTGTGCATTTATTCCTCATCTGTCGAAAACTCAACCAATCAGTGTCTGAGTCAGATTTTCTCGCTGTGGCCCAAAGATGATCTCTCCTGTGCAGGAGATCAGCTAGCTCTGGAGTAAACCAGGGGCTGTCTCGTCCCTTTATTCTGAACTGACGAAAAGGAGCATGTATGTTCAGAAAATAAATGAAACTATTATGAAAATAGTTCCAAGCGGAGTTCACGTCATCAGTTAACAGAATACGATGCCAGTCAAAGTGAGACAGATCCCAGAGGAATGACTGTTCACAAAAACATTTCAAATCCCTTTTTTGAATTAATCTGGGCTTAGAAGGTGGAAGTTTAATATCTCTCAAAGCAGCTGTCACACAATGATCACTCAAAAGATCAGCGAATACACCTGTACCAGGGAATTTGTGAGGCATATTAGTTAGAAACAGGTCTAAGATGGAGGATTTTTCAGGACGGTTTTTATTTAATCTAGTGGGAGAGTTGATCAGTTGGGTAAGATTAAGAGACAAGCAACATTCCTTGAATTTATCACAGGGGGGTCGACTTACACCAATCAATGTTGAGGTCTCCAGCCAAAATGACCTCTTTGAATTTTAAATTACCAAAAAATTCCATCATGGCAGTCAATGTCTCAGGTGATGCTGATGGGGGGCGGTAGCAGCAGACTACAGTTAAAATCTGGCCTCCATTCAAGGTGATGTTTACAGCTAAGGCTTCAAACTGGTTTGGAATTGTTTTAGAAGACACAAGAGTAGAAACCAGAGAATCTCTAATGTAAATAATGACTCCACCCCCCCTTTTTTGACGATCACAGCGGTAGATGTTAAATCCATTGATTGCCACGTCATTATTGAGTACAGATTTGTTGAGCCAGGATTCAGAAATAAAGATAACATCTGCCCCAGAAGAACTGACCAGAATTTTCAAAGCATCCAGTTTTCTCAGAAGGCTACGAGCGTTTACATGCAGAAAATGAAGCCCAGACACGTTCTTAAAGTCATTTGGTGTGCTGTAATTAGTGGGGGGGTCCAGGGTTGGGCTGAATCCCTGAGAGCAGTAACAACATTATTATCAGACATTTTCTTGAGTTTTTTGTGACTGATGTGTAATTACAGGAGTTAACAGTGTGACAATTAGCCCCCATAATCGAACCATGAGAAACGTTAATGAAGACGCGATCATTCAGAACCCAAAAACAATGAAAGTTGCAGTGATGGACAGATTCAGGTGTATTAACAAGATTCAGTGACTCCAGATAATCTGAGAACTGAAAATAGTGACAATAATATGAATGATGCAGAAAAGTTTCAGACCATAAAACGTCACAGTTCAAATGGGCAAACAAACCCGACGAGTTGGCCCAACTGCAGTTTGAGTTGGGCTGAGGGGGGCTCCGGCCCCCCAGTGAAGATGGATGGATGCTCTCATGGGAAACAGAAGCTGGGTCCAGAATCAACAGGCCGAAACAGAAACAGATAATTCACAGCAAATAGCAGAGCGAGCTGCCAAAAAATCCTCCTGAAGCGAAAGGCATGATCCTAGCTCGTTTCAGGTCAACAGGGGCCAACAGCGTGATCCGGAATAAAAATAATTATTATCCAGGTGAGTTTGGATGAAGGCCTGCAGCAACTCCGAACTTCTCTCGAGCACCACGCAACCCTGCTCCTTCACGCTGCGCCTTCACGCTGCTCCTCCACGCTGCTCCTCCACGCTGCTCCTCCGCTTCTCAGCACGTCACCTCCGCACCCGACAGCACGGGGCACCCCCGGTGAAAAGCGAGACTGACCGGAGAGGCTGAGGCTCAAGTTGGCAACTGGTCCGGTCCGACTCTGCTCCAGTTCGGCTCCGGCGCTCCAAGCACGAGAGACGAAGAGGCTGAAGATATCCCTGGCCCGGTTCTGCTCCAGTCCGGCGGCCCAGTCCGGCGACGCGGTTCTGCTCCGGTCCGGCGGCGCTTCAAAGCACCGGAGCGTCTCCTCCAGGTGAACACAACGACTCCACGGAGGTGGATCGTCCTTCGGTAAAAGTAACGGGCTGCTCACTGAAGCTGAGACCGGCTGTGTTGAAGACAAAATCCCCACAGCCACCTCGGTTCAGTTCTGGTCCAATTCGAGGGACACAGGTACACTTCCCCCACACCTATGAAGACACCACGAGGGCCAGTCCAGCAGAAAACCAGCGAAATACCACCCGGAGAAATATGATCTCTCCTACTAACTCCGGTTAAGACTCTGGCAGCAGCATTTTGGATCAACTGAAGATATTTTAAAGAAGTATTTGGACATCCAGACAATAAACCATTCCAATAGTCCAGTCTAGACGTGACAAATGCATGGACCAGTTTTTCTGCATCATTTTTAGATAAGATGTTTCTAATTTTAGCAATATTACGCAGGTAGAAGAAGGCAGTTCTAGTAACATTTTTAATGTGGGGGATAAAAGACATGTCCTGATCAAAAATAACACCAAGATTTTTAACATTAGAGCTGGAGGACAGATTAATGCCATAACGGCCGCCACCTTTTATGTCTTAGTTTTATACTAACATCATTTTGGATTGAGATAACACTTGTAGTCAAACATTAAAAATCAGTTGTGTGCAGTTTGTGGTGCAATGTCTTGCATGATCTCAGAATGACTTGGCTTTGGTCCTATCATAACAACTTTTAGCTGATCTGTATCAACTAAAGTCAGTTAGCTGTGGTGGCCAACTTGAATTTGGTTGATTTCAAAATTTGTTGTAGATGTCAACCCAATGATAACTTTCTGAAAGCTTTATTAAAATCTATTGGATGATTCATGAAAGAGTTTACTAACTGTCACAAATGTGGACATTATTGCTCTGCGTTTGGCATGGGGTGAAAGAAATTGATCTCAGATCAGCTCTGCACAGTCTGATGGTAGTGTCTCACTGCTGTGGCTGTTGGACACTAGTGGAAGAACAACTCAGTGAGAAAACTGGAGAAACTTCTTAAACTCAATGCAGCCTCACTAAATTCTGAGTGTTACAACCAGTTCTTGCAAATCACAACCTGTTTTTGTGCATGACTTAAAAATCTGAATTTTAGGCTGTGAAGGTCATTTGTAGCCACCTCTGCCCCACATTTATGAATCGTTTTGTTGGAGTAACATTTGAAATGAAGATGTGCAGCTTTGGACCAGTTTCTTTTCTTTATAAATGTTTACTATCAACAGTTTGGTTTTTAGTTTTCTGTCAGAAGGAGTATTCTGTTCAAACGTTAAACTAAAACTCTATAAGAAAACTGAGAACCCACATGAGAGTTCTGAGATATTCTGAAGCCTTCCTGGTGAATGTGCTCCACTAACTGGGCTTCCACAGCAGCCGGCTGGTGATGGACGATCTTTCTTTAATGATTGTGCTCTTCTTGCCTGTAGGGAGGATGCTCAGGCTCCCAAGCGAGTGTCCTGGGCAAAGAGCGGTATGGGTTCTGATGTCATCTCCAAGAACGGCACCCTGTCCTCCATCGCTTCCAGTCCACGCCACAAAGAGTCCTCCTACCCCCATAACCACCAACTGCAGCAGTACCCCCAGCACCCTGCCTCAGACACCGCCTCCATCATCACAGCTACGGGCAGCACCGCTGGGTACCGGCCACCCCGCCACCATGGGGCATCCACTCCCACCCACTACAACTACAACAATAGCAGCACCCTACCACATGGACAGCCCATCTCCTCGGACCCCCCCACCGGGGGGAACCCCCTCTCAGTACAGGAGCATTGCAGCCAGCTGCCCCAGGCCCAGGCCGTGCCTCAGACCTTCAGCCAACCGCAGGGTGCCCCCTTCCCACCACCGCTGCCCACGTCCACCTTCACAGCTTCCAACATCAGCCGCATGGGAGGGGTGCCCATCATGGTGCCTGCTCAGAACCAGGCCGGGTCTCTGGTTTAACAGGAAGTCCCAGAGGGTCAGCTCTGAAGAAAAACACTTGGAGAAGATGAAACCAGAAGCAGAAACTCCGATCTGCTGGTCACCTCTTTCATTTTCACTTTTTAGATTTCATTTCACTGTTTATGTCTCAAATTGTGGAAAGTTATTATTTCCATACAGTTTTTTACCCCACCCCCTTTTTGCAGTTCTTTTTGCTTTAATTATTTTTATATTAAAGCTTTAAAGGACAAAGTTTGATCTTTTCAAAATATTATATTTTTAAATACATTTAAAATGTTTATATTTTTTATTCTTTTACACAAAAGGTTCTTATATTTAGCACCACCCAGAGCTAGCCTGTGGTAATGTTATAAAGGCCCCCATCACACTGGAGGACGACCCCCCCCCCCCCCACACACACACACACACACACACACACACACACTTCATGACCTAAAACATCCCCTGCTATAAAAAACAAAAAACAACTATTTTCAATTGTTTCATTTTGTAAAATAAAAGTCAACCACAACATGTTGCACACATTTTCATGAATTTGTTCAAAAGTCCATCCATCCATCATCTTTACACACGTCTTTTCGGGTCACGGGTGTCACTGGTGTCCATGTCCAGCAGTCACTGTGTGAGAGGCAGGGGACACTTGGACAGGTCTCCAGTCCATCACAGGGACACCTGGACATGTCTCCAGTCCATCACAGGGACTTGTTCAAAAGTCAAGCAACAAAGTTGTAATCGTCTGAAACTCTGAGGGGTGTGAGAACAACTGCCCACTCTGAAGGTCTTTCACCAGTTAGCAGTAGATACTGGGTGTAGATTGTTCTGCCTTGTTCTACTTCTCTCAGAAGCTCCCCTGGCCTACACCTTCATCACTCTGTCAACAGCCCCGTCTCACAAAGACTGCATGATGATGCCATATCATGACTCTGCTCTGAAGAGGATGCAGCTCTGTGCTAACACATCGTGCTGCACTAGGATGCTGCTGCATGTATCACATCTGGCTGCACTAGGAGGATGCTGCATGTATCACATCTGGTAGAGAGTTTTCATCATCTTCAATCTCTAAAATGTTCATTGGAAACAACGTCTGTTTCCAAACAGAGCAGCTGAACCAACCTGATGATGTCACATCGTCAGTCTGTTGAAGGAACTCTTCCAGCCTCACAACAGAACTGGACTAACATGCATATGGTACCTGCAGTCACTCTGAACACACCCGGCACCAGAACATCCTCAATGCAGGCTTTGTGTTGAAAAACGATCCCAGATGTTTGATCCATGACTAGAACAGATCCATAATTTAGAACAACAAAAAATTGTGTCGTCTGGATCAGGTTCTTCAAGTGAAAAAAGTTTTGTCCCCCATCCAGAGGACTTTTTATTTTTTATCCATATATTAGATGTTTTCTTAGTTTTTGAGCTCCATGGCTGAAAACCTGACCGTTGACAGCAAACACTGATGTGGTCAGCCTCACTGTGCAGGAGGAAACACCTTTATCAACATGAGTTGTCTGTGCACAGTCACATGCACCATCCTTACATTAGCATCCAGCAGCTGCCTCAGATAACAATGTGAGCTTCTGGTCTGGAGACGTCTTTGAAAAACTCACTGCCAGCCAGTCCTGCCCATGCCTCAGTGAGGACAGTAGCTAAAAGTTGCTAGAAGTTGCTCATTTGTGTCACTACCTAATTTTCAGAATAAGCCAGAGAGGAATGATGTTGTGGAGAGAGAAAACATGAACAAAAACATGTTTTTATGAGAGTAAAAACATTTCTATAGCTATAAATGTCCTTTCTTCTGTCCATGCTTGTTTTGTAATGTCACCATTGTGTTAAGGATTTGAACAGTCAGAAATGACAGAGATACTTGGTGGTTTTAGTCTAATGATCTATGTTAGCCTTTAAAAGTGTCACATGTTAATCCTGCCATAGATCAGTCATGGTGTCTGCAGTCATGGTGTCTGCAGTCTTGCTGCGTTGGGCGAACATCTGTTCGGACTGACCGAGCTGCCTGGGAGTGCTTTTAGGATGTGGAGGGGTCCACAGCAGCCCCCACTGCTCACAGAGAAGTCAGAAAGATTTGTAATCCAGATGCTCAGATCCTCTTCTTCTTTCTGCTGCTCCTTCTTCAGGGGTCGCCACAGTGAACCAACTCGCACAAAGACTTGGTGATAGTTTTTACACCGCATGCCCTTCCTGACGCAACAGACCACCGAGCTACTACAGCCCTCTGTGTGGAACAGAGAGCTGTCATCTAGGGTGCCCCAGGGGAGCAGATGGTGGGGGTTAAGGGCCTTGCTCAAGGACCCAGGGTGGGGCAAATGAGGGTGGAGGCAGGTGTGGGTGCTTCATCTTTCCCATCCACAGTTTGATGTTGTTTGTCCATGGAGTTGAGCCATTGACCTTCCGATCACATGCCCACCTTCTCTGACCTCAGCACTACCAGTCCCCCCTGCAGCCAGATTCTCAAATAACACCAGGAAACACCAGGAATAGTTGCTGACTGTAGTAAAAAGAAGTCAAAGAAGCAGCAGCACTGCAGCCAGAGTGTGATGCGGTTGTACTCAGGCATGAGGTGGGCGTGGCCTTTCTTTAATGAGTTTGAATCAAAAATGGTCACAGAGTCCTGAGTGGTCATGTTCAGGACTGATGTAAACCAACATGGTCCCAATCACAGCTGTCTGTTCAAACCAGATGATTACAACCTCTTTATACACAGACTGAAGCGTTTCTTTTCTCACTGTAAATGGTAAATGGACTGTACTTATATAGCACCTTTCTATCTTATTTCAAGATACTCAAAGCGCTTTACACTACAATCTGTGTCCTGATTTACCCATTCATACAGCACTCTACTAGATATCTACAAAGCTAATTGAACAAATCATTCTAAAAAGACTAATCAGTGCTTTTTAGATCACATGCATACACTGATGGGACACACATCAGAGGCTATGAGGGATTCAGTATCTTGCCCAGATGTGTAAAGGTGCCGTGTTTATCTGTTCAAACAGTTGTACACAAGGATAAACACCTGGAGAATGTCTGGAGTCACGTCCTGTGGTCTGATGAGAATCTAAGCTCTTTCGCTCTAATGGCCACGGTGACATTTGGATGAAAATTTTGCAGGTTTGAGAACAGTATCTTAACTAAAGCATGGAAGTGGCAGCATCATGCTGTGGGGAGGTTATGCTGCAGGAGAAACTGACACACCACAAAATGGAAGGCACGACAAGGACAAACCATGAAGTGGAAATATTAAAGCTACATCTCAAGACATGAACCAGTTAAAGCTTGGGGACCAGTCTCTTCCAAATGGACCTACTGTCAAATTAGTTGCAACGAGGCTTCATCTCATAGAGAATGTCTGGACAGAGCTGAAAAAGTGTGCAAGGTGGCCTTCACACCTGACTCTGTTCCAACAGCTCTGTCCAGAGGAACGGGACAAACTGCTGGGAGAAGCAACAAAATATTTCACCAACTCACAGTTTGAAGGCAATTCTAAGAAAATCAATGGGAAATTGTGACTTGAAAGAAAGTAATTGTTTGTAGATAGTTGTGTTTCTCCTTATTCAGGCACTGAGCAGCAGAAATAATTTAGTTACTACTCTCACTGAGCCCCTCAGAGACTGTCCACATCCAGCCTGGTCCTTCATGTTGGGGTCGTCTGTCAATATGAAGCGCGCCTTGTTTCTGTCCCACCTGCAGCAGAAAGAAGCTGTAAATATATTTAATGGATGTTGCTTGTTTTCAGCTGCAGCTGGTCCACACGGGTCAGAACCATGTCTGCAACACTGGATATTAAACCAAAGATCAGTTTCTGTCCACACGTTGGTGCTGTTGCATCAAAAGAGATAGAAACTGTTCAAGAAGCCAGTTTCTGAAATAAAACCAGCTTCATGCTGCCACAAAGATGAATTTGAAATCATTTGATAAAAGCTAATTGTGTTTTTCATAAATATATAAAAACACAGGGTTGACTTAATGCCATTAAGCTAAACACACTAAATGTTCGTTTAAAACAATTAGTTTAATGGTATAAAACAAAACGCCTAAATGACAGAAACTGCTGTGATGGAGGGAGAAGATGTAGAAGACAACAGGTTGGAGGATCTGAACATATTTAATCTACACAATGACTCAACAAAACCTTAATATTTTGTTTTTATTTTAATAAAACTCAACATAACGCATCCAAAATTTCTGTTTTGTATTTTTATCATACTTTTATTTTCAGAGTTTTATAAACCGTGTCATCATGAAACATTTCAATAAAAACGTGTAGGTTCTGGTTGATGTGCTGGAAATGCACTGGAGTGTTTGTTAGTCTGAAACTGTAAAGAGGAGGAGAAACGGAGCTCTGCTGCAAGCTTCTGTTGATTGTTCCATCAAACATTAATGGAAATCTGATGAGATTCTGTGTGAACATACTTTAAAAACAGACTCTGTGTTTAAAAGTGTACATTATAAATATATAAAGTATTGTAAACAAGCCTTTATTTTTCTACAGCAGTGTGTCAGAGTTAGGAAGGACTCGTCGTGTTCACAGCGACAGCCTGATGTGGGCAGCTGCATGTTCTCAATTAAAATGTTCATCCAAACTTCTGTGATGTCTTTTGTCTTTACCATATGATCAAAAAACTGGTTTTGAATGTTGTGAAGGTTTCATCCTGGCTGAAGATCTACCAGAACTCTGGGACGACCCCCAGGACAGACCAGGGATTCAAATCATGAATAATTAAAGTCAAGTCAGATTTATTTCTATAGCACATTTAAAATAGAAACTGTTACCAAAGTGCTTAACAAAAAGATCACTGCATCAAATAAAAAGTAACAAGATATAATTACAGCATATGGAATAAAATATAAAAACACAAAACATAATTAGAAACAATGAAATAGTAAATCAGATCAGGTGACCGTGTGCTTAAAAGGAATAAAACAAAAAACATGAACACAATCGCAACAATGAAATACTAAATCAGATCAAACTTTCATTCTTCAGCTTCCACCATTTGGTCTTCTCTGATTTTACTATTTTTCTCTTCTTCACAACAACAGTCATTCTACACACAACATCCGATGCTGGATGATCATGTGCTCTCTGCAACAACTTTACAGTCTCCAATAGGCCCTTTTCACAATTACGTCAGACAACTTCCGTTTTGACTCGATGCTGTGAATCGTTACTTCCGGGTCTATTCTCCCTCGGGAGACCTGTCTGGAAACTTTACGGAATTTCATTCATTCAACCTTTATTTATAGAGGTTATATTACAAGCTATAACGCAAGGTAAGGTTAATAAAAACAGTATTAATGTATTTGTGAGCCGTGGTAACGTTATCCATCATTGCAGCAACTTTAGCCACATTAGCTAAAATATCAGAATAAGAATCGGTTTATTATTGCCATGTCAATGAACAATATACAGTACGGGCTGTCAGTGCTGTAACGTTTAAAGGTTTACTAGCTATATTAACGTTAATAAAAACAGTATGTGTTAGCTGTGGTAACGTTATCCATCATTATCAATTTACCATTCTGTAACTGTGTAAGGAAACAGCCTCCAATTGTAAAGTAAGCTAGCTAGCAGCTAACAGGTAGCTAAATTCTACACTGCTGCTGCCTGTCAGTGCTGTAACATTAAAATGTTTACTTTTATCTATTAATGTAAAATTTCTGACATCTTCCAACACAATTGTTTAGAATAGCATTTTAAATATTGAATTAAAAACTATATGTCAAACCATTTCCATGTTCTGATGTGATTAATAATTTCTCTTTTTACTTTCTTCTTGTGTCCATCTTTCTCAGCAGCAGCAACTCAGCAAAGAGGACACCCTGAAGACCCAGGCTTGTCTGAGGATTTTTGTTGTGAAAAAGAGGGGGGAACATAGAGTGACCTATAAGAGTGGAGGAAGGAGTATGCATGTTGACTACATTCTGTGTAGAAGAGGAAACCTGAGGGAGATTGGCCCTTTTCACATGACGTCAGACAACTTCCTTTTTGACTCGACGCTGTGGATCATTACTTCCGGGTTTATTCTCCCTCGGGAGACCTGTCTGGAAACTTCACGGAATTTCATTCATTCAATCTTTATTTATAGAGGTTTTATTACAAGATATAGCGCAAGGTAAGGTTAATAAAAACAGTATTTACGTGTTAGTTAGCTGTGGTAACGTTATCCATCATTGCAGCAACTTTAGCCACAGTAGCTAAAATATACAATATGGGCTGTCAGTGCTCTAACGTTTAAAGGTTTACTTTCTATATTAATGTTAATAAAAACAGTATTTAGATGTTAGTTAGCTGTGGTAACGTTATCCGTCATTATCAATTTACCATTCTGTAACTGTGTAAGGAAACAGCCTCCAATTGTAAAGTAATCTAGCTAGCAGCTAACAGGTAGCTAAACTCTACACTGCTGCTGCCTGTCAGTGCTGTAAAATTCAAATGTTTACTTTATCTATTAATGTAAAATCTCTGACATCTTCCAACACTGTTGTTTAGAATAGCATTTTAAATATTGAATTAAAAACTATATGTCAAACCATTTCCATGTTCTGATGTGATTAATAATTTCTCTTTTTACTTTCTTCTTGTGGCCATCTTTCTCAGCAGCAGCTCATCTAACAAGCATGGCACAGTCATCAAGATGTTGTTATTGCAGTGTGCCATGTTGTTCCAATAATAAACAAAAAACATCATATTTGAGTTTCCACAATTTTCCCGTGGACAAAGAAATATGTTCCCGTTGGGAAAGAGCAATCAGGAGAGATGAAGGGCCAGCGTTAGAATCCTTCGTGGGAGCACCCATGTATGCAGTCTGCACTTTGCCCCAGAAGATCTAAATTCATCAGCCTGTGGAAAAACCCGGATCAGACAAGGAGCAGTGCCATTTAGATTGTGCTGGAATGATTGGGGTAAATGGAGGGAGGATAGTGCTGAACATTTTTAAAAATATTAAATAATATAAATAATATAGCTAGTAAACCTTTAAACATTACAGCACTGACAGCCCGTATTTTATATTTTAGCTACTGTGGCTAAAGTTGCTGCAATGATGGATAACGTTACGAGCACTGCCTGCTCTCTGGTGAGTGAAATATAATTTTATCATGTAATATATTAACTTAATGAAATGTCTAGATATATGTATCCCATTTTGATATTTAGAATGATATTGTGTTAAAAACATGATCTGATTCCGTTTCCGGTAGAAAATGTAGTTTTAGCTACATGCCTACAACTCCCAACATTCACGCACCCACCCATTACAGAACACAAGATGGCTAGATATTATTGGTTGAGAGCTGGGTCACATGATAGGGTAGGACTTCCCATTCGTCGATGTTGGTGACGACTCCAGGAGGTTTGGCCGAGCTCTGAAGAAGATGGGCTGTCTGTTTACGTTTGGGGCCATTGTTTGTGACCGCATTGTGGAGATACAATGGCCCAGGGCTGGTGATCTTGTACTTACATGTAAAATAAACCTTCTGAAATGGAAGATAATTGCTCCTCCTCTCCCTGCTTCAGATCAGAGCATATTCTTACAATTTGGTGACCCCGGACGTTAGTTCTGGTAGCAGGAACAGAAGAGGGGAGGGAGTTGTTTTTCTTTTTTGCTTCTGTTGGGCGAACATCGCTGTGCAGTCAAACGGCACCGTAATATGAAAAAGGTAGGCAGAAAATATTTTCATTTTCCCTTTCTACACATTGGTCATGCTGAAATTGTAGTAGACTGTGGAGTGATTTTCCCCCATGGTTCATGACGGTCGACCATTTGTTTGCGACGGTATTTGAGAATTTGATCTAAAATTCATGTGTCCGGTGCTATATAGATGCATGACTGCATGCAGAGTACAAGATCACATTTTCTTATATATGAAGGCCTTGTTTTAGATATTATTTTGAAAACGGTAGCTGAGTTTTTACCTTTTCTGTGCAGTTCTGGCCCTCTGCTGATCATTTTGGGTGTAGTTCTTAATGCTTTATGTGTTGGGATTAAGATGGTGTCGCAACATTTATAATCATTGCTTGTTTTTGGTTTTTTATGTGTTGTTCAGGGTGAGTGTATAAGTGCCTTTTAAGTTCGGGATTTTACTTTTTTTCTTTCTTTCTGTTTTCTTGGACCGTTTCAATAGTACTTATGGCATCCATGGAACACAGGATAGGTGTTGTTCTGAGCTCCCGCTTTTGGTGAGGAGACCGGGTTTATTCGCCGTAGAGTGTTTAAATATCTCCGGGTTTATTCGCTGTATTGTGTTTAAATATCTCTGGGTTTATCTGCCGTCGAGTATTAATCTCGAGGTTCACTGTAGAGTATATCCATGTCTGATTTTGCTGTTTATTTTATGGACGGACACTTGTGTTTGTCATTGGACCAGTAGAGACGTTGGTTTTTCGGCTTGTCAAGTAAGGTCGTTTAGAATGAAATCGGCTCTGCCGTGGACACCCAGATGGGACAGATTTGTACTTTACACTATGATTAAAGTGGAGTACAATATTACATAAAGTAATCATAATAGAATATACGGTATTGTATTCATGCATGATGTGATTATTGTATTTCATATTGCATCCTGTGATTAGGGTGAAGTCAAATGATTGAAATGTATATGAATTCATGCTGCGTTCTGGGAGAAAGGGAAAAGGCAAGTTGAGGGAGCTAATATCTGGGGAGGCCTAACAGCGTTCCAGAGAGATGCTGCATTTCCTTTGAAATGCTGCAGGCTGACCTCAGTAGAACAGTGTGTAAGTACCTTGTAAACAGCATTACATGAAGAAACCGAGCAAGCAGCTCTCTTTACCATATAAGGAAACAGGCTGTAGGAAAGATCGTGTGTTGGTGACTTGTGAGTTGAGAAGCAGAGCAGTAACACGACTTGATGCCTTAAAAGGGCACAAAGACAACTACAACCAATCACTAACTAGATCAAACTAGTAAGGGGGAAAAACTGGGTTTGACCAGCAAACTCAAAGTCAATAAAAGCCAAGCCCAGTAGTAGGACGGTGCTGAATGGACCGTGGTAGTCTAAAGAGTAGGACGATGTGGCTGCATCCCCAGGAGCTACACAGAGGAACTTGGAACAGCTCATAAGAGGATTTTTATTCATCAAGATAGGAATACCTTCTGTTCAGCTGGGCTGACTCCAGACCAGATTCCTCAGGATCAGGACGGCTTTTGGGGAGTTAAGGGAGATTTTATTCCAGGGCTCTGGAAGAGAAATTATCCTACCATTTTCCAAAAGTCTTCGGGCAGAAATGGTGAGCGACTCCTACCCATTGTCCAAATACTAAATTTATATGAATTAACAGTGCTTCTAAATTAAGAGGTAGAGTCAGGGCATGCGAGTGTTGTTCTGCTTCCAGCATTCTTGAAAAGTCACTGCATAAACTGTGTGCTGTCAAGGTGGTTTGTAATCAGGTTTGGCTAAACTGGCTAAGCGCAGAGGTGACAGGGCCTTCTCTGTAGCAGGACCAAGATTCTGGAACGAGTTACCTCTGCTTGTCAGACAGGCCCCCACCCTCTCGGTTTTCAAGTCCCATTTAAAAATTCACTACTATTCAATAGCTTTCAACACAAGATGATTTGTGTTTTGGTCCTGTATGCTCCACACTGGTTTGTCGTCATTATCTGCATCGTTTTTATGTCTATATTTTGATTTACCTCATTTTGTATTTTGCTTTGTGTGTTACCTGTTGTTTTGTCTGTACAGCACTTTGGTTGGCTTTGTAGCTGTTTTAAGTGCTTTATAAATAAAGTGGTATGGTATGGTATGGTAAACATGGTTGGTTGGTGTGTGAGACAGACTTAGAGGTTTGAGGGGTTTTAAACTGCCTTGGGGCTTCAAGTGCATAACAGTCCACTGTATTAGGAACAGGCTGCTCTATAAAACCAACTCAAGAGTTAGGAAACAGGACTCTCCAACCTGGCTCATCAGAGTCACGGGAGCCACGCCTTGTGGACACAATGGGACCCAAAATGTCACATAAAACCAATAAGACAGTCCCTGGAACCAGGCCTGAATTCTCTGGCATTAGAATTTTTTCAATGATCAAACGTAATCAATTATAATGGGTGGCTGTGGTTGAATGGTTAGAGCAGTTGTCCTCCAATGCAAGAGTTGGGGGTTCGAATCCACCAACAGTCACATGCTGAAGTGTCCCTGAGCAAGACACTGAATCCCTCATAGCCTCTGATATGTGTCCCATCAATGTATGAATGTGAGCTAAAAGCACTGATTAGTCTCATTAGAATGATTTGTTTAATTGGCTTTGTAGAGATCTAGTATAGTGCTGTATGAATGGGTAAATGAGGACACAGATTGTAGTGTAAAGCGCTTTGAGTATCTTGAAATAAGATAGAAAGGTGCTATATAAGTACAGTCCATTTACCATTTATAATTTGCTGATAACGCTGTACCCCTGCAAATCCTTGATTAAAGCAAAGCATAAAATGTAAGATTCTGGACTATCATTTCTACACTTCGGGTTAAAAAAGTTGGAAATGCTTAGTTCAATTTCATCAGAAAAAGTAAGTTTTTAAAGGTTTTGCAGCTTGGATCAAACAACACCCTGTAATCTTGTACCTAGATTCTAAAAACTACCAGATCAGTAACAATTGCAGTTCTACAATAGGAGGTGAGTGGCCTAAAAATGCCAGTTTCCCCTTGATCAATGTCCCAACCCCAACTACTAGGTTGGACGAGTCTCGGGGTGAGATAAGGGTGTGGCTCGTAACTGATGGTCGTGAACAGTCTGGGTGAATCACTTCCAATACAGCCTTAAACAGAACTAATCTAACATCATTCTAGGTAAAGCTCAAGTGCTAGATTAGTCCGATATACCCCTTAGAGGAGAGGTTGCAGTGGGGTTTTACCATAACTCAAGTGGTAATCTCACTGGGTAGAAAAACATGGCGTCCCTGGGTGGGCGGAGACATTCCTTAGATAAGGAACCCGTAAAAAAGTAGACATGCATCAGGAAAAACTGACCAAGCATTGACGAATAAAAGGTGTGCATCAGGAGAACCTGACCGAGCATCGAAACGAGCCGTGCGTCTGGAGAATCAGACCAGGCGTCGGCTCAAAGCAACCCGAAGTAAGGGGTTGCAGGTGGCTGGGTGGGCCCTCAGCCACGTATCCTGCAGTAACCACTAGGCTAGTGGGTGGGGTAGGGGGCTTACTGAGGATTACTGACCATAATCCAAGCAGTAATTTAGTAGCATAGTCTGTGATCATCCCTGAACTGGTGAGCGCAGCCAGGAGGATTTGAGGAGCAGACACTCGAGACGACAAAAAGCAAAAGCCATGGGGGAAGAGGCGGAACCTACAGAAATAGAGGTTCTACAAGACCCAGTAAACGATCCGTACAATCCAGAATTCAACCCAACAGCAGTAAAGGATTCACACATTGGGACCCGTCAGTGCAAGAAAGATTTAGAGAAAGCAATGTAATAAAGGATGAACACTTCTTGCTGAGTTTGACTGAGTTTATACAAAGAAAAGCAGTCTTTCATTGTACCAAAGTGTTGCAGAGCCGCCAGATGGTGGTTCTGTGTGATCCAGCCAATATAAAAGCCAAAGAAGGAATAAAGAGATGGTTAGGATGGTGGGTGAAGAGGCTTGAGGAATGGAACGGAGGGACCATGACCACTGTTATTAGCCCATCGAATAACTATGACCCTATAGTAAAAATGATATCCAAGGCAACAGGCTTGGAGGGGGTCCTAGTAAACTCTAAAGCAACAGCGGCTGCAAGATATAAAACCTACGAAGAAGAGTTGAAAATGATGTGGGCATATAAAGAAGCAAGAAAAGGCCTAAAGAATGGTCACAGGCAGCAGAGCCTCTGGGAGGATGAGAATAATGACACAGAAGAAGAAATTGTAGACAAATACACAGGGGGAGACCCTGAACCCTAAAACATGACTGAAAGGGGACAGGTAGCAAAAGGGGGTGAACCGGACAATGATGAACAAAGCCAACCGCTGTACCCCACAGCGTCACACGTAGGCCCCTTAACTTGGGTCCAAGCAGCAGGCCCGAGTGGTGGAAGAAACCCCCTGGAGGAAAAAGGGAACCCAAAATTAGATGATGAGTTAGACTTCAATGATGACTCCCAAAGCCCAACATCATCAATAACCACACCCATGGGGAAACGGCTTGATGATTCTATCATAAAAAAGGGGAATAATGGTCAAAGACAACAATAGGAAAGACCATCATGGAAAGCCTCAGCAAAGAAGGAACCGTTAAACGGAGACAGTTAGCAAAGTGACAGTGAAGCCTCACAAGGAGGAAAAGAAGCAGAACAAGATGAAGACGACACGGAAAATGAGGGCAGTGCCAGCTTAGAATCCGTGGCTGGCCAGACAGGAACCATCTATAAGCCACTGAGAATGGGGCAAAGAAAGGATCAAAAATAAACGGTTGAAGTGTTTTATGTGTATAGAGTGTCAGAAAGAGTGGCCAGGGATTTGACGTGGGGACTGGTGCAAGCAAGTGATGGGCGTTGGACCTACATACCCGAAGCTGGACAAAATCATTATGACATTCCATCAGTGTGGGCAGACAGGTTGGAAGAAACAGTGGAACTGACTAGGGCTGCAACTAACGATTATTTCAATAATCGATTCATCGGCCGATTATTTTTTCGATTAATCGATGAATCGGCAAAAAACCCCACAACGTTTTAATTTCCACCCCTTTATTCCAAAATTGAACATTTGACTGACATAGCAATTCACACAAAAAACAGGTTGCTATTTTACTATTCTGTTAGTAAAATATTGAATAATAAAAAATAAAAGTTAGTCAAATAGCTTAAAAAAATAAATGTACACAAAAATATATACAAATGTGTCTTTATACCTGCACAATATGTAGCTACTTTGTAAAATGTGTCATTGAGGGAAGAGTGTAACCTGGATTAAAAGTGTGGATTATTGTAACCTGGATTAAAAATGTGGATTATTGTAACCTGGATTAAAAGTGTGGATCATTGTAGTGAAGCTTTCGTCTTCAACCATCGACAGAGGCCTCATGTCAGTGACGATCATGTTCAGGATGTTTCAGTGAAGACAGCTGCTGCTGTGGTTTCCATGATGTCTGTCCATCATGAAGGATGTTGTTGTTTGTTGTTATTTTCTGGAATGAGACAGTAAATATGTATTATAGCATAATTTACAGCAACTCAAGAAATGCCTTGTTTCACTTACAGCGTTAGGTTCAGGCAAAAGTAGCTAAAAGAGCAATTAAACACACACACACACACACACATATATATATAAAATACTCAATTACACACATTTGAGTAGATGTAATAAATTACTTTAATTCCTGTTTAAATGCAATTCATCCTGCCATACCTGCAGTGTCTTCAGACTTTGCCAACAAATTAAAAGTTGAAGCTTAATCATTAAATTATTAACTTTGTGTTAGATTTATTTATAAATCACATTTAAACACTGCTTGTACCAATTAAATTAAATAAAAAGTAACACATGTTCTCTATCACCGCCATTAATCAGATAAACAAACAAACAAACAAACAAACAGCTTCATCTCCCAGACAGACTGACGTTACATTTTCTCTCTTGAAACAGAACAATGTGTTAAATTGTAGAGACTCACCTGCAACACGAGTTGGGAGTGAAACATGTTGTATCAGCTGCAGCTCGTGACTCCGACATGTTTACGTTTTATCTCCGTGGTTTTCCCGTGTTGTGTCGGTGATTTTCAAAGCGGCATGCTTCTCATTTTTTATCTATGTGAAGTTCTCCCACTCTTTGGAGGACTTGGGTCAAACAGTTTTCGCTGCGTCGGTCATTTGTAAAATTGACTTAAATTTCCTTTAAAAACACAGCCGCTGCTCTGCCTCCCCCCTCGCTCTGTTCAACTCGCGCTGCAGTTTTTTTTGTTTTTTTCAAACTTTATTCAGTCAGTCAGCATTGACAATGAACTGCCCGTGAACAAAACGAAACGGCTCCGCAGCGCCATGAAAGATGCATAATCGCGCGACACAACGAATCGATAATGAAATTCGTTGCCAACACTTTTAATCATCGATTTTTATCGATTTTATCGATTCGTTGTTGCAGCCCTAGAACGGGCTGTTAAAGCCACCTTAGGAGAATGGGCTAATGTTTTAATGATGCCGTCCTTCCCAACCTTGTCAGCTTGTCATCCCATGACCAATAAGTTTAGATCAGCTTATTTGGGAATAGAACTCGATGTAATGTTGAGAAGAATGAAGAAAATGGCCTACAAATATGCTCGGGAAACAGAAAAGAAATTCAAAGATGAGCTATCGGCCAACGAGGAGGATGAGCCGTTCCAGACCGAGATGCATCAGATACCTCACACATACCAGTTGGCTCCCGAGCCTGAACGTATGAATCAATGTCTCACTCCTCCTACATGTCAAACCCCTAGCTCCGATGCTGACAGTTATCGTGAGTATAAAAAACTGAAAGCATTGGTGAGAGAGAAAAGACCAGAAGAGAGTAATGAGGATTACATCAAGAACGTATGGCCCATGATAGTCAACTCTACTGACTGTGATGCAGCTAGAAAGCTGTGGCTGGGTCATGTCACCATGAACCCGGTAGGCAAGGGGGAATCAGCTCAAAGTCATTACGAAAGGCTGGTTCTAGAAGACATGGACGATGAAGACTCACAGATTCAACGAGCTAAGGTGCGCATGGATCAAGGACAACACCTCCCGCCGGTCTGGTATCAGCTGAAACAGGTGCTTCCACCCACCAGATATGTAAAAGCATTAAGAATAGTGACACAAGGAAGAAGAGGGGAGATCAATTTTGCTAAAATACCCCTACATGAAACTACAGTTCCCCAATTAGATCAAGCAGTGAAGTCATATGATCTAGAACAGCAGTATTGGGAGGAACGTAGGAAAAAAGAGGCCAAACAGAGTGAGAAGATTCAAACAAAGGCCTCCCTTAAAGCTCCACCGCAGACACAATACAAAGAACGACCCCCAAGACCATCAGAGCCGCGGTACAGAAATGAACAACCTAAGAAATATCAAGCTCCCACATCAACCTCAACACCCCAAAAGTGGGGAAAGTTCATGCCTCCTGAAGAATATGCCAAACTCCCACCTGAAGAAAAGAAAGCCCTCCCTGAATCCTGCATGAAGGGAAGCGGAGGGCCAGCCAAATAATGGCTGAAAGGCCGTGGGTCGCCCTGGAGAACACCTATTGGGATGGAGACAAAATCTACACTAAAGTGGATGGAGAACCCTACCTAATTGACACCAGGGCAGATGTGTCTATGACCCGCAAAGACCTGAAAACCAAAGGACACCTCATGGTTCAGTTAGTTAACGGGACCATGGACAAAATGCCTTTCGGAATATGGCAAGGAATAGTATGGGTAAAAAGACCCTATAATCTCATAACACCAAGAGACCTAAATGACTTAGGTAAACCAAAAAAGGACCGCAGTACATTGACTAGATATATGGATAAGCTCATGTCAAGGTTGGTGAAAATAGGACCCACACATGAAAAGCATGTAGTTGAAGACTGGTATAAGCCTGTAAATATCCCTGAAGTGATAAAACAAAAAGTAGATGAGAGTGACTTCTCCCCGGTTGGAAAAGAAAAGTTGAAACAGATGATTGAATCAGCTTCAGTAGCCAGGTTCAAGAACGATTGTGGGGACCTCGGTCCCAAGTTCACGCATCTCATCAAGGGAGGAGTACATCCACCTGTACAGCAATATCCCTTGAACCCTGGAGCAGTCAAAGAAATAAATAAAATTGTAAGAGAATTAAGTGGTCTAGGAATTATTAGAGAAGAAATTAATCCTATCACGAACAGCTCCATTCAAGCTGTAAAGAAGCTAGAATCAGCTGGAGGGGGTTGAAGACCAGTAATCAACTTTAAGGCCCTAAATCGACGAACAGTAGCCAACTGAGCAAGCCTGATTAACCAACAAGGAACTTTAAAAACGTTGCAAGTAAAAAAGTACAAGTCCTGCATTGATCTGGCAAACGGATTCTTCTCCCTTAGGTTAGCTAAACAATCACAAGGAAAAACAGCTTTCACTCATCAAGGAAAAAGCTACGTCTGGCAACGATTGCCACAAGGGTACAAAAATTCTCCGAATGTGTTTCAGTCAGCTGTAATGGAGGTGCTTAGAGATCTGGGCGCCACAATCTACATCGACGATGTGTTTATCGCAGATGACACTGAAGAGGATCATCTGGAAAGATTAGCACAAGTGATGCAGAGGGTAACAGAGGCAGGGCTGAAACTGAACTTGAAGACGTGTCAATTTGGTCAGTTCCAAGTAAACTATCTGGGGTTCCAAGTAACAGCTGATCTGGGGCTCTCAGAGGGTTACAGGGAAAAGTTGGAACAAATCCAAACCCCTGAATCTGAAAACGATTTGCAGAAAATCTTGGGACTATGTAATTATGTGAGAGACCATGTCCCCAATTATCAAAAATATGCCAGACTGTTGTATGCTTGCCTGAGGAAGAAGGAAGAAGAAAGTGGACAAAGAAGCAAAATAACTTGGGTGTGGTCTGCTACAAATCAAAGAGACTTGGAAGGACTAAAAAAGAAAATTCAAGAAGCAGTAAGACTAGAACCAAGAAGTCTGATGACAAAACTAGTGGCTGAAGTCAGTTGTGAAGGTGACGATGCTATGATTAAAGTAAAAAATGACAATGGTGGATTAGTAACTCTTTGGAGTTATACCCTAACCTCAGTCGAAAAGAAGTTCCCCCAAGAAGAGAAAGAACTAGCAGTACTTGCAAGATATTGGGGAATGCTGAAAGATTTGGCTCAAGGACAACCAATTAAAGTAATTACACAAAGCCAAGTGCACAAATATCTCAGAAAGGGAACATTAGAAAGCACCAAAGCCACAATTACACGGTGGGGAAGGTGGGAAGACATCCTTCTGGACCTTGATTTAGAGATGGACCTGCACAGCCAGCTGACAAAAAAGCAACGAAAGCAACATCTAAGGAACCAAAACCAAATTAATGGACCCTCTACACAGACGGATCCAAAAAGGGATTCGATCAGGTTGCACATTGGGGATTTATCCTGAAACAACATGGAAACGAGTGCTGTCGTAGAAAAGGAAGAGTTCCAGGAAGCGCCCAAACCGGGGAAGTAACAGCGTTACTGGAAGGACTGCTTGAACTGACAAACAGAAGAATAAAGACAGCAAGAATCGTAACTGACAGCTATTATTGTGCACAGGCCCTGCAAGTGGATTTATCCATTTGGGAAGAGAATGGATTTGAGAGTGCAAAAGGGAAAGTGGTAGCTCATCATGGCTTGTAGAAGAAAATAGCTGAACTGAGGCTAAATCTACAGTTAGAAATAGAGCATCAAAAGTCCCATACCAGAGAAGGAAAGCACTGGCAGGGTAATGATGAAGTGGATCGATATGTTCAACAAAGAAAAATTGTTTTTGTCGGGATCGAGAATGTGATGATATAACTGTCAATATCAGTTTTTGCCACTAGATGTCAGTATTCTTGGTATGGTGAAACTAGGATGTATATAAGTAAAGGAAGAAATGATTGTGACAGGTGTGGCAAACAAAATAAAGTGGTGTTGCATACAGAAACAAGCGGCCTCCTTCTTGTCCTCAACGGAACACAACATGGTGTCAGGAGTAAAGTGAACAAAGTAAGTCACTATAAAACAAAGAACATGGATGCTCTGAAGCCACCAGATAATTTAAAGCTGATCGGCAATGTTGACAGCAATTGGCGGAACTCCAATCAGCAGTTTCTACTGTATGTGGCAGCCATTGGACTTGATACGAAGTCAGACAGCAGAAAGGTAGCACTACTGCTGACAATAGCAGGTCCACAAGCCTTTGAAGTGTACAACACATTTGTTTTTGATAGTGAAGAGGACAAAGACAAGTTGGATAAAGTGCTTGAGCATTTTGATGCACACTGCTCGCCAAAGAAAAATGAAACATACGAGAGATATGTGTTCCGGTCTCGTGTGTAGCAACAACATGAACTGTTTGATGTTTTTTTGACTGATCTGAAGCTGAAAGTTCAGTCATTTAACTTTGGCATACTGAAAGACTCCATGATTCGTGACCAGATAGTGTTTGGTGTGAAAGACAAGCAGATCCGAGAAAGGCTGTTAAGAGAAACCGAGCTTACTTTGGAAGGAGCTATAAAGATTTGCCAAGCCAGCGAGCTCTCCTGGATCCACCTGAGGACTTTCAGCAAAGTAGATGATGGCCCAGCAAGCGTGAGTGAAACTGTAGCAGTTGGTGCAGTTTCTAATAAAGGAAAACATTGCAAACAAAATCAACCTGTGCAGCGCATGGATGATGATATATTTTCCTGCAAGCGATGCGGCTCTCGGCATAAGCTGAAACAATGTCCTGTATATGGCAAGCAATGCTCTCTGTGTGGAGGAAAAAAACATTTTGCCAAACAGTGCTTTTCAAAAAGAAAAGGAATGAAAGGGAAGTCTGTTAACTTGGTTGAAGATACTGAACTGTGTGATACATTTTTTGTGGGTGTGGTAAACTGTGAAAATGAACCACATGAAAAGATTAATGTTATCAGAGAAGATAAATGGACAGCACCATTGCAAATTAATGGTACTATTATCACCATGAAACTGGGCACAGGTGCTAAAGCAAACCTGATCAGTATGTCTGACATGAAAACAATGAAAATCAAACCAAAAATGGAGAGTAAGATGATTACACTCAGAGGTTATAATGGACAGAGCATTAAATGCTTGGGAACATGTCAACTGAAAGTGACTGTCAAAGGAAAAATGCATCATCTATTTTTCTCTGTTGTTAGTGAAGGTCTGGACTCTCTACTAGGTGACAAAGCCTGTGAAGATTTGCAACTGGTGAAAAGAGTAAATCGCATTAACATGAATGTGAGTACAGCAAATAATTCTGTTGACTATACTGCAAAACTATGCAGATGTGTTCAAAGGATTTGGTGTGTTACCATTCACATATAATATCCAGCTGAAAGAAAATGCAAAACCAGTTGTACATCTTGCTTGAAGAGTTCCCACACCATTAAGAGATAAAGTAAAAAAAGAGCTTGAACGCATGACGATGTTGGGGGTTATTAAAAAAATTGAAGAACCAACAGACTGGGTCAGCTCGATGGTGTGTGTGAAGAAAAAGAATGGGGAACTGAGATTATATATTGATCCAAAGGATTTGAATGAAAACATTAAGCGTGAACATTACCAGATACCCAAATGTGAAGAAATCACAAGTGAAATGGCAGGTGCCAAGTATTTCACAAAATTGGATGCTTCACAAGGTTTTTGGCAGCTGAAACTTGATGAAAGTAGCAGCAAGTACTGTACCTTTAATACTCCTTATGGCAGATACTGCTTTTTGAGATTGCCCTTTGGAATAATCTCAGCATCTGAAATCTTTCACAGAGCGATGGAGCAGATTATTGAAGGACTTGTAGGAGTTCGAGTATATGTTGATGACATCATAGTCTGGGGTTCCACTCTTCAAGAACACAATGAGAGGCTTGTAAAAGTATTAGACCACATAGACAGTCATGGACTGAAACTCAACAAAAGTAAATGTCACTTTGGAGTTGAAGAAATTCTCTTTTTAGGAGATAAGTTATCTGCACAAGGCATTCAGCCAAGTCAGGAAAAAATAAATGCCATACTCAACATGTCAAATCCCAAAGATAAAACTGGAGTACAACGCATCATGGGAATTGTGAACTTTATTGGCAACTTTATTCCTAATCTGGCAGCCAGAACATCCAACATTCAACAACTTCTCCACAGAGAGAATGAGTTTCAGTGGACAGAAAAACACGACCAGGAATGGGAAAGCCTCAAAAGAGCACTGACAACTGCACCAGTGTTGACATTCTATGATCCAGCAAAGAGCATCAAGGTGTCAACAGATGCTTCCAAGGATGGAATAGGAGCTGTGTTACTGCAAGCTGAAGGTGAGCTGTGGAAACCAGTTGCTTATGCATCTAGGTCGATGACAGAAGCAGAGCGTCATTACGCTCAAATCGAAAAGGAATGTCTAGGATTGGTCTTTGGATTGGAGAGGTTTCATAGTTATGTTTATGGCCTACCTTCATTCACTGTAGAAACAGATCATCGTCCACTTGTTGCAATCATCAGGAAGAACTTGAATGAAATGTCTCCAAGAATTCAATGTATGATGATGAAAATTCAGATATGATTTCAAATTGATATACACACCAGGGAAACACCTCATCATGGCTGATGCACTCTCACGAGCACCCCTTGAGGACACTGTGAGTACTTCTGCAGATGATGTGGAAAGCTATGTAAACATGGTGTGTGCAGCTTTGCCTTTGTCTAATGCAAAATTCAGACAAATAGTAGCTGAAACAGCAGCAGATGCAGAGCTACAGCATGTAATCGATCACATGGAAAATGGATGGCCAGTAGGATCCAGTCTATTGTTCTACAACATCAGAGGTGAGCTAAGCCATGTGGATGGACTTTTGTTGAAGCAAAACAGAATTGTCATTCCACAAAGCTTACGGCAAGACATTCTGCATAGAATACATGAAGGTCATCTTGGTGTTGAAAAATGCAAAAGAAGAGCGAGAGAAACAGTTTTTTTGGCCAGGAATAAACAGAGACATTGAAAGAGTGATAGAAGCATGTGAAACATGTCAAAAATACAGAAACAAGCAAACTAAAGAGCCCATGATAATTGCAGACATGCCAGTGGCACCTTGGCATAAAGTAGGGATGGACTTGTTTCATTTAAAAGGCAAAGATTATTTAGTTGTCATTGACTATTACTCTAACTTTCCTGAGATGTCATTACTGTCAAGTATTTCATCAGCCTGTGTGATTACACATGCAAAATCCATTTTTGCCAGGCATGGCATTCCGTACACAGTTGTAAGTGATAATGGACCATGCTTTGATAGCAAGGAGTGGAAGAGGTTTGCAGACCATTATGGATTCGAGCACATCACATCAAGCCCGCTCTATCCCCCGTCAAACGGGAAGACTGAAAAAGGAGTACACGTTCTTAAACAGCTATTAAAGAAAGCAGCTGACAGTGGTTCAGATCCTTATCTGGCTTTGCTCAGTTATCGAGCATCCCCGCTGGAATGTGGACTGTCACCAGGAGAACTGTTAATGAACAGAAAACTGAGAACCACATTACCATATTACATAAAAGAGAGGAAGCTTCCAAAACTGCAGCAAAAGCTAAGATCCCTAAAAATAAAACAAAAAGATGTATATGACAAAAGAGCCAAGCATCTTCCGCTTCTCACCAGCAAAGACACTGTCAGGATTCAAGATCCTACTGGATGGATGACTAAAGCTACTGTTCTTCAAGAAGTTGCACCTCAATGGTAACTACAGTGGATTCAGTCGTGCACCTGGTGATGATGAGCTGCTGAGGTCACGTGAGAGCTGTGCTGCGTAAGTAACATGGCAGGATACTGCTAAACAAATGATTCAACTCAGGTAAAACAAGCCAATATATTACAATCAAGCATAATAAATATTGTTAATAATAACCTCTGCATATTGTTTCAATAAACCAAACTGGACGAGGAAATCTTGGACAGTCTGGAGAGTTACGTGGACGAGTGTTTTGAAAACATCGTGATGGATAAACCACAAAAAAACACCGCACCCACGGCCACACCAACTCCTAAACGCACGCGTTCGGAGAGCTCAACCAGCACGTCCACCTCTCCAGAGAAAAGCTTCACTGATGTCCTGGGCTCTATAGACAAGAAGCTAACCAGCTTAGATACCCGGCTGGCCCTGGTGGAGGTTCTCCACAAGGAGTTTCAAGCACTGAGGGAGTCTCTGGAGTTCAGCCAAGCTCAGGTGGCGTCGCTCACTGCAGAGAATCGAACTCTGAGGGGTAACGTCAAAGAACTCACCGAGAAGATAACGCAGCTGTCCGGAGAAAGGAAAATGAAGGAGTCCATCCTGGATATTCAAGCTCGGAGCATGCGGGACAATCTTGTCTTCTCAGGGATCCCAGAACGAGCAGAGGAGGACGCTGAAGTTACAATCCGTGAGTTTATTCAACATCAGCTGAAGCTCCCAAGTGAGACGGTAAAAAACATCACAATCCATCGCGTTCACCGGCTCGGAGGTAAGAAGCCCGATAACAAGCGACTTCGACCAATTATCGCTAAATTTGAGCACTTTAAACAAAAAGAGCAGGTGAGAGGTCGGGGCAGGAAGCTGCGTGGGACGGACTTCAGTGTGAACGATCAATTTCCTAAAGAGATCCTCGATTGGAGGCGAGTTTTGTTTCCAATCAGAAAGAAGTTCAGAGCCACGGTGGCTGTAGATAAACTTTATATTAATGGTCAGTTATTCAGGGAACGGGACGTCACTCAGTGGCTTTATTAAAAGGAACAACAGGTTAGTTTGAAGCAGAGCTGTTCAACTGACGGCCCGTGGGCCAAATCAGGCCCACAGGTGAGCTAAGTTCGGTCCACCAATAGGTTCATTCTTAAAACGAAACTAGAGTATAATAAAACAAAGTAACTTAATGATAAGAACTGGTGGATATCTGACCCCTGAGCGCTTGGCTCTCAGTAACTGTGGCCCCCTGGGCAGTTTAGTTGAACAGTCCTGGTTTAACGCTTGTAACACTGGAGGTAAATTAACTGGCATTTGTAAATAAAATGTAAAGCACAGCTTGGTAAGGTGTCTGCACTGGTGGTGGTGAACGGTGTCAAAGCTATTTTGTTTATTTGTTTTTTTGGTTTGTTTGTTTTTTTTCCTCTCTTTTCCTTTTTATTTTATTTTCTCTTTTACGTTTATCTGTTACAACATCACTTCATCAGTCTTTTTCTCTTCTTTACCAACAAACATTTACACACAAGCACACCAAAACATGCACACACGCGCACACACTCGCACACACTCGCACACACACCAGTGAAATTTATATCTTTCAACTTCTCTCACACCCAGATTCTACTCAATATTCTTGTATCTTTCCACTTCAAACTTCACTGTGTGTTTCTAAACATCTAAACAGGCAATCTCAAGCAATAACTGTGATTTTAGTTGGATCTGTTTGTCTCTATGGTGACATGCGCTGGTCAACTTTAGCTACTCACGCACAACTATGGGCACATTAAGGTTTGTGACTTGGAATGTGAATGGAACCAGTACTCAGCAAAAAAGATTAGGAATTTTAAACCAGCTTAAAAGATTACAGGCAGATGTTGTCTTTTTACAAGAGACTCATAAATCTATTACAACTGCAAATGATCTTAAATCCCCTGACTTTCCTGATGTGTTTTGTGCCTGCTATAACTCAAGACAAAGGGGAGTGGCAATATTAATACACAAAAATGTTAATTTTACAGTACTAGACACAGTTACAGACCCAGAGGGTAGATATTTAATAATAACACTTTGTATAAATAACTACAAGCTGTGTATTGTCAGCAAATATGCCCCAAATGTTGATGACACCTCTTTTTTTCATGATTTTTTCTCAGCATTGTCTGATCACTTGGATTGCTCACTTATACTTGGAGGTGACCTCAACTTTGGTCTAAATGAAGAATTAGACAGATGTAGTAAAGCAGGAACTCAGCGCAGATGGCAGTCCATAAATATAGTTAAACAGTACATGAGTGATTACGGACTTTGCGATGCATGGCGATCTCTTCACCCGAACCGTAGGGAGTATACGTTCTTCTCACCTGTCCATCACACTTACTCTCGTCTGGATAATTTTTTAGTCAGCAGCTCGTTGTTGACGGACATCTCAGACACTGAGATACATCCTATAGCTGTCAGCGATCATGCTCCCGTCTGTTTAAATCTAGCAAACAGAAAAGAAATCCCAAAAAGTATAAACTGGAGATTTAATATATCATTGCTTGAAGATGAAGATTTTATCAAATATTTTACAGAAGAGTGGGCTTCTTATCTGGAGTCTAATGACTTGCCTGGAACATCAGCATCTGTTCTCTGGGAGGCAGGGAAAGCAGTGATGAGAGGTAAAATAATCTCATTCTCATCACATAAGAAGAAAAAAGAAAATAAACATATTCAGGAATTAGAAGAAACCATTAAATTGTTAGAAGCCTCCCAAGATAAAGACATGCTGGAGAAAATGTGTAAAGCAAAATTAGAATTAAATGAACTTATTAACAAAAAAACTAAATTCTTAATACAAAGACTCAGAAAAGAAAATTTTGAGCAGAACAATAAATCAGGTAGCTTTCTAGCAAAACAGCTTAAAATAAATAAGGAAAAAACAACTATTCATGGTGTTAAAGACTTGACTGGGCATACAGTTTATGATCCTGAAAGAATAAACAGCATTTTCAGAGATTTTTATAAAGCTTTATACTCACCCCAGATAAACCCATCAGATAATGAAATTTATCCATTTCTGGATAAAATAACACTTCCTAAATTATCAGATAATCAATCAATGGAGCTGGATTCACCACTGACACCAGTGGAACTCCAGGAAGCCCTCAAAAGCATGTCCAATAAAAAAGGTCCAGGTCCAGATGGATTTCCAGCAGAGTTCTACAAAGAATTCTGGAATATCCTGGCACCACTATTTCACAGAATGCTACAGGAAACTGAGAAAAATAACAGACTTCCAGAAAATATAAACTCAGCCAACACTAGTCTCCTGTTAAAACCATGCAAAGACCCTGTATTACCTACCAGTTATCGTCCCATATCTCTTATCAATGTTGATCTTAAAATAATTTGTAAAGCCCTCTCAAAAAGATTGGAAAAGATAACTCCTCTCATAATACATCCTGACCAAACTGGTTTTATAAAAGGGAGGCATTCATCCACAAATTCACACAGATTATTTAATTTAATTGATTATTCTTACAGTAAAAATATTGAAACTGCAATATTCTCTCTAGATGCAGAAAAAGCTTTTGATAGAGTTAACTGGAAATTTTTATTTGCAGCCTTGCATAAATTTGGTTTTGGAAATTATTTCATAAACTGGTTAAAAATATTATATGCTTCCCCATCAGCATGCATTAGGACAAATAATCAAATATCTGCTAGCTTTCTTCTGCAAAGGGGCATGAGGCAGGGATGTCCACTCTCCCCCTCATTGTTTGCCATTTTCATCGAACAGCTAGCCGCAGCATTCTGGAAAACTACAGATATTAAAGGCATAAAATGCAAGAACATAGAGCACAAAATCAGTCTATATGCTGATGATGTGTTGCTCTTCCTCCAGCATTCACAAACCTCCCTCTCTTAGGTTATTGGATTGATAAACTCTTTTTCAAGAGTTTCAGATTACTCTATAAACTGGATAAAATCCACAGTTTTACCAATTAATTGCTATTTCAACAATTCACTTACTACACAACTGCAGTCAGGGAATATTACGTACTTGGGTATCAAAGTCTCTCCTAGACTGGCAGATTTAACAAAACTAAACCACATCCCACTTTTAAAGAAAATTGAGGATGATCTTGCTAGATGGAAATCTATACCCTTGTCTCTCATGGGAAGAATTGCTTCAATAAAAATGATGGTTTTGCCTAAAATAAACTATCTATTCTCAACGATTCCAAGTAAACCATCATCTGACTGGTTTAGATCCCTGGACTCCTCCATTTCTAAATTTCTCTGGAAAGATAAACCCCCACGTATTAAACTAAAAACACTACAGAAGACCAAAGATAAAGGAGGACTAGAGCTACCCAATT
The DNA here is from genome assembly GCF_014905685.2 of Nematolebias whitei. Lineage (NCBI taxonomy): Eukaryota > Metazoa > Chordata > Actinopteri > Cyprinodontiformes > Rivulidae > Nematolebias > Nematolebias whitei. Next base: position 27,772,862 of record NC_056511.1, on the reverse strand, counting down.
TCTATTATTACTTTCTAGCCAACAGGCTAGAATACATCTCAAGATGGATAAAACATGCACCCAATGATGAACCCTGGCTAGACGTAGAACAGACAATTTGCAATAATATAATGATCTCGGACCTTCCATTCATTAGCTCAAATATAAAACGACAGGAATGCTTTAAAAGCATCAATATCAGCTCCTCTCTGACAGCTTGGTGGGAGTTTCTTAAAATGACAGAGTCCACTAATTCCATGCAGACGTACACCCATCTGGAACAACCCTGACATCCTACAACAGAATATGATAAACTTCCCAGGTTGGAGGTGTAAAGGAATAGAATATTTGGAACATATATATGAGGACTCGCTCAGCTCGCTGAGTTTTACAGCTTGCATCAGAGCATGTGTGTGGGATTGCTCAATGTTAGATGAGTAGACATCTCTGACATCAAGATGGCGCCAGTGTTTGAGGCTCGCTGTCTGCTGCTCCTACTATTTTTTTTTCTGTTGTCTATTTTTATTCTCAATGCAAGTGTAAACGCTCGGATTGTCTATGATCGCCAAAAATTGCTAGACATTGGAGCTTCGATTGGAGCCTCGACTGGTAATATGTTATCGTGGAATCCTACTAGTGGAAGAACCCCGCCCTTGTTGCTGGGCATTCCAGCTTACCTGTGTCGCTTCTGGCCTCTACCTTTTTGACGGAAGCGCCGTGGCAAACGTGGCGGCTGGTTGGTGCGTTTGAAGGCTGCTTTGGGGCATCGATGTCCAGATCCATTCAATGTTCGTGGGCGGGTGCCGCGCCTCTACTTCCCGTTACGTGCGTTGGATCCTGTGGGTACCTGTTTGGTGCCTGTTGATGGAGGCCATGATGGACTGTTCCAGCCCCGTTTTCCCTGCACTCCTCGGCCCTATAGACGTGTGGTGAATCTTCACAACCTGCGACCTCTTCGCCGGGAATCTTGGACGTCAGATGGTGGCGGAGATCCGCCAATCTCTGCCAGGATCGGTCTGATAAATGCTAGGTCGCTAGCAAACAAAACCTTCGCCATTAAGGATTACTTTTCCTCTCAAAGCCTGGATTTCTTATTCATAACGGAATCTTGGACAACTGGTATGGGTGAGTCCAGCGTTTTTAATGAACTCTTGCCGCAAAACTGCTGCTATTTCAATTTTCCAAGGATGTCTGGACGAGGAGGAGGAATAGTAACGGTTTTTAAAAGCTGTTTTACTTGTAAACAGTTGCATCCAGTCCGTTTTGGTAGCTTTGAGCTTGGTCTCTTTGAACTTCTTAGCTCCCACACAGTGTTGTGTGCGGTGGTCTATCGGCCTCCTAAATATAACAAAAATTTTATAAGTGATTTTTCTGATTTCTTGGCTGATATCATGCCACGATATGACAGAGTTTTATTGGTTGGTGATTTTAATATTCGTATCTGTTGTCCTACTTCACCTATGGCTCAGTCGTTTCTTAATGTTATTGAGTCTTTTAATCTTGTGCAGTCTGTAACTGGTGCTACCCATGAGCATGGACACACTCTTGACTTGGTTTTATCTTATGGTCTACCAGTTTTTAATTTAGTGATTGGTGACCCATTATTTTCAGACCATATGCCTGTTTTATTTGAGATAAAGCAGTCTATTACTAGGGTTAAACCATGTGCACCAGTTCGGTTCTGTCGTGTTCTTAACCCTTCTACTGCTTTTCAGTTTTCTTCTGTTTTTAATAAGAACTGTACAATCCCAGAGACTGTCAGAAATAAAACCGAGGATATCAGCAACTGGTTTTATTCTACTAGCAAAGCAGCTCTGGATTCGGTGGCACCGTTAAAAACTAGACTTGCAAAATCCAAACATGAACCCTGGTTAAATGACGACACTCGGGCTGCCAGGAGGAACTGTCGTAAAGCTGAACGAAAATGGCAAAAGGATAATTTGCAGGTGTCGCTGCAAATATTGAAGGAATGCTGGCGCTGTTATCAAAGGATTGTAAAAGACGCTAAAAGAAGATACCTGACAAATATAATTGTATCAAACAGTTGCAATCCAGCTATTTTATTTAAAACTATTAACTCTGTTCTAAATGCCCCACATGGTGCTTTTGTGGAGACTTCCCCTGCTGTTTGTGAAAGCTTTTTAAACTTTTTTGTTGAGAAAGTCACTTCTATTAGGGCACAGATCATACCCATTGTGTATGACCCTATTGATACTGTGTCTTGCCCTGCTGTTCTTAATAGCTTTGAATGTGTGACTTTGCAATCCCTGCAGGAGGTCGTTAGTCACTTGAAGCCAACTGGTTCTCCAGATGATGCTATTCCACCTCGACTGTTCAATGAGGTTTTTCATACTATAGGTCTGTCGATCCTTGCTCTTGTTAATAGTAGCTTGTCCTCAGGTGTTGTTCCTGAAAATCTGAAACATGCAGTTGTCCAGCCTCTAATTAAGAAATCAAATTTGGATCCTGCTGTCCTAGCGAACTACAGACCAATTTCAAAATTGCCTTTCATCTCGAAAATTCTTGAGAAGGTAGTTTATAAGCAACTAATGTCCTATCTCATTGAACATAATATTTTAGAGATTTTCCAATCTGGTTTTAGATCACTTCATAGCACAGAGTCAGCTCTCTTAAAAGTTTTTAACGATATATTTTGGGCAACTGATTCTGGTGACTGTGTTGTTTTGGTGTTGTTGGATTTATCAGCTGCTTTTGACACAGTTGATCACAGGATTTTAATTGCTCGTCTGGAACAATATGTGGGCCTTGGTCAAACAGCTCTAGACTGGTTTAAGTCTTATTTGACAAAACGCACTTTTTGTGTCTGTCTTGATGGCAATAGATCATCCTCTGCTCCTCTATCACGTGGTGTTCCGCAGGGCTCAGTCTTGGGTCCTCTTTTGTTCTTACTGTATCTCCTTCCTCTTGGCTCTGTTTTTAGGAAATACGGGATTGCTTTTCATTGTTATGCTGATGACACACAGATTTATTTACCTTTAAAGAAAGCAGATTCCACTTCTCTTCGGTCTCTGTTTCTATGTTTGGAGGATTTGAAGGCATGGATGGCCCAAAATTTCTTGAAATTAAATGAAGACAAGACAGAGGTAGTGATTTTTGGCAGCTCGAATGAAGACTCTCTGCCTGTTGATTGCTCTTTGGCTCAGTATGTCAGGCCAGTTGTTACAAATTTAGGGGTCAAGATGGATGCTGGTCTTAGGATGGAGTCTCAAATTAAAACAGTTGTAAAGTCAGGCTTTTTTCATTTGAGGCAGCTGGCTAAAGTAAAACCAATTCTTCCCAGACAGCATTTTGAAACAGCAATCCATGCATTTGTGACCACACGGCTAGATTACTGCAATGCACTTTACATAGGTATTAGTGATTCATGTATTTCCCAGCTTCAGAGGGTTCAGAATGCAGCTGCACGACTTTTAACAGGTACACGGAAATTTGACAGTATTTCTCCTGTTTTGGCCTCTTTACATTGGTTACCGGTGCACTACCGGATTCATTTTAAAATACTTTTATTTGTTTTTAAAGCTTTAAATGGCCATGCCCCTCCATACCTGTCTGAGCTGCTACATTCTTACACACCCTCTCGTTCACTCAGGTCAGCTGACCAGTTGTTTCTGAAGGTCCCGAAGACAAAGCGTAAGCTTAGAGGGGACCGAGCTTTTTCTGTGATAGCTCCCAGGCTCTGGAATGACCTTCCATTGAACATAAGACAGGCCTCTTCAATTGAGGTTTTTAAGTCCCTTCTTAAAACTCATCTTTTTTCTTTGGCCTTTTAGCACAATCTGAGATGTTTTACCTTGTTTTATTGTGTTTGTATTTTATTTTATTATTCTATTCCTGTTTTAAATTTTACCCTTCCATTTTATCATTGTATTGTATTATATAATTGTGTAAAGCACTTTGGTCCTGTTGGGTGCATAAAGTGCTCTATAAATAAAGTTGTTATGGTATGGTATGGTATGGTATGGTAGGACGTAACCTATATGCCATTTAACAGATTAATAACACAATATGGGATTGATGAGAATAAATTTTTAGAATATCAACAAATTAAATCTATAACAAAAAATAAATTTAACCTTAATAACACTAGAATTGAAATACCAACAAGTGTATTAGAATTCCTAAATCTTAACCCTCCCAAATTAATATCTAAGGTTTACCGGACACTTATTAAAATAGATGAATCAATATTCCTTCCCATTGTAAAATGTGAGACAGACTTGTCAGTCAACTTTGACCAAAACTTCTGGTCTCAGATATGTCTAAGAACTTTTAAGATGATTAAAAACCCCAATTTACAATTAATACAATACAAAATCCTTCATAGAGTACACTACACAGGTCAACGGATGTTCAGGATGGGTTTCGCATCATCTAATGTTTGCTCACAGTGTACAAACAATATTCCTGACAATCACATCTACGCATTTTGGTTCTGTCCACCTGTTCAGAGGTTTTGGTGCCGGATATGTGAAGACTTATCAAAGTGTCTGAGATGTAATATTAAACTCTCTCCATCAGTTTACTTATTGGGTCACTTAGATGATGTCACCTTGGAGACAAAGTCAATTCACATGATTTTTACTGCTTTATGTGTAGCAAAAAAAAACTATACTCATAAATTGGAAAAATAAAAATACTCTTAGTATTAAACAGTATAAAGACCTTTTGTTAGATTACATCAGTCTTGAGATAACCTGTACCTCCACATTAGAGCAATCTCTCTGGGCTTCTTTGATTGGCTTCAACCTGTAGTGGAGGTGGGTAAACCCCTTTGATTTCATCCCGTGGGGCATTGTGGTTGATTTGTGGGGGTATCGGGGCTGCAGGGATGGTGGGGTCGTGGGCCCGGGGCAATGGTGCTCAACTGGGGAGATGGCTTTGGTGGTTCTGGGCGTTGACCTCTGCTGGTTGCATGCAGGCCTCTGGGCGGTCTGTGCTGGCGGGCGCAGGTTGCTGGCCTGGTGGCCTGGCTGCTCCTGGGTGGGTTTGGGGTGGGCGCGGGTTCGGGGTTCTGGGGGAGTGTCGCTCCCAGGCTGGGGTCCCGGCTTGATCCGGGGGTTTCGGGTCTTGGCGGGTATGTTGTCAGGGTCTTGGGCTGGTGCATGCGCCGGCGCCCGGCCCTGGCCTGGGGGCTCTTGGTGCACTGGTGGGCTTTGGGGCCTCTGCCATGGGGGAGGGGGGGTGGACGGGTGGACTCAGCCTGGATGTCTTCCTGCCTGGCTGTGGCTGCAGTCTGGTGCTTGGCTGGGGTTCTGGGCTGTGGGGGGCTGTGGGTGGTGGTGGTGGTGGGGGGGTGGG
>NC_056511.1:27765425-27767464 GCF_014905685.2 Nematolebias whitei | reverse complement strand
GGTGATGTAAGATCGTTGTCCTGTGTACTGTGACATCCCTGATCCTAAATGCTGACAACAAACGTCCCAGAAACACAACAGTGCCTGGCAACCTGCATCTCGTGCTCACCTTGAACCTTTTCTCAGACAGACTCAACAACACAGGCCACTGGAGTGTGTTTCTGTTTACTGTGTGACAAATGTAAAAACCTAATATATTATTTTTGTATAACTAATGATCTAATCATTGTATGAGCTGTTTGTTAAGAACCCTTTCTTATACGAGTTGTTTTAAGAACAGTTTTCAGACCTCCCCCTTTGAAACATCTATTGTTTTGCTACAATTTATCAACTCACATATCAACCCTAAAAACCTTGTCAGTCAGTGTATAGTTTCAGAATGATTCAAACTAGAACTCTTAATAAATGGTGTAGTTGTAAGACTATGAAAACCAGCACATTCAACCTAGACTATAAAACCATAAAGCTAAATGACTTAGCATAGCTCCAATATCATTTGCAGCTGAAACAATTAATAACTAAATAAACTTCATCCCTTGTGGCAAACCAAACCTGCTGAAATGATCTCACTCATAGGTGAAAGCAGACAGATATTTAATTTAAAAAACATGTAGCAAACTCAATCCAAGTCAGGTTTCTGGTACATGTCTCTCTTGTAAATGAGTCCTCGTGACTCAATGAGACTAACCTGTAAAAATAAAAGTTAAATGAATGAAAAAGTAAATATTTTTTTTTCTCTGGGGGCCAGCATTATTCATTTTTATAAAAGGAAATGAGGTATCCAAATTTCCATGTTCCAAATACTTTTTCATCTATGCGTAATTGGAAAAGGCAGTTTATCCAGCAACCCGCATCAGTATTATTAAAAATCCTCATGTCAGCCTGATCTGTTATCTATGTGTCATGCTGTTATATATATATGTCTGAAGAATGGGTCTATGTGAGTGTTTTATTCATGTCACAGCCAATGCAGCACTGATCATGAAAAACTGGTTATTGCCTCACCATCACAAACCACATGCGGAGCTGACACTTTACTCAGGCTGCAGTTTTTGTTTGTGACTTTTGACAGCTTGACCACCGCTGTTACTTTGTTGTTAGTCTCCTCCCGTCTGGATATACTGTATGTTCAAGAGTTTATTCATCTGTGTGCAGCACCACAGTCCATACAACGGGACTTGTCTGGATGTGCTGTTGAAGTTTAGTCCAGGTCCTCATCTGGACAACGTTTCACATAGCTTAGTTTGAGCCATCAGCTTGTTGCGTAGTTGAACAGCATGCCTTTCAGTCACAGGCTTCAAATCATTAGTTCTTTTACTGTTGCCACAGTAAGGTGTTCTCATAAGTCACATAGCAGATGTAGTTTTTGTGTCAACCTGTACACATGTGATATTTTATTTGGTGATCAAAACCAGAGGTTCATAATGCAACACTACGATGCTGTTTGAGTCTGCTGTGGGCACATCATGACATCTAAATGCAAACTACCTGTGTGTGTGTGTTTATGTGTGCCGTTGCCAGAGTCACTGTCCTGATCCAAAAACCCTCTATGATTAACCTTCTGAAAGGAGAAAAAAGGACCAATAAAAAAAATAAAATAAAATGCAAATAATAAAAATCAAGATCAAAATCAATTATCTGTTGGAAAGTTCTATTTTAGAATATCTGCCAGCATCCACCTCCAACCGAGCCATCCTGCATCCTGGTTTGCACAACTAATTTTAAAAACACTCATTTACATAAAAAGTGAAAACTCTTATTTAACACTGAAGCCAAAATTAAAGCAAAAATTCCCTATACTCTACGTAACATCATAAAATCTTCCATTGTAAACACATCCGCAATTTCCCTTAGAATTAGGCGAGGACACTTAATTGTAATGTTGCCAACTTATGCCAAAATCTGATAATCTCTTTCCCTGTTCTGTGTAAGTCTGCATACCTCAGCACAGCTTGGTTGTGTGTGTGTGTGTGTGTGTGTGTGTGTGTGTGCGTGCGTGCGTGCGTGCGTGCGTGCGTGCGTGCGTGCGTGCGTGCGTG
>NC_056511.1:27763948-27765415 GCF_014905685.2 Nematolebias whitei | reverse complement strand
GTGCGTGCGTGCGTGCGTGCGTGCGTGCGTGCGTGCGTGCGTGCGTGTGTGTGTGCATGTTCTCATGGAGTGTGAATGTATTAAGCTGATCCAACCAACGTCCTCCATGCGCCTGTCTCATATATCTGACCCACTCTTCCTGCTCTTTACGTTCCCTTGCCATCCTCTGACTCATATCATCCATAAACTCTTTCTCTTCACCCCTTTTCTGATAAACCTCCACCTGCTGCAAACATGTGACTTTCAACTGACCTTCGTCTACAGGTCCTTCTCAAAAAATTAGCATATTGTGATAAAGGTCATTATTTTCCATAATGTAATGATAAAAATTAAACTTTCATATATTTCAGATTCATTGCACACCAACTGAAATATTTCAGGTCTTTAATTGTTTTAATACTGATGATTATGGCATACAGCTCATGAAAACCCAAAATGCCTGTCCCAAAAAATTAGCATATTTCATCCCACCAATGAAAGACAAGTGTTTTTAATACAAACAACGCCAACCTTCAAATAATCATGTTCAGTTATGCACTCAATACTTGGTCGGGAATCCTTTTGCATGAATGACTGCTTCAGTGCGGCGTGGCATGGAGGCAATCAGCCTGTGGCACTGCTGAGGTGTTATGGAGGCCCAGGATGCTTCGATAGCGGCCTTAAGCTCATCCAGAGTGTTGGGTCTTGCGTCTCTCAACTTTCTCTTCACAATATCCCACAGGTTCTGTATGGGGTTCAGGTCAGGAGAGTTGGCAAGCCAATTGAGCACAGTAATACCATGGTCAGTAAACCATTTACCAGTGGTCTTGGCACTGTGAGCAGGTGCCAGGTCGTGCTGAAAAATGAAATCTTCATTTCCATAAAGCTTTTCAGCAGATGGAAGCATGAAGTGCTCCAAAATCTCCTGATAGCTAGCTGCATTGACCCTGCCCTTGATAAAACACAGTGGACCAACACCAGCAGCTGACATGGCACCCCAGACCATCACTGACTGTGAGTGCTTCACACTGGACTTCTGGCATTTTGGCATTTCCTTCTCCCCAGTCTTCCTTCAGACTCTGGCACCTTGATTTCCGAATGACATGCAAAATTTGCTTTCATCCGAAAAAAGTACTTTGGACCACTGAGCAACAGTCCAGTGCTGCTTCTCTGTAGCCCAGGTCAGGCACTTCTGCCGCTGTTTCTGGTTCAAAAGTGGCTTGACCTGGGGAATGTGGCACCTGTAGCCCATTTCCTGCACACGCCTGTGCATGGTGGCTCTGGATGTTTCTACTCCAGACTCAGTCCACTGCTTCCGCAGGTCCCCCAAGGTCTGGAATCGGCCCTTCTCCACAATCCTCCTCATGTCCGGTCACCTCTTCTCGTTGTGCAGCGTTTTCTGCCACACTTTTCCCTTCCCACAGACTTCCCACTGAGGTGCCTTGATACAGCACTCTGGGAACAGCCTATTCGTCCAGCAATTTCTTT
>NC_056511.1:27755007-27763848 GCF_014905685.2 Nematolebias whitei | reverse complement strand
GGGGGGGGGGGTGGGGGGGGCTTTTGCTCAGGTGGCTCTGCACTGCTGGCCCGGGGGGTGTCTGGGCGTGTTAGGCGTGTGCCCTCCCTTGCATGGGGTGCTCTCATTGTGGGTGTTGCTATGGCGGACTGGTCGGTCCTTTTGTGGGGGTGGGGGTGCGCTCTTGGTCATCGTGGTGCGCTGTCTGCGGTGGTTCAGGCACTCCTGGCTGATTGTCACTGCTGGAGTTTGGTGGCTTCTTTGGTTGGGGGGCTGGGTGTTGAGCTGGGGATTGGGTTGGGGGTCTGGATGATCTCGGGGGGGCTTGGGTCACTGGCCTGGGTTCTGGTCGGTCCTCAGGTCTACATGCCGGTCCGTGGCCTGGGTCCCTGGTGGTGCAGCAGCCTCCTGCTCCTGGATGAATGCACTGGAGCCTCCCTCCCCTGGTGGATCTCGGAGAATGGGGGTGCCTATTGGGGTCAGTGAGGGAGCTGGCCCCCTGGGAGGGCATTGCCACCTCAGTTGTTCCTCCCTACCTCGACATCTTCCTCCACCCATTCCATCACACCACCACTCAAGCAGGGCCTTGGGGTTCAGGTGCACTACTGAGCTGCGGGGAGGATCCTCCATCTCCGTGGTTCATGGAGACCTGGCCCCCAATTTTATCTAACAACCTAGACACTCGCATATAACATTCTCACGACACATGCATATATAGGGTCTGGAGTGGACACATGGTGGGATATAGGGGGTGGGATGTGTAATCATTCTCACCTCTGGGACCTGTGCCCACTCTCATTTGTAGCATGTAGACATTTAGGGTTCTGGGCAAGGGTTGGGAGGGTGACTGGGCACTGCCTGCTCTCTGGAGAGGGGGTGGGTCTGTGCCAGTCGCCCCCTCATCCCCCCATTTTAAACGCACTATATAACAACATGCATCAACATCTTATTTGAGTGGGGGGAGGGAGGAGTTGGGTCTTCCAGCTTTTCTTAAACCCTCATTCTCCGTCTGACATTTGGGGTCGGGGGCGGGGGGGGGGGGTAGGCTGCCTGGTTGGGGTCTGGGCTGTGGGTGGGTATTGGGCCTTTGGGGGTGATTGGGGGTGGGGCTGGTGCTCCGGTTCTCCCTGGATTGTTTGGATCCTTTTATCAGGGTTCTTGGTTCTGATGATTGGCTGGGGTGGCTGCCGGGTTCTGGCGGGAGGTCAGCTGTGGTTGTGTGTGTGTGGTCGTTGGTAGTGCATGGCGGCGGTTGGGGTCATGGCATCACTTGACGAAGTGCTGGCTGGTCGCCCTGATGTGACATTCACGGTGCGGGGTGCTGTGTGTGTGTGTGTGTGGGGGGGGGGTGCATGGGTGGCATGCCGGGGCTTCTCCGGGCCTGTGGTGTGGGGCTTTAGGGATGCATTGGTGCGCTGGGCCGGTCTTCCTCGGCTGCTGCTCCCTGCTGCTCTGGCCCCCGGCCTGGGGCCGGCTTGCGGTCACTGTTGGGCAGGTGGGGCACATGGACGGCTCAACAGAGGCTCTGTCGGGCTGTCTCCATGTGCCTGTTTATCTCAGGTTGGGTTTTGGGTGGCCCCCCTCTCTTGGACCAGTTTTGGCCCCCCATTTGGTGGGTCGTGCTCCCCCCTGGTGGTGGGCCCCCCTGTCGCTGGTGTATTGGTGGCTCTCAGCAGCTGGGGCTGGGAGGTGGGGTGTGTGCAGGCCTGCCCTGGTGGCTGCCTGCGGGGGCCTGGGGGCCCTGGCTCTGTCGGGCCTCTGTTGGGGGGTGGTATGACCTCGGGACTCAGGGCTTGGTGTCCATGGCCGGATCCACTCTGGAGGGGCAGGTTGCCGGCGGGGTCTGTTGACTCGTTGCTACGGCCTCCTGGGGGTTTCTGCATTGTGGTTGCTGGGGATCGCCCGGGGCTTCCCTTTGCTTCTCTCTCTGGGCGGTGCGGGTGTCCCTGTTGGGGGACTACCGGAGTTCCGGGCTTGGGGGCCGCTGTGTGTCTGTGGTTCTGGGCTTCCCTGTGTTACCTTCGTGTCCTACGGGGACGGGTTTATGGGTCCCCACATCCACTATTGAACATTTTTATGAGAAACTTTATAGTGATAAGCATGCTCACACAGGTGTTTAGATTCAGGTGTTTATCAGATACACATTCAGTTAGGTTGTGGTGGCCATCAAATATATATTGTATTACCATGTAATGTATAAAATACTTTCTAATGTTATAACTATCATTATATAAGTTGTTTGTTGTTGTAGTTTCTTGGTTTTGTCGGGTTTTTTTCCTCTCTCCTTCCGCAGGTCTAGAGGCAGACTTCAATGATGTTGATTTGTGTTCTCTTTATCCCTCTCTCTCTCCTCTATTCCTATCTCCTTCTTTACATTTTAACTCTTCTCTCACTTTTCTGCTTTGTTATCTTCTTTGTTTTCCGTCCCCGTGTCCATTACATCTGAAACAAACCCAAAGCATATTCTAATAAAATTTAATTTATATATCAAGTGGAGCATTAAGGCCAGCCATAATGCTCTGCTTGTGAAAGTAAATCTGTTGGGCATCACTTTGACAGTCAGACAATAATTCTAAGTGTCACGATGCTGGACAGGACAAGGGGAAAAAAAAAAAAGAAGTTGCACCTCGATCTTTCACAGTAAGAACTGAGGAAGGACAAATCATCAGACGTAACAGACGCAGTTTGCTTAAAACACAGGAAACTGTTAAAGAAACTGATGGAGCAGATGATACATCTGGAGAAGACAACAAATCAGTTTCTCCATCCAAATCTGTCTCTCAATCTTCTTCAAACACCAACATAGAGCTCCCTAATGAACCTGCTTTAAGAAGATCTACAAGACAGATTAAAAAACCTCAAAGGCTCAACTATAATTAAAAAATGTATTTATTATATTTGTTATATTTTTTGTTACATTTCTTTGCTATTTTACTAGTGGTTGAAGGGTTAATGAACTTGTTACTTTAAGATCTAGTTATTGTAAATGTATAGAATGTTGTACTTTAAAGAAAGGAGGATGTAATGATATAACTGTCAATATCAGTTTTAGCCACTAGATGTCAGTATTCTTGGTATCATGGTAAAACTAAGATGTATATAAGTAGAGGAAGAAATGATTGTGACAAGTGTGGCAAACAAAATAAAGTGGTGTTGCATACAGAAGCAAGCGGCCTCCTTCTTGTCCTCAACGGAACACAGCAGAGAAGTGGGACAGAACCTCCCAGGGTAGGAGGATCCCAGAAGAGTACGTGGTTCAGGTGGTACAGAGTGTGCATGAGGCCCTAGGACATGCAAGAGTATTGCCTACACGTAAGGAATTGGAGAATCAGGAGCTCTGGATTCCCTCGAAGCAAGTCTGCAAGGTGCTACAGGACTGTGAAGTATGTGGTCAATACAACACAGGACGGCGAGGACACCGAGTGGATGGGCAGACCATTAAGAGTATCACACCATGAGGTTCTGTGTGCATGGACGTTGCCGGACCCATGGGAGTCACTGGGAAGAATGGAGAAAAATACCTTCTAGTGCTAGTAGACTCAATGTCAGGGTACGTAGTGGTGAAACAAGCAAGGAAGGCTAACAGGAATAGTGTGGTCAGCATGCTGGAGCAAGTTTGTGGGTCGGGGGCGTGGCAAAAGAACTGAGAACTGATAATGGAACACATTTCCGCAATGCACAAGTTGATCACTGGTGCCAAACATTTGGGGTGATGTGTGTTTACTCACCACCCTACACACCACAAGCCAACGGAGTTGCCGAAAGAACCATAGATTTGGTCAAAAATTGGATAGCTAAAAATGCTAACACCAAAGAATGGAGTACTAAAACTGTGGAGATAGGGCAAGCGTTGAATGACAGGCGTCGAGCTAATAGGCCCTCCCCTGCAAAGGAACTCAACCAACGATAGTTCACCACCCATGAGAGTGGACGGGACTCTAAGGATAAAGAGGAACAACCAGAGCTTGACGTTTCATTCAAGGTGGGACAGAAGATGTGGATTAAGGCACAGGATCAAACGTCAGCTGCAGCAGTGAAACCTAAATATGGCACCACAGACAGAGTAAAGAAGATATTAGATAAGAACACAGTTGAACTAGAAAAGAAAGGGATCCAAGGAATAGAGCAACTGAAACCAATTCCTAGCTGAGTTGAAACCAGAAACCGGATCATGGCCAGTGAACCAAGCACCATGCTCCCCTACATCAGAATGGCCACTGTATATGGGGGAGTTGTATTACGAAAAACAACTTCAGCGCTTTGGGCAGGTAGGGCACTGAAGACATTGGAGTATGCTAAAAAAGGATACCTGTCAACAGAAAATGAAGCCATCAAGTGGAGCGAATTACAGAACAACTGTGAAATTTGCTTGAAGCCCAACGGCCTTCTGCTTCGCTGGGAAGGACCAGGGAGGAAGAAACCTCTTAAAGCTACCACCAACAAGCTTGATGTCCGAGACATGGAGGTAAAGCCTGTGAAGGTGATGGACACATTCATCTGCGGAGAAAGTAGAATTACTACACTATCATGGATAACCATCATCACGCAGTGGGAGTTATATGGACCAGGCCCAAAGGAATGTACTTGCGAATGGGATGGAACGGATGTCAAATACTGTGGAGACTGCACGATCCAAATGCAAGATGGACGGCTACTCCACTCAGAAAGAGCTGAGGGCTGGCAAATAAGAAGGTATTATGATCCATTAAAATCCTTCAAAATTCAACTAGATGAGAAGAAGTTTGAAGCCCCTAAAAAGACCCCGGTAGTGCTGGGGTATAATGTGGAACCAAATGTTAAACCAACTGTACCACCTCTATATCTTGGATTAGGTGGAGAAAGTGAAGGGATGGAAACCGTGAAAGACAAAATACGCTGGAACCCTCGAGACTTGCTAGAGCAGTCAGTGCAGCAGTCATGACCTTATAGCCCCTCTGTAGGGAAAGCAAGAGATACGCCCCTAGGCACTAATCAGTACCCACTGGTTTTCAGGGTGTTTCGAGATCTGAGGGAAACAAACAACGCAGAAGACCAACAGCTGCCTGAGAAGGTAAAAGACGAAGCCCAAAGAGGTGGTTGGGAAGGTCCCTGGGAGCTGGTGACATGGTCCCAGCTTATAGTTGAGGTGGTATTTGAATGATTTGGGGTGTTCAAAATGACCCGAGCACTGAATTTCATGAGCACTTCACCTTAGTATTAAAGATTTAATTGAGACAAAGTTAAAGTATGCAGATATTACATGTAATCAGAGTGCAGTCTAAAGAACAAGTCAGAGCGAACCTTGCCTGGTCAATCAGCCTCCTGTTTGTTCAACCCAACTTTGTGTCTGAGCGAGATTTATATGTTTGTCATGTCCCGCCCTTTCGGGTTCAGACAGACTTGTGATTGGATGTCAAAACCTTTTGATAGTCCGGGTGACACCATGTTCAGCCACTCAGGAGCATATCTTACCTCCATGGCAACCTCCGAAGGCCACAGACGGCTTTTGGCTCATTCCTACTGATAAGGGTTGATTTAAGAGCTTTGTTTTGGAACGCAGGACACTTACTCTGGCTCTCGTCTGTGTAAAGCTTTAAAACACGTTTTCTGTGTGTCTGAACTATTATTAATGTGAGAGCATAAATACTCAACCTGTGTTAAGTATAAAGTATATGAATGTTGTGTTTTAGCGTTATTTATGTTTAATCAATGTGTACGCCGTGTGTCACATTGTTGGGCCCTCACTCTCAGCTGCTCTGCTCAGATGAACAAAGAAGGATTGTTTCCTGCTGCACAAATAAATATCTTACCTGTCTCTGTTTCCCTCAGAGTTATATCAAATGTGAACTTGTATGATTATCCTTAACACTTGTAAGATTATATATAAAATGGAGTAATTAGTGTATGATTATACTTAGCACTTGTAAGATTATATATAACATGGAGTAATTAGTGTATGATTATACACGCACACACCTTGTAGAAAATGCATCATTTCACATCATCAAAGAAATGTCAAGGCTTGTCAAAAGATATAAAAGATATCAAATCCAACACACCCTCTTTTGGTCTCCCCATATTTATGGGAGACCACACCACGTATGATTTGATCTTACAGATATTTTGATTCTGCCCACTCCAGGTGGCTCTGATCATCTGCGGAGGGGTCACCTGAGTTCTGCATCAGCGTCATAACATTAGCGGTTTCAGTCTCAACCTGAATCATTCTATGAATGATCATTCTAGCACAAGGTATAATAACAATCATCAAAACACAAAAAATAATAAGAATTGCAGTCACGGGGGCCAAAATCTTTAGCACAATCTGACTCCAAGAGCCGATCGTGAACCAAGACAGAAACTTCCACGATCCTGGAGAAGGATCCTCACTCTTAGCCTTCTGCAGCGCTTTAAGTTGGTTCAAGGCGTTGGTCACCCTGGCCTGGGGGTCGTGTCCGGTCTCATTCGGAACATAGGTGCAACAGGTGTCTTTGCCGATAATCGAGCAAATCCCACCCTGAGATGCTGTTAACAAATCCAAAATCAATCTATGCTGCAAAACCATAATACGCAGGGCAGTCAATTCAGCAGAGATGCCCTCTACAGCTCTAACAGTAGCATTTAGGAAGATTCCAAAGCGATAGTCTAAAGTTTCTACCCTTAAGAGAAGTGAACCCACACCAACCCAAGGGAACAGTGAAAGCATGACCTTTTCACCAGTTGTCCAGTGCTTAAACTCCTGGAGCACATCTGTGCCCCACAGAGAATCATGAGGTTTGATGTGAATAGCTCTTCTGTGTCTTACATAATGAGAGCCATTGCTTAAGGAAGCCATGAATGAGTCATCTGTCATGGCAACCGGTGCACACAGTCCTGTCCAGTTGGCTGGTAATGTCAGCAGTACAGCATGGTCACACAGCCAGGCTAGATCCTCGACAGGATATGTTCCATTACTGTCAGGCACCCCAACGTGATGATTCCTAGAATGATATACAGCTTGACACTTGTCAGGAGGCAGTGAGCCTCAATTGAATTCACCAACCCTTTTTAAAAGCTCTGGTTATTTCCTCAGAATGACTGAATGAAAAGATAAACACTCATATTAAACACTCCTAGCTAACAGGTCTTCTGTGCTTGAGCTTGCGGTGGGAGGCCTTGTTCGTCCACAAGGGTCCTTTTGGTGCTCAGCGGGATTCGGCCCGCGGAGATGTCTTCATGTTGTAGTGAGTCACGTGGGTACGTGTCACTTGTTGTAGTATGACAAATATATGAAATATATATGCATACAATTTCACGAGTTCTTCATCTTTCTGACTGTAATGTCGTGCATTGAATTTAACAGAAATGCGAACGAGAGACGTTATTATCTTTGACCCATCAAATGAATGGAGTCATTTATTTTCAGAATCAAAGTTTAACATCAAACATTTACATTAATTTGGCAAAATATGAAAATAATAACAGACAGTTTCACAAATAATGAACTTCAAATCACTCGGCGGTGATTTGAGGACTTTGCTTCAGATATTTCTAAAATATCTGTACTGATTTATGAGAGAGAGGTGAGTTTAAGAGGAAATTGAGATTTATCTTACAGAGGAATATGTGAGGGAATTAATATCTGTTGACCAGAAATTGCACGCTCCCATCAGGTATCTCAGCTTATCCCAGGTACACTTTAGTCGAAGAAGAAACCGTTACCTTGTTGACGATAGATCACCTCAGTAAGAATCCTTCAGACTGATATCAGCGTCTCCGTTGAGAACAGCTAAAATCCTTGGAGAGTCGTGCGTGGTTAGTTCAAAACAGAATTATAATCCCAAAACGTCTCTGGATTCTCGGCAACTCTGACTCTTCATTGTCAGCAGCTCTCAGACTCTTTCAGATCTTCTCAGACTCTAACTCCAAAACTCTCCATAACTCTAGTTCTCTGGAAACTCCAACGCTCCAACGCTCAGAACTGTTCAGAACTGCTTGAACTGGAGAGTTGCCACATTTTAAATGGGTCGACTTCCGGTTCAATTTAGAGCTTTCTGATTCGTGGATGTACCAGAAAGAGGTGTGGTTTTGACGTAAGGTGTTTATCAAAAGTCGAGGTCAGAGAATGAAATTTGTTTAACAACTGACAGAGAGATTATTGCAGAAAAGCAGACTTCGTGGAGTCTCCACTCTGATATCTTCTCAAATAGTTAAACATGACATTTCTTCTTCAGTAAACATTTAGTTGACCGAAGCTTCAACTTTCACATACTTACGACTTGGCTCATTTCAGACAGAAAATCAAGAAATGCATATTAACCTGATTTCTCCTTTGAATGAGGAATAAAAATCATTACTTACTGTTTATGTAAAATAAAAATGAGTAGTTCTTTTCAACCTGTAAGCATTGAGTGAAACTAACACAATTTGATTATCAAACATTTGTAAAACAGTAATGATTATAAAGGATTGTCTTTTCTGCTTGATTAATTCAAGAAAGAAAGTCATCAGATGGCTCAGACTTATTCAGATCAATGAAAATAACAGTCTCTGTCCATCTGGTAGATTTGAGGTCATCAGGGTCAGATGAGGGTCAGATCATCAGGTCATCTGGTTCACTACAGTCCCCCCTTTGGAAATCATCACCTGTCCATGGGGATGAATTCCAACCGTGAACTTAGACCTTCAAATGTCCTTGAGCTTGATGTAATCCAGCAAGGAAGACCAAAGTCAGAAGTAATCCAGCAAGGAAGACCAAAGTCAGAAGTAATCCAGCAAGGAAACAAAGTCAAGGTAATTCCACAATGTTCTTGGTATTCCATTGTGTTGATTATAATTCCATATCGTCTCGATAATCCCATTGTAGCAATGCTTTAACCCCTTGGAAACAGAGTCTGTAATCCA
>NC_056511.1:27752726-27754907 GCF_014905685.2 Nematolebias whitei | reverse complement strand
CCATTGTAGCAATGCTTTAACCCCTTGGAAACAGAGTCTGTAATCCATTGGAAAAAGTCATATAATCCACAACGGTAAATCCATAGCGATTGGAAGTGTTGATTAATCAGCATACAGAGGGGTACCCTTGGGTTGAACTGAAGAAGCGGCCACTGGATGAAGAGTGGAGACCAACGTCAGGATTGCAGGTCGCCTCCAGCGAAGGTTGTCTCCAGCGACGTCCAGCCTGTGCCGTTCTGGTTCAATGTGTCATGCAATTATGTGGTTTAAGGTGGGCTTATGAAGGGGATTTTACATAAGGCCTTAAACTATATGCATCTGGTGTGTAAGCTATTATGGTTGGGAACAGCTACAACTACCAGTTAAGGGGTGGAGAATGCTGATAAGGGGTACTACAGGGGTTTATGCCTATAGAAAAGGGTTCCAAACTATTTTTCCATTTCTAACTTGGTTTAAGTTAGCTTTACATGGTAAAATATAGTTTGGTGTAATTGTCTGTTGTCCTTTAGACGAACGACTTGAGATTGGGTGTTTGGTTTTCCCATAAATGTTTTGGAAGTCTATGGCGAGACTTATCAAAAAGAATTAGCTATCCCCCCGAATAGAATTGTTCGAGTAGGTTCGGCTTAAGCGTTGTGAGATCAATGTAGATTATGGTACTCAAGGTAGCAATAATATACATTGACTCCGCAAAGATTGCAATTTAGTGAATGAACTGCATGTTGGCATGGTCAAAGGCTTCTTAGTCTCTAACTTAACTACACACAAGATTCATTCTTACCTCAGAAACAACCAAAATCAACTAAACAACGTTTCAACACCGACAAGAGTAGTGACTAAGCATCTAGAAACATCGTTTCACTGCTTCTCCTCACCCTGGTTGCCAGATTTCAGTCACGCTGTCCCGTTTTATCAAGGGTAGGTCCTGTGAGTTTAAACTATGGTTAATTTTATTATCCATTAGTTATCTTCTACTTGGATGACCCTTGTTCCCACGAGGTCAGATTTTGTGAGATCTTTGTCTCCTAAGGAGTTATTGCACGCCTTGTGTGGTTTAACCTGGTTACGGTGTACCCATTTAACAGTTGGCTCTTTTTGGCCTTTACTGATTTTTATCTGGTAGATAATTGGAGACACTTTGTCGGTTATCAGATGGGGTCCAGTCCATCTGGGCATCAGCTTACGGGCGAGAGTTCCGGTCCCGGACTCTACTCTCCCAGTTTTGGGTGCAAACGTGTAGTACCAGACCCTGTCTCCCACTTGGAGTTCCTCGTAAGAGGCCTTTTGGTCGTAGTACGCTTTGTGTCCTTCAGCTGATTTTTCCAGGTTTTTCTGTGCGAAAGCAAAAGTGTTCTTAAGGTGTCTTTCCAAGTCTTTCATGTATTGTTGTGTGGTGTAGGCTGTTGCCATGGCAGCATCGCCTGGTTGGTACAGCAGGTGCAGAGGGAGAGTCATTTGTCGACCCGTCATCATCTCGAAAGGAGCGATGCCAGTCGACGTGTGTGGAGTGGCCCTTATGGCCATGAGGACCAGAGGGAGTTTCACGTCCCAGTCCTTGTGGTTTGCGGCTACGTATTTTTTCAAAATACTCACCACAGTCCTGTTTGCTCTCTCAACCTGGCCTGAAGCCTGTGGGTGGTAGCCAATATGGAAGTTGGCTTTGACGCCTAGCGTCTTCCACAGTTCCTTCATTACTTCACCTGTGAAGTGTGTACCTTGGTCTGAGTTCACCCTAAGGGGAAGTCCAAACCTTGAAAATACATGATTCATTAATAACATAGCAGTGGTTTGTGCTGTGTCATTAGGGGCTGGTAGACATTCTACCCATTTGGTAAACGCGCAGGTTACCGTGAGAAAATATTTATTTCCTCTAGAGGTCTTAGTGAGTGGTCCGACCCAGTCAATCTGGAGGTCCGACCATGGAAATGCAATGCCTCTACTATGCAGTGGTGCTCTGTGAAGTGGTCTGGATGGTTGAAACTGGCCACAGATCAGGCACCCTTTTATGTAGTCCTTGACATCCTTTTTCATTCCAGGCCAATAAGCAATTTGTTTTAATGCTTTCAGCGTGGCATTGTCACCCTTATGTCCTGCGGACGGAAGGTCATGTGCATGGACTAACATCACCCCCCTGTGGTCATGGGGGACCACGAACACAGGTGAGGACGTCCGTCCATGAGC
>NC_056511.1:27744156-27752626 GCF_014905685.2 Nematolebias whitei | reverse complement strand
GAAACAGCCTGTGAGTGTTTATTCATTGCTCCGATCATTCCCCGAACCTATACTTTGTTTAAGATAATTTCACAAAACATTTTCTGGCATCACGAACAGGATATCGGAGAAGGGACTGAGCAATGTTTAAAACAAAAAAGGAAAAAGAGATTAAAATTGAGGGAAAAGTTTTACCAGGATGGGAAGAAGCTCCATTTCTGTTGTTAGCGTTGTGTTTGAGAGGTGGAGGGGGGCACCCCGAGCCTTGGAACGATTCTCTGAAAGCAGATAGTCCGGGTGATGTTTTGACCAGTGACAGGGTTACAGCATCGCATGTGGATGTGTGCGGCTGCTTGGAAAAAACTACATGAGGAGAATCAGGAAATACAATTACAGGCTCTACGGAGCAAACAAGAATGTGAGGAGGCACAGACCGCCTGCTTGTTGAATAAACAGCACATTCAGCTGCTCAGTGCTGTAGTATGAACATAAGCTGATATATATTCATAAATTAAACGGATTCTTTCATTTTTCTGGACTGTATAATGATGTGCATCTGAATTTAATAAAATGTGGACGGAAACATTAATTATCTTTGACTCACCAACGACAGTGGGTCATTTATTAACAGAATCAAGTTTAACACATCACACATTTACATTAATTGGCAAGAATTGAAAATAACAACATCGTATTTAGCAGGTTTTACAAGGAAGTAAACAATACGGCGATTGTTTTCTCACTTCAGCAGTGCAACAAACGTTAACCACACGGCGATGGTTGAAAAACTTTGCTTCAGACATTTCTAAAAATATCTGGATTAATTTCTTAGCAGATAGAAAAGTTTAAAGATTGAAGTTTAGAGGGAGGGAGATGGTGTGTGTGTGAGTGAAAAGTGTTGGACAGAACGACACCCTCCATTCGACCCAGCTTTCCTTGGTACGCTCGGTAGTCAACTCGACTCATTACCTCTCTGACGATGAATCAGTGAAAGCGGAGCTCCAGCTACGCTACCGGTCCAGCGTCTCCGTAGGATGGCAGAGAACCGTCCGGAGTGGTGACGCGACTTTGTCAACAACAGTTCAGCTCACGGTGGACTCACATGAGTGGAGTCCTTCAGAAGTTCCACTCAGAGGTGGAAGATGTCATAATCCCAAAAGACTCGGAAGAGCTTTGAATCATGGCTGGACTTCTGTTCTCCCAAACGACTGGAGCTGCAAAAACTCTCCACCCGACTCCAACTGGAGGTGGAACCTCTTGCAGAACTCTCCATCTACTCCAACTGGGTTGAACTAGGAAGTGCCAACATTTAAAGAGCTCTATTTCCGGTTCATTTGGGAGTTTCTGATTGGTCGATGGACCAAAACAGAGGTGTGTTTTGTGATGTAAGGTGTTATGAAAAGTCAAGGAAAAAGATTAAGATTGTTTAAGAACAGACAAAAGATATTATGAAGAACTTCAGACTTCGTGGAGTCAATTCTCTAGTATCTTGCTGTAAAAGTTAAACATGACATTTCTTTTTCAGTAAACTTGCAGTTGACCGAAACTTGAACTTTGACCAACTTACACACTTGCTCATTGAAGACAGAAAATCAGACAATGCATCATTAACCTGATTTCTTCTTTGAATGAGGATTAAAAATAGTTATTACTGTTTCACAGTTGATTTAAAAATGAGTAGTTCACTTCAACATTTAAACATTGTTTGAACTAACACAATTTGATTATCAAACATTTGTAAAATAGTAATGATAATCGAAAGTAGTCTTCTTTCACTTGATTAATTTAAGAAAGAAAGTCTCAGGATGGGTCAACCTGTATTTCTGGATTCAATTCAATGAAATGACAGTTTCTGTCCCATAAGGTGCCTAAGGTCAAGGTTTTGACATCAGGCCTAGTTCACTACAGTGCTCAGCTTGAGAGAATGAGCAGGGTGGCTGAAGGGGCGGGGGAGCAGGTGTCCCAATTGAAACGAGAAAAATTCAAGAAAAAGAAGCATAGTGTGTCACCTAAATGAGTATGAACTTTTGTTGCCGCACTAGATGGCAGATGGGATCCGTCGAGTTGGGGCGGTAACATCTGGGGAGACGAGGAGGTTGCTTACTTATCTAAAATATATAAACAGACTGCACAACCCACAGATGCTTGGGTAGCTAGGCTGTTGGATAAAGGTGGAGGTCAGGTAGGAGTGAATTCAGCGTATCGACAGGGAGTCAGAGCTTTGCAAGACTCGAGACCTTTGTTTGAAGTTTATGCAGAGGCAGTCCGACAGATGTTTCCTAGAGCATCGGATTGGCCTGATTTACAGGGGCATTGAGTGACATTAGGGGAATGCGTGCAGAGATTGGTTCGACTGTGTGTAAGGAATGCGCTGACTGTAGGTTTGGCAACAGATTATCAAGTGCATGTTGTTCCAATGACTGATGTTCGAAGCCAAGTGTTGAAACTGGGTGCACTCGGAGATTGGAACGCAGAGAAGGCTGAAAACCGTGAAAAAACATTTAGTCAACCCATGGGTCGTGGGCCGAGAAGGGACAGTCGGAATAACATGCAGGGACCTACTCGTTCTGCTTTCTGGAGGGTATTAATACAGGCAGGAGTGCCTCCAGCTGAGATGGATGGTGTGTCAACAGAAGAGATGAGGGCTAAATGCCATTATTTGGATTAAAAGGGCCAAAAATAGAAGGTCCAGATGTTGACATCAACCTTCTAAAAGCAGATATTGTCAACATTGAACATAAAAGGTCCAAAATTAGAGAGCCCAGATTTTGACGTTAAATTAAAAGGCCCCAAACTTGAAGGTGATATTGATGTTAAAATGCCAAAGGTCAAAGGAGAAATTAAAACACCTGATGTTGACATTAAAGGCCCAAACATTGACAGTGAGGGTCACAAAGGATGAATTAAAATGCCTAACGCCAAGATGATTGAAGGGAAAAAGGGTGGATTTGAAATGTCTAAAATAAAAATGTCATCAGAGCACTTAAAGGGGATGTGTTAAGCTGGCTGCTTTGAAGGAAGTGCATCATATGTTGTTTGTAACTGGTTCATCTGCAGCTGAAGTTTGACGGCATCTAAAACAACCTGAAGTATCTAAAAACATCTGAGATGAAAAAATTCACCGTCTTGTTTTGCAGTTGTTTCATATTTAAAGTAAAAGTTCAGCTCTTTTCAAGAGGGGTTCTGTGGAAAAAGTTATGAACAAGTAATATCTTACCTGCTGCACATAGGCTTTAGAACAACCTCAGTTTGGAGAAATTGATGAGCTAAATAGTCTGAGTGGGGCCAAGACCAGAAGAAGGATTTCTTTTTAAATAAATAAAAGTTAATAAAAAAAAAAACTTTAAATTTGCTGACACTTTTGCATGAAGTGGTTATGTATGAAGAATTGCCTGATTATTTGTAGAACAAAACGGATGACATAAAAACTGCAATACAGCAATGTGAAGCATGTCAGCATCAGAAAAGAGGGTCACCACAGCATGTGCAGGGACAAATACACAGAGGAAAGGGACCAGGTCAAATCTGGCAGATGGATTTCATTGGCCTTTTGCTCATGTCACAGGGTGTAGATATGTATGTACGGCTGTAGATACATATTCAGGTGTGTTGGTGACTCATCCCTGTAAATATGCAAATCAGACATCTACTTTAAAATGTCTTAGTATGATGGAATCATTTTATGGGGTTCCCCTTCAGATACGAACAGATAATGGGATCCATTTTACTGGAAAACAAGTGAAAGACTGGTCAGCTGAAAAACATGTTGAATGGATTTATCACATTCCTTATCATCCACAAGCTGCTGGGCTGATTGAGAGAATGAATGGACTGTTAAAAGAAATGCTGAGAAAATTAAATGACAAACATGATTTGACTAACTGGAAAGTAAATTTGTTGCAGGCTGTGTCTCAATTGAACAACAGACCCATTGCACCAGGCACCACTCCTCTAAATCGAATGATCACTGTATACAATACTCCAGAAAAAGAACCAATCAGGATGTGGAAAATTGATGACAGGGCAGAGCTGCCTGTCAGAGCAACTCCTGGATCTGCTGGACTAGATCTGAGGACTCTAGAGCCAGTGACATTGATTTCAGGTCAAATTCAAGTTATAAAAATTGGACTGGGTCTGCAATGTCCTAAAGACAGGAGAATGGTCCTTCTCGTGCAGCAGAAATAATAGCACAAGGAGCGGATGCAACAGTCTCAGTGTTGTATTCAGGAGAAGAAAAATGGGTGAATGTACCTGTAAACAAATGTTACCTGAGAGAAAACTAATGATATTTTCTTTATCTTTAAGCAGTTTTTCTTGTTTCTACAGCTTGATGTTTCCTTGGTCTTTGTTGACTGGATGATCGGGACCGCCCAGGAGCCAACATGGGAGAAGCTGGTGGCAGGCACCTGTCAGATGGCAGTGCAAGTTGTTGGGGCATCA
Source organism: Nematolebias whitei (assembly GCF_014905685.2). Classification (NCBI taxonomy): domain Eukaryota; kingdom Metazoa; phylum Chordata; class Actinopteri; order Cyprinodontiformes; family Rivulidae; genus Nematolebias; species Nematolebias whitei. The sequence goes on along the minus strand of NC_056511.1, from coordinate 27,748,207 downwards.
GGTTCCTTGTCGTGGGTGCCATGGTGTTCCTAGTCGACCTCTCCTCAGACAAAGTAACTTCACATGTTTGAAACACAAAAAGCTGCCTGATAGGGCACAACTGACTGTCCTATGTACAAGTGTCGGGCATGCTACAACAGAAAAACCATCCCAATGATACCTAAGGGATGTCAGATTAGAATTTATGTGGAAACCTCACTGTGTAACATGTATAAGAACGGTACATGTAAACCAGATTAAAAAAAATGGAACAAAGTTTGACTTTACTGCCAATTAAACAAAGGAGAAGGAAACATGTGTCAGGGTTTGGTGGACAGAAACGAACCCAGTAGTGCAGACAGGACTCAACTCGGCAGATTACAAAACTAAGTATTTTAATGATGAATAAAAAAGTAACAAAACAATAAGCTGACGTGGCAGCACACTTACTTAAACTAGACGACGCAGGAGGGATACTCAAACGGGACTCAGAAAGCTCAGGAAACTCAGGAGACACAGGAGAACACTGAAGACCCAAACGAATACGACCCGACAAAGGAACAACACAGAACAGGAGGCTTATATACAAGGACAAGACAAGACGTGATTACAACAGGTGTGACGAGACAAAGGTGGCAACAATAAAACTGACGAGGAAACACTAGGGAAACACAGACACAAACAGAAACAGCAAATGGTACCATCCTTACAACATGCTTTGTTGGCAGTTACCCAAATTGGAGTCTGGATGCCCTCTGTAGTCATGACTCAAGAAGAAATGGCCAAAATACTGCTAAAAGAAATAAACTGGCTGTTGAAGATGTGGGGTAACACTGAAGAAGTACTCCAAAACATAACCCAGGTGCTGAACTGGACCACATGTACCCTGCAAACCATACATGCACAGTTGCAGAAAGAACGCTTCCAGAGAATAGTGATCGCCTCAAATCATCATGAGTGGAGGAAGCTGTGGAACATTTCTAGTACATATTGGGTAGTTATAAAACCTGAATTGACAAAGTGTACTGAATATATGTGTGAAGGTTATTGGGTTCAGTATCTTGTAAGTGACATAACTATAGTATGCAGGTATCATGTGTTACCTGTAATAACTGTACAAAGATATTGGTTTTTAAAAATACAGGTTCATCCTGTATTTTTGGTTTGAACCACAGACAAATCTCACCTATGACGTGCAACTATGCGGGACGGCTGATAAAGGAGTGGTATGTATGTAGTGAGTCACGTGGGTACGTGCCACTAGTTGTATGACAAATATATGTGGTATATATTTATGCATACTATATTCACGAGTTCTTCATTTTTCTGACTGTGTAATGCCGTGCATTGAATTTAACAGAAATGCGAACGAGAGACGTTATTATCTTTGACCCATCAAATGAATGGAGTCATTTATTTTCAGAATCAAAGTTTAACATCAAACATTTACATTAATTTGGCAAAATATGAAAATAATAACAGACAGTTTCACAAATATTGAACTTCAAATCACTCGGCGGTGATTTGAGGACTTTGCTTCAGATATTTCTAAAAATATCTGTACTGATTTATGAGAGAGAGGTGAGTTTAAGATGAACTGGAGATTTTATCTTACAGAGGAATATGTGAGGGAATTTAATCTGTTTGACCAGAAATTGCACGCTCCCATCAGGTATCTCAGCTTGTCCCAGGTACACTTTAGTCGAAGAAGAAACCGTTACCTTGTTGACGATAGATCACCTCAGTAAGAATCCTTCAGACTGATATCAGCGTCTCCGTTGAGAACAGCTAAAATCCTTGGAGAGTCGTGCGTGGTTAGTTCAAAACAGAATTATAATCCCAAAACGTCTCTGGATTCTCGGCAACTCTGACTCTTCATTGTCAGCAGCTCTCAGACTCTTTCAGATCTTCTCAGACTCCAACTCCAAAACTCTCCATAACTCTAGTTCTCTGAATTCCCATGAAATCTCTTCAGAACTCCTTGAGAACTAACTGCACTCCATGGAATCTACTGCACTCTGCCAGAACCGGGAAGTTGTCACATTTTAAATGAGTTTACTTCCGAGTTTACTTCAGAGCTTTCTGATTCGTGGATGGACCAGAAAGAGGAGTGGTTTTGTGACGTAAGATGTTATCTAAGCCAAGGTCAGAGAATGAGATTGTTTTAACAACTGACAGAGAGATTATTGCAGGAGAGCAGACTTTGTGGAGTCAACTCTTGGTAATCTTCTGAAAAAGTTTAAACATGACATCTTTCTCGGTAAACATTTTAGTTGACCGAAAACCAACCTTTCACATACTTACGACTTGACTCATTTCAGACAGAAAATCAAGAAATGCATATTCAGGTGATTTCTTCTTTGAATGAGGAACAAAAATCATTACTTACTGTTTATGTAAAATAAAAATGAGTAGTTCTTTTCAACCTGTAAGCATTGAGTGAAACTAACACAATTTGATTATCAAAACATTTGTAAGACAGTAATGATTATAGAGGATTGTCTTTTCTGCTTGATTAGTTCAAGAAAGAAAGTCATCAGATGGCTCAGACTTATTCAGATCAATGAAAATAACAGTCTCTGTCCATCTGGTAGATTTGAGGTCATCAGGGTCAGATGAGGGTCAGATCATCAGGTCATCTGGTTCACTACATGTATGCTACAAAAAGGCCATGTTAACCCATGTTTAACCAAAGACGAGGTATTGTGTGATTGGACTCATGAACCAGCTAGAGACATGCTGTGGCAAATCGGCACACACACTTTGTGCTTAGTTACAATAAAGAGTCATCCTCAATTACCTAAAAAACCTTTTGCTGGATGTGTGTATGGTGTGCACGTGTGGAGTTGGAACAACCAGACTTATCAATTAACCAAATACAGTTCATCCACTCGCCTAACAGAGGTACAGTGGCAAACTTTGCACGTGCCCTGGCGAGTCTCTCTGGACCATTTCAAATGCGCATTGAATGAGTCCACGGATCTAAAACATCTGATTGAATCTCATAAGTCTAACGTGTCCGATTTGACGGTGTCCACTTTCATCACACAAGGAAAAGTATTACATGTGGCTAAACTAATAGAGCAAGCGTCAGCTCACCATTGGTGGGATATATTCACAGGAATGTCATCTACGGCGCAAAAATATGCAGTACCTCCTTTGCTTGTTTTGATTTTATGTATTACCATATTAACATTATGTAATCTGGGCACTTGTTTCTATATTAGAAGAGTGAAAAGAAGAATAACTAGTTTGATTTAAACACTGCTTTATGATGAAAATAGCAATTGAAATCAGAGATCATTGGTTTGGCGGAGAACGGACCGTCATTGTAGTTAACTCCATGGTCCACCCTGACACGTTAATAACTGATTATTGGATAAGTGGTGATAGAATTTACCGTCATTTTGAACACAATGGCTCTCGCCTTGATTTCTTACATTTAGTGATAGAAACTATGGAACAATGGACAAATGTTTTTGATCGACTGCCTTATGAAGTCAGGGGGGAAAATCTTCAAAATTAGTCAGAAAACCAAAGGGTGGAATGAATAAAGAATTTAATAAAATGTTGTTTTTCTGACTATTTAACCTGTGATATAAAGAGTTTCTGGTGCATGTTGTTGTGAGTCATCCGAGAGGCCTGAGGAGGAGGCTTGCCCCCCCCCCCCTCCCCCCGCACGCTATCTCGAGGTTTTTAAGCTTCTCACGCTCTCACGCTATCTCAAGGTTTCTCACAGACTTTAAGTCCAGGTGGGCATGTTTTGTTTACTGGGAGATGTTCCCACGTGATGGGGGGAGTATTAAAGTTTAACACTCAGAATAAGAGTTAGAGTCCGCTGCGGATCCTGATCCGATGCCCAGCCAATTGATGTTACCTTTCCACTCGGACTGAAACGGCTCTCTGGTCTGGTGTCACGGTGAGGGGCTTTTACATCAATGTTTGATTTGTACTGAATGTACTGCTGGCTTTGCTTGCTGTTTTGATCTGTGGCGGTTTAATAAATGACACTTATTATTCTAGCAGAAACAGCCTGTGAGTGTTTATTCATTGCTCCGATCATTCCCCGAAC
>NC_056511.1:27733044-27744056 GCF_014905685.2 Nematolebias whitei | reverse complement strand
CGTACGGCCCCGTCCACCTTGGTTCCGTCCACTTACGTTTCACCACTCTCAGCAGGACCCAGTTTGAAGTGAGACTCGCCGGCTCCTCCAACTGAGGAGTACTGGAATCTGGAATCTGTTGAGCAAAGCTGGACAACAAAGCTCTGAGTGTGTTATAGTACATCTTGTGTGACATGTTCATTACCTGTTCCGAGGGCCACTCGAGATTTTGCGGAGGCCCAGGGAAAAACCTTCCTGTTGTTAATTCATAAGGGGTGAAACCTGTACTCCTATTAATTGATGCTCTAATGCCCATGAGTGCTATAGGCAATGAATCAAGCCAATTGGAATGAGTCTGTGCACAGATCTTTGATATTTTTTGTTTGAGGTTTCTGTTTAATCTTTCAACCTTCCCCTGAGATTGAGGGTGGTAAACTGTCCCAAAAGCATGCTTCAATCCTAATGCTTTTTCAACCTTCTGAAGATCTGAGTTTTTAAAATGTGTTCCATTATCCGACCTTATTTTAGTTGGAAACCCGTGTCTCGGTATATAATGGTTTATTAAGCACTTAACTACTGTTTGACTGTCCTCTTTATTCGCAGGCCAAGCTTCTGGCCACCCCGTGAAGGCATCCACGCAAACCAACAGATATTTGAATCCTCGTATCGCTTTGTAGTATGTCATATATGGATATATTCATACAATTTTTCACGAGTTCTTCATTTTTCTGACTGTGTAAATGTCGTGCATTGAATTTAACAGAAATGCGAACGAGAGACGTTATTATCTTTGACCCATCAAAATGAATGCGGTCATTTATTTTCAGAATCAAAGTTTAACATCAAGCATTTACATTAATTTGGCAAAATATGAAAATAATAACAGACAAGTTTCACAGATAATGGACATCAATCACACGGCGGTGACTGAGGACTTTGCTTCAGATATTTCTAAAATATCTGTACTGATTTTAGGAGAAAGGAGAGTTTAAGATGGAAATGGAGATTTATCTTACAGAGAGATGTGTGAGGGAATTAATCTGTTTGACCAGAAACGTGCACGCTCCTTCAGATCTCAGCTTGCGACGGTACGCTTGGTCGAAGTAGAAACCGTTACCTGGTTGATGATATATCAGCGTCGGTATAGGATCCTTCCTTGACTCTTTCAGCGTCTCCGTTGAGAGCAGCTGAAATCCTTAGAGAGTCGTGCGAGGTTATCCAAACAGAAGTTATAATCCCAAAACGTCTCTGCATCTGGATCCTTTAACTCTCTTCATGAGTTAGAACTCTGTTTCACTCTTACACTTTAACTCCATCACTCTTCAGCACTCTGTGTGGAACTCTCAGAGCTCTGCAGCATCAGACTCTCCAAGAACCGGGAAGTTGCCACATTTTAAATGAGTTGACTTCCGGGTCAATTTAGAGCTTTCTGATTCGTGGATGGACCAGAATAGAGGTGTGGTTTGTGATGTAAGATGTTATCAAATTCAAGGGCAGAGAATGAGATTGTTTAAAAACAGACAGAAAGATTATTGCAGAAAACCAGACTTCGTGGAGTCAAACTCTTCTGTATCTTCTGTAAAGATTAAACATGACATTTCTTCTCGGTAAACATTTTAGTTGACCGAGACTCGACCTTTAACATACTTACAAAACTTGCTCATTGCAGACAGAAAAATCAAGAAATGCATATTAACCTGATTTCTTCTTTGAATGAGGAATAAAAATCATTACTTACTGTTTATGTAAAATAAAAATGAGTAGTTCTCTTCAACCTGTAAGCATTGAGTGAACTAACACAATTTGATTATCAAACATTTGTAAAATAGTAATGATCATAGAGGATTGTCTTTTCTACTTGATTAATTCAAGAAAGAAAGTCTCCAGATGGCTCAAACTGTATTTCTGGATGCAGATCAATGAAATAACAGTCTCTGTCCATCTGGTCAGTTCTTAAGGTCAAGTGTTTCGACCTTAGGCTTATTACTTCAGGTTAGGTTCACTACAGCTTGAATCATATCTGTGTAATCAATAATTATCTCCCGACCCGGTGTCATGTTTATTGGAAATTTCCCTTGCTCACGTGCCTTAATGGTTGGTTTAGAGTTGTACAAATTACACACAGTGCAGCTTTTCACAAATGCTTTAATCATAGATTTCATGTGAGGGTGCCACCTATTAAGTACATTTTTCCCCATCTGATGTGCCCCCACATGAGCCAAACCATGTGCTTCTTCAAAAACTCTCCTCTTTAAAGTCAATGGTAGGACCCATCCGCTGTTTCCTGGTCCTGTCCAGAGTCCATCTTCCTTTTGTTCAGCACCATATTCAATCCACACTGATTTCTCCTGTGGAGCTGCTCCTTGTTGACAACAGGCTACCGTTTCAGCATCTCATCTCATTCCACATTCCTCTTCAGCTGTAACAAGCATCATCTGACTCCCAGTGATGTAGCCTGACGCCCTCTTGGCCTCCTGGTCGGCCTGAGAGTTACCTGTGGCCGTGTTTGCTGTCTCTGTGTCATGTCCTTTACACTTTACGATGGCTACCTTTGCAGGTAACATCAAGGCTGTTGCTAGTTCTTTCATGTCTCTTTCATGTTTAATTGGATTTCCATTTGCTGTTAAAAAACCTTCTCTCATCCACTGAGCCAGCTCCACGTGTGCTGCTCCAAAAGCATAAGCTGAGTCAGTGAAAATGGTGACTTTTCTTCCTTCAGCCCACTGTAGGGCTGCAATTAGGGCCCTTACCTCAGCCCTCTGTGCTGACTGAGCTCCCTGTAGTCTCTCCTGAACTATTGTCTCATACCCCTGGTCTGTTTGATGTACCACCGCGTAGTCAGCACTGAGCTGTCCATCCTCTTGACGGAAACAACTACCATCACTGAATAGAACTTGTCCCTCCTCCAGAGGTGTGGCTTCTAGGTCTGGTCTAACCTTCTCATCTCTCTCCACCCTCTTTTGGCATGCATGTGGTTCCCCAGTGCCTACTCTGTCTGCCATGTTAATCCCTTCATGAGTAAACAACAAGTTTGGTGCTTCCAAGATTTTGTTTATATGCTGTTGTCTTAATGGTGACATAGTAAAGTTTTGTGAGTTAACATATGCAACTATACTGTGTGAGGTCAACACATGTAGAGAATGTCCCATCACCAGATGAGCTGTTTTCTGAATCAGCTTGGCCAGACCTGCTGCATGTTGTGTGCACGGCGGATGTCTTTTTTCTGTGTTGTCTAGCATAACGCTAACATAAATTAATGTTATCCTACCCCTTCATGTTTCTGAAACAAGACACCATTTATCACTCCTCCTGTTTCAGAAACATCCAAATAGAAGGGTTTTCCGTAGTCAGCGAGAGCTAACTCGGCTGCTCTGCTGAGATGCTGTTTTATGTCAATCAATGTTCTTTCAGCCTCCTCAGTCCAGTCCAATGGAGCTGTGAGGTTTCTCATTCCTTTCACTTTAACCAAGGCGCGCAAAGTTTGTGTTAGGCCTGTGTAGTTTGGAATGTAAATTCTGCTGTAACCTGTCAGGCCCAGAAATGACAGCATTTCTTTCACTGTCCGCGGTTTTGGATGATGTACGATGGTGTCGCGGTGTGAATAAGAAAGGCCTGCTCCCTTCTGAGAGATAATTCTCCCTAGGAAAGATACTTGTTTTTGCATCACTTGGAGTTTATTTTTACTTACTTTAAACCCAGAGGCATGTAGCTGTCGCAACATGGCTTCGGTGGCTTGTAACGAGTCTTGTGCAATATGACTTGCGATTAACAAATCATCAACATACTGGACAAGCACCGTGTCCTGTGGCAGTTCTATATTGCCCAGAGCTTGTTTTAACACTTGATTGAAAATCCCTGGTGAGAGCGCAAATCCTTGCGGCAGTCTCGTATATCGCAACTTTTCTCCACGATATATGAATGAAAATATGTCTCTACATTCTTCTGCGAGGGGAAGGCAGAAAAAGGCGTTTGCGGGGTCCAGACAACTGTAGTGAACTTAACCTGATGTCAAGACTAAGCCTAAGGTCAAAACCCTTGACCTTAAGAACCTTGTGGGACAGGAACTGTCATTTCATTGATTTGAATCCAGAAATACAGGTTCACCCATCCTGAGACTCTCTTTCTTGAAAATCAAGTGGAAGAACACTCTCTTTTTATTATCATTACTATTTTACAAATGTTGATAATCAAAGTGTCTTAGTTCAAACCATTTTAGATGTTGCAGTGAACTAATCAATTTTATTAACTGTGAAACAGTGTAATGATTTTTAATTCTCATGCAAAGTTAGAATTCATGTTAAAGCTGTTACAGAGTAATTATGCATTTTCTGATTTCTGTCTTTGAATGAGCAAGTGTGCGTTTTCCGAGGTCAGGAGTCGAAGCAGACATGTGTTGGAACAACTGCCTTGTTTTTACATCCTCTCAGACGTCAACAGGGGGGTTTTTGCACCTGTTTCTAAAACTCGCCAAAACAAAACTCTCTCTGTCTGTGAGAACAGTTTAAACTGTTCAATAACATTTTTGCTGTCTTCTGACTTTTAGTAACCCTCTTACATCACAAAACACACCCCTGTCTGGTTGTTTCGGACCAATCCGGGACGATCAAATGAACCGGGAAAAGAGCTCTTAAAAATGCCGGTACTTCCTAGTTCTCTTAGAGTTGAGTTGAGTTGAGTTCAGTTCAGTTCAGTTCTGCGCGGAGAAGTGCAGTTCGGTGAAGCTTCTGAGCAGTTCGGTTCTGCGCTGAGAAGTCGTTTGGGAGAACAGAAGTCCAGCATGATAAGGCTCCTCCGAGTTGGATTATTGCTATTGCTGAGGTGAGCTGGTGTCGGACGGAATCTCGTCACTACTTCGGACGAGACACAGCCATCCTATGGAGACGCTGGACAGGTAGCGTTAACTGGACCTCCATATCTGCTGATTAATCTTCAGAGAGGTAATGAGTCAAGTTTCCTACCGAAGCGTACCGAGGAAGGCTGGGTTCTGATGGAGAGTGTCGGTTCTGGTGAACACTTCCCCTCACATACCATCTTTTACTCCCTTTAAACTCCCATCTTTCCATCTTTAAATTCTTCTCTAAAGTAGAAATCCTTCCAGATATTTTAGAAATGTCTGTGTAAAGTGCTCATCCACCGCCGTGTGGATAATTGATCATAATTGTACAGTTTTCATAAATGTCTGTGGTGAAGCAACGGAAAATCATGGCCGTATGGTTTTCCTGATTGATGGATTATGTTGTTATTTTCATATTTTGCCAAATTAATGTAAATGTTTGATGTTAAACTTTGATTCTGTAAATAAATGACCGCATTCGTTTTGATGGGTCAAAGATAAATGACGTCTCACGTTTGCATTTCATTAAATTCAATGCACGTTTTATTCAGTCCAGAAAAATGAGGAATCCGTTTTAATTGATGAATATATCTCTGCATCTGTTCATCTACACAGCTGAACCATTCATGTTCTGGGGTCAGGTTACTTAAGGCCACATAGGGATTTGGTACTGGCACGGTGGGCGTGACCAGTAGTTTATTTATGGCTCTCAAATCATGTGCCATACGAAATTTGCCTGTACCTGGCTTTTGTACAGATAAAATTGGTGTGTTTCAATCAGAGTATGAGGGTTCCAAGACCCCACTTTGTTTTAACCCCTCTATAGTTTCAGAAATTCCCTCTTCAGCGACGGGTTTGTGTGGATATTGTTTTAGCCAAATGGGATATGTGATTTGGACCTGAAACGATACAGGAGTGCAGTTTGTCAATCCCACGTCCGTGGGTCCTGCAGACCATAACGATTCAGGCATGCTATCCATCAGCTGACACGCGAGTGGGTGGTCAGTCTGTTCACGTCCATGCTCCATGGGAAGGACATCGTGCTGTAATAAAGGTACATCATTTGCTTCAGAATCCACTGAATAACACTTACAGCTAGGTGAGAACCAGACCCGTGGTACAGCTGTTTTTCCCCAGTCTCTGGCTTCTGAAGCCATTTTTACCATTGGACCTAAATCTTTAGCTTGATATTTTGGATTTAAGCCCAGTGATATGTGAGGCACTGCTTCTGTGCTCATCATATACCAAGCTTCTTGGTCTAGAGTTAAGTTTACAATAGTTGCCACCCCTTGTTTTCCCGCATAAATGTTACCTGTTTTAATTGACCAGATTTTCCCTTGTAGTTGCTCTGCAAAGTGATCCTGAAAAACCTCGTCACCTTTTCTGTCATAACAGAGGGTTACATGTAAGGGATCTGAGATCAGCGTGTATGGCTCAAGAGTCCGGAACCACGGCTCCCACGCCAGGTACGCAGAGAAAACACCCATTCCCCCAGGGATCTCAGGTTCAATCAGCCCCCAGTAGATGTCAGCATACTCGTCTTGGACGAGTTGGATCACACATTGAGAGTGGGAAATGGTGACCTGGCCACAGTTCAAGGTGGTTCCATCCGGGAGCCGGACAATCAGTCCATCAGGTGCACAAAGAATGGACGTTCCAAGCTTGATGAGAAGATCTCTACCAAGGAGATTCGTTGGTGAGCTTTTTGCAATCACAAAAGGATGAGCCAGTGTTTGTGTTCCCACTTTAGTGATAAGGGGAACTGTTATAGGCAGTCTCTGTTTTACCCCAGAAAATCCAACAACCTCCACTGACTGCTGTGACATCTGGCAGCCAGAGGGTGTGTGGTTGATTGTTGAAAATGTCGCTCCAGTGTCGACTAGAAACGGCAATGTGTCCGTTCTCACTTCGACATCTAGCATTGGGTCTGCCCCTCCCCAAGCATATAGGATTTTCTGTGGGTCGTCTCATTGTTCTTGCGAGCCCCTCCATCCTTGCATCTGAGGGGGCACTTCTGCCTGCTGTTGGTATTGTGTTTGGCCTCTCATAGGTTGCTGGTACGGCCGCTGTTGTTCCCACATTGGCTGGTGGGGAGGTGGGCCTGGGTACATGCAATCTCTCGCCCAGTGCTCCTGCTGACCACAGAGGAAACAAGCATCCCCCCGCCATCCCCAGCGCGAGACGCCACGTCCCCAACCCCTCCGTGCCGCACCGCCACCCCTTCTCCCTCGTCCAACTCCCCTGGCTGGATGTCCCCCTCTGGCCCGCGGACCAGATGTTTCAGACCACTGTTGCACAGCAACTACCCCTGGTGTGGAGGTTTCGACACCCTCCTGAACCGCCATTTGTCTTTTCTCTTTTACTTTTTTTCCTCATTTATTTTATGTCTGGCGTCATTCAATTTAAGCTTAACCAACTGATTTTTCATGTCCTGTAGCTCATTTGCTTCCTTCTCTCTCTGTTTTTTAGCATATTTAAGACGATGTACCACATGTCTCTCCCACCTCTCGGCATCAGCTGCAAGCAAGTCAGTGTTTTTTTCGAGGTCGTCCACAACGTCACTAGGCAAACCATCAAGGGATTCGGCTCATCCCTCCTTCATCACCTGCCTCCTCTTCCACTTCTTTCCAGCTCTCATTCCCAATGTGTATGGTACCTGATGTCACGTGCATTACTGGGTACACTCCAGCAGGGGGCGCCGTTGGACAGGTCTGAGAAGTCACATACGGTGGAGGTCGATTCCCTGTGTACTCCTCCTGATTCAACCCCTGCACACTCTGGCAAATGAGTGCCAGTTCTTCATAAGCTTCTTTTACTCTTGCATGGTTCTTTTGGTCCTTTTTAATTTGTCTGCGGCCCCAGAAAGACTTGCATGTCACCTTTTTTTCTGCGAGTCCCTGCATCTCCAATTTTATTTGCTTGACTCTGTCCCACACTATTCTTGTGAGTGGCTGTCTGGAGTTTTCATCTTCTTTTTTGACCAGCTGTGTCAATATTTCATTTAGTTCTCTCCTTCTTGCTCCATCTCTTGCACAGACTCGGTTGATTACCGCTACTACCCGATTTGATTGTTTTTTCACGGTTTTATATATCACATTACTCTGCTCCAAAAGCTCCATCTCATTCAGCTTAAATCACTCTCATACGACCCTCAAACTTTATTTTGTAATCCTTTCACTCCACGAGCTGCTGACCACGTGTTGATCGGAGCCCACACAAGCCTCGACCCAAAACAGTGTCAGCTTTTTGTTGCACCGCTCAAAGACTGATCAGATTTGCTCGTTTATTCATACACACAGACAGATGAGTCTGCGCATCTCCCCTCTGTTTCCTTGTTTACAAACAACACTTTATTTATTTTCTTCACTCCTTTTTATGCATTTTAATTGTTAAATTTTTTTCCATTGCCTCTTGTGCGGGATTTTAAATTATGAGTTTTTTATTAATCGCATTGTGTGCGACATTTTTAATTATGTTGGGTTTTTTTTAATTATTTTATAGCGTGGTGCTTTCATTTATTTATTCACGCCTTTTTCCACGGTCCCCGACTCGCGTTTTAATCCTAGTTTTATTTGCCAATTCCGTCCGTTTAAGGGGTCCCTCATTTTCCCAGCCCGACGTCAGCTGAGCTCACGTGACCCAGTCTACGTTTAACTACCGGCCCGTCGACCGATAGGAGGCGCGCTACTGCAGAGATACTACTAGGATTTTTTCTTCCCTTATTTCTGTTTTTTGGCCTTCTTCGTCTTTTTTTTTCTCTTATCTCTTATCTTCACTTTTCTCTTTGACCTTAGTCTTAGCGCTCTCTCTTTCTTATTTGTACTCTCTTATCCTATATTCTGCACACTTTAAGCTCCGTCCTCAATGCCTCTATTTATTATATTAACATTTAGCTGCTATTCCTCCTTTATTTCAGGAGACAGAACACACCATGCCCATCCAGAGGCTCAATTTGGTTTACGGCAGAATAGCGGAGTTTTTGGGCCTTTCGGCCAACTTAGGTAACCCGCTTACCTGTTATTTATGTGAGGCGCCTCTCCCCTGGATGCGAACAGTCATTTCGCTCATCGGTCGAATCTCACCGCTCCTCGTGTGCTCGTAGATCATCACGTCGGGGTCACCATTTGAAGGATTTGGGGTGTTCAAAATGACCCGAGCACTGAATTTCAGGAGCACTTCACCTTAGTATTAAAGATTTAATTGAGACAAAGTTAAAGTATGCAGATATTACATGTAATCAGAGTGCAGTCTGAGGAACAAGTCAGAGCGAACCTTGCCTGGTCAATCAGCCTCCTGTTTGTTCAACCCAACTTTGTGTCTGAGCGAGATTTATAGGTTTGTCATGTCCCACCCTTTCGGGTTCAGACAGACTTGTGATTGGATGTCAAAACCTTTTGATAGTCCGGGTGACATCATGTTCAGCCACTCAGGAGCATATCTTACCTCCATGGCAACCTCCGAAGGCCACAGATGGCTTTTGGCTCATTCCTACTGATAAGGGTTGATTTAAGAGCTTTGTTTTGGAACGCAGGACACTTACTCTGGCTCTCGTCTGTGTAAAGCTTTAAAACACGTTTTCTGTGTGTCTGAACTATTATTAATGTGAGAGCATAAATAGTCAACCTGTGTTAAGTATAAAGTATATGAATGTTGTGTTTTAGCGTTATTTATGTTTAATCAATGTGTACGCCGTGTGTCACATTGTTGGGCCCTCACTCTCAGCTGCTCTGCTCAGATGAACAAAGAAGGATCGTTTCCTGCTGCACGAATAAATATCTTACCTGTCTCTGTTTCCCTCAGAGTTATATCAAATGTGAACTTGTATGATTATCCTTAACACTTGTAAGATTATATATAACATGGAGTAATTAGTGTATGATTATTCTTAGCACTTGTAAGATTATATATAACATGGAGTAATTAGTGTATGATTATACACGCACACACCTTGTAGAAAATGTATAATTTCACATCATCAAAGAAATGTCAAGGCTTGTCAAAAAATATAAAAGATATCAAATCCAACATATTAAACCAAGATCTTCCATTGGTAGACCTGCCTGACATGCCTCGTGAAGGATGAACTAGACACCTAAATCTGTATTATTATACAACTAGCTTAGATGCATGGGCTGTGCAAGGAGCGAGGGCAAAGCAGACATCAGCTGAATACTTAGTGACATCGGATGCCTGGGAGTGACACGGGGCGCTGCAGATTCCCGGAACTGCCGCCCAGCGTGTAGACACTCCCATACAGCCTGACTCCACCCAGAAAGTTAGTTTCCGTGCAGATGATCGTGGTACCATATAGGGGAGTATACTCAGTTGGAGCAACACTCAGCCCAATCGAAGAGAGTAGAGACGACAAAGAAACGTCCCAAACCAGTAAATCAGAGAAAGGGCAAAGTGTACTGAACGCCTGGGCCTGCAAGATGTTTCAGAAGAAATGGATGCAGAAGGACAAGAAAGCGGAAAAATAATACCAAAACGAAGCGGTGCTAGAACAATCAATGAATCTCGCAGAAAAAGGAACCGGAAAAAGGTACTAAAATAGTGAATCAAATTATATGATGCCCTCATTGGCTTTGGGGGGGAAAAGACAATGTAAAGTTAGCTGATTGGGTCGGAATGAAGGTAAAGTGGGGATTGATTCAAGTTCCCCAGGAGGATGGTCACTGACACACACAGGGACTAATCCACTCAGACATATGGAACGTAATGATTCAACGGCATAGGGCTGGATCGTACAGGCCTGCCCTGGTCGTGGGAATAAAATTAATAGAATTGGATCCGCCCAAAAAGGATTATTCACTGCTCAAGCATTGCACAGAAGGTTTATACAATTCCCTAGTGAACTACGATCGACCAAAGGATCTCACAGAGGCATATAACGAATGCGGCCGACATATTTTCTCCCTACTCGACCATCTAGGGGAACCACGGAATCCCAGCCCGATGGGAACACCCTGGATTTTTAATGTTGTCCATTGGGAGGTAACTGAGAAAAGAATGAAACTCAAGTGGGGCCCTAATTACCTGGGGATCTACCAGGCACCGTTCTGTGAAATCTCCGTAGGTGAAATGGCGATTTGGACAACCAGCCCAGCCATGCAGAGGGAGTGTTTTATGAAATTATCTTAAACAAAGTACATGTTCGGGGAATGATCGGAGCAATGAATAAACACTCACAGGCTGTTTC
>NC_056511.1:27716831-27733034 GCF_014905685.2 Nematolebias whitei | reverse complement strand
TTAATCCAGATATTTTTAGAAATGTCTGAAGCAAAGTTTTTCAACCACCGCCGTGTGGTTAACGTTTGTTGCACTGCTGAAGTGAGAAAACAATCGCCGTATTGTTTACTTCCTTGTAAAACCTGCTAAATAAGATGTTGTTATTTTCAATTCTTGCCAATTAATGTAAATGTGTGATGTGTTAAACTTGATTCTGTTAATAAATGACCCACTGTCGTTGGTGAGTCAAAGATAATTAACGTTTCCGTCCACATTTTATTAAATTCAGATGCACGTCATTATACAGTCCAGAAAAATGAAAGAATCCGTTTAATTTATGAATATATATCAGCTTATGTTCATACTACATCTGGTGGCCCGTAAGTTTGTTTAAACTTCTGGTGGCCTCGTACGCTTCATAAATGGACTGTGTATTCGTGTAACAATTGATATCATGTTGGCATGAAAAAGTGCAGAGAATCAGCTGCTGTGAAACGCAGCGTGTTGAGCTGCGATGCTCAGAGAAAGCTTACAGAAATGCTTGCAGCTAGTGATGCTTTGAAAGCTGATATTGAGAGTCAATGTGTCTGTTTAAAAGCTGAAATGTACGTCTGTTGTGTGTGACAAAGCTGATGAGCTGTGGAAAACGTTTATTCTGTTTAAATGGTCCAGACATGACTCTGGTCCGGCTCGGTTCTGATAATTTCGAACGAGTTGTTTTAAATGGTTGGAGAAACGTTTTAAGGACTGGGCGAAGTCTCAGTGAAGCTTTGAGAGCTTATTCGTTACATTTCTAACAGAAAATAGTGCATTTTGACAGTTTAAAAGACGAAAAGTTGACGGACTCGTTCAGGCTAATGCTAACAAAGATAGCTGAAATGGCGATCTGTGATTGGTTGAAAACGGCCGTGTGTAACGCTTTGATTGGCTGAGAGACGTGTCAGTCGTGACTAACTCTGACGTGTCAGGTCGTAAAGCCCACCCCCGTGCTGTTATCATTGGTAGATTCAGTCACGTGACCCGGAAATGAAACTCGTTTTCATAGGGAATTTCAATCTGTTTTTTAAAGTTGAAAGACGCTTTAAAGTTGCATTATGATCCGCTGCTCCGTTTCTTTGAAGCCTAATCGCTGAAATTTTGCCACGTTTGAGTTTGAAATCCGTCATTAAATGGTGTTTTTGGACCACGCCGGCCGATGCTAATTTTAAGCTAACAGCTAACGACCGGATGAGTGACGTGTCGCGTCACTTCCTCTGATGTCAGATTGTAAAGCTCGGTTGCACCGAAGCCTTCTCTGTGCTTAAAATCACTAGATAAAATTTGTCACATGTCCCCAAAAACTCATGTTCATGCAAAGAAGTCGTGCTTGTTGAAACAACGCCACGTTTTAGCTTGAAATACGTTCAGAAATGTTGATTTTAACCGAGTTTAGCCGAAGCTAATTTTAAGCTAAGCGGCTAACGACAGGATGTCAACAGAACGTCCACAGGAAGTCATCATAGGCTCCTGCTGGTAGAAAGCTAACACTGCCCCCTCCTGTGGAAACTTGATATCACAGTTTCACTTCGTTTTTAGGTTATTTTGAGTGAAATTAAACGTGTTTATTTTCTGTAAGACGAATTTTTGAGTTAATAAACGTTCCTCAAGCTGAATTATCACTGTTATCTTGCATTTAAAAAGTGATTAAGGTATTTATGCAGCAGGCATTTACCAAAAACTTTTTATTCACTGGTAATTCCTCATGACAGAGGTGCAAAATAAAAAATTAGAAACTTTTTAAAAAGATACAGATACAGATATTCACAGAGTAGATAAAGTTTACTCATTTGCTAGAAAGATAATACACGTTTAATTGCTAGATCATTAAATAAGAGTAAATATATCAGGAAAAAGAGACTTTTCTGATTTTATTTTACCACCTAAAACAATTACATCTTCTTATTTAATTTTTAAATAGAAGATATTGGCAGGAGAAGAGGAGTATAACAGTTTTTCTGAAGAAAGACTGATTATTCCTCATCATCAATTTTCTTTTCTCTTTTCACCCAACCTGGGTTGATGAGTAACTGTTAAAATAGCGAACTTCTGGAATAGAACGGCTTAAAAAAAAAAAGCAAATGCGTTTTTAAACTGATGTTGCTGTGAGACTTTTTAGAAAAATTGCAGGTTTATAAAAATTCAGTGCTTTAGAGTAAAAAACACTGAGAAGCTTGGTAATCTAGTATCTGTTAAGAAATAAGCACATAAAAAGTAACACTGCAGAGAAGCATTTACTTGAATATTCATGAATTGGGGTAAAACCTATGACAGGTGCCCACATTTGAATAAGTTGACTTATAACAGTACTTTTGTGTAAACCCAGAGCTTAAAATAGTGTGAAACTCAATGACACTTGAATACAAATATTTACCGGTAAAATATCTGAAGCTGGCAACTGTTTTAACCAGATAAAGTGCTACACAGTGAATGACCATGACAGGTGTGATAGAAAAAGATTTTGATCCTTATGAGATGAAGGACTGTTTAGAGAAAGCGTTGAAGCTGCTGACAGGATCCTTACATCCATATGGCAAACAGGCGGACAGCATGAACCCAAAAGAGTTATTGGACAATCTGATGGAGGTTGCAGAGAGTGTGACCTCTACAGAAATTACAATGTCAAGTTATGAAAAGCTGGCTAAAATGGCAATGTTGCTGAAAGAATCATACTTTGCATTAAGACGGGATCACGTCGTGACAGTGTCACAAGTTTCCTGCTGCAAAACTGAGATAGATGTGCTTAAAAAAGATCTGCACAAATGCAGACTGGTAAAAGAGGCAGTACTTGAACAATATATGCGTTTACAAAGTGAATGTCAAACATCACAGGAACGCTTAAAAGCATGTGAGGAGAAACTAACCGCGGCAACATATAAAAGTAATGACGATGGGCGAGGTTGTCTGGAATCCAAAGAAGACCGTGAACAGAGTCCGGGTCATCCACCAACACCTCCAAAAGTCTATTACACACCTTTTGCTTTTAAGCCCATTCTGCCTCCTCCTAAAACAGGTGAGAAAAAGCAGTATTTTCAAAGTAACAAACCACGTAATGAAGGTGCACGCTGGGACAGAAAAGCTCATCTTTCAGAGGATGAACGTGATTATCGTAAATGGGATATGCGTAGGACGCAAAGATATGGGATCCAAGAGGACCCATATTATCAGGGGAAGTCCGAAGAGGAACCCCCAAAAGACGTACCTAACCCTCCCCCACCTCGGACGAAACGAACCGAGGCGATAAAATCACAAAGGTCCCAGGAACAAGGCCCTACACCTCTGAGCTCGGAAGAGACAGAGAAACTACAAAGGTTTTTAGAAACTTTGAAAAACGCTGAAATGGGAAACCAACCTGAAGCACAATGTAGTGATGTGATCGCTACTAAATCTGAAGGCGCGAATGACAACATTACAGATGTCGGTGAAACACACCAAGACATTGCTGTTATTGCCTCCACCAACCCCTCATCGGACGAAGAGGGGGTAAACTCACACACAAACGATGATGAGTCATCGCAAGCTGAACACTCAGAACCTGATTTTCATGATTTTGAACTAGGCATTCCATTTCTGGGAGGACTCCCAGATAACCTGGTACCGAGTCAAGAAGCTGGGCCAGTATGGTTAACAAAACCAACACAGGCCACAGCTCTTTTCTCAACCAATGACATCGACCAAGGACCTCAAACCTATGGTGTCTTACCCATAGACAGGTCCAACGACTCAGAAAAGGATTCGTTGGAGCTCCCCAAGGAGCAAGAACCCTTATCAGTCTCATCACAGATTGATCAGGTGGTCGCCCAAGCCGACGCTCTGACATCTGATGAAGAAAGAGACAAACTTCGCCAAGTTCTTTTAAAATATGAAAAGTCATTTTCAACTGACCCAGACATCACCCAACTTCAGAAGTTGGATGATCCTGCAATTAAATCGATGATACTGTATCTGACTGACCCAGACAAATACACTCCATCGAAAGTCGAACTGGATTCCAATCCAGACCCTAAAGTTCTCTTTCCGCTGCGCAAACAGTTAAAACTATTCAAGGACAACCTAACTTTAGCTCATGGAGCGACGTCCTCACCAGTGTTCGCGGTCTCCCATGACCGAAGAGGGGTGACGCCAGTTAGGATTATGCTACCAGACGCGATAACGTGAGCAAATCTGACATTCAGAGTGAGTGGCGCACCGAAACGTCGTTTTCTAGTTGCTTAATCACTGCTTTTGTCAATGTTGAAACGTTGTTTTACCGGTTGCTTAGTCACTGTCTTTGTCGATGTTGAGACATCGTTTAATTGGTTTTTGGTATTGTTTCTGAACACCCCAAGCAAGAATGAATTTTGTTGTGTAGTTAAGTTAGAGACTAAGAGGCCTTTAACCATGCCAACATGCAGTTCATTCGTTAAATTGCAATCTTTGAGGAGTCAATGTATGTTAATGCTACCTTAAGTACCATAATCTACATTGGTCTCACAACGCGTAAGCCGAACCTACTCGAACAATTCTATTCGGGGGGGATAGCTAATTCTTTTTGATAAGTCTCGCCATAGACTTCCAAAACATTTATGGGGAAACCAAACACCCAATCTCAAGTCGTTCGTCTAAAAGACAACAGACAATTGAACCAAACTATATTTTGCCATGTAAAGCTAACTTAAACCAAGTTAGAAATGGAAAAATAGTTTGGAACCCTTTTCTATAGGTATAAACCCCTATAGTTACCCTTTTCAGCATGTTCCACCCCTTAACTGGTAGTTGTAGCTGTTCCCAACCATAATAGCTTACACACCAGGTGCATATAGTTTAAGGCCTTATGTAAATCCCCTTCATAAGCCCACCTTAAACCACATAATTGCATGACACATTTGAACCAGAACGGCACAGACTGGACATCCACCCAGCGACGACCTTCGCTGGAGGAGACCTGCAATCCTGACGTTGGTCTCCAATCTTCATCCAGTGGCTGCATCTTCGGTTCAATCCAAGGGAACCCCTCTGTATGCTGATCAATCAACACCTCCAATCGTTGTGGATTTACCGTTGTGGATTATATGACTTTTTCCAATGGATTACAGACTCTGTTTCCAAGGGGGTTAAAGCATTGCTACAATGGAATTACCAACAACATTATGGAATTATCATCAACACAATGGAATTACCAAAAACATTGTGGAATCACCTTGACTTTTGTTTTCCTTGCTGGATTACTTTTGAATTTTGTTTTCCTTGCTGGATTACTTTTGACTTTTGTTTTCCTTGCTGGATTACATCAAGACCAGGGACATTCAAAGGCGTAAGTTCATGTTGGAATTCATCCCCATGGACAGGCGATGATTTCCAAAGGGGGGACTGTAGTGAACTAGGCCTGATGTCAAAACCTTGACCTTAGGCACCTTATGGGACAGAAACTGTCATTTCATTGATTTGAATCCAGAAATACAGGTTGACCCATCCTGAGACTTTCTTTCTTAAATTAATCAAGTGAAAGAAGACTACTTTCGATTATCATTACTATTTTACAAATGTTTGATAATCAAATTGTGTTAGTTCAAACAATGTTTACATGTTGAAGTGAACTACTCATTTTTAAATCAACTGTGAAACAGTAATAACGATTTTTAATCCTCATTCAAAGAAGAAATCAGGTTAATGATGCATTGTCTGATTTTCTGTCTTCAATGAGCAAGTGTGTAAGTTGGTCAAAGTTCAAGTTTCGGTCAACTGCAAGTTTACTGAAAAAGAAATGTCATGTTTAACTTTTACAGCAAGATACTAGAGAATTGACTCCACGAAGTCTGAAGTTCTTCATAATATCTTTTGTCTGTTCTTAAACAATCTTAATCTTTTTCCTTGACTTTTCATAACACCTTACATCACAAAACACACCTCTGTTTTGGTCCATCGACCAATCAGAAACTCCCAAATGAACCGGAAATAGAGCTCTTTAAATGTTGGCACTTCCTAGTTCAACCCAGTTGGAGTAGATGGAGAGTTCTGCAAGAGGTTCCACCTCCAGTTGGAGTCGGGTGGAGAGTTTTTGCAGCTCCAGTCGTTTGGGAGAACAGAAGTCCAGCCATGATTCAAAGCTCTTCCGAGTCTTTTGGGATTATGACATCTTCCACCTCTGAGTGGAACTTCTGAAGGACTCCACTCATGTGAGTCCACCGTGAGCTGAACTGTTGTTGACAAAGTCGCGTCACCACTCCGGACGGTTCTCTGCCATCCTACGGAGACGCTGGACCGGTAGCGTAGCTGGAGCTCCGCTTTCACTGATTCATCGTCAGAGAGGTAATGAGTCGAGTTGACTACCGAGCGTACCAAGGAAAGCTGGGTCGAATGGAGGGTGTCGTTCTGTCCAACACTTTTCACTCACACACACACCATCTCCCTCCCTCTAAACTTCAATCTTTAAACTTTTCTATCTGCTAAGAAATTAATCCAGATATTTTTAGAAATGTCTGAAGCAAAGTTTTTCAACCATCGCCGTGTGGTTAACGTTTGTTGCACTGCTGAAGTGAGAAAACAATCGCCGTATTGTTTACTTCCTTGTAAAACCTGCTAAATACGATGTTGTTATTTTCAATTCTTGCCAATTAATGTAAATGTGTGATGTGTTAAACTTGATTCTGTTAATAAATGACCCACTGTCGTTGGTGAGTCAAAGATAATTAATGTTTCCGTCCACATTTTATTAAATTCAGATGCACATCATTATACAGTCCAGAAAAATGAAAGAATCCGTTTAATTTATGAATATATATCAGCTTATGTTCATACTACAGCACTGAGCAGCTGAATGTGCTGTTTATTCAACAAGCAGGCGGTCTGTGCCTCCTCACATTCTTGTTTGCTCCGTAGAGCCTGTAATTGTATTTCCTGATTCTCCTCATGTAGTTTTTTCCAAGCAGCCGCACACATCCACATGCGATGCTGTAACCCTGTCACTGGTCAAAACATCACCCGGACTATCTGCTTTCAGAGAATCGTTCCAAGGCTCGGGGTGCCCCCCTCCACCTCTCAAACACAACGCTAACAACAGAAATGGAGCTTCTTCCCATCCTGGTAAAACTTTTCCCTCAATTTTAATCTCTTTTTCCTTTTTTGTTTTAAACATTGCTCAGTCCCTTCTCCGATATCCTGTTCGTGATGCCAGAAAATGTTTTGTGAAATTATCTTAAACAAAGTATAGGTTCGGGGAATGATCGGAGCAATGAATAAACACTCACAGGCTGTTTCTGCTAGAATAATAAGTGTCATTTATTAAACCGCCACAGATCAAAACAGCAAGCAAAGCCAGCAGTACATTCAGTACAAATCAAACATTGATGTAAAAGCCCATCACCGTGACACCAGACCAGAGAGCCGTTTCAGTCCGAGTGGAAAGGTAACATCAATTGGCTGGGCATCGGATCAGGATCCGCAGCGGACTCTAACTCTTATTCTGAGTGTTAAACTTTAATACTCCCCCCATCACGTGGGAACATCTCCCAGTAAACAAAACATGCCCACCTGGACTTAAAGTCTGTGAGAAACCTTGAGATAGCGTGAGAGCGTGAGAAGCTTAAAAACCTCGAGATAGCGTGCGGGGGGGGGGGGGGGGGGGCAAGCCTCCTCCTCAGGCCTCTCGGATGACTCACAACAACATGCACCAGAAACTCTTTATATCACAGGTTAAATAGTCAGAAAAACAACATTTTATTAAACTCTCAACTCATTCCACTCTTTGGTTTTCTGACCAATTTTGCCCTTACCAAAAGCACTTTATATCACAGGTTAAATAGTCAGAAAAACAACATTTTATTAAATTCTTTATTCAGGGAGACTTACACAAGAGAATGTCACCCAAGACGGGTTGTCATCGAAAACCCAAGCCTCCCGTTACGAATGTTGTGTGATTGGGTTGTAACTCCATACGGTGTCAGCAACGTACCACCTGTCAGAATGGGTCATAGAATAAAAGTGTCATATAGAGGGCACCCATTGGTGGTCCAAGTAGCCCTACTGCGAGAACAAGGCCAAGCATATCGCCAATATACGGAGAAGATATTCTAAGTGGATTTCCGGACTGCTATTGAACGCCAGGAGCAACATAACTTCGGGGGCGACCCCTTCAGGTATTGCCAATACAAAATGTTGCAGGGCCCTCAGCTTGAACCTGAGTATTGGAGTGTGCTCCAGTGGAAGTGGGTGTGGAAGGGGAACAAATCAAAACCTGCTACACCCCTCACCTCTCTGTATGGAACTCCTTAAAGGACGAGTGATCAGAGAGCAAAGCCACTTCCCAGAAAAGGGTCAGGAGCCCAGCACCTCCTCGACACTCGAACTTCGGCACCCACCTGTACCTTCATGGCATCCCTATCGCACAGCCAACATGGCACACCTGTTAGGGGAGTAACAAGGAGGAAGCAAACTAAAGAGGTGCAAAAAAACAAATCAATTGGACAAAAAGCAGTATTAACCCACAAATGATATATCCAGAAATAAGAAATATTGGAATCAGTAAAAATAGATGACAATTGCAAAAGTGTATTACTCCAATGCAACAGGGTTGGCCCAATCATCCCAACACTGCTTAGATTTGGAGAGCCAGTGCTGCTAGACGAACCAGAACATGATTTTTCTATGTGGAAAAACTGTACCAAAAACCATTTTTACACAAATATGGAGTATTATAGAAAACATCGCCTGGAGGAACCGCAGAAGGAACAACGCCTACGCCCGACAATGCTCCCCTTTTACGGAACTATAACATATCCCTGTCCATGGACCTCCCCATGGATATTTAATGTGGTCTACATAATGATGGCCTGAAAAAGGATCAAGGTCAAATGAGGACCAAACTACCGTGAATCGTATCAGAGTCAGTTCTGTGAAATCTCGGTGGGAGAAATAGTGATCTGGACCACAAGCCCACTTATGGTAAAAGCCATCCGTAAGAAAGTAAGTACACCGGAGCAGTACATAATAGAGAATCAACACCTCCCCTTGCGAGTGGTGGAAGATCGAGTGATAACACCATGGCACTGTTGGGCAAACTCATGGGCTCGCATGGGCTACAGAGTACAAGTGTTGTACAAAAACCAACACTTAATAACCCAAGTAGAAACATTAGTAGAATTTGGCCCTAGTCAGGAAGCCGTAAGTAACCAGTTGTAGGATATCAAATGTCAAGAGTTGAGGAGCGGGGTACCATATCACAAGTGTTCACAACTGCTGTATGGCCCCCAGCCTGAACCTGAGGAGTGAGAGGTAATCCAGTGGAAATGGGTGTGGAGAGGGTTACAACCTGGGTTGCCACACCCCTCGCCGCTCTACTTAGAACTCCTTAAAGGACGAGTAACCAGAACCCACAGGCACTTGGAAAGAAAACCTAAAGCTAGGACCTCAAAGAAACCGCTAAAACATGAAACCACTAAGAACCACTGACCCAGATGACGATGATTAAGATGATTTTGATGATTTTGATGATCTAGTGACCCCTGACCGACCTATGGAATGCCCAAGGATTACGATTTTGGATAAAGCGGCTTGTCTACAAACCCTGTTGCGGGGACTCGTAGTGTTTATAGGCTTTATAATGCTGTTGGTTATTTTGTACCAGGCAGGAATCAGACCATGGAGCCTAACGCACATCAAGGTTTCCCATGGAAGATCCAAGTATGTCAACATGACCTGCTGGGACATCACATCAAGAAATGTCGTCATACCATGGAATCACAATGACTCACTCCGAAACCAAACAGTGGCATGGAATCGAGTATGAAGGGCAGGTTACAACGCTTGGGTGCAGAAATTGGATGAAACACCTGAGTGGCTGATAGCCATTGAGGCCGAAAATTTAACTGAACATGATTGGACCATATCCAACCTGTTGTTGCTGCCAGATGGAGTGGTGATTTGGATCGCACTCTTAAAGCAGCATGTTAGGAGACAGACAAGGTGTAACTGGATCCATCCAGACAGAGAATAACCAGCGTGGCACTGTGATTGGGGCTGTCGACCTCTGATGGGGCTGAGTCATCAGGGCTACTGGGAAGCTGAGGTGATTTATCCTGCTCCACCGACGGATGACAGCTGCCAAACAATACTCCCTCATTGGGAGTTTTGGGGTAACATTCACTTGGAGTGTGATAAAATCCCACATAGAAACATAATCAGGCCATTTCGAAATTCAACCAGGCTGAGAACCATTCCCACGGTGAGACAAAAAGGTGTTTAGACCTAATGTCACACTAATACGACCCCACACTTGGCCCCGGAAAGTACCAGACAAACTGTCCAATCACACCAAGGAGGTAGTAAAGGCTATGAGCGAACATTGTCAGGCACACAAGTTGATAGAACTCCCCATCTGCTACTGGAACTTGTATGGGAGTGCAACTCTCAGAATTATCTACCAATAACTCCTGTCATGAATCAACGGTATTATTATTGGAGCTGGGCAGCTATATTCCATCCTGTTAATGCCTGGCACGAAGATTGGCTGAATATGACCTTACCTTGGGTCTGAGTGGTCCCGAACCTGCCCCACTTTGAAGGTGACTTTGTGGAGGGGCACGCTTGGACATACCTGGGCCTTCAAGGACCCTATTTTTCTGATATGTACGTGCAGAGGCTACCAAAACCGAACTAGCTCCTTAATGGTCCAAAAAGAGATTTTGACAAAATAGACAAATGTGTGGCTGAATGTATTTTCAATAGCCTTAACAACTCAGTGTGGGAGAGTAGTGGTGCGTCACCTAGATGCTGGCTGTGGGAAACAGAAGTAGCAGTCATGTCTACTTGGCATTATGATTGCACTGAATTACTGGTGGCTGGAACTATCAAAGTCCTACTCCAGGCCTGGCATGAGTATCCTAGTAGAGACAAGTCACGTACTTGGTGGTGTTTTCAGGAAGAAGAAATAAGAGAATGGGTCACACCCTGTTTACACCACTCGTCTACTTATTGGATCAAATACCAAATTATAGCAACCGTGTACTCCAAAGAACAGGACATTTGGTCCAGTGCCTTGTACCACCCAGACAGGTATGTTAGTCCAAGACCATGGCACATGAGTTGTAATACGAAAGCCGCAGAATGTACGATAAGCCTGGCCCGAAGACCCTGTAATGATATTCCTGGATGGGAGAGCTATTGTCAGAGTTACTATGGTACAGAATACTCCACCCATGCAGCTGAAGTTGTGTGGAAAATGTATGCAACCTATGGAGACGATCCATACCAACTGACACTACTTGCACACAAGTCATTTTAGGACACAAGTTAAAAACCAAGTCTCCAAGGAATAATCATCCCCTTCGTCTCAGACTCCATGATTGCCCTAGCTGAAGGACATGCCTTAAGACGCCACCTGGGCCTCGGTGATGAAATACAGGGCTACGAATGGGTAGGCTCAAACAAGATTTATTCTAATCTCACTTGTCTATATCCAGAAGAAATCTGGAAAAAATGTGGCAAGGGAGAGGACGAACATAGTTGTGGATGGTATGAAACTGTGAGTTACGGGACTTCCGGGTCAGCGCTGCAACAAGATGGCCACCTAAAAACGGGCTCCTCCATATCGGTAGCTAAAATCTTGTAGATGAACATATGCATGATATATTCATAAATTAAACGGATTCTTTCATTTTTCTGGACTGTATAATGACGTGCATCTGAATTTAATAAAATGTGGACGTGAGACGTTAATTATCTTTGACTCACCAACGACAGTGGGTCATTTATTAACAGAATCAAGTTTAACACATCACACATTTACATTAATTGGCAAAAATTGAAAATAACGACAGCTTATTAAGCAGTTTTACAGGAAGTAAACAATGCAGCGATTGTTTTCTCACTTCCAGCAGAACAACAAACGTTAATCACACGGCGGTGATTGGAAAACTTTGCTTCAGACATTTCTTTTTTTTTTTTTAATTTTTATTTATCAGGAGAATATATAATTGACATTACATACATTATACAAAATTTACATGACTTCTCCAATTTTTTCTTTTTTCCTTCCCCTTTTTCCCCCCTCCCTCCCCTCTTCCCCTCCCTCCCCTTCCCCCTTTAACCAAAAACAAGACAAAATAAGGAAAAAAAAAAAAAAAAAGAAAAAGAGAGAGAGAGGGGGAGGAGGAACGGACAGGAGGGACCCAACAAACCAAAAGGAAAACAGTATTTCACTTTTTCATTTATCCTCTAAAATCAAGTCACATGGTAATGTGATGAGTCAATCATATCAGTCTATATGCTGTGAAGGTAAAGATTTTACATATGACACAAAGGGTGTCCACTTGTGGGTAAATTTTTCTGAACTACCTTTCACTGTTAGTAAAATTTTTTCCATCTTCAGGAATGATCTTACAGTATTAAGCCATTGTGATGTGGATGGTGGTGTGGGAGATTTCCAGGCGAGCAAAATACAACGTCTGGCAAGGAGAGAGCAAAAGGCCAAGACCTCCCCCTGCTGGCGGGATAGATTAAGTGTGGTCCCAGGAACTCCAAAAATGGCAATAAGTGGATCAATTTGAAACTGAATCTTAAAAACTCCTGAGAATATGGAGAAAAAATATTTCCAAAACCCTTGCAGTTTTGGGCAGAAAAAGAACATATGACTTAAGTTGCAAGGTGAAGTCTGACATCTATCACACTGGTCTGGTATTGAGGGGAACATTTTAGATAAACGTGTTTTTGAGAAGTGTACTCTATTTATTACTTTAAATTGTATTAACTGTAGTCTGGCACATGGTGTACTCTGACGTATGTTGAGAATAACTTTATCCCACCATGAATCTGACAGTTTAACACCCAGTTCACGTTCCCATGCAGTTCTAGTTTTACCCGATGAGTCGGCCTCTATTGCCATAAGTTTTCCATAAATAATTGAAAGAGGAGATTTCAAATTGGGGCTCAAAACTAAGAGTTCAACCCATGGTGGGTCAGTAGGCAAAGTTAGAAAATTTTGAAACTGCGATGAAACGCAATGCCTAATTTGGAAGTAAAGAAACAAATGTGAAGTGGGTAGATTAAATTTAGAAGACAATTCTGAAAAACTAAGAAATAAACCATCTTCGTACAGGTCTCTCATTGTTCTAATACCTTTCTCATACCAAATTCTATAGGCAGCATTATTAGATGCTGGAGAAAAAATGTGATTCTTTAGTAACGGCATTTTATTAGAGGGTGATACAAATTTAAAGTGGGACCTAAATTGTGACCAGATCCTGAGTGTTGAGAGCACTATAGGATTTGTAGTAACTGAGGATAATTTAATTGGTAATGATGAATAAATAATTGAAGCGGGCGAAAAAGATGCAGAAATCGACTGAATTTCAAGTTTACACCAAATCAGATCAGGTGAATTTAACCAATAAGTCAGTTTATGGATATGTGAGGACCAGTAATACATTGTAAAATTAGGTAGAGAAAGACCCCCGTTTGTGGTGAACTGTTGTAATAAAGAAAGTCTCATTCTGGGGGCCTTTCCGTTCCATAAAAAAGATGAGACCATTTGATCCAGGGACCTGAAGAACTGTTTGGGCAAGAACAGAGGGATATTTTGATATAAAAACAAAAGTCTAGGTAGCACATTCATTTTGATAATATTAATCCTACCAATCAATGAAAGAGGGAGAGAGTTCCATCTCTGTAAATCTGATGCAATTTGGGAAACTAGTGAGGCATAATTCTGAGAAAACATTGAGGACAAAGTACGTGTAATATTAATTCCTAAGTACCTAAATCCCGAGGGACTGAGCCTAAAAGGGATATCAGAAGGCTTAAGCTTTAACGCTAATGAATTCACTGGATAGCATTCACTTTTAAGTGAGTTAATTTTATAGCCAGAATATGATCCAAATTTTTCTAGAATATTTAAAATTGGGGGAAGACTCCGTAAAGGGTCAGAGACATACAGGAGAAGGTCATCTGCATATAAGGACAATTTAAGCTCGACACCAGAGCGGACGATTCCATGAAAAGAAGAAAGGGATCTTAGAGCAACGGAAAGGGGTTCAATGGCTAACGCAAACAAGAGGGGAGAAAGAGGGCAACCCTGTCTAGTACCACGTCCCACCGTAAAATAATCAGATTGGACGGAATTACTGAGAATACATGCTTGAGGGGATGTATAAAGTAGCTTGATCCAAGACACAAACCTCTCTCCAAAACCAAACCCATTAAGAACAGCAAAGAGATATTCCCATTCCACTCGATCAAAAGCTTTCTCGGCATCAAGAGAAATTATCACTTCAGGAGATTTAGAGGAATGAGTTGAAAAAATTGTATTCAACAGTGTACGAGTATTAAAAAACAACTGGCGACCTTTAATGAATCCATTCTGTTCTTGTGATATAATCCGAGGGAGAACTGTCTCAAGCCGAGTCGCGAGTACTTTAGACAAAATCTTAAAATCCACATTCAAAAGTGAAAGAGGTCTATAGGACTTGCAGGCAGTAGGATCCTTATCCTTCTTTAACAGGAGAGAAATTGAGGCCTGAGTCAAGGTGGGAGGCAACAAGCCCTGCCCAAATGACTCATTATAAACCTCAAGAAGAAGAGGGGCTATTTTATCTTTAAATTTTTTGAAAAATTCGGCAGAGAAACCATCTGAGCCAGGTGTTTTACCACTTTGCATATCCTTAATTGACGCAAATATTTCTTCTAATTTAATGGGAGCTTCAAGTTGGTCAGAAAGCAATTTGTCTATCCTAGGTATGTCAATATCCTGAAGAAAGGCACATAGCTCATTTGAGTCTGCTTGTAGTTCAGACTTATACAAATTGCAGTAGAATTTTTTAAAAGTATCATTAATAGAGACAGGATCTGAAACAAGATTGCCCGACCGATCGTTGATTTGTGATATTATGTGAGAGCCGGCTTTTCGTTTCAATTGATGTGCCAGAAGTCTACTTGGTTTTTCCCCATGTTCATAATAAGTGGCTCGAGATCGTATCAAGAGTCGCTCCGCATCAGATGTAGTTAAAAGATCAAGTTCCATCTGAAGATCCTGTCGCTGTTTCAGCAAATCATGTGACGGATTAACGGCATTTTGCCTATCAATATTCTGAATTTTTGTTGATATTTCTGATATCTTAGTGCGTAGATTTTTATTAATATTAGCTGAAAAAGAAATAATCTGACCACGAAGATAAGCTTTTAATGTTTCCCATAGTAGTGAGGGAGAAATTGTATCGCTCTTATTGAACCTTAGAAAGTCATCAATTGATGATAAGATGAATTTATTAAATGGCTCATCTGATAACAGGAGAGTATTAAATCTCCAACGAGGACTAGAATTGGGTTTGTTTATAAAATTTATATCAATGCTTAGAGGAGAATGGTCTGAAATAACAATCGGATAGTATTCAGAAGACGTGACTCTCTGCATTAAAGAGCTATCAACAAAAAAATAATCTATACGGGAATAGGATTGGTGTATTTGAGAGTAAAAAGAATAGGTCCTTGTTAGTGGATTCCGTGTCCTCCATGGATCTACATATCCATTTTGGGACACAAAATCCAAAATAGATTTAGACATATTAGACTGTGTATAGGACCGAGATGAGGAGCGATCTAATGATGGATTCATTACACAATTCAGGTCTCCAGCTAGAATTAACAAATGAGTATCAAGATATGGAATTGTGCTAACTAGATTGTTTATAAAATCTGGTTTATCAAAGTTTGGTGCATAAATGTTTACTAATAAAACAGGAGTGTGGAACAAGGAGCCTGCAATTATAAGAAATCTGCCATTTATATCCTTCATTATTCTTGATGCTGTAAAATGAATATTCTTATTAAATATTATGGCAACTCCTCTAGCTTTTGAGTTGAAGCTCGAATGATAAATCTCCCCAATCCATGGATATTTGAGCCTGACTTGATTTGAATTTTGCAAATGTGTTTCCTGTAGGAATATTATGTCTGGGTTCAGGCGTTTCATATGAGAAAATATTTTAGACCGTTTCACTGGATTGTTCAGACCTTTAACATTCCAACTTAGGAATCTAACAGCAGGTGTTGAGGAAACCTTTAAATCACCAGACATGTGACCTGACAGGGGTCAAAAATATTGCCATCCCTCCCAATCTCCCCCCCCCCTCCCCCAGAGAAGCAGAAGAAGAAGAAAGAAAAGAAAAGAAAAGAAAAAAATAAAATAAAATAAAAATAAATAAATAAAATAATAATAAAGCA
>NC_056511.1:27716346-27716731 GCF_014905685.2 Nematolebias whitei | reverse complement strand
CCCCCCCCCCCATAATCGCACTTAGCCCTTCCCCAAACGAAGGGGCTGTGCAGACTCCAACGGGAGTCATCAGAAAACTTAGCCTTACAGCCAAATGGCACCACACCGCAAAAACCCTAAAACACCTTCTTGTGTCAGGTGACTCCCACCGAACTAGCAAAATAAAAAGATTTAAAATATATAATAGGCACTAATCTGGGAGAACAAGAACTCTTACACTAATTATAATTCAAAACATTAAATCCTTAATTGTAAACAAAACACACAAATTATAATTCTAAACATTAATTCCCTAATTGTAAACAAAACACTAATTATAGTTCTAAACATTAAATCCCTAATTGTAAACAAAACACACTAATTATAATTCTAAACATTAAATCCT
>NC_056511.1:27713960-27716336 GCF_014905685.2 Nematolebias whitei | reverse complement strand
TTAATTGTAAACAAAACACACTAATTATAATTCTAAACATTAAATCCCTAATTGTAAACAAAACATACTAATTATAATTCAGAACATTAAACCCCTGAATGTAAACAAATAAGTCCGTGAGTGTAGACAGAACACTTTGATTACATTTTCAAACCTGAATAATAATAATGACTAATAATACTGACATTCCTGAGTGTGAGACCGGTCATATTAATTGTAATGCTCATTTTGTAATCGACTCAATGTAAATCTTCGCCTCCTCAGCAGAGGTAAACACCCGCGTGTTACCCTCAAACGTGATCTTCAGCCGGGCCGGGTGGAGCAGGCCGAACCGAACCCCCTCGATGTCCCGCAGCTTGCGACGACATTCCGTGAAGGCCGCCCGCGCCCGGGCCGTTTTGGTTGTGTAGTCAGGGAAAACGAAGATATTCGTACCGTTCACTTTGACCCGCTGCAACTCCCTCGCCTTCGCCAGGATTTTCACACAGTCTGCTTGGTAGTGAAACTTAGCTACAATCGGACGGGCCCGCTCGCCTGCTTTCGGTTTGGGGGTTGGAATGCAATGAGCGCGGTCCAGCAGCGGCTCCTCCTCGAGGTCGAAGGCCTCCTTTAGCATCCGAGATACCGCAGCCGTCGTCGCCACTGATGGGTCATCCTCCGGAACACCAATGATGCGGATGTTCTGACGTCGAGACCGGGACTCCAGGTCATCGCACTTATCCTCCAACTGTGCCACCGTCTTAGTAAGGACGTCAACTGTTTTCTGGAGGCTCACGATGTCGTCAGTGCAGGTGGAGACGGACTTCTCCACCTCTGTTACCGTTAGCTTTAGCCCCGTGAAGCTCTCCTGCACCGCTGCTAGCCCAGACGATAGCTCCTTTTTGAAGGCGGACAGCTCGGCATTAATCGACGAGAGACTTTCACCCAGAACAGCATGGAATTCTGCTTTAATTATAGCAGCAAGGTCCTCTCGGAGAGCTACAAGTATTTCTTGCTTAAGGCTGCTGACGTCGCCCTCAGACGGAGGAGGTGATCCAGGACAGCTCGAGGCTTCACTACGAGGATTAGGCCGCAGGTGAGCCTGGATCGAACTTACCCCTTTAGTCGGTTTTGGTGGCATTTTAATGGTCAAATAGGAGGGTTATGTAAAGTGTGTAAGTTAGCTATTGTTTGCTGTCGGACTCGGGAAAAAGTGCCCAGGCATTAATCAGAGAAAAGGCCAATTCTGTAGGAGCACACCCAAACACACCTTATCTCACCGCCATTCAGCCGGAAGTCCCTCTTGCTTCAGACATTTCTAAAAATATCTGGAATGATTTGCTAGCAGGATAGAATAATTTAAAGATGGGAAATGAAGTTTATCTTGAGAGAGATGTGTGAGGGAATTTGTCTGTTTAACCAGGACAGCACGCTCCTTTGGACCAGCTTAACCCAACGGTACACTTTGGTTGAAGATCGACTTTTTACCTTTCTGAAGATATGTCAGTTCCGGCGTAAAGTTCCACTTCAAGCCACTTTTCAGCGTCTCCGTAAGGACAGTAGGGAACCGTTCGGAGTCGTGAGATCATCCAGAACAGACTTCATAATTCCTCTGAACTTCTCTCGTCCAGCTTAGTCGCAGATGCAATGAGCATGCTGCATTCCAGCATTCAGAACAGACTTCATAATTCTTCTGAACTTCTCCATCTACTCCCACTCCAACTGGAGGTGGAACCTCTTGCAGAACTCTCCATCTACTCCAACTGGACTCCAACTCAAACTTACTGCAAGGTTGAACTAGGAAGTGCCAACATTTAAAGAAAGCTCACTTCCGGTTCATTTGAGAACTTTCTGATTGGTCGATTGACCAAAACAGAGGTGTGTTTTGTGATGTAAGGTGTTATGAAAAGTCAAGGAAAAAGATTAAGATTGTTTAAGAACAGACAAAAGATTGTTATGAAGAATTCAGACTTCGTGGAGTCACTTCTCCAGTATCTTGCTGTAAAAGTTAAACATGACATTTCTTTTTCAGTAAACTTGCAGTTGACCGAAACTTGAACTTTGACCAACTTACACACTTGCTCATCGAAGACAGAAAATCAGACAATGCATCATTAACCTGATTTCTTCTTTGAATGAGGATTAAAAATCGTTATTACTGTTTCACAGTTGATTTAAAATAAGTAGTTCACTTCAACATTTAAACATTGTTTGAACTAACACAATTTGATTATCAAAACATTTGTAAAATGGTAATGATAATAGAAAGTAGTCTTCTTTTACTTGATTAATTCAAGAAAGAAAGTCTCAGGATGGGTCAACCTGTATTTCTGGATGCAAATCAATGAAATGACAAGTTTCTGTCCCATATGGTCCTTAAGGTCAAGACTTTGACAT
>NC_056511.1:27692088-27708960 GCF_014905685.2 Nematolebias whitei | reverse complement strand
TGACAAGTTTCTGTCCCATATGGTCCTTAAGGTCAAGACTTTGACATCAGGCCTAGTTCACTACAATCTCCTCCTTGTTTAATTCAGTTAATTACCAAAACTTTAATCTAAACCACTTAAGGGGGAAGATGCCGAAAACCAACAAGACCAAAAAGAAAATATTTAAAACACAAGATACTGGCGAACAGTCGGGAGACGGTGGTGAGGAAGATGCTAATGCTACCATGAAGAAAGCTAGCGCTAACTCACAACAGCACGTGCTGCTGGAGAGTATCAAGACGCTTTCTAAAGACTTAAGAGAGTTTAAAAACGAAATCAAGGAAAACATTGAAGAACTCAAAGAAGACGTAAAGACTACAATGAAAAAAGATCTCAGCAAATTCAGGGAGGAAATAATGCGAGAGCTACAGAACCAGAAGGGCAACATCACCGAGGCGCAGAGCCAAATAGCAGACCTGGACGCCACGTGTTTGGAAATGAAAGACGTGCTGCTTGAGACATTAGCAAGAAACAAAGCAATGAACGACAAACTTGTGGATTTGGAGAGCCGAAGCCGGAGAAATAATCTGCGTATTTACGGAGTTCCGGAGGAAAAGGAGGGCAAATCGGTGGCGGAGTTTGTAGCCGATCTGCTAGTCAAGCGGCTGAAGCTACCGGATGGAATTGAACTCCGTATCCAGCGGGCACACCGGGCTCTGGCACCCAGACCATCTCCCAATTCAACCCCGAGATCCATAATTGTGAATTTTTTGCAATTCGACACGAAAGAAATGGTTCTGAGAAAAGCATGGGAACAGAAAATGGAGATGGAAGGCAAACGCCGTTATTTTGACAACGACTATGCGGTGGATGTCGTAGAGAAACGCAAAGCATTTGGCCCGTTAAAGGCAGCCTTGAGGCAGAAAGGTATCAGATTCCAGACGCCATACACCAAGATAAGAATCTTCTGGGACTCTGGAGTGAGGACCTACGAGAATGCGGACGAAGCAGCGTCGGATATGATCAAGAGAGGCTTCGGCTTGACTTGGGTACCAACAGAGAACAAGTTAAAAGCAGCCAAGGAGAGGTTGGATGCGCTGTTACCATGGAAACGGATCAACAACACCGATACAGGACAAAGCGCAAGGGAAAAGCTCACAGAGTTCAGACGAGAGGATCAGTGACTCTGAACATCGAATCACAGGAGGAGGTTTGCTTAAAAAAGAGAAAAAATTCATGTAATTTATGTGTGATTTAGGAGCTGATTGAATTTACCCGCCCGATTTAACTCTGTTCAGGATATTTATCTCTCTTCTGTTACTAAAATTACTTGTTATATTTCTTTTAAAGTAGAGATTTAATCAAAGCACCGAATGGAGTAAATGTTGTAGTGCTTCCCAAATGTTGGACTTGTCTTGTATATGTAGACCTTATTCTACTACTAGAGAGGGCCCCCACCCTAGTGTGGTTTTCTACCCTTACCCCACCAGCAGGGATCCTGAGGGATGTCTTCATACATCCCTACCTTTGGAAGCTTCTGTTTTATTTGTTTTCTTATGTTTTAACAGCTTGTTCAGCTGTTTATTGGGGGTTCTTCTAGAATCAAGTGGTGACCTTATAAATCTAAGTAATGGTTGATAATATCAAGATTGTTTCGTTGAATGTGAACGGTATGAATAATCCTATAAAACGTAAAAAAATTCTAACTAAAATGCGAAAAGAGAAAGCACAGTTAATCTATTTACAGGAAACACACTTGTCAAAATCGGAACATGATAAGCTCAGAGGCTTCGGCTACTCAAATATATTTTACAGCTCTTTCAAACATGGAAACAGAAGAGGAGTTTCAATTTTAATTCATGACTCAGTAAATTTCGATTATAGTCATAAATTGTCAGATAAAGAAGGGAGGTATGTGATAGTGAAGGGAACTTTTGAAAACGTAAAGGTAACACTGGTCAATGTTTACATCCCCCCAAACAGTAGCATACAATTCCTTAATAGCCTTCTCAACAAAATAATTATGGAAACAGAGGGAATGTTGGTCTGGGGAGGGGATTTCAATATGGTTCTAAATACAAAACTTGATACAACAAACAGTAAAAAACAACAAAACTCAACTACAAAAAAATTTAAACTGGCAGTTGAAGAATTTGGATTTGTTGATATCTGGAGGGAATTACACCCCAATATAAAGGACTATACTCACTACTCTGCGCCCAATAAAAGTTATTCTAGAATTGATTACTTTTTTTATAAATAAATCTGACATATATAAGGTAAAGGAATGCAACATAGAAGAAACAAGTATATCTGACCACTCTTCCCTAATAGTAAAACTAAATCTACCTCTCAGAAAACGCAAAACAATATGGCGATTAAATGTAGGCCTGCTGAACTACAAAACAATCAAAGCTGAAATTTCTCACGACATAAAAACTTACATAGAAGAAAATGATGATGGACAGGTTAATCCTGTGATATTATGGGATGCACTTAAGGCAGTACTAAGGGGAAAATTGATATAAAAAACGGTAGCCTTTAAAAAATCCAGAGTGGAAGCCTATGAAAAAGAAAGAGCTCAACTGACAGAACTAGAAAAACAACATAAATTAACCCAAAATTCCAACCTACTTATGGAAATAAAAGAACTAAGAAACAACATTGATAAAATACTTATCTATGAAATTGAAAAGAAATCAAAATTCATTAGACAATCATATCATGAAGTGGGATCTAAAGGAACAAAACTGTTGGCAAAGAAACTTAAAAAACAACAGTCTGATAGAAATATCTATAAAATGAAGGATGGTGAGATAAATCAAATGACATATGACCCAGTAATTATAGAAGACATGTTTAGGACATACTACCAGCGATTATACAGTCAACCTCCTTCCGCTGAAGATGGACAGATAGAAGCCTTCCTGGAGTCACTAGACCTCCCCTCAATTGGAGAAACTCAAAACAACCTTCTCACTTCCCATATAACAAGAATAGAAATACAAAAAGCAATTAATAGGTTAAAAAATGGTAAAACGCCAGGGAGTGATGGACTACCATCGGAGTGGTACAAATCTTTCAGTGAAGATCTCTTACCATTATTAGAAAAATCATTTAATCATACATTGGAACATGCAATGCTTCCACCATCTTGGAAAGAAGCGATTATAACAGTCATTCCAAAAAAGAAGAGAAGTGAGACTTGCTCTGATTATAGACCTATATCTATCCTAAATATGGGCTATAAAATTTATACCTCGATATTAGCAAAACGATTTGAACAATTAATTGGGGATATCATAGATGAGGACCAAACGGGATTCATTAGAGGTCGCCAAGCGCAAGATAATATCAGGAGGGCACTTCATATCGTAGATCATATTCAAAATGAAAAAATTAAAGCTGTTTTAATCAGTCTCGATGCAGAGAAGGCTTTTGACAGCGTAAGCTGGAACTTCCTATACAAAACACTTGGAAAATTTGGTTTTAATGAAAGAGCTATACAGTGTGTGAGGACCCTATATCAATCACCAACGGCTAGAATCAAGATTAATGGAAACCTAACTGATAGCATAAAACTAGAACGCTCTACACGTCAGGGTTGCTGTTTATCACCAACATTATTTGCAATTTATATTGAACCACTGGCACAATACATAAGACAACATAAAGATCTCAAGGGTATTGACATACATAACGAGACTCATACAATAGGTTTGTTCGCAGATGATGTAATTTGCTATTTATCAGACCCCGAGAACTTGCTGCCTTGTCTGATCAATCAATTAGAAACATTTGGCTCCTACTCAGGATACAAATTAAATTTGAAAAAGACAGGTTTTGACATTTGGGTATACACATCAGAAACGATACGTGGAAATTATAACTTAAATTGGAACTCTAATATGATGACATACCTAGGAATAAAATTAACAAAAAACACAGATGATCTATATAAAGCTAACTTTATTAGTGTGGACCAAGAAATTAGGAGGGATATTAGAAGGTGGGATGTTCTAACACTCGATTTCAGCTCTAGAATTGATGCCATTAAAATGAATGTGTTACCAAGACTATTATATCTCTTCCAGGCATTACCTGTAGAAATCCCGGATAAACAATTTAAGACGTGGAACCAAATTACATCTAGATTCATATGGAATGGCAGGAGACCCAGAATAAAATTTGATATTTTACAATTAGGAAAAGAGAAAGGAGGTATGGCATTACCTGATTTTAGAGAATATTATCATGCGGCCCAAATAACCCCCATAATAAATATAAGCGCCAAAAATTACGAAGCGAAATGGAAAAACATTGAACAAAGAGTCCAAGGTAGAGAATTGCGAAGTATCATTGGAGATATAGAGGCCACTAAGAATATACTTAAGACTGTTAATACTGTTACTAGTTTCTCACTGGGTAAATGGTTATATATAATCCGAAAATGTAAATTAGAGAAACAATTATGTTTGATACAGTGGCCAGCTTATAATAAATATTTTATTCAAGATTCACAATTTAAACAATGGCTAGGAAGGGGTTTAACAGCATTATGTGTAGTCCTTAAAGACGGGCACTTTAAAAGTTTTCAGGAACTACAGCAAGAGTTTGCTCTAAGAACTCAAGATCACTTTAGATATCTACAATTAAGGGACTTTTATAACAAAGAGGTAAAGCATAAAATAGACCTAAATGAAAATGGGATCATCAAAATGCTAATTGAGACCTATAAGGGAAAAAAGCATAGAACAGTATCTTTACTCTATAAATATCTGTTAGAAAATAGAGGCACTAACACATTGGAAATTAAAACAAAATGGGAAAGAGAATTGGGAATCTTGTTAACAGAAGACGACTGGCTGAATATCTGGAAGACCCAAATTACAACATCCTCTTCCAGAATTTGGAGAGAACACTGTTGGAAGAATATAATCAGATTCTTTATAACACCCAAAATTACAAGTAAATTCAAATCTAGAGTCCAGCCATGTTGGAGGGATTGTGGGGCGCTTAATGTTAATCACACGCATATTTTCTGGCTTTGTCCCAGGATCACACAGTTCTGGGACAAAATACACAAAAAGATTATAACGATATTGGGTTACACAATACCTAAGACCGGTCGGGTTTTATATCTGGGTCTCTTGGAAAATGTTGTACTTAATAAAGATTCTTACTTGTTTAAAATCCTGTTGGTGGCAGTCAAAAAGGTAATAACCAGGAAGTGGCGTCAATCGGAGCCTCCCACCACAGAGGAATGGATACAAACGGTGAACTCATTATTTGAGTTGGAGATTTTAACACACAGACTGAGGACACAGGAAGAGCAATGCCAGGACAAATGGGAAAAATGGACAAATCTCACATCAACGTTACAGGACTAATTTTGGATATATATCGTCACCTTGGCAATTTGTGATATTCAATCAAAAATCCCCCTAATGTTTATGTTTTTGTTTTTTGTAATTTCTGTTTATTATCTTTTATGTATTGTTTGATGTTCTTTTGTGAGTGAATGTTAAAAATGTCAATAAAAATATAGTTATAAAAAAAAAGAAACTGTGAGTTACACGTTGGTCCGCAAGGTGAAAGAGGCAGTCCATGAAGTTGGGGAAGTGATAAAAGAAAGAGGAAAGACTGTTGAAGGGTGGATGGTCGACCTGTTCCTTCAGATCTACTAAAGTGTCCTGAGACAACTTTGTTGTGATTTGGCGCTAAATAAATAAACTGAATTGAATTTAATAGATCTGGCCTTATTTGGTAAGCCTAGTTGGAGTAGTGGCGGTTGCCTTATTAGGACGTGTGCTCCTACAAGAGTGCCTTAAAGCTATATGCCGCCCATGAAGGAGGAACTACAAGCCACTCCCACCTGAACTGGTGTTGGCTCAGCATAATATGAGAGGGATAAGGAAGTGGACTCGCATCCGCCCCAGAGCAGCAGCAAGTAGGACCAAAGACTTGGATACTATAATGTCTAACTCCAAAAGCCTAACAGTGGGTTCAACTATGCCAGAAGTGAGTACAATGCTATGGACACCCTTCACCACAACAAATAGCTCACCCACTATGCCACACTGCCCAACACACTATAAAGGGGGGCAAGTACAATATTATCTACTGCTATTCGCATGGATGTGTTATTGCCACACTGGAGAATTGGATGACTGCCGATGGCTGCGTTATCTTACTGCTCTCCAAAGTTACGCGAAGCTGATTGTTTCACACTTATTACTTCAAAGAGCTGAGTTGCTGCCATCCCTGTTCGTCACTTACCTACTGGGACGAGTCAAACCAACCTGTCAACATATTGTCGTACTCACGGTATGGGTGATTGTAGACTCCCTAGTGCTGACCCTTGAATGCATGGCGAATAACCAACCCGTACCAGTGCCCTCCCCACACTGCGGGAACGCAGCTGGACGCATAGTGGCAGTAGAAATGGAAGGAGCGATCTCTATCACAGTCCTAGAACACATGCTGTATCTGACCCTGTCCTTGCAAGTTCGGAGCACAAGACGTTGGACCCTGAAACTAGTCACCCTGGTGCTATGGGGTTTGATGTGAGGAGTATGTTCCATCCTGTATTGGACCAGCGTTTGTACAGCAGTACCAATTATTGTCTGGATGATGACCTATGCTGCCATTTTCAAAGGTAGTATTGAAACGGCTCCTGCTGCATCGGGAATGAATAAACAGTCAACTCCAATCCAATCCCCTTGGCTCAGATCATTAGCCTTTCGAAGAAACCAACATTGAAAAATAACCAACATTGCTTAAACCTCTTCTCGCTATAAGCTTAATTATATTACTATATTACTTAATTACATTAATAATCATATTCACCTGAAAATACAAAGAAAATCACTTTAGCTTTTGGGCCTCCCTGCCGCTCAAGGTTCTCGATGTCGGCTGATGGCCTGTATAGGCCCAGTAACAGTTGGGGACCTGAAGGTGGTTGAAGAGTCTCGAAATGAAGAAAAAAAAATTAATAATGATAATAGTAGGTAAAAGTTGTTGTTGTTGGAACATGTTCTGTCACACCATTCTTGTCATTTTAGGAACCTGATGTATCCTGTTGCTACTGCCATCTGAAGTTGTCTGACGCCAGATACCTGTGGGCTGTCGGATCGTCATGGTGGTGTCATCACTGCCATTCCAACGTTGTTGCCGTGGCGGTCGTGAGTGGCATTCTGGTCTTGGAGGGGCCTCATAACTTACCGAGGTATCTGCTATGGTGTGCCTAGAGATGGAGCGCACCTGAAAGGTCGTCTGGACCTCAGCTTGGAATGCCCCATTCTATCTGCCTGTAACGGGTGCCCAGCCAAGAAGCCTGTACTTTTCTGTAATAACAAAATTATGGGAGAATCCAGAGGAGGCTACCAGGGTTGTGGCCATACATCCGGTAAGCGGGTAGACCATAGTCCACGGCCCATCCTTCAAGATCACGCCTGATTCACTGGAACCTGTGCCACCTGCTGTTCCAGTCTATCTGGGAACAAGTCTTGGAGCGACTCCTCCCCACATTCCTACTCCGGTAATGCCACCCGCTCACGCCCTCGGCAGTGATCCTAACACCCACCTCCCACTGGCACCAGCCTTGGCAGCTATGCTCACACAACCAGCAGCAGCACAGGTCGCCTGGCCTGGCCTGGGTGGCCCAGTGCACATGGAAGTGCAGCCTCGAGACACACTCGCAGAGGA
This sequence comes from Nematolebias whitei, assembly GCF_014905685.2. Taxonomy (NCBI): domain Eukaryota; kingdom Metazoa; phylum Chordata; class Actinopteri; order Cyprinodontiformes; family Rivulidae; genus Nematolebias; species Nematolebias whitei. Next base: position 27,701,274 of record NC_056511.1, on the reverse strand, counting down.
GATGGTGGCCTCTCCAGAGAAAAATTCATCGCTGGAGGCCGACCACGAGGATGCCAGGTCGCCGCCGGTTCTGACTCTGGAGCGCCCCGTTTTCCACTCTCTGGAGACCTATCTCGACAACTGCTGGAGCCAAGATGGTAGTCCTACTGACACGCCAAACCCTGAGAGGCCTAACGACACCCCTGTGATACCCATATCGGAGGACCAAGAGGATTTGGAGATGGGCCAAGATGAGTCTGAGGATTCAACTGATTGGCGTAAACTGGAACCCATTACTCCAGTCGGGACACCGGGGTCGGGTAGTAATCTGACTAACCTGCCTCAGGAGAAGGCGGACCTTTTCACTCGAAGTTCTCCTAAGCCAGAACCAACTGGACTTCTGTCTGCAGTGGCCGCCCAGCCGAATAAAGAACAGGTGAACGATGTTAATTTGAGCAAGATGTCCATGCTAGATGCATGGGACATTTCTGATGACAAGGAGGTGAACCCTGAATCTAGCGACACTGAGGAACCTGCGTCGCATGATGAAGGGCCCATCGAGCTGAGCGATGAGGATGACGTCTTGAGCTTGGACACTTCTGAGGACGGCTGGCTGCGGGCCTAATGGAGGCAGAATCCGATTTCATGGAGGGGGTGTCAAGTAAGGTCATTTAGAATGAAATTGGCTCTGCCATGGACACCCAGATGGAACAGATTTGTACTCTACACTATGATTAAAGTGGAGTACAATATTACATAAAGTAATCATAATAGAATATACGGTATTGTATTCATGCATGATGTGATTATTGTATTTCATATTGCATCCTGTGATTAGGGTGAAGTCAAATGAATGAAATATATTTGAATTCATGCTGCGTTCTGGGAGAAAGGGAAAAGGCAAGTTGAGGGAGCTAATATCTGGGGAGGCCTAACAGCATTCCAGAGAGATGCTGCATTTCCTTTGGAATACTGCAGGCTGACCTCAGCAGAACAGTGTGTAAGTAACTTGTAAACAGCATTACATGAAGAAACCGAGCAAAGCAGCTCTCTTTGCCATATAAGAAAATGGGCTGTAGGAAAGATCGTGTGTCGGTGACTTGTGAGCTGAGAAGCAGAGCAGTAACACGACTTGATGCCTTAAAAGGGCACAAAGACAAACTCAAAGTCAATAAAAGCCAAGCCCAGTAGTAGGACCGTGATGAACGGACCGTGGTAGTCTAAAGAGTAGGACGATGTGGCTGCATCCCCAGGAGTTACACAGAGGAACTTGGAACAGCTCATACGAGGATTTTTATTCATCAAGATAGGAATACCTTCTGTTCAGCAGGGCTGACTACAGACCAGATTCCTCAGGATCAGGACGGCTTTTGGGGACTTAAGGGAGATTTTCTTCCAGGGCTCTGGAAGAGAAATTATCCTGCCATTTTCCAAAAGTCTTTGGGCAGAAATTGTGAGCGACTCCTACCCATTGTCCAAATACTAAATTTATATGAATTAACAGTGTTTCTAAAATAAGAGGTAGAGTCAGGGCGAGAGAGTGTTGTTCTGCTTCTAGCGTTCTTGAAAAGTCACTGCATAAACTGTGTGCTGTCAAGCTGGCTTGTAATCAGGTTTGGCTAAACATGGTTGGTTGGTTTGTGAGACATACTTAGAGGTTTGAGGGGTTTTAACCTGCCTTGGGGCTCCAAGTGCATAACAGTCCACTGTATTAGGAACAGGCTGCTCTATAAAACCAACTCAAGAGTTAGGAGACAGAACTCTCCAACCTGGCTCATCGGAGTCAGGGGAACCACGTCTTGTGGACACAATAGGACCCTAAATGTCACATAAAACCAATAAGACAGTCCCTGGAACCAGGCATGAATTCTCTGTCATTAGAATTTTTTGAATGATCAAATGTAATCAATTATAATGTGCTAATAACGCTGTACCCCTGCAAATCCTTGTTTAAAGCAAAGCATAAAATGTAAGATTCTGGACTATCATTTATACACTTCGGATTCAAAAAGTTGGAAAAGCTTGGTTCAATTTCATCAGAAAAAGGAGGTTTTTTAAAGTTTCGCAGCTTAGATCAAACAACACCCTGGAATCTTGTACCTAGATTCTAAAAACTACCAGATCAGTAACATTTGTGTAGTGTTGTGTAGTGAGTCACGTGGGTACGTGTCACTAGTTGTAGTATGACAATATATCCCCGTTTATATGCATACTTTTTCACGAGTTCCTCATCTTTCTGACTGTGTAATGTGTGCCTTGAATTTAACAGAAATGTAACGAGAGACGTTATTATCTTTGACCCATCAAATCAATGCGGTCATTTATTTTCAGAATCAAAGTTTAACATCAAACATTTACACTAATTTGGCAAAATATGAAAATAATAACAGACAAGTTTCACAAAAATGAGCATCGATCACTCGGCGGTGAACGAGGACTTTGCTTCAGATATTTCTAAAATATCTGTACTGGTTTTGTGAGAGAGAGAAGAGTTTAAGATGAAATGGAGATTTATCTTACAGAGAACTATGTGAGGGAATTAATCTGTTTGACCAGAACGTGCACGCTTCATCAGATCTCAGCTCGCCTCCGGTACACTTTAGTCGAAGAAGAGACCGTTACCTGGTTGATGATAGATCAGCTCGATAGAGAATCCTCCAGACCTTTCAGCGTCTCCGTTGAGAGCAGCTGAAATCCTTAGATAGTCGTGTGTGGTTTGTTCAAACAGAAGTTATAATTCCAAAACGTCTCTGACTCTCCTGAATTCTCGAATTCTCTTCCATTCACTTCACCATTCTCCATGAATTCTCCATGAATTCTCCATGAATTCTAACAAATTCTAACATGAACTGGGAAGTTGCCACATTTTTAAATGGGTCGACTTCCGGTTCAATTTAGAGCTTTCTGATTCGTGGATGTACCAGAAAGAGGTGTGTTTATGTGACGTAAGATGTTATCATAAGTCAAGGATTGTTTTCAACATACAGAAAAGATTATTGCAGACGACCAGACTTCGTGGAGTCTCATGCTGTTGTATCTTCTCAAATAGTAAAACATGACATTTCTTTTCAGTAAACATTTTAGTTGACCGAAAACCAACCTTTCACATACTTACGAGCTTAGCTCATTTCAGACAGAAAATCAAGAAATGCATATTAACCTGATTTCTTCTTTGAATGAGGAATAAAAATCATTACTTACTGTTTATGTAAAATAAAAATGAGTAGTTCTTTCCAACCTGTAAGCATTGAATGGAACTAACACAATTTGATTATCAAACATTTGTAAACAGTAATGATTATAGAGAATTGTCTTTTCTGCTTGATTAATTCAGGAAAGAAAGTCACCAGATGGCTCAGACTGTATTCAGATCAATGAAAATAACAGTCTCTGTCCATCTGATAGATTTGAGGTCATCAGGGTCAGATCAGGGTCAGATCAGGTTCACTACAGTCCCCCCTTTGGAAATCATCACCTGTCCATGGGGATGAATTCCAACCGTGAACTTAGACCTTCAAATGTCCTTGAGCTTGATGTAATCCAGCAAGGAAGACCAAAGTCAGAAGTAATCCATCAAGGAAGACCAAAGTCAGAAGTAATCCAGCAAGGAAACAAAGTCAAGGTAATTCCACAATGTTCTTGGTATTCCATTGTGTTGATTATAATCCCATATCGTCTCGATAATTCCATTGTAGCAATGCTTTAACCCCTTGGAAACAGAGTCTGTAATCCACTGGAAAAAGTCATATAATCCACAACGGTAAATCCATAACGATTGGAAGTGTTGATTAATCAGCATACAGAGGGGTACCCTTGGATTGAACTGAAGAAGCGGCCACTGGATGAAGAGTTGAGACCAACGTCAGGATTGCAGGTCGCCTCCAGCAAAGGTTGTCTCCAGCGACGTCCAGCCTGTGCCGTTCTGGTTCAATGTGTCATGCAATTATGTGGTTTAAGGTGGGCTTATGAAGGGGATTTTACATAAGGCCTTAAACTATATGCATCTGGTGTGTAAGCTATTATGGTTGGGAACAGCTACAACTACCAGTTAAGGGGTGGAGAATGCTGAAAAGGGGTAACTACAGGGGTTTATGCCTATAGAAGAGTGTTCCAAACTATTTTTCCATTTCTAACTTGGTTTAAGTTAGCTTTACATGGTAAAATATAGTTTGGTGCAATTGTCTGTTGTCTTTTAGACGAACGACTTGAGATTGGGTGTTTGGTTTTCCCATAAATGTTTTGGAAGTCTATGGCGAGACTTATCAAAAAGAATTAGCTATCCCCCCGAATAGGATTGTTCGAGTAGGTTCGGCTTAAGTGTTGTGAGATCAATGTAGATTATGGTACTCAAGGTAGCAATAATATACATTGACTCCGCAAAGATTGCAATTTAGTGAATGAACTGCATGTTGGCATGGTTAAAGGCCTCTTAGTCTCTAACTTAACTACACAACAAAATTCATTCTTGCCTGGGGTGTTCGAAAACAATACCAAAAACCAATTAAACGATGTCTCAACATCGACAAGAACAGTAACTAAGCAACCAGTTAAACAACGTTTCAACATCGACAAAAGTAGTGACTAAGCATCCAGTTAAACAACGTTTCAACGCCACTCACTCTGAATGTCAGATTTGATCATGTTATCGCGTCTGGTAGCATTATCCTAACTGGCGTCACCCCCCTTCGGTCATGGGAGACTGCGAACACGGGTGAGGACGTCGCTCCATGAGCTAAAGTTAGGCTGTCCTTGAGTAGTTTTAACTGTTTGCGCAGCTGAAAGAGGACTTTTAGGTCTGGATTGGAATCCAGTTTGACTTTCGATGGAGTGTATTTGTCTGGGTCAGTCAGATACAGTATCATCGAGTTAATTGCAGGACCATCCAACTTCTGAAGTTGGATGATGTCTGGGTCAGTTGAAATTGACTTTTCATATTTTAAAAGAACTTGGCGAAGTTTGTCTCTTTCTTCATCAGATGTCAGAGTGTCGTCTTGAGCGATCACCTGTTCAATCTGTGATGAGACTGATGAGGGTTCTTGCTCCATGGGGAGCTCCAACGAATCCTTTTCTGAGTCGTCGGACCTGTCTATGGGCAAGGCACCATAGGTTTGAGGTCCTTGGTCGACATCATTGGTTGAGAAAAGAGCGATGGCCTGTGATGGTTTCGTGAAACATACTGGCCCAGCTTCTTGACTCGGTACCAGGTTATCTGGGAGTCCTCCCAGAACTGGGATGCCTAGTTCAAAATCATGAAGGTCAGGTTCTGAGTTTTCAGTTTGCGATGACTCATCATCGTTTGTGTGTGAGTTTATCCCCCCTTCGTCCGATGAGGGGTTGTTGGAGGCAGCAACAGCAATGTCTTGGTGTGTTCCACCGACATCTGTAATGTTGTCATTCGCGCCTTCAGAGTTAGTAGCGATCAGATCACTACATTGTGCTCCTGGTTGGGTTTCCATTTCAGCGTGTATCAAAGTGTCTAAAAACCTTTGCATTTCCTCTGTCTCTTCCAAGCTCAGAGGTTTAGGGCCTTGTTCCTGGAACTTTTGTGATTTTTTCGCCTCGGTACGTTTCGTCCGAGGTGGGAGGCGGCTAGGTACGTCTTTTGGGGGTTCCTCTTCGGATTTCCCTTGATAATATGGGTCCTCTTGGATCCCATATTCTTGCGTCCTGCGCATGTCCCATGTACGATAATCACGTTCATCCTCTGAAAGAGGAGCCTTTTTGTTCCAGCGCGCACCTTCATTATGCGGTTTGTTAGTCTGAAAATACTGCCTTTTCTCGCCTGTTTTAGGAGGAGGTGGCGCGCACCTTTTTTCCATTTCTAGGGAGTGGGGTTTAACCTTTACACCAGGAAACACCTCTATGGGCGTCTTAGCATGAGAACGTGCCTCGAATACATTCACAGCACACTGTTTAATCTCATTTATGGATTTTTCTCTGAAATTTGCCATAATTTGTACTGACATGCGTATGTCAGTGTGGAGATTTTTGCTGAAAACAAATTTAAAATTTTCTTCTTCCTCCATTCCGGTTTCATTTCTGTAACCAAAATAAGCTTGGAAGATTTTTTTGTAATAAACCTTTGGATGTTCATCTTTACCCTGCGTGACCTTGTCTGCGGCTGGGAAACCAGCAGGTCCTGTGCAGGGGTCGTACTCTTTGATCAGAGCTTCACACAGAAGTTTGTGATCCTTACTCGTTGCATCAGGTAGACGCTCGATGAAGGTAAACACCTCTCTGTCCGAAGTGAGTCGTATCAGACTGATCTTATCCTCTACCGTAGCGTTAGGATAAGATCTCAATCTGAAATCCAGTTCTCTGAGGTACGCTTTTGTTCCAGATGAGCCTTTTTGTCCAGGTACAAAACATTGTACATATTTTGAGATTTTTTGCAAATCATCCATTGAAGGAGACAGTTTCCATGCACTCTGTTGCATGTTTTGTGGAGGAGACCTGTTCAGGTCTGTTCCTGCCACTTTATGTGAGGGTGGGTTACGAGCAGGAGGTGCAACAACGTCTTTCTGAGGTGTATGTGAGTGGCCTGGACTCTGTCCACGGTCTTCAACTCGCCCCACGTCAGAAATCTTGTTTGTTGCCGCTCGTAGTTTTTCTTCACATGTTTTTAAGCGTTCCTGTGATATATGATAATCACTTTCTAAACGCATCTTTAGCTCTTGTGCAAGTTGTTTATCTATTCTGCATTGATCCAGTTCATTTTTTGCGAGTTGCAATTGTTGTTGTAGCACATCTATTTTGCTATTCAGCGAATCAATTTCTGCATTTGCATTTTGCTGTGATTGAAACATCTGTTCAGAATGTTTTCTTGTGAGGATTTCGTGTTCACTTTTAAATTGAAGGAAGTGTTCTTCAATTCTCTGAACCACCTCTTTTTCACTGTTTAACCTTATTGCAAGGTAATCAGCTTTCTCAACAACCATATAGAATGATTCTTTCAGCAAAATTGCAATTTTAGCCAGCTTTTCGTAGTTTGGCATTGTAATTTCTGTAGAGGTCACACTTTCTGCAACCTCCTTCAGATTGTCCACTAACTCTTTTGGGTTCATGCGCTCTGCCTGTTTATCATATGGATGTACGGACGTTGTCAGAAGCGCGAACGCATTCTCCAAGCAGTCCGCCATTCCTTTTGGATCAAAATCTTTTTCTAACACACCTGTCATGTTTTCACTGTGTAGCAATTTATCTGTTTGAACAGTTGCAAGCTTTAGATATTTTACAGGTAAATATTTGTATTCAAGTCAATGAGTTTTCACACTTATTTGAGCTTTTTGGGTTTACACAGAAGTACTGTTATAAGTCACTTATTCAAATGTGGGTACCTTTCTCAGGTTTTACCCCAATTCATGAATATTTAAGTAAATGCTCTTTTGGCAGTGTTACTTTTTGTGCTTATTTTTCAACAGATACTAAGTTACCAAACGCTGTTTTTCGTGTATTTTACTCCAATGCACTGAATTTTTTATAAACCTGCAATTTTCTAAAAAGTCTCACAGCAAATCAGTTTAAAGCGTTTTTTAAACCGTTCTGTTCCAGAAATTTGCTATTTTAACAGTTACTCATATAACTAAGTTGTGAAAAGAGAAAGAAAAGTTGATGATGTATCAGGATTAATCAGTCCTTCCTTCAGAAAAACTGTTATTCCTGTTCTCCTGTCTCATCCTCTATTTAAAATTAAATAGGAAGATTTATTTTTTTAGGTGGCAACTTAAACAGAAAAATCTCTTTTTCCTGATAAGTTTACTCTTATTTAGTGATTTTGTAATTAAACGTGTATTATCTTTCAAGCAAAATGAGTAAACTATTCAACTCTGTGAATATTTGTAACTGTATCTTTTTTTTTAAAAAGTTTCTAATTTTATTTTGTACCTTTCTAAGGAATTATCAGTGAATAAAATCTTTTTGGTAAATGCTTCTTTGCATAAATACCCTTTTTAACTTTTAAAATGCAAGATAACAGTGTTTATTCAGCTTTGAGGAAGTTCATTAACTCAAAAATGCCTTTCAGAAGAAATAAAACGTTTAATTTCACTATTTAAGCCTAAAAAGCGAGTGAAACCTGTCTTCTCAAGTTTCGCCAGGAGATGTCAGTATTACCTCAACAATTTTAACTCCGTCACTGTTTGTGTTGTCCACTAGGGGAGCTATAACTTCCTGTGGCGTTCGGTTGACATCCTGTTGTTAGCCGCTTAGCTTGAAGTTAGCTTCGGCTAAACTCGGTTAAAATCAACATTTCTGAACGGATTTTTTACACAAACGTGGCAAAAGTTTTGCAATCAGACTTTATAGCTTCAAACATGAGTTTTTGGGACAATATTGCAGCTTTATTTAGTGATTTTAAGCGTAGCTAAGGCTCCGGTCGTTAGCTGTTTAGCTTAAAATTAGCATCGCTAGCGTTGTTTAAAAACATCATTTTATGACGAATTTTAAACTCTAACGTGACAAAATTTCAGCGAATATGCTTCGAAACACTTGACCAGCGTATCAAAATCACTTTAAAGTTACTTTTCAGCTTTAAAAAGCAGATTTTATTTCCCTATGAAAACGAATTTCATTTCTGGGTCACGTGACTGAAATCACCAATGGGAAAGCAGCGCAGGTTTGAGAGGAAGTTACGTAGGCACGCCAATCAACCTTCTCAGCAAATCAGAGCGCTCCACACAGCAACATTCAACCAATCAGGAGACGTTTACAGCCAGCATGCTAGGTTTAGCCTGAAAAATAGTTCGTCAGCTTTTCGTCTTTTAAACTGTCAAAATGCACTTTTTCTGTTAAAAATTGTAACGAATAACTGCCTAACTGTGTTCTGAGGCGGCGCTCAGCTTTTAAAACGTTTATCCATCTATTCAAAATACTCGTTCAAACTCAACAGAACCGAACTGGACCACAGTCCTGGTCTTTTCAGCAGAACCTCAGTACTTTTAAACAGAATCAACGTTTTCCACAGCTCATCAGCTTTTAGTTAACATAACAGGCGTACAATTTCAGCTTTCATAAAGACTTATGACACAATTTCAGCTTCTCTGTGAGCTTTCTGAGCATCACAGACCAACACGCTTAAAAACATGCAGCGTTTCGCTTCAGGCGGTGCAGCTCCAAGCGCGCAGCTCCGGCTGCGTTTCAATCACAGCTGATAAACTGTTATTTTTTCAACATGCCAACATGAAAAAATCAATCTTACACGTTTTTACA
>NC_056511.1:27690581-27691988 GCF_014905685.2 Nematolebias whitei | reverse complement strand
AAAAGTCCTCTTTCAGCTGCGCAAACAGTTAAAACTACTCAAGGACAGCCTAACTTTAGCTCATGGAGCGACGTCCTCACCCGTGTTCGCGGTCTCCCATGACCGATGGGGGGTGACGCCAGTTAGGATAATGCTACCAGACGCGATAACGTGAGCAAATCTGACATTCAGAGTGAGTGGCGCACCGAGACGTCGTTTTCTAGTTGCTTAATCACTGCTTTTGTCAATGTTGAAACGTTGTTTAACTGGTTGCTTAGTCACTGTTTTTGTCGATGTTGAGACATCGTTTCATTGGTTTTTGGTATTGTTTCTGAACACCCCAAGCAAGAATGGATTTTGTTGTGTAGTTAAGTTAGAGACTAAGAGGCCTTTAACCATGCCAACATGCAGTTCATTCGCTAAATTGCAATCTTTGCGGAGTCAATGTAGATTAATGCTACCTTAAGTACCATAATGTACATTGATCTCACAACGCGTAAGCCGAACCTACTCGAACAATTCTATTCGGGGGGATAGCTAATTCTTTTTGATGAGTCTCGCCATAGACTTCCAAAACATTTATGGGGTAACCAAACACCCAATCTCAAGTCGTTCGTCTAATAGACAACAGACAATTAAACCAAACTATATTTTACCATGTAAAGCTAACTTAAACCAAGTTAGGAATGGAAAATAGTTTGGAACACTCTTCTATAGGTATAAACCCTTATAGTTACCCTTTTCAGCATGTTCCATCCCTTAACTGGTAGTTGTAACTGTTCCCAATCATAATAGCTTACACACCAGGTGCATATAGTTTAAGGCCTTATGTAAAATCCCCTTCATAAGCCCACCTTAAACCACATAATTGCATGTCACATTGAACCAGAACGGCACAGACTGGACGTCGCCCAGAGACGACCGTCGCTGGAGGAGACCTGCAATCCTGACGTTGGTCTCCACTCTTCATCCAGTGGCCGCATCTTCAGTTCAATCCAAGGGAACCCCTCTGTATGCTGATCAATCAACACCTCCAATCGTTGTGGATTTACCGTTGTGGATTATATGACTTTTTCCAGTGGATTACAGACTCTGTTTCCAAGGGGTTAAAGCATTGCTACAATGGAATTACCAACAACATTATGGAATAATCATCAACACAATGGAATTACCAAGAACATTGTGGAATTACCTTGACTTTGTTTTCCTTGCTGGATTACTTTTGACTTTTGTTTTCCTTGCTGGATTACTTTTGACTTTTGTTTTCCTTGCTGGATTACATCAAGACCAGGGACATTCAAAGGCGTAAGTTCATGTTAGAATTCATCCCCATGGACAGGCGATGATTTCCAAAGGGGGGGACTGTAGTGAACTAGGCCTTATGTCAAAGTCTTGACCTTAAGGACCATATGGGACAGAAACTTGTCA
>NC_056511.1:27681471-27690481 GCF_014905685.2 Nematolebias whitei | reverse complement strand
GAATTGTCTTTTCCACTTGATTAATTCAAGAAAGAAAGTCTCAGGATGGGTCAAACTGTATTTCTGGATTCAAATCAATGAAATGACAGTTTCTGTCCATCTGGTCAGTTTTGACATCAGGTCAAGTTCACTACAATGACGAGGACAAAGACGGACCAGCCCTCCTCCTCAATACCCCTGTAACGCCCCAAGTTATACATAAATTGCTAAGGATAAAACATGCAACATGTAATTTGCATAGTCTAGAGGCATGAGATTTATAGAAGGAAAGTTTAGGAGTTTATCTTAGAAGTGTGAGCTCTGATGAGTCAATTGTATTTTGGCATATTTCTTTATCTGTGTTAGGTATTAATATTGATATTAGCTCATTATTAGGGTTTATATTGTTTAGGGGTGTTAATTTAGGCCTAGGAATTATAAGGGATGGGAAATGTTTGTGTTTGCTGGGAACATCTGGCAGTCTCCTGTGAGATGGAGTTTTAACTCCCACCTCCGGGAGAACTTCAAACATGTTCCGAGGGAGGTGGGGGACAGAGTCTGAGATGACCATGTTTCGTGCCTCTATTGTCGAGGTGACTTACCGGAGCTGCGGCCGCAAGGTTGTCAGTGCCTGTCACGGCGGCAACCCTCGGACCCGATGGTGGAAACCGTCGGTGAGGGATGCTGTCAGGCTGAAGAAAGAGTCCTATCGGGCTGAGTGATACTAGCAATCACAGCAGTGTAAGAGGGGGACAGTTGGACCCGGAGGCCTCCACCCCTGTTTAATGATGGACGATTTCTTTTCACAAAGATGGCCTCCTTTACTCCTCTCTCAAACCATCGTTCCTCTCTGTCCAGGATGTGAACATCTTCATCCTTGAAAGAGTGACCACTGGCCTGGAGATGAGTGTAGACCGCAGAATCCTGGCCTGATGATGTTGATCTTCTGTGCTGGGCCATCCTTTTGGCCAGTGGCTGTTTAGTTTCCCCGATGTAAGACTGATCACAACCCTCCTGACACTGAACAGCATATACAATATTACTCTGTTTGTTCTATATTTTCTACATTTTTTTTCTTTTCTTTTTTCTTTTTTTTTTTAATGTCCAGAGGACCAGATTGAACTTTTTTGGATTTTTCTACCTGGATTATTGAGCATGCATCAGGATAGTCCTATCGGGCCTTTTTGGCCTGTGGGACCCCGGAAGCAGCTGATAGGTACCGGCAGTCCAAGCGACATGCGGCTCGGGTGGTCGCTGAGGCAAAAACACGGGCATGGGAGGAGTTCGGAGGGGCCATGGAGAATGACTTCCACACAGCTTCGAGGCGATTCTGGTCCATCATCCGGCGTCTCAGGGGGGGAAAGCGGTACGCCACCAACACTGTTTATAGTGGGAGTGGTGTGCTGCTGACCTCAACTCAGGATGTTGTGGGTTGGTGGGCGGAATACTTTGAAGACCTCCTCAATCCCATCGGCATGTCTTCCACTGAGGAAGCGGAGCCTGGGGACTCTGGGTTGGGCCCTCCAATCTCTGGTGCTGAGGTCACCGAGATGGTTAAAAAGCTCCTCAGTGGCAGGGCCACAGGGATGGATGAGATTCGCCCGGAGTTCCTTAAAGCTCTGGATGTTGTAGGGTTGTGTTGGCTTACGCGACTCTGCAATATTGCGTGGACATCGGGGGAAGTTCCCCTGGATTGGCAGACCGGGGTGGTCCCCCTATTCAAAAAGGGGGACCGTAGAGTGTGTTCCAACTACAGGGGAATCACGCTTTTAAGCCTCCCTGGTAAGGTCTATTCGGGGGTTCTGGAGAGGAGGGTCCGTTGGATAGTCGAACCTCGGATTCAGGAGGAGCAGTGCGCTTTTCGTCCTGGCCGTGGAACACTGGACCAGCTCTACACTCTCAGCAGGGTCCTAGAGGGTACGTGGGAGTTTGCCCAACCGGTCTACGTGTGCTTTGTGGACTTGGAGAAGGCGTTCGACCGCGTCCCTCGGGGAACCCTGTGGGGGATACTCTGGGAGTATGGGGTACCGGGCCCTTTGATACGGGCTGTTAGGTCCCTGTATGACCGGTGTCAGAGCCTGGTCCGCATCGCCGGCAGTAAGTCGGGCTTATTCCCTGTGAGAGTTGGACTCCGTCAAGGTTGCCCTTTGTCACCGATTCTGTTCATAACTTTTATGGACAGAATTTCTAGGCGCAGCCAAGGTGTTGAGGGGATCCGTTTTGGTGGCCTTAGGATTGCGTCTCTGCTTTTTGCAGATGATGTGGTCTCATTGGCTTCATCAGATCGTGATCTACAGCTTTTGCTGGAGCGGTTCGCAGCCGAATGCGACGCGGCCGGGATGAATATCAGTTCCTCCAAATCCGAGGCCATGGTCTTGAGCCGGAAAAGGGTAGAGTGCCCTCTCTGGGTCAGGGAGGAGGTCCTACCCCAAGTGGAGGAGTTCAAGTATCTTGGGGTCTTGTTCACGAATGAGGGAAAAATGGTGCATGAGATCGATGGGCGGATAGGTGCAGGTCTGTCGTGGTGAAGAGACAGCTGAGTCAAAAGGTGAAGCTCTCAATTTACCGATCTATCTACGTTCCTACCCTCATCTATGGTCACGAGCTTTGGGTTGTGACCGAAATAATGAGATCTCAGATACAAGCGGCCAAAATGAATTTTCTCCGCAGGGTGTCTGGGCTCTCCCTTAGAGATAGGGTGAGAAGCTCGACCATCTGGGAGGAACTCAGAGTAGAGCCGCTGCTTCTCCATGTCAAGAGGAGCCGGTTGAGGTGGCTTGGGCATCTGTTTAGGATGCCTCCTGGACGCCTCCCTGGTGAGGTGTTCCGGACACGTCCCACTGGAAGGATGCCCAGAGGAAGACCCAGGACACGCTGGAGGGACTATGTTTCTCGGCTGGCCTGGGAACACCTCAGGATTCCCCCGGAAGTGCTGGCCCAAGTGGCTGGGGAGAGGGAAGTCTGGGCCTCCCTACTTAGGCTGCTACCCCCACGACCCGACCCCGGATAAGCAAAAGAAAATGGATAGATGGATGGATGGGAAATGTTAGTGTTTTCCACTGTACATTAATTGTAATTACATGGCATAGCTTTTACAAATATATTACATAGGATTTTATTGACGTGATTTTTATCATGTCAAAAGGGGGAATTGAAATATAATTTTATCAGATAATATATTAACTTAATGAAATGTCTAGATATATGTATCCTGTTTTGGGGTGGCTGTCGCTGAGTGGTTAGAGCAGTCATCCTCCAATGCAAGAGTTGGGGGTTCGAATCCACCAGCAATCACATGCCGAAGTGTCCATGGGCAAGACACTGAACCCCTCATTGCCTCCAATGTGTCTCCCATCGATGTATGAATGTGATCTAAAGCACTGATTAGTCTCTTTAGAATGATTTGGTCAATTAGCTTTGTAGAGATCTAGTAGAGTGCTGTATGAATGGGTAAATGAGGCTCAGATTGTAGTGTAAAGCGCTTTGAATATCTTGAAATAAGATAGAAAGGCGCTATATAAGTACAGTCCATTTACCATTTACCATATTTAGAATGATATTGTGTTAAAAACATGATCTGATTCCGTTTCCGGTAGAAAATGTAGTTTTAGCTACATGCCTACAACTCCCAACATTTACGCACCCACCCATTATAGAACAAAAGATGGCTAGATATTTTTGGTTGAGAGCTGGGTCTCATGATAGGGTAGGACTTCCCATTCGTCGATGTTGGTGAAGACTCCAGGAGGTGTGGCCGAGCTCTGAAGAAGATGGGTTGTCTTTTTACATTCGTGGCAATTGTTTGTTCATTCAACCTTTATTTAGACAGTTAAATCCCACTGAGCTTCGAGGACTCATTTACAAGAGACCTGAATTCAACAAAGAATGATGACAACAATGGACAACAGCCACAATAATAAACAGTTTTAAAAAGTCATGCAGATTTCTTTTTTTTTTTACAAATAGGATGGCTAGGGAAAAAAAAGTAAAAAGAAAAGAAAAGTAACAAAAAACAGCTAGTTCTAATTCGTATAAGCTTCGCCCTTTAAGGCTGTCGCTGATGGGTTTATCCCGTTATGCGAAACATTACACTGAAAAATTTAGTCCACGCCCACCTGCTGTGTGGGCCCCACCCGGTCCGTATAAATTACGTTAAGAGCGGATAATCGGCTCCCATTTTTCTTCAGCGAGCTAGTAGCACTGTCAGAACAACGAAGAAGGAAAGTTGTGTAGATGACCAACCTTTGTTAAGAATGCTTAGCCCGTCACGTTGACCTCCGGTCATCCCAGTGAGCTCTCCTCCCCGAGGAGAAGCTGACGAGCAGTCTTGTTTCAAGGTAAGCGCCGAGGAGTATTTTTCAGTGACAGGTCGCTACATGCTGGACAACGCCAGCTTGTAATTTTCCTCTTATCCCCGACCCTCGGAGCGAATCTGATGGTTCCTCCGGGACAGGCAGCGTCATTAGCGCCCCCCCGCGGCTCATTCCCTCCTGGAGAGCGTAGTGTCGGTGGAGGGGGGCTGAGCGAAGGAGGAGATGTATGAAGGCAGCAGACCAAGAAGGGATTTAAAGATGAAAATGTACCAGTGAGAGATTCTGCATTAAGTTAATGATGTCCAGTTAACCAGTGAATACAGGGTGCAGTGGCGGGTAAGATAATCATAGCCAGTTATGAATCTTAGTGCACCATGATAGACAGCATCCAACATCTGCAGGGTTCTTGTAGGAGTGTTCATGTAAATAATGTCACCGTAGTCAATGGAGGGAAGGAAAGTCACAGATGCAAGGCGTTTCCTAGCATTCAGGGTTAGACAGGATCTGTTTCTGAAAAAGAAACCCAGTTTAACTTTCAGTTTCTTTACCAAGTTTTCCACATGGAGCTTAAAAGAGAGATGTGAGTCGACCAAGATACCCAAATATTTATAGGAATCAGCAAACTCAATGGGGACACCAGTTGAGGATGAGATCAGATGAAGAACTGCTGGGACCAACTTCCTATTTGAAAAAAGCAATTTTTTTTTAGGTTTTGTCGGCATTTAGGACAAGTTTGAGGCAGAACAAATCTGTCTGGATGTTGTTGAATGCAGAGTTCAAAATTGGAAAGCCTTATCAAATGTTTTAGCTCGACAATAAACAACTATGTCATCAGCATAGAAATGTATGGATGCATTAGGGATGTTTTTACCTACATTATGTATGTAGATTGTAAAGAGGGTGGTTCCTAAGACTGAGCCTTGTGGTACACCATTGTTAACTGTTAAATAACTGAAGGAAGTGCCATTATGTTGAAGACATTGCCTCCAGTCTGAGGGATAGTTAGAGAACCAACCAATGGTGTGATTTGAGAAACCGGTTTCTGAGAGCTTATGACACAAGATGTTATGATCCACAGTGTCAAAAGCTTTAGACATGTCTAAGAAAAGTGCAGCACAATAATCCTTAGCATCCAGTGCTTCAACGATGTCATTAAGAACCTTCAGTGAGGCATTGGTTGTGCTATGTTGTTTCCTGAAACCAGATTGATGTGGAGGTAAGATGTTAAATGAGTCCAGGTAATTTTTGATTTGAGAGTTTATCAGTTTTTCTAGAACCTTGGCTAAAATGCAGAGTTTAGAGATTGGTCGATAGTTGTTCAGTGAGGTGGGGTCACCTCCCTTCAGCAAAGGAAGAACAAAGGCTGTTTTCCAAGCATCTGGAATGGAGTTTGGCTTATGGGGAGATTAAAGATGTGGGTCACAGGGACTGTGATGATATGAGCAGCCAGCCTTAAGAAATAAGGTGGAAGTTCATCTGGACCTGCAGATTTTTTAGGATCAAGATCTTTTAACAGTTTATTGACCTCACTAACTGAGAATGTAGAAAAATAGAAGGTGTGATTAACTGAGGATTGACTTGTAGGAGGGATTTGATTTGTAGAAGTTTGATTATTAAGTGAAGTGGCTGATTTTCCATTAGTAACTGTATCAAATAAAGAACTAGAAGCAACAAAATGTTTGTTAAAACAGTTCAGGATCTCGTGCTTATTTGACACAGGAACAGAGTTAACGAGAAGTTGTGATGGGAGGTCAGATAATTGCGGGGTGCCTGAGAGAGATTTGATGGTTTTCCAGAATCTGTTTGTCACAATCCTCAGTGTTGGAACCCAATTGCAGAGAGGCGAGCGAGGTAGGAGTTTAAAAATAAAAATAATTTATTTTTTAATAACAAAACAAAAGGCTGTCGGTGCAGCAAAACTTACTTGGGCAGACAGGATCAGAAACAAGGCAGAGCAGATAATCAGGTGGACAAGAAACAGACAAGACAGAAGAGGACTGAGATGTCTGTAAACACAGAACAATGACCGGACAAGGAGTGAAGGAGAGAAAGGCTTTTTATAAGGCAGAGGGAGAGTGAGTAATGAGAGCACCTGGGCAGGTGGCTGATGAGGGACAGGTGTGAATGATAAAGACTGAGGAGTGGAGAGGCAGACTGAGGAGTGAATGATAAAGACTGAGGAGTGGAGAGGCAGACTGAGGAGTGAGTGGAAAACAGGACCAGATACACAGAAACAGAAAACACACAAAGAGCAGAGGCTTAGGCAGATGGGGGGGCAGCTGACCGTGACACTGTTGGGGTCATTTAGATTTTTGGAGGTCTGAGATAAGAAATAGTTGCATTTTGCTGCTTTGACAGCAGTTGTGCATTTATTCCTCATCTGTCGAAAACTCAACCAATCAGTGTCTGAGTCAGATTTTCTCGCTGCAGCCCAAAGATGATCTCTCCTGTGCAAGAAGTCACCTAGCTCTGGATTAAACCAGGGGCTGTCTCGTCCCTTTATTCTGAACTGACGAAAAGGAGCATGTTTGCTCACAAAATAAATGAAACTATTATGAAAAAAGTTCCAAGCGGAGTTCACGTCATCAATTAATAGAATACGATGCCAGTCAAAGTGAGACAGATCCCAGAGGAATGACTGTTCACAAAAATGTTTCAGATCCCTTTTTTTGATTAATCTGGGCTTAGAAGGTGGAAGTTTAATATCGCAGAGTCGCTGTCATACAGTGATCACTCAAAATGTTAGCGAATACACCTGTACCAGGGAATTTGTGAGGCATATTTGTTAGAAACAGGTCTAAGATGGAGGACTTTTCAGGACGGTTTTTGTTTAGTCTAGTCGGAGAGTTGATCAGTTGGGTAAGATTGAGAGACAGGCAACTTTCCTTGAATTTATCACAGAGGGGGGTCGACTTATCCTAGTCAATGTTGAAATCTCCTGCCAAAAAGATCTCTTTGAATTTTAAATTACTAAGGAATTCCATCAGGGAGGACAGAGCCTCAGATGTTACTGAAGGAGGACGATAACAACACACTACAGATAAAACCTGGCCTCCATTCAAAGTGATGTTTACAGCTAAAGCTTCAAACTGGATAGGAATTGTTTTAGAAGGCAAAAGACTAGCAACCAGAGAATCTCTGATGTAAATAATTACTCCACCCCCACCCCCCTTTTTTAGACGATCACAGCTGTAGATGTTAAATCCATTGATTATCAGGTCGTTATTCAGTACAGATTTGTTGAGCCAGGTTTCAGACATGAAGATTACATCTGCCCCAGAAGAACTGACCAGAATTTTCAAGGCATCGAGTTTTCTCAGAAAGCTACATGTCTTTACATGCAGAAAATGAAGTCCAGACATGTTTTTAAAGTCATTTGGTGTCCTATAAATAGTGGGGGGTCCATGGTTTGGCTGAATCCCTAAGAGCAGTAACAACATTATTATCAGACATTTTCTTGGGTTTTTCGTGACTGATTACAGGAGTTAGTAGTGTGACACTTAGCCCTCATAATTGACCCATGAGAAACATTAATGAACATGCGATCATTCAGAACCCAAAAACAGTGAAAGTTGCAATGATGGGCAGATCCAGGTGTATTAACAAGATTCAGTGACTCCAGATAGTCTGAGATCTATTCAATTCAATTCAATTCAGTTAATTTATATAGCGCCAAATCACAACAAAGTTGTCCCAGGGCACTTTACAGAAACATTCACATACTGTACATAAAATCCTATTAGTAAAGTTCTCTATCTAAGGAATCTAGCAGACAAGATGAATCTTGGCTTTGATGCAGTCTCCCATCCTGAGCAAGCACAGTGGCAACAGTGGAAAGGAAAAACTCCCTTTTAAAAGGAGAAGAAACCTCCAGCAGAACCAGACTCGGGACAAGTGTACATCTGTATTGACCGGCTGGTTGAGAGGACAGGAAGGAGAGACAGACGAACACAGAATGGTACGTCCATAGGTCCAGGTGTATCTGAAAGACAAAAAAACACATGTTAAGGATGGAAAAAATAATTACAAATACAAATACTGTTTGAGCAGAGTAAGTAAAGACATTAGTAGAGTGAAAATTGTTCTCAGTTTGTCCTCCAGCAGTCTAAGCCTATAGCAGCATAACTAAGGGACAGCTCAGGAAACCCAAGCCGACCCTAACTATAGGATTTAGCAAAAAGGAAAGTCTTAAGCCTAGTTTTAAAACTGGATAATGTGTCAGCCTCACGGACAGAGATTGGAAGTTGGTTCCACAAGAGAGGAGCCTGATAACTGAAAGGTCTGCCTCCCATTCTGTTTTTGTAAATTCTAGGAACCACAAGTAAACCTGCAGTCTGAGAGCGAAGCGCTCTGTTAGGAAAATATGGAACAATAAGATCTGTAATATAAGATGGAGCCAGGTTGTTGAGAGCTTTGTAGGTTAGAAGTAAGATTTTGAAATCTTTTTTTTTTTTTTTTTTTTTTTTTTTAGAGACATTTATTTTATTAGAAACACAGCAGTCTACTGCCTTAACCTTACCTGTGTTTTTTTTTTTTTTTTTTTTTTATTTATCAGGAGAATATATAATTGACATTACATACATTATACAAAATTTACATGACTTCTCCAATTTTTTCTTTTTTTCCTTCCCCCTTTTCCCCCCTCCCTCCCCTCTTCCCCTCCCTCCCCTTCCCCCCTTAACCAAAAACAAGACAAAATAAGGAAAAAAAAAAAAAAT
>NC_056511.1:27677355-27681371 GCF_014905685.2 Nematolebias whitei | reverse complement strand
AAAATAAGGAAAAAAAAAAAAAATAAAATAAAAATAAAGAGAGAGAGAGGGGGAGGAGGAACGAACAGGAGGGACCCAACAAACCAAAAGGAAAACAGTATTTCAGTCTTTCATTTATCCTCTAAAAACAAGTCACATGGTAATGTGATGAGTCAATCATATCAGTCTATACGCTATGAAGGTAAAGATTTTACATATGACACAAAGGGTGTCCACTTGTGGGTAAATTTTTCTGAACTACCTTTCACTGTTAGTAAAATTTTTTCCATCTTCAAGTATGATCTTACAGTATTAAGCCATTGTGATGTGGATGGTGGTGTGGGAGATTTCCAGGCGAGCAAAATACAACGTCTGGCAAGGAGAGAGCAAAAGGCCAAGACCTCCCCCTGCTGGCGGGATAGATTAAGTGTGGTCCCAGGAACTCCAAAAATAGCAATAAGTGGATCACTTTGAAACTGAATCTTAAAAACTCCTGAGAGTATGGAGAAAAAATATTTCCAAAACCCATGCAGTTTTGGGCAGAAAAAGAACATATGACTTAAGTTGCAAGGTGAAGTCTGACATCTATCACACTGGTCTGGTATTGAGGGGAACATTTTAGATAAACGTGTTTTTGAGAAGTGTACTCTATTTATTACTTTAAATTGTATTAACTGTAGTCTGGCACATGGTGTACTCTGACGTATGCTGAGAATAACTTTATCCCACCATGAATCTGATAGTTTAACACCCAGTTCACTTTCCCATGCAGTTCTAGTTTTACCCGATGAGTCGGCCTCTATTGTCATAAGTTTTCCATAAATAATTGAAAGAGGAGATTTCAAATTGGGGCTCAAAACTAAGAGTTCAACCCATGGTGGGTCAGTAGGCAAAGTTAGAAAATTTTGAAACTGCGATGAAACGCAATGCCTAATTTGGAAGTAAAGAAACAAATGTGAAGTGGGTAGATTAAATTTAGAAGACAATTCTGAAAAACTAAGAAATAAACCATCTTCGTACAGGTCTCTCATTGTTCTAATACCTTTCTCATACCAAATTCTATAGGCAGCATTATTAGATGCTGGAGAAAAAATGTGATTCTTTAGTAACGGCATTTTATTAGAGGGTGATACAAATTTAAAGTGGGACCTAAATTGTGACCAGATCCTGAGTGTTGAGAGCACTATAGGATTTGTAGTAACTGAGGATAATTTAATTGGTAATGATGAATAAATAATTGAAGCGGGCGAAAAAGATGCAGAAATCGACTGAATTTCAAGTTTACACCAAATCAGATCAGGTGAATTTAACCAATAAGTCAGTTTATGGATATGTGAGGACCAGTAATACATTGTAAAATTAGGTAGAGAAAGACCCCCGTTTGTGGTGAACTGTTGTAATAAAGAAAGTCTCATTCTGGGGGCCTTTCCGTTCCATAAAAAAGATGAGACCATCTGATCCAGGGACCTGAAGAACTGTTTGGGCAAGAACAGAGGGATATTTTGATATAAAAACAAAAGTCTAGGTAGCACATTCATTTTGATAATATTAATCCTACCAATCAATGAAAGAGGGAGAGAGTTCCATCTCTGTAAATCTGATGCAATTTGGGAAACTAGTGAGGCATAATTCTGAGAAAACATTGAGGGCAAAGTACGTGTAATATTAATTCCTAAGTACCTAAATCCCGAGGGACTGAGCCTAAAAGGGATATCAGAAGGCTTAAGCTTTAAAGCTAATGAATTCACTGGATAGCATTCACTTTTAAGTGAGTTAATTTTATAGCCAGAATATGATCCAAATTTTTCTAGAATATTTAAAATTGGGGGAAGACTCCGTAAAGGGTCAGAGACATACAGGAGAAGGTCATCTGCATATAAGGACAATTTAAGCTCGACACCAGAGCGGACGATTCCATGAAAAGAAGAAAGGGATCTTAGAGCAACGGAAAGGGGTTCAATGGCTAACGCAAACAAGAGGGGAGAAAGAGGGCAACCCTGTCTAGTACCACGTCCCACCGTAAAATAATCAGATTGGACGGAATTACTGAGAATACATGCTTGAGGGGATGTATAAAGTAGCTTGATCCAAGACACAAACCTCTCTCCAAAACCAAACCCATTAAGAACAGCAAAGAGATATTCCCATTCCACTCGATCAAAAGCTTTCTCGGCATCAAGAGAAATTATCACTTCAGGAGATTTAGAGGAATGAGTTGAAAAAATTGTATTCAACAGTGTACGAGTATTAAAAAACAACTGGCGACCTTTAATGAATCCATTCTGTTCTTGTGAAATAATCCGAGGGAGAACTGTCTCAAGCCGAGTCGCGAGTACTTTAGACAAAATCTTAAAATCCACATTCAAAAGTGAAAGAGGTCTATAGGACTCGCAGGCAGTAGGATCCTTATCCTTCTTTAACAGGAGAGAAATTGAGGCCTGAGTCAAGGTGGGAGGCAACAAGCCCTGCCCAAATGACTCATTATAAACCTCAAGAAGAAGAGGGGCTATTTTATCTTTAAATTTTTTGAAAAATTCGGCAGAGAAACCATCTGAGCCAGGTGTTTTACCACTTTGCATATCCTTAATTGACGCAAATATTTCTTCTAATTTAATGGGAGCTTCAAGTTGGTCAGAAAGCAATTTGTCTATCCTAGGTATGTCAATATCCTGAAGAAAGGCACATAGCTCATTTGAGTCTGCTTGTAGTTCAGACTTATACAAATTGCAGTAGAATTTTTTAAAAGTATCATTAATAGAGACAGGATCTGAAACAAGATTGCCCGACCGATCGTTGATTTGTGATATTATGTGAGAGCCGGCTTTTCGTTTCAATTGATGTGCCAGAAGTCTACTTGGTTTTTCCCCATGTTCATAATAAGTGGCTCGAGATCGTATCAAGAGTCGCTCCGCATCAGATGTAGTTAAAAGATCAAGTTCCATCTGAAGATCCTGTCGCTGTTTCAGCAAATCATGTGACGGATTAACGGCATTTTGCCTATCAATATTCTGAATTTTTGTTGATATTTCTGATATCTTAGTGCGTAGATTTTTATTAATATTAGCTGAAAAAGAAATAATCTGACCCCGAAGATAAGCTTTTAATGTTTCCCATAGTAGTGAGGGAGAAATTGTATCGCTCTTATTGAACCTTAGAAAATCATCAATTGATGATAAGATGAATTTATTAAATGGCTCATCTGATAACAGGAGAGTATTAAATCTCCAACGAGGACTAGAATTGGGTTTGTTTATAAAATTTATATCAATGCTTAGAGGAGAATGGTCTGAAATAACAATCGGATAGTATTCAGAAGACGTGACTCTCTGCATTAAAGAGCTATCAACAAAAAAATAATCTATACGGGAATAGGATTGGTGTATTTGAGAGTAAAAAGAATAGGTCCTTGTTAGTGGATTCCGTGTCCTCCATGGATCTACATATCCATTTTGGGACACAAAATCCAAAATAGATTTAGACATATTAGACTGTGTATAGGACCGAGATGAGGAGCGATCTAATGATGGATTCATTACACAATTCAGGTCTCCAGCTAGAATTAACAAATGAGTATCAAGATATGGAAGTGTGCTAACTAGATTGTTTATAAAATCTGGTTTATCAAAGTTTGGTGCATAAATATTTACTAATAAAACAGGAGTGTGGAACAAGGAGCCTGCAATTATAAGAAATCTGCCATTTATATCCTTCATTATTCTTGATGCTGTAAAATGAATATTCTTATTAAATATTATGGCAACTCCTCTAGCTTTTGAGTTGAAGCTCAAATGATAAATCTCCCCAATCCATGGATATTTGAGCCTGACTTGATTTGAATTTTGCAAATGTGTTTCCTGTAGGAATATTATGTCTGGGTTCAGGCGTTTCATATGAGAAAATATTTTAGACCGTTTCACTGGATTGTTCAGACCTTTAACATTCCAACTTAGGAATCTAACAGCAGGTGTTGAGGAAACCTTTAAATCACCAGACATGTGACTTGACAGGGGTCAAAAATATTGCCATCCCTCCCAATC
>NC_056511.1:27670747-27677255 GCF_014905685.2 Nematolebias whitei | reverse complement strand
AAGGGGCTGTGCAGACTCCAACGGGAGTCATCAGAAAACTTAGCCTTACAGCCAAATGGCACCACACCGCAAAAACCCTAAAACACCTTCTTGTGTCAGGTGACTCCCACCAAACTAGCAAAATAAAAAGATTTAAAATATATAATAGGCACTAATCTGGGAGAACAAGAACTCTTACACTAATTATAATTCAAAACATTAAATCCTTAATTGTAAACAAAACACACAAATTATAATTCTAAACGTTAAATCCCTAATTGTAAGAAAAACACACTAATTATAATTCTAAACATTAATTCCCTAATTGTAAACAAAACACACTAATTATAATTCTAAACATTAAATCCCTAATTGTAAACAAAACACACTAATTATAATTCTAAACATTAAATCCTTAATTGTAAACAAAACATACTAATTATAATTCAGAACATTAAACCCCTGAATGTAAACAAATAAGTCCGTGAGTGTAGACAGAACACTTTGATTACATTTTCAAACCTGAATAATAATAATGACTAATAATACTGACATTCCTGAGTGTGAGACCGGTCATATTAATTGTAATGCTCATTTTGTAATCGACTCAATGTAGATCTTCGCCTCCTCAGCAGAGGTAAACACCCGCGTGTTACCCTCAAACGTGATCTTCAGCCGGGCCGGGTGGAGCAGGCCGAACCGAACCCCCTCGATGTCCCGCAGCTTGCGACGACATTCCGTGAAGGCTGCCCGCGCCCGGGCCGTTTTGGCAGTGTAGTCAGGGAAAACGAAGATATTCGTACCGTTCACTTTGACCCGCTGCAACTCCCTCGCCTTCGCTAGGATTTTCACACAGTCCGCTTGGTAGTGAAACTTAGCTACAATCGGACGGGCCCGCTCGCCTGCTTTCGGTTTGGGGGTTGGGATGCGATGAGCGCGGTCCAGCAGCGGCTCCTCCTCGAGGTCGAAGGCCTCCTTTAGCATCCGAGATACCGCAGCCGTTGTCGCCGCTGATGGGTCATCCTCCGGAACACCAATGATGCGGATGTTCTGACGTCGAGACCGGGACTCCAGGTCATCGCACTTATCCTCCAACTGTGCCACCGTCTTAGTAAGGACGTCAACTGTTTTCTGGAGGCTCACGATGTCGTCAGTGCAGGTGGAGACGGACTTCTCCACCTCTGTTACCGTTAGCTTTAGCCCCGTGAAGCTCTCCTGCACCGCTGCTAGCCCAGACGCTAGCTCCTTTTTGAAGGCGGACAGCTCGGCATTAATCGACGAGAGACTTTCACCCAGAACAGCATGGAATTCTGCTTTAATTATAGCAGCAAGGTCCTCTCGGAGAGCTACAAGTATTTCTTGCTTAAGGCTGCTTACGTCGCCCTCAGACGGAGGAGGTGATCCAGGACAGCTCGAGGCTTCACTACGAGGATTAGGCCGCAGGTGAGCGTGGATCGAACTTACCCCTTTAGTCGGTTTTGGTGGCATTTTAATGGCCAAATAGGAGGGTTATGTAAAGTGTGTAAGTTAGCTATTGTTTGCTGTCGGACTCGGGAAAAAGTGCCCAGGCATTAATCAGAGAAAAGGCTAATTCTGTAGGAGCACACCCAAACACACCTTATCTCACCGCCATTCAGCCGGAAGTCCCAAGATTTTGAAATCTATTCTGGATTTGACAGGGAGCCAATGGAGAGAAACTAAAACTGGAGAAATATGATCTCTCCTACTAACTCCGGTTAAGACTCTGGCAGCAGCATTTTGGATCAACTGAAGACATTTTAAAGAAGTATTTGGACATCCAGATAATAAACCATTGTAATAGTCCAGTCTAGACGTGACAAATGCATGGACCAGTTTTTCTGCATCATTTTAAGAGAAGATGTTTCTAATTTTAGTGATATTACGCAGATGGAAGAAGGCAGTTCTAGTAACGTTTTTAATGTGGGGGATAAAAGACATGTCCTGATCAAAAATAACACCAAGATTTTTAACATTAGAACTGGAGGACAGATTAATGCCATCTAAGGAGGGAGAAAGACTGAAAAAAATCATTCCTAAGGTGCTCAGGTCCAAAAACCAAAACCTCAGTTTTGTCTGTGTTCAAAAGTAGAAAATTAAGGATCATCCAGGTTTTTATGTCTTTAAGACATGCTTGTAGTCTAAGTAGCTGATTGGATTCATTGGGTTTAATAGACAAATATAATTGTGTGTCATCAGCATAACAATGGAAATTTATCCCATGCTGTTTAATAACTTTACCTAATGGAAGTGTAGTAAGCTAAGGCGTTTACTTCACTACTAATTATTCTTAAAGCTAGTTCAAGCACAAAGAATATTAATTATTTAATTACAACGGATTCTTTTCTTTTTCAAGTTAAATTTCTGCCATTTGACCAAGATAACTGTGAGTGGATTGTTTAAATCAGTGACATGAGACGCCATTTTATTTTTGACCCATCAGAATAAATGCGGTCATTTATTTAACAGAATCAAAATTTAACATCAAAACATGTACACATTGATTTGCTGATCTGTTTCTGATTAATAAACTTGGCAAGCTTTACTAACAAGACAACAGAATATTACTGATTGAGGCTGATTCATCTCTGAAGGCAGCTAGTTTGTTTACTGGCGAATAGAGAGTTTAAGAGAGGAGAAATAGATTTAAGGAGTAAGTTTAGATTTAAGGATGAAAGTTATGTGTGGAACCAGAACATTGCACCCTTCCTCCGACATCCAGCTTAGCTTTCTGGTACACTTCAGGACGTCAACGACTTGTTACCTGAGATGGGGGATACCTCCACTCCGGAACAGAAGTCCATTAGTACGCTCCCTTTCCAGCGTCTCCGGTTAAAGTAGCTGGGTCATCAGAATAAATGTCAAAGTACTCGGTTCCACCGAATAAGCTTCCTTAGAAGTGGAGCATTTACTGCTCGGGTTGAGTGCACAGCGATGCGAGCTGTGACTCCGCTGAAATGGAGGGACCCCTTGGCACATGGTCCCATCCATCCGCTGCTTAAGTGAGTCTCATCTCTGACCGAAAGTTCCAGCAAGACTTAGAAGAGACTAAGACTCGTGAAGACTAAGACTTAAGACTCCGACTGAGTTCCAGGACTCCTGAATAGTTCCATGAAGTGTTCCTTTTAAAGGGGTATTCACTTCCTGTTACGTGGTACTTCCTGATTGGTTGAAACAACCAGCAGGGGGGTGGTTCTAGTGATGTCAGAGGGTCACTAGAAGTCAAGAGACAGCAGGAATGTTTTTAAAAACGGTTAGTACAGACAGAGAAAATATTATGACGAGGTGAGACAACGCAGGTGCCAGTTGAAGTTATTTACTGTCTGCGAGTTTAAAAACAAGACACTTCGTTCTAATAACTCGTTTCTGACTTTCGACCGACATCACTACTACTCCTCATTCAGACAGAAGACTAAATGCACACTTACTTTGTAAATAGGCATTTAACTGTATGATCAAAAATCTAATGAGATTTAAAAATCATTAATACTGTTTCACAGTTGATTTAAATGAGTGGTTCACTTCAACATTTAGAAATGGTATGAACTAAACACACTTTGGATTATCAAGATATCTTAAAATAGTAATGTTAATGTAAAAAGAAGAGTGTTCTTTCAATTGATTAATTCAGGATACAATTAAATAGTCTCTTGATGAGATAATTTGTATTTCTGGATTCAAATCAATGAAATAGCAGTTCCTGTCCCCTGAAGGTCTTCAGAGACAGATTGTTGTTGGAGGCCTAGTTCACTACAGAAGCATATATAAAGTAAAGAGTATTTGCCCAAGCACTGAGCCCTGAGGAGCTTCATGACTAACTTTGGTGTATGAAGAAGATTTATTATTTACATTTACAAACTGGAATCTATATGATTGATATGATTTAAACCATTTTAGAGCCGTTCCTGTAATCCCAATATGATATTCAAGCCTCTATAGTAAAATATTGTGATCAAATGCAGCACTGAGGTCTAACAGGACCAGTATAGACACAAGTCCATTGTCTGAGGCCATGAGAATATCATTAGTGACTTTTACTAGTGCTGTTTGTGTGCTATGATAAGCTCTAAACCCTGACAAACTATTCAAACAGATTATTTCTTTGTAGATGTTCACGCAACTGACCTGCAACTATTCTCTCTAGAATTTTTTAGATGAAAGTTAGATTAGATATAGGTCTATAGTTGGCCAGAATTTCTGAATCAAGATCAGACTTCTTAAGTAAAGGTTTAATTACAGCAACCTTAAAGCGCTGTGGTACATAACCATCCATTAAAGACAAATTAAGTAGATCCAAAGACAAATTAAGTAGATCCAGAATCTACTTAGGTAGATTCTGAAGTGAGTGGGTCCTAAGGCTGAGCCTTGTGGTGCCCTATTATTTACAGTTAAACAACTAGACAAAGTAACCTTATATTGAACACATTGCCTCCGATCTGAGAGATAATTAGAAAACCAACTGAGAGTGTGATCTGAGAAACCAATTTCTAAGAGCTTATGACATATGACATAAGATGTCATGGTCCACAGTGTCAAAAGCTTTAGACAGGTCTAAGTAAAGTGCAGCACAGTAGTCCTTAGCATCCAGTGATTCAACAACATCATTAAAAACCTTCAGCGAAGCAGACATTGTGCTGTGTTGTTTCCTGAAACTAGATGGATGGGGAAATACGATGTTAAAAGAATCCAAATACTTGAGTATTTATCACTTTTTCTAAAACCTTAGCTAGACTACAGAGTTTAGAGATCTGTCAGTAGTTGTTCAGTATAGTGGGGTCTTCTCCCTTCAATAATGTTAGAACAAAAGCTATTTTACTAGCATCTGAAACAGTATTTTGGTGTACGGACTGATTAAAGATGTAAGACACCGGTTCTACTATGATCTGTGCAGCTAGCCTTAAGAAGTAAGGAGGGAGGTCATCAGGGCCTGCAGATTTTCTAGAATCCAGACATTTGAACAGTTTAGTAACCTCACTGACAGAGCACGGTGAAAATGTAAAGGTGTGGTTTACTGAGGTATGACTTATAGGAGAAATTTGATTTGTAGAAGTTTGGCTTTAAAGAGAAGTAGATGAAAGAAAGCATAAACACAAACAATATTACTGTAAAATTGGAGGTTAGCTTAGTTTATACTACTCAGTTTTAGGGCTCTCAAGCTGAAGTAATGAAGTAGGTAAGCAATGAAGTTCTAGTGTAGAAATAGACCCACTTCTAAAACAAAGTATTTTATTATGAAACAACTTCAGTCTTCACAATTTATACCGAAGCCACTATTTAAACAATTGCACTACTTGTAATTTCATATTACATGGCTCTTTAAGCATAAATAAAATATTTTTCTTATAAGAAGGGCCCCAAGCTGCATCAGAAGAGCTAATGCTGGATAATGCTGCTCCTGTTTGCTCTTGAAATTAAAATATAAATTTTATAAATTGTTACCCCATCCTCTCGTCCATTGACTGCTGGATATGAGCACCAGTGACCCCCCGTGACCCGAAAAGCGGGTAAAGACGAAGGATGGATGGATATATAAATTGAATAAATGTAAACATTTTATGTAACACTAAGTTTAAAAAGTTGTTGTTTTTGTGATTATCTACTAAACAATAAACATAAAACTTGACCTTTATCATAAAACTGAGACCAAATACAAGAACAGTCCACATTTAAGATCGTATGTTTATTACAGTTGTCAATAAATCAATGCAACATTCATCTACATGAAGCAAAAAAAGTTATAAATATGCAGATATGCACACCTTCTCCAAAATGAGCTTGATTTATTGGGGATGATAAAACAAAATGTCAGAGAAACACATCCATGTGGCTGCACAGCGGTGGGGTGGGTGTAGAAATGAAGCCTTTAACTCAAATAAAACAAGAAATACATTTAGAAAATCTGCGACTGATTTCATATCAAATATTTAAAAATAAATGTTTAAAAAGTCAGAAGAACACTGGATGTTTAAGGAGCTTTGTAGAGTGCTGCACCCGTAGTAGAGTTGCGTTTCTTCACATTCCTGTTGAGCTACAGTACTGTTGGCAGAAAAGGTGCATGGCTTTTGTATTCAAACGAATCACTTTTCAATATTTGTGGATGATGGAGCCTTTCTGGATCAGTGAACAGAAGAAAAATCAGAATTATCCAGCTGTTGACAGGTTACCACATGAAATTGTGTAAAACAAGACAAGAATCAAAAAGTAAAAAATAAATAAAGACTGCTGATAGTAATGGTAATGCAGTCCCCCTGCACTAAGGAGGTCCTGTAGTCATTACCAGGTGGTCCTGTAGTCATTAGCAGGTGGTCCTGTGGTCATTAGCAGGTGGTCCTTTAGTCGTTAGCAGGTGGTCCTGTAGTCAATAGCAGGCGATCCTGTTGTCATTAGTATGTGGTCCAGTAGTCGTTAGCAGGTGGTCCTGTAGTCATTAGCAGGTGGTCCTGTAGTCATTAGCAAGTGTTTCTGTTGTCATTAGCAGGTGGTCCTGGAATCATTAGCAGGTGGTCCTTTA
>NC_056511.1:27662025-27670647 GCF_014905685.2 Nematolebias whitei | reverse complement strand
TGTATTCCAGCGCAAGAGAGTCGGCCAGAAGATATGCTCCACCCATGTCCTTATTGAAAGACTGCTCAGTACAACAGAACAGATTCTCTCTCCCAAAAGAGCCAGATTGAACTCAAAAATCTTTGAAAACCAACTTCTTCTGAACTTGAACAAGAAATTCTTGCTGCAATATTAAAATGTGTCAGTTCATGGGACGTTAGGAAAGGATACAAGAGATGTCTCCAAATGGCTCGACACTCAGGTCCAAGTTTTAAATATGGTATCAGGAAGTTAACATATTGTTCAATATTGACCCATTACAAGGTCGACTACAGTATTTTAACTAGAGTTGATGACAAACTGGAGTTGAAATATCAGTGGAAATGATCAGTGCCTATTCCTTTGTCAGTTGTGTCTAATGCCCCTTTTGTTCAGGCAGACAACTTTTACTTAAATGTGTTTACTGCAGTTAAAATGGCACATTGGTTTTGCTTTGTGTTAAATAAAAACTTTTAAAAGTATAATCATTCGTCTTTCTTGTTTTGATTAATGGCATTTAACTCTGCAGGTCATCCCTGAAATTCTGACGCACAGAATCACAAGTCCAACTGTGAACTGTGTCACAGAGTAAACACAATAAAAACGTATTATCTGCAGCATTGTTCATTAAAATGGCTCAACAATATTAATGTATTACAGAAAATATGCATACGGTAGGCAGACTTAAAGATATGTAGACCATTGCATTATGTAATACATTCAGCAAATACTTTTACTTTTAATATTTTAAGTATTTTAAAAGCAAGTACTTATTTACTTTTACTTAAGTAAAAATGTTAATGTGGTACTTCTAATTTTATTAGAGTACATTTTTGTTTGTTTATTTGTACTTTTACTAAAGTACAGTGTTTGAGTACTTTCTTCACCACTAATGGCTAGAGCACTGGGTTGGGATTACAGGTGTGACGCTAGAATGGTTCCATTCGTATCTGAGTGACAGGAGTTTTTGTGTGAACTTTGGCAATCATTTATCTGCTTCTGTCCCTCTTTCCTGTGGGGTCCTGCAAGGCTCTATTCTTGTACCCCTTCTGTCCTCATTGTATCTGCACCCCTTTGGGTCTATCATGAGGAAACATGATATTTTGTTTCATTGTTACGCCGATGATTCTCAGATTTATCTGCCTTTAAAACCTAACAGTTCCTGCTCCATCCACCCTTTGCTAAAATGTCTTGATGACATCAAGACTTGGATGGCAGTGAGCTTCTTGAGTTTTAATGATCAGAAAACTGAGGTCATTGTGTTTAACTCAAGTTCTACTGCTGTCACTGATCCTATAAACTTGGACTCCCTTCATCCACATCTAAAGCAGTCAGTTACCCATCTCAGGATAGTTAGACTCAGACTTTAAGTTTAATAAACAGATCAACTCTGTTCTACAAAAAAGCTTCTTTTAGCTAAGGGCAGATAGCTAAGCTCAAATCAGTTCTGTCCAGATCTGACCTTGAAAAATTAGTCCACGTATTCATTACAACCCGGCTGGAATACTGTAACTCACTTTATGTTGGGGTTAGTCAGGCTTCACTTTCACGTCTCCAGCTCGTACAAAATGCGGCAGCTCGGCTTTTAACAAGAACTCGCAGGCTTGAGCACATTTCACCGGTTCTGTCCTCCTTTCACTGGCTTCCTGTGCATGTCAGAATCAATTTTAAAATGGTCCTACTGACATTCAAGTGCATTAACAGCCTTGCACCCTTATACCTCTCCGACCTTCTTCATCCTTATGCTCCTTCTTAGGTTTTTAGATCATCAGACCAGCGTGGTTTTTGGTGGTACCAAAAACCAGGCTGAAGCTCAGAGGAGATTGGGCGTTTTCAGTCGTGGGCCCTAAACTCTGGATCAATCTGCCCATCAACAATTGACAGGCCACCTTAGTCTCTGCTTTTAAAACTCTCCTAAAAACACACCTATACTCGTTGAAATTTAACACAGGGTGATCGGATTTAAATTTAGTATTTCATCGTTTCTGACTGAGTTTATGCTTTTTTGTTATTTTTCCTTGACTTTTGACACAAGGTGATCTGATTTAGTATTTCATTGTTTCTAATTATGTTTTCTGTTTTATATTTTTATTCCATGTGCTGTAAATATATTTTGTTACTTTTTATTTGATGTTGTGATATTTTTGTTAAGCATTTTGGTAACAGTTTCTGTTTAAAATGTGCTCTATACATAAATCTGACTTGACTTGACAATGAACCCTCATTGTCTCTGATGTGTGTCCCATCAGTGTATGAATGTGATCTAAAGCTCTGATTAGTCTCTACAGATTCAGATTATTTTTGTAGAGATGTAGTAGAGTGTTGCATGAATGTGTGTGTGTGTAGTAAAGTGCTGTATGAATGTGTAGGTCAAGGTAAATGAGGGCACAGATTGTGTTGTAAAGAGCTTGAGTATCTTGATTAAATAGAAAGGTGCTGTATAAGTACAATCCATTTATTAGATGAATACACCACGCTGTAAGAATGAAACCAAACAGGAATTGTCTTAAATGGAACGAGGACTGTTTTGTGGAACAGTGATTAAAATTGTTGCCTCACACCAAGATGGTTACAAGTTTGCCTCCAAGGACCTTTCTGGTTGAACTTTGCATGTTCTCTCTGTGCATGCATGGGTTTTCTCCGGGTACTCCGGTTTTCTCCCACAGACCAAAAACATGCACGTTAGTCTGACTGGTAACTCTAAATTGTCCCTAGGTGAGAGAGAGTGTGAATGGTTGTTTGTCTCATTTGTCTATATGTGTCCCTGTGATGGACTGAAGACATGTCCAGGTGTTCCTGTGATTAACTGGATACACAGAAAGGAGTAGAGGGTAAAAAGTGATCTCTGAATGACCTCACCTGCTTCTCATTCCCTGTACTTCCAAATGTCTGTCTGATGCTCGTCTGCAGGATGTTGGACAGGCCCTCCATGCTAAAACGCTACAGGTCGCACACACAAACAAACAAACACACACACACAATTTTGTGAGAAACTTAAAATACAGTTTGATTCCTCAGATTAGACAAGAAGCAGATCTTAGTGATGCAGACTCTTCAGCAGGTTTTTGCTGAACATCACTGTCGGACAGGTCAAGACTGGTTCGCCGTAAAAAGGCAAAAGTTTAACATAATATTGTTGCTCGTGTGTGCTTTTTTTTTTTTCCGGCGCCGCGCAAGCAGGTAGCTCGTCTCAGCAGCTTGGCAACAATGGAACTGATTTTTTTCTTGAAAACTTTGTTTTTATTTTATTTTTTTATGGTTTCTATTTTTGGAGAAGGTGTGAGCGACCATGCACCTATTGTTTACTCTCGGGACCAGCTGCTTTCCCTTCGCAGCTCCGCTGTGCCTCCTCCTGCAGAGCGACCTGTTGGCCCCAGCGAGCTGAGAAGGAGGAGACGCGGGAGATGTGCAGGCATAGGGCGTTGCAGCCAGGGCAGAAGGTACAGACCTGTCCTCCCATCCATCATTATGGGAAACATGAGATCTTTTCACAACAAAGTGGACGAGCTGGCGGCTCTAACGAGACATCTGAGGAGCTACCGGGAGATCAGCCTCATGTGCCTGACGGAGACGTGGCTGACTGACCACGGACTCAAATATTAACATGGATGGCTTTCATTTACTTTGTGCGGACAGAACCAGAGAGAGTGGTAAGAAGAGAGGAGGGGGTGTGGCTGTGTTTGTGAATGATAGATGGTGTAACGCTGGACATTTAACCATCAAACAGACCCTCTGCAGTAATGACATTGAACTTCTAGCAGTTGGTATGAGACCACACTATCTTCCGCAGGAGTTTTCACACGTTATTGTGATAACGGTGTATGTCCCGCCCTCTGCTAATGCTGTTGCAGCCTGTGACATCATTCACACCACCACCAGCAGACTCCAAACATAGCACCCACAGGCCCTCTTTCTGATCTCTGGGGACTTTAATCATGTTTCCCTGTCCTCCACTCTCCCTACCTTCACCCAGTATGTCACCTGCCACACCAGAAATACTAACACACTTGATCTACTTTTTGCCAATACCAAGGAGGCATACAGTTCATCACCTCTGCCTCCCCTGGGGGGCTCAGATCACAATCTGGTTCATCTGCAGCCTGTGTATGAGAACCAGCTGTGACAAGCACAGTGAAGCAATGGACTGTGAAGAAGCTCTGAGGGACTGTTTCAGCTCCACTGTGTGGGAAGAGTTCTGTACTCCTCATGGGGAGGACATTGACAGCATCACGGACTGCATCACGGACTACATCAATTTCTGTGTGGACAACACTGTGCCCATCAGGACAGTAGGGCATT
The DNA here is from genome assembly GCF_014905685.2 of Nematolebias whitei. Lineage (NCBI taxonomy): Eukaryota > Metazoa > Chordata > Actinopteri > Cyprinodontiformes > Rivulidae > Nematolebias > Nematolebias whitei. The sequence continues at coordinate 27,666,330 of NC_056511.1, read as the reverse complement.
TCTCCAACAACAAACCATGGATTAATCCTGAAATAAAGACTCTCCTGAAGGAGAAGAAAAGAGCCTTTAGATCAGGTAACAAGGAGGAACTAAGAGCTGTGCAGAAAGAACTGAGAAGAAAGATTAGGGATGGAAAAAACATCTACAGGAAAAAGATGGAGGATCAGCTGAAGCAGAACAACATCAGTGGGGTGTGGAGGAGCCTTAAAAACATATCAGGCCACAAATCAAGCCCCCAGGCTGTAGGAGACAAAGGGTGGGTGAATGACTTGAACCAGTTCTTTAACAGATTTGATCTGCCACACACCCCCACCCCTACTCCAGCCCTGTCCCCCCTGCTGCAGCCCCATCACCTTTAATGACTGCCAACTTATCAGGAATTCACACCTCTCAGCTCTCAGCCATTAGCCTCCCCCTTCATTCCAGAAGACTTCATTTCACAGCACCCTTCCCCCACCTCCATCTTGTCCCTCTCAACTCTTCAGGTGAGGAATGAGCTGTGAAAGCTCAAGGTGCGTAAAGCTGCAGGTCCAGATGGAATTAGCTCCAGGCTCCTGAGGTGCTGCTCAGATCAACTGTGTGGCATCACGGGATTTATGTTCAATCTGAGCCTGAAGCTGGGGAAAGTACCACAACTGTGGAAGACCTCCTGTGTGGTACCGGTACCAAAAACCAAACATCCCAAGGACCTCAGTAACTACAGGCCGATGGCTCTGACCTCACATTTGATGAAGACCCTCGAGAGGCTGGTCCTCAACAATTTGCGCCACCTGGTGAGGTCTTCATTAGATCCATTGCAGTTTGCCTACCGGCCTGGCATCGAGGTGGATGACGCCATCATCTACCTCAGGCACCAAGCTCTGACCCACCTAGAGAAACCTGGAAGCACCGTGATGATCATGTTCTTTGATTTCTCCAGTGCTTTCAACACCATCCAGCCAGGACTTCTGCGGGACAAGCTGGAGTTATCAGGAGTGGATCACCACATGTCCCAGTGGATCCAGGATTACCTCACTGGACGCCCACAGTATGTGAGGACACAGGGCTGTGTCTCTGACATGCTGGTCTGCAGTACGAGGGTCCCACAGGGAACTGTGCTGGCACCGTTCCTCTTCACCCTCTACACTGCAGACTTCACCATCGACTCCCCACACTGCCATATGCAAAAGTTTTCCGATGACTCTGCCATAGTCGGCCTCATCACAGGTGAGGACAACTCAGAGTACAGACAGCGGACTCAAGACTTTGTGGACTGGTGCCAGCAGAACCACCTCCTGATCAACACTGCTAAAACTAAGGAACTGGTTGTGGATTTCCGCAGGCACAGGTCCACCTCACTGACCCCGGTGAACGTCCAGGGTGTGAACATCGAGATTGTGGACTCTTACAAGTACCTGGGTGTTCACCTGAACAATAAACTGGACTGGTCTCACAACACTGATGCACTTTACAGGAAGGGTCAGAGCAGAATCTACCTGCTGAGGAGACTGAGGTCTTTTGGAGTGCAGGGGGTGCTCCTGAAGAACTTCTTTGACTAGGTAGTGGCATCAGCCATCTTCTATGGTGTTGTGTGTTGGAACAGCAGCTTATCATCAGCTGAGAAGAAGAAGCTAGCTAAGCTCATCAAGAAGGCCAGCTCTGTGCTTGGACGCCCCCTCGACCCAGTGCAGGTGGTGGGAGACAGAAGGACTCTAGCTAAAATAACATCATTGCTGGACAACGTCTCCCACCCCATGCATGAAGCTGTTGCTGAACTAGAGAGCTCGTTCAGTGACAGATTACTGCATCCTAAATGCACAAAGGAGCATTACCGCAGGTCCTTCCTCCCAGCAGCTGTTAGACTCTACAACCATCACTGTTCCCAACAACTTCAATAAGGATTAAATACATGCTGACCTCTGCTAAAACACACACTCTGCCTGTAATACTGTACTGTAAATAGTCTGCCATTCTCAATGTTCCAATACATATTGAACATTATTATTGATATTGTTTATCTTATTTCTTTATATATTGTATTTTTATTAACATTTTAGGAGCTTTTGTGTGAAATCTTTTTATCTTTTTATCTGTTGCTGCTGTTGCTGCTGATACACTGGAATTTCCCATCCGTGGGACAATAAAGGCTGTTTCTATTCTATTCTATTCTATTCTATTCTTATTTATCTGTATTTTATCAAAATATTTTATGAACCACTGGACACATTTATGGCAGCACGGTGGCGCAACTGGTAGAGCTGCTGCCTCTCAGCAAGCAGGTCCCTGGTTCAAACCCCGGTCCAGGGGCCTTTCTGGGTGGAGTTTGCATGTTCTCTCCGTGCATGCGTGGGTTTTCTCCGGGTACTCCGGTTTCCTCCCACAGTCCAAAAACATGCATGTTAGGCTGATTGGTAACTTTAAATTGTCCCTAGGTGTGAGTGAGAGAGTGAATGATTGTTTGTCTCGTTTGTCTCTATGTGGCCCTGCGATGGACCTGCGACCCGTCCAGGGTGTACCCCGCCCCTCGCACAGTGACTGCTGGACATGGGCACCAGCGACCCCCGTGACCCAAAATGGAATAAGCGGGTAAAGAAAATGGATGGATGGATGGATGGATGGACACATTTATTTAAAACTTCATAATTTTATGTAAATCTACAATGGATTTCCTTTTGAAATTAATCCAGTTCAAGATAGCAGTCAAGCTAATTAACATTAGAAAACCCCAAATTGGCTATTATTCAGTTTATTTTACAAATACTATCTTGAAATTAGAATGGGGTAGAAACCGAGAGTCATATACAATACAGCACATACTCTGAACATAATATCTCACACAAGATTAAACATCCATCCATTATCTTTACCTGTTTATTCCATTTTGGGTCACGGGGGTCGCTGGTGCCCATGTCCAGCAATCACTGTGCGAGGGGCGGGGTACACCCTGGACGGGTCGCAAGTCCATCACAGGGCCACATAGAGATAAACGAGACAAACAACCATTCACTCTCTCACTCACACCTAGGGACAATTTAGAGTTACCAATCAGCCTAACATGCATGTTTTTGGTCTGTGGGAGGAAACCGGAGTACCTGGAGAAAACCCACGCATGCACGGAGAGAACATGCAAACTCCACCCAGAAGGCCCCTGGACCGGGGTTTGAACCAGCAACCTGTTCGCTGAGAGGCAGCAGCTCTACCAGTTGCGCCACCGTGCTGCCCAAGATTAAACATATAATGTTAATTTTAAGGTTTGCCCAAAGGGGCTGCAATCCATTCCTTCTGAACATAAGATGATCTTTGTCTAAAACTTTGGGGGAACAAAGATGATGTACATTCTTTTAAGGCATGCTCAGTATTAAACTAATGGTTTCTTCTGAAATATTAAACTGTTTTTTGTAGGACGATTGTAACATTTATAACGTCGAAGCATTCATATTACTCTTTTGCTCTGTATTAATGCAGAGTCAGGCGGTGCCAAGAACTGATGAAACCACAGCTGCTGAAGTGCATACTGGAATGATCCATTAGACTCCACTGCTGAAAGGAACTACTGTCCTAAAACATCATTTATTGACTAATGGACCTGAGATCCATTATGCTCAGAGTAAGACAAGATCGAGAAAATATGTTATTTACCCTGCAAAAATGTGGAAGGTGCTCCACAAAGTTGTTGCTGTTTTGGTCAAACCTTGAAGATAAAAGTATGCACATTCTCATGAGATATCAGGAGATGTCACGCTCAGAAGATGTGTTGTAAATAATTATCAGATACAAACACATAAATGTTTAGCTCAATATCTGTCAAATTCAACAAGGTAAGGCAGCTTCTGTGTTGACTAATGTTGATCAACCGTGGTACCTTATCGATACCACGTGGTATCTTGAAATGGATAAACTAATCGGTTAAAGACATTCATCGAAAAATATATTTTTTGAACAGTTCGATAAAACCCATCTAGTGGTTCAATAATTCTCAGTCAGGTCATCTGGACAGTTTCTTTTTTATAGAGATGTTTCGCCCTCTATCTGGAGGACTTCATCAGTCTGAGGAGTTCCAGTAAACTGTTTCCCCACCAAGCAGTAAACACCTTAAGTGGAATCAGTTTGATGGAGCTAAGATGGTTTCTGGGGGCCATCCTGTCCCCCGTCAGCTCCTCCTAGGCAGGCAGCCACAGCCAAAGTGGTTCACGGTAACAAAATTCATGCTCCATTATCCATGTACCAAATCCAATAATTCTCCATCAGGTCATCTGGACAGTTTCTTTTTTATAGAAATGTTTCACCCTCTATCTGGAGGGCTTCATCAGTCTGAGGAGTTCCAGT
>NC_056511.1:27644746-27661925 GCF_014905685.2 Nematolebias whitei | reverse complement strand
TGGTGGGGAAACAGTTTACTGGAACTCCTCAGACTGATGAAGCCCTCTGGATAGAGGGCAAAACGTCTCTATAAAAAAGAAACTATCCAGATGACCCAACTAAGAATTATTGGATTTGGTACCTGGATGATTGTTAATGAACTTTGTTCCCATCTAGTGGTTCATACATTATTTTTCTAACAAAAAAAAATATTAATGCTAAAGTTACTACCGAGTAGCACTTGGAGTTTGTCGGAGATCAGTCTCAGCTTCAGCTACATCAAATTTTCACACGTTACATGTACAATTGGCTGAAATGTTGCCAGTTCCGTATTTTTAATGTTCAGTTGACTCTGGTGGCCATCTTAATTCAGGTTGTCTCCAAAGATAATCAGTTTTAGTTGTACATATGGTAATTTCTCTCCTGAAAATTTAATCAAAATTGGTGCAGTGGTTCATGAGATGTGCTGAAACACTTAGTTGACTCCAAATTGTTGATTGAAAACCTTTGAACAAAGACTTTTGTAATCTCTTAACATTCAAAATATGTCTTGGAAATCAGTCTGAACTACCAGTGCTTTTACAGCAGATCTTGGGTCAAGATCTGTAAATTCGATTTAATTATTAAACTTTTGTGGTTTTGAAGATCAGTTGTATGGCAGCCTTCTTGAAACAGCATCACTCCAAAAACCCATCAGCAGTAGATGTACATCAAGCAATTACATTCAAAAAGTTAGAATTTTTTTTCTCACGAGATATTTCGCTAACAGACAAACACAGAAATAGGCAAATACATTATTGCCTGCTTTCAGCAACAGGCAAGTTATTAAATATCCTTTCACCTTGACAGGCATGCCGGTCTTCTCTGTGCGCACAGTAGAGGCTGCATTCCCTCCATTTGTGGACGCTGTCCCCGCTCCCTGCAGACTCAGGGCTTTGTCTCGGCGCCTGCGTTTGCTGCTGTCTCGCAGCTCTTTCTGCCGGTTCTGAACCTCCATCAGTGCTGTAATGAATGTGTTCTTCACTTCTTTCTCAAATTCCAATTCGTCTCTACGGGCCAACTGGTTGACCAGCTCCTCAGAGTATTGACAGATGGTAGCCTCCACCCTGTGTAGCAGCTCAATGAGCCCTGAGCTGGGCATCAGACTCAGGCCTGCAGAATGGAGCAAAAAAAATCAGGAGAAGAGAGGAAACGTAAATCTGTTGCGGTATGGGGGGGATCTGTCAACAACAACACTAGACTGCTGCAATAGGATGATGTTACAAACCAATACAGCTACACCACAATGTTACACGGCTACAGTACAATGCACCACTGCGGTGGCACCACATTGCCTTACACCAACTGAGTTACACTGCAACAGCACTACACCACTAAAACTCCATCCATCCATCCATCCATCCATCCATCCATCCATCCATCATCTTTCGCTTATTTCGAAGTCTGGTCGTGGGGGCATCAGCTTGAACAGGGAGATCCAGACATCTCTTTCCACAGCCACCTCTTCCAGCTCTTCTAGGAGGACCCCAAGGCATTCCCAGGCCAATCTAGATACATTGTCTCACCAGCCTGTCCTGGGTCTTCCCTAGGGTCTCCTCCCAGTCTGACATGCCCGAAGCACCTCCCTAAGGAGGCACACCAGATGCCCGAACCACCTCAACTGGCTTCTCTTGATGTGGAGGAGCAGTGGTTCTACCTGGACCTGGAATAATACACATCCACAGTTCTGGGGTACATTAGTAAATGTGCTGATGACATCACCACCACCAGATATGTTAAGAGCTACCCAAACAGGAAGCCTTGGTTGAATGCAGAGGTTGGTACCTGCTGGAAGCCAGGAATGGTAAATGGTAAATGGACTGTACTTATATAGCGCATTTCTATCTGATCAAGATACTCAAAGTGCTTTACAACACAATCTGTGCCTCATTTACCCATTCATACAGCACTCTAATAGATCTCTACAAAGCTAATTGAACAAATCATTCTAAAGAGACTAATCAGTGCTTTATCACATTCATACACTGATGGGACACACATCAGAGGCTATGAGGGGTTCAGTGTCTTGCCCAGGGACACTTTGGCTGGTGGATTCAAACCCCCAACTCTTGCATTGGAGGACGACTGCTCTAACCACTCAGCCACAGCCGCCCCTAGGAACACTGCCTTCAGGTCTGGAAACTCACAGGAACTGAGAAGGCCAAGGAAAGAGCTGGTTGCTGGTATTAAGAGGGCCAATGCCACATATGCACAGAAGATCAAGGGTCAATTCACCTCACAAGACCCACGGAGCATGTGGAGGGGCATTAAGTGCATAACAGATTATAAAAGCAGAAGTGAAGAATGCCCTAGAGACCCATCACTGCCTGATGCCCTCAACAGGTTCTACGCACGCTTTGAAAACCCAAACAGACCACCCAGCAGCAGACTCACCTCACCACCAGACGAAGAGCTTCTCAGCATGACCTCAGCTGAAGTGAGGAGTACTTTCAAGAGGATTAACCCTCACAAAACATCCAACCCAGACAACATCCCCGGGAAGGTGCTGAAAGAATGTGCCGACCAGCTCTGTGAGGTGCTGGCCGACATCTTTAACTCCTCACTTACCCTGGCAACAGTTCCCACCTGCCTGAAAACTGCCACCATCATCCCAGTCCCAAAGAGCTCTACAGTGACTGATCTGAATGATTACCGGCCATTGGCCCTCACCCCGATAGTCGCTAAAAGCTTGGAAAAACTAGTCATGACCCACATCAAAGCAATCATCAACATCAATGAGGACCCTCACCAGTACGCACACCATGAGAATCAATCTACAGAGGATGCCATCTCCTCTGTGGTCCACATTGCTCTTACCCACCTGGAGCAGGACACCTACGTCCATATGCTCTTTGTGGACTTCACGTCTGCCTTCAACACCATGATCCCTCAAACCCTGATGGACAAACTACCCACACTGGGAAGTTCAGTCCTCACCTCCTTCTACAGGTGTGCAGTGGAGAGCATCTTGTGCTCCAGCATCAACATGTGGCATGGAGGCTGCACAGCTGCAGAAAGAAAAACGTTGCAGAGAGTGGTGAAGTCTGCACAGAAGTCTGTTGGAGTCAGTCTCCCCACCATCACAGACATCTACACCTCTAGATGCAGGAAGAGGGCCACCTGCAACATGAAAGACCCCACTCACCCAGCACACACACTTTTTGCCCCACTCCCCTGAGGAAGGAGGTTAAGGAGCATTAAGTGCAGAACCACTAGACAGAAGAACAGCTTCTACCCTGAAGCTGTTAGACTCATGAATCTCTAACCAGGCTAATCACTATGAAAAATCACATCATGTTGCTGCTGATCTGTTTCATGTTGCTGTGTTCATTCATGCTCATCTGCTCACACAGACTCATGTCCGTGCTGCTGTTTGGCGTATTGTGTTGATTGTTTTTATGCTATTAGTGATTATTGTATATTTAGTTGATGTTTTTCTTAGTTCATATCTTAGATCTTATTACTGTTTCTTTAATATTTTATTGTTGGATGTAACTGAGACCCTATGTACATAATTTTGTTCAACCACATGTACCACATGTGGTGTGAATGACAATAAAGAAACTCTGAATCTTCATGATGGACAAATATGACTAGCACAGAAGTCCAACAACAGAACACAACTCGGGTTCAGATCAGAGAGGCCATTCCTCCCAATCATGCTCCTCCAGGTCACACTGTCATTATCCACGTGGGCATTGAAGTCCCCCAGCAGTATAAACAAATCCACTAAAACAACACTGCAAAAATGCTATAAATGCTACAAGGAAACTTCTCAACAATGCTGCACTTCTTCACCACAGCAGCACTACAGTCCTACACCACTACAAAATTACAAAACTATGCAACTGTAAAACTGTAATACTACACCACAACACCTATACAGCCCTACATAGCTAAAACACTGCAGCGATAAAAATATCAAACTCCCCCTTACAAAACTATATCACTACAGCACTACACCGAAACAAAGCTAAACTGCTGCAGAATGTATTTTCATTCGTTCAACATTTATTTATCCAGGTTAGACTCACTGAGCCTCGATGACTCATTTACATTAGAAACCTGTTTTAAATAAAGAACAAAGATGAGGTGCAGACAACAGTTGACAATCATATAAAAGCATATAAAATGAAAGTGAATAAAATAAATGATGTAAAAAAAACAGCTACATTACGAAGTGATGTAAAATTCTAAAAACAGGAACATGTCTGTGTTGGTAGTAACACTTCCTTAAAAGTCTTCAGTTAATCCAAAATGTTTTAACTGGAGTTAGTAGGAGAGATCATTTCTCTCCAGTTTTAGCTTCTCTACATTGGTTCCTTGTCAAGTTCAGAATTTACTTCAAAATCTTACTTCTAACCTACAAAGCTCTCAAAAACCTAGCTCCATCTTATATTACAGATCTTATTGTTCCATATTTTCCTAACAGAGCACTTTGCTTTCAGACTGCAGGCTTACTTGTGGTGCCTAGAGTTTCCAAGAGCAGAATGGGAGGCAGATCTTTCAGTTCTCAGGCTCCTCTCTTGTGAAACCAACTTCCAGTTTCTGTCTGTGAGGCTGACACATTATCCAGTTTTAAGACTTTTCTTTTTGATGAATTCTATAATTAGTGTTGGCTTGTCATGCTATCTTAAGCTTAGACTACTAGAGGACAAATTGACCTAATTTCCTTAAATTAATTGTTAAAATTGAATAGTTTTTATTTGATCCTATTTTTATCTCAACATGTGATTCTTTGCCATTGTGTATCTGTTCCTCTCAAACCCAGCCAGTCGATGCAGATGACTGCTTGTCCTGAGCCTGGTTCTGCTAAAGATTTCTTCCTCACGAGGGAGTTTTTCCTTTCCACTGTCGCCTTCATGCTTGCTCAAGACGAGAGCTCTATGATGGAGTTAAATTCAAAGCAGTTTGCTCCTTAGATAAATAATGTTAAATTATTATTTTTAAATATGAATGTTTCTGTTCACTGCCCTGAGATGACTTCTGTTGTGACTTGGAGCTATATAAATAAACTGAATTGAATTTGAATTGAATTGAAATTGAATTGATTTTTGCACTGAACTTAACTGTTGTTTAAAATCCCTTAGTGGTCAATGTTAACAACTTCAGATAATTTTGCAAGGAATTACAGGTTATGGGAGCAAAGTAACAAAAGGCCCTTTTGCCAGAATGGAGTGTGAGAATGACAGACAGTTTGGTGCAGCATCTGTAGTATTGCGGACTCTGTGCCAGTCTGTTGTGGTGAAGAGGGAGCTTGCAGATATAGTCATTTGAAGTGAATTGCCTCTGCAGGGTAGCTGGACTCTCCCTTAGAAATAGGTGAGAAGTTCAGTTATCTGGGAGAGACTCAGAGTAGAACCACTGCTCCTCCACATTGAGAGGAGCCAGATGAGGTGGTCCGGCATTTGGTAAGGATGCTTCCTGGGCGCCTCCCTTGAAAGGTGCTTTGGGCATGTCCATCTTGGAGAAGACCCAGGCCACGCTGAAGAGACTACATCTCTCCGATTGCCTGGAAACACCTTGGAATCCTCCCAGAAGAGCTGGAGGGGTGGCTGTGGAAAGAGTTGTCTGGACCTCCCTGCTCAAGCTGCTGCCCCGAGACCTGACTTCAGAACAAGTGGAAGATAATTGATGGATGGATGGATGGATGGGTGGATGGATGGATGGACGGACGGACGGATGGATGGACGGACAGATGGACGGACAGATGGATGGATGGAAATTACACAGTTATTGTAATTGAATAAAGAGAACCAGGGGCTGTTGGTCTTCCGGCAGTGTTTTTCTGAGGTTGAGGCACATCTAAATTTACACGCGTTTTGTTTGCTTTATGTTATGTTGTATTAGGTCTGATGTGGTTCAGTTCATTGTTCAGGTTTAAACCATAAATGCTCAAGCAAACGAGAAAATGTTGTGTTCAAATGCCACCTGGGTTCAGGAACCAAATGGAATCATAGGGCAGCTGTGGCTGAGTGGTTAGAGCAGTCGTCCTCCAATGTGAGAGTTGGGTGTTCGATTCCACCAGCAGTCACATGCCGAAGTGTCTCTAGGCAAGACACTGAACGATGCCTCCGATGTTTGTCCCATCAGTGTATGAATGTGATAAAGCTCTGATTAGTCTCTTTAGATTGATTTGTTCAATTAGCTTTGTAGAGATCTAGAAGAGTGTTGTGTGCATGGGTAAATGAGGCACAGATTGAAGTGTAAAGTGTTTTGAATATCTTGATCAGATAGAAAGGAGTTATATAAATACAGCCCATTTACCATAATTCAGAGTATTTAGGTAAGTTTCAGCATTTTGTAGTTTGATATTGTGGACTAAAGAGAATTGTGTGACAGTAAACACATTCTCACAGCACGTCAAAAGTTTGTTTATACTGTATTTATGCACACTTCCATGCAACATGTGCTTTGATTCACCCCAACATGCATGTAGAACATGGACTACGCACCCATTTTGTACATGCACCGTTCACGCAGAAGGCCCCAGGACAGCAGAACAGCCAGAGTTAAGAGTCCTGACAAACTTTTTAAAGGCCTTTTCTACCTGGATTATTGAGCATGAATCAGGGTGTTTTTAAAGGGCTGTTTTTTTTTGCTGTTACATGTTTCAAAACCAGATGTAACATTTTTGGAAAAATCATTCCAATCACTGTATGATTGCAACTGAATTAAAAAATTTTTTTTTTTTTTCAAAAATTAGAAATTTAGAGATGGGCCTAAAATTACAAAGAGCAACAGAATCCAGATTGCTCCTCTGGATCAGAGGTTGTAGCACAACCTGTTTGAAAGCTGAAGGCACACAACCACCCATCAGTGAGGAGTTTATCAGCTCCATATTACACAGCCTGAAGGTGTTCAAATCCTTTGTAAAAAGATATGGAGGGATAGTATGAATGGGGCAGCACCATGAACACAGGTGATGAACTGTTGAACTCAGAATGGAGAGAGACTGACTCAAAATGATCATAAACAATCTAATATGTAAATGAGGTGGACGGATCAAAGGCTGAAAAATGAAAAACTTTTCACACAGCCTCGCTAATGGTTCAGTAAGAACAGATTTACATACTTGTGCTCAAACAGGCAAAAACATTTGCATGTGTACCTTCATACGAACAGTTATTGTTGGAGGCCTGTGACAACTGCCTGATTTCCTCCAGCAGGGAGGGGTTGGTCCTGGAGGAGCAATGACTGCTCTCCTCTTCATCTTCCTCTTCGGTTTCATCAGGATCTGGTGAATTCTCCATCATCTCAACTATCTCCTCAATTACCTAAAAAGGAAAATGAGAGAAAATGAAAAAGGCAAGTGGATGAGACAAAATCAGAGGAGAGGTAAGCAGGTGGTCCTTTATCAGAAGCAAGAAAATGCTAAGAGCCTCTTCTGCAGCAGAACACATCTTTATTGTCCATTATTGATGTCAGCACAGTCTACAGCAGCATGGAGCAGACATCTGTCGGAGCTGCTGGGTCCGGACAGCCCTGAATGGTAAATGGACTGTACTTATAAAGCCCCTTTCTATCTTATTAAGATACTCAAAGCGCTTTACAAAACAATCTGCGCCTCATCCAAAAAAGTTCTATCTGGTCCTCTGGACATTCTGTGCCTCATTTACCCATTCATACAGCACTCTACTAGATCTCTACAAAGCTAATTGAACAAATCATTCTAAAGAGATTAATCAGAGCTTTATCATATTCATACACCGATGGGACACACATTAGAGGCAATGAGGGGTTCAGTCAGTGTCTTGCCCAGGGACACTTCAACATGTGTGACTGCTGGTGGATTTGAACCCCCAACTCTTGCATTGGAGGACAACTGCTCTAACCACTCAGCCACAGCCTCCCAGGTAGGCATAGTGAACGTGAGACTTTTTATTCAACATTAATCCATTCTTTACCCACATTGTCCTTTCTGAGTTAAGTGCATTGCTGGTGTCCATATCCAGTGGGACAGGTCTCCAGTCCATCACAGGGACACATAGAGACAAACAACCATTCACTCTCTCTCTCTCCCTCTCTCTCTCTCTCTCTCTCTCTCTCTCTATATATATATATATATATATATATATATATATATATATATATATATCCATATACTGGTAGAACTGCTGCCTCTCAGCAAGCAGGTCCCTGGTTCAAATCCCAGTTCGGGGGCCTTTCTGGGTGGAGTTTGCATGTTCTCTCCGTGCATGCGTGGGTTTTCTCTGGGTACTCTGGTTTCCTCCCCCAGACCAAAAACATGCATATTAGGCTGATTGGTAACTCTAAATTGTCCCTAGGTGTGAGAGTGAATGGTTGTCTCGTTTGTCTCTATGTGGCCCTGTGATGGACTTGCAACCTGTCCAGGGTGTACCCAGCCTCTCGCACAGTGATTGCTGGACATGGGCACCGGCGACCCCCATGATCCAAAACGGAAGAAGCGGGTAAGAGATAATGGATGGATGGATGGATATTTATAATTTATTTATTGTTTATTTGATAGGGACAGATACAAGAAATAAGATCGGGACCAGCTCTTTACCCCCCACTAAGGTCCTTGAGTGGGACCAAGGCTTTTGCTCAGCCAGTCTACATGTGTTTCGTGGACTTGGAAAAAAACTTTGATCTTGTTCCATGAGTTTAGGATTGGGGGTCTGTTACTCCAGGACATTTAAATGGTGCAGGGTCTGCGTCACGTTGCCAACAGTCATTCAAACCACATCATGGTGACAGATTGTGCCAGGGCTGCCCGTTATCACTATTTTTTTTGCAACTTTTATGATTTCATGATTCATCAACTCAATCATCCCTTTGCCTTAAAGTTCATCTGGAAGTGTTCTTTCATAACAAACACAAACACATCAAGATTTATCAAAGTTCAGTGAGTTAGTCATTTGTGTTGGTTAAAGTTGATTCTATGTGGAGGACATTTTGAAATGGATTGACTCTGAAACGTGATTTGTTGTAAATATACGTCAAAAAATTACTTTCTGTGAGTTTTATAATTTTAATTTTTAATTTTTTTTTAATTATAGTTTTAATATCTGTTTTGTAGTTCATGAGATATTTTGCTAACAGAGTTGCCTCCAACAGTACACTGGTAAAGTTTTAGGCAAAGATCTGGCACAAAGAGTAGAACTTGGATGTGTTGTGAATTACCCTCAGCTACTACAACTCCAGATTTTAGATCAATATTTGTAAAACTGAATTTAGCCATTTCCGTTTATCTTTTGATGTCAGCTAGCTTAAATTATATTAACTTCAATAATTAATCAGTTGCAGATGTACAAACAGTTGTTAGGTTCCATAAATTTTGTCCAGTGATTCACGAGATATTTTGCTAAAAGATGCACACACACCCAGTGATTGTTACTGTCAACACATACGTATTTTTCATTAAAAATAAACAGATTTTTGGCTCAGCACCATCCTGAGTACAAAGAAAACTTTCATGTGAGTTTGTTTCGTGTTCCACACAAACCTGATCTGCCGTGATGAGAGGCTCCTCATTCAGGCTGTTGGCATTCTCATTCTTCTCATTCATCTCCTCCTCATCTTTTTCATGAATCTGCAGATTGGCAACACAAAAGTTTAATGAGAAGTTTAAAGTTACAGCAGGAAATCAAGAAATACTTTAACAAAAGCTTTTTGTTTTCTGGATGTAAATGTTTGTTGAGTGCTGCAGTTCTGCAGATTCACAGAACTTCTCACCACCAGAGGAACCAGAATGAGAAAAAACAAGTTGCTGAAGAATCAAACAAACGTTCTCCTAAAAGTCAAAAAAGTTCAATCTGGTTCTCTGGACATTCAAAAAAAAAAAAAAAAAAAAAAAAAAAAAAAAAAAAAAAAAAAAAAAAGCAAAAAAATCTAGAAACGTTTCGTCTCTCATCCAAGAGACTTCCTCAGTCTGAGGTGCTGTTTTCAGCTCAGTCTCTTAAATAGCACCTTCTCAGAGTGGATCAACCAGTTATAAACTAAACCAAACCAGTTATTAACCAAATATCTGGCGTCTGTACTCATCCAGTTGGCAGCTCAGAACACCACATACAGAACACCATGGACTTTGTGGATAAAGTGAGGGATGTCATCATGGAGACTGATGAAACAATGGTCTCTTTTGATGTCACATCACTCTTTATGCACATTCCTGTTGATGATACAGTAGAGGTGGTCAGTTTAAGATTAAAATCAGACACCACTCTGAGCAGCAGGACCACGCTTTCCACAGAACAACTGTGTCAACTCTTGAAACTGTGCCTGCAGTCAACCTACTTCACATATGGGGAGCAATATTATAGGCAGAAACATGGGTGTGCTATGGGGTCTCCAGTTTCTCCTATTGTTGCCAACCTGTACATGGAGGAGGTAGAAAAGAGAGCCTTGACGTCCTTTTCAGGGACACCACCAAGTCATTGGTTCAGGTATGTTGACGACACCTGGGTTAAAATTAAATCTCAGGAAGTCCAACATTTTACTGACCACATCAACTCTGTGGATAAATACATCAAGCTCACACGAGAAGATGTAAAGAATGGCAAGTTGGCTTTCTTGGATTGTGAGGTCTCAGTCTCTGATAGAGGACATTTGCAAACCGAGGTGTACCGCAAACCCACCCACACAGACCAGTATTTGCAGTTTGACTCCCATCACCCTTTGGAGCACAAGTTAGGAGTCATCAGGACTCTGTATCACAGAGCAGACAGCATGCCCACTAACTCGGGAGCCAGGCAGAAGGAGAAATCCTACACAAAACAGGCTCTAGAGCAATGTGGATATCCTAACTGGGCCTTCCTGAAAGCAGAGAAGAAACCCAAACAGGACTCCAGTCAGCCATTAGGTGAAAAGGAGGAACCCAGACCCAGACCAGTGGTCATTCCGTATGTTGAGGGAGTATCAGAGAAACTGAGACGTTTATTTTCTAAACATAACGTCCCATTGGCTTTTAAACCCCAAAATACATTACGGCAAAGACTGGTTCATCCCAAAGATCCAGTCCCCCGGCACAAACAGAGTAATATTGTGTATGCTGTTCAGTGTCAGGAGGGCTGTGATCAGTCTTACATCGGGGAAACTAAACAGCCACTGGCCAAAAGGATGGCCCAGCACAGAAGATCAACATCATCAGGCCAGGATTCTGCGGTCTACACTCATCTCCAGGCCAGCGGTCACTCTTTCAAGGATGAAGATGTTCACATCCTGGACAGAGAGGAACGATGGTTTGAGAGAAGAGTAAAGGAGGCCATCTTTGTGAAAAGAAATCGTCCATCATTAAACAGGGGTGGAGGCCTCCGGGTTCAACTGTCCCCCTTTTACAATGCTGTGATTGCTAGTATCACTCAGCCCTCTGTGAATAGTAAACAGCCATCAGTGTGCTAATGATCCATTGTTAGGCTGATGGTCCTTCTTGAGCATGTGATCAGCTGGTTTTGGTTGTCAGCAGCAAACTGGTTGATCCACTCTGAGAAGGTGCTATTTAAGAGAGTGAGCTGAAAACAGCACCTCAGACTGAGGAAGTCTCTTGGATGAGAGACGAAACGTTTCTATATTTTTTTTCTTTGTTTTTTTTCTTTTTTTTTGAATGTCCAGAGGACCAGATTGAACTTTTTTGATTTTTCTACCTGGATTATTGAGCATGCATCAGGATGTTCTCCTAAAAGGTTTCATCCTTTCCATCCTGTGATGCCTCTATAACACAATTCATGTATGATGCACGAAATAAAATGAAAAACTGATGACTGAAATATGAATTATCATGAATTGTCATGATTTGACCTGAGCGTTCCTTAAAACGTGCCAACAAAAAAGCTAAATTACAGCCTTTTATTGATGAAACTGCAGAAATCACATTTTGATTAAAATGCAATGAAATGCTGAATGACTGCTGAAATTAGCTGAAAAAGCTCAAATTGAGCTGTTTTAGCCAAATAAGGCTAAACACCAACTAAAGTTAAATAGTAGCTAAATACTAGCTAAAAGCAGCAAAATGCTTGTTAAACGTATCAAAACACTATGTAAAGCCAAAATAGCAAAAATCAAGCAAAAAGAACCTATTGGAATATAGAATATATAGAAGCAGAAAATAACTAAAATTGAGTTAAAAGAGTAATAGACTAGATAAAGGCTGTTTTGTATTTTCGAGCTAAAGAAACACAATACCAGCTAAAAGTAGCAAAAGGCTAGTTAAATGTATTAAAAGGCTAGCTAAAATGTTTTAAATAAAACATTAAAAAAAGAAAAAAAATTTAAACTTACAAATTTTAAACTGCTAGCTAAATTAGCAAAACATTAGCTAGAAGTTAAAATTAGCTAAGGCAAAATAAAAGTAGCAAAGGGTTGGCTAAAAGAAATTGGTCTAAAAAGCCTAGCAGCAGAATAGCAAGTAAAAAAAAAACTTAATTTAGCACAACAGTAGCTAAAACACAAAGTGGCATAAAAAGAAAAAAAAATGAGCTGATGCAGAATTAGACAAGAGCAATATATTTAAATTGGTAAATAAAGTGTTTATTATTTCAAATATTTTAAAATGTATAAAAGTTTTGGGACACCCCCCCCCCCCACCCCCCAAACACACACACACACAAAAGTTTACCCTCACATATCCTGGATGAACTGCATATTTTGAAATGTATTAACAAATAATAGAGAAGATGACGCTTGTGGTGACGCTGAGTGAACATTCACACAACAAAGACAACTCAGCAAACTAAAAGTGAGCAACGGGTACCTCCTGGTCAGAAAGGTTGCCGTTGCGTCCCTGAAAGTTTGGGCCTTCCCACGTGGAGATGTAGTTGTCAGTCAGGGCGTCCCACACACTACAACACAGGACGTTACAAGCTTTTAGAAAAGAAAAACAAGAAAACAGGCAGAAGTAGAAGTTTCTCTTTAAAAAATAAATCAGATGTTCTGCAGCCTGAAAGTCAATCAATATTTTCAAAAAAGAAAATCAATGAAAGCGTTCAAATAAATGAAAAAGCACAAATTATTGTTTGGCATGTGAATCCTTTGGACGAGGCTCCTCACATCATTGTCCTGTAGCTGCAGGTCTGAGCCAGTCATCTGAAAGGACAAACTGAGAAAGTCTCCTTTGTCTCTGTGTTCTTATTGTCTTTTGTTTCTTGTTTTGCACAGATGCTGCTGCCCTGCTCTCAGTGGCACCCTCCCACCCCCACCACCACCACCCTGTACACCCAACTGTGGACTCCATTCAGCAAAGAGCTTACCTCACCCATCATGCCTGCATACCACAGCTGCAGACAGCAGTCAAAGTCTTAAGAATGGCTTGCAGCAACTACCATGCAATTGTTGTTCAATCTTTTTATAACTTTTATTGACTTAGAGCCATTGTGCTGGCTGTTGTTTAGTTCTGGTGACCGTCTGGTATTGTGTAAACTCCAAAGTTAATTTGTTGTAAAGGCACAGGACATTCAATAATTACTTTCTAAAGGTGTAAAGAAAATCCATCCAGTAATTGACGAGAGGTTTGTGTTGTTAACAATTATGGCTCCATTAGGCAAAGATCTTGTGCAAAATGTAGCAGTTGATGTTGTTAATACCGCTCAGCTACAACCACATCAAATTTTAGACCAATATTTGTAAAATTGACCGAATTATAGTCCTTTTTGTAAGTTCTAAGGACTAATGGCCATCTCAAACTGGGTTGGCATCAAATTACATTGATATACCGTACGGTATATCAGTGGATTCATGCGTTCACACGGTTTCATATATCTGGATTTCTTTGTGTGTACTCTTGTTTTCTTGAGTTAAACATACACCATGTTTCAGTAGAAAATCCATGCAAGTTTTTATACATGAGGCTTCTGGTGTCGTTCTGAGTGGAATTTGCATGGGTTTTGTCGGGGTTTCATCTCACAGTCCAAAACATGCATGTTTAGGCCTTCAGGACCAGGCTAATTTTGCAAAATTGATCTATGATCTCAATCAGATTTGCCAAGTTAAATAAATATTGTTTATTAAAATGTTGATGTAGACCCAATTATTGGTTTCTGAAAATTTCCTTAAAAGCTATTCAGTGGTACATGAGATGTTCTATTTCGTATAGGCTTCGCCCTTCAAGGCTATCGCTAGTGGGTTTATCCCTTCGCGCGCTACGCAGCACTGAAAACTTTAGTCCGTGTCAACCGGCTGTGTGGGCCCCACCCCCGGTCTGTATAAATTACAGTGAGACCGGGCAATCGGCTCCAATTTTTTCTTCAGCCAGCTAGCTAGCACTGTCAGAAGAACGAAGAAGGAAAAGATGACCGGCACAACTTTTGCTAAGGATGTCTAGGTCTCCGCCACGCCAACCTCCTGCTGTCCTGGTGAGCTCTTCCTCCCCGAGGAGAAGCAAAGATGAGTAGCTTTGTTCAAGTTAAGTGCTAAGGAGTGTTTTTCCGTGGCGGGCCGCTACTCGCTGGACAATGCCATCGCCTTTTCTAACATGTTTTTTTCCTTGCGGTGAATCGGATGATTCCCTTGAAAAAGGCGTTGTTGGCAGCAGATCCGCTGAGTGTTTGTCCGTGGCGGGCTGCTACTCGCTGGACAACACCATCGCCTTTTCTAACGTTTTTCCTCGCGGTGAATCGGATGATTCCCTCATAAAAGGCGATGTGGGCAGCAGCTCCGCAGAGTCTTTTTATGTGGCGGGACACTATCCACGGTACGACGCCACCTGTTTTCTTTGAGGCAGAGTCACACAGTGAATCGAATGTTTCCTCAGAGAAAGGCGATGCTGGAAACAACGTCGCTGCCCCTTCCGTCCTAGAGAGCATAGTGACAGAAGAGGAGCAGCCGAACGGATGCTCAGCCACCTCGGGTCTTCCCACGTCGGCGACCATACCGCTCCCAGTCTTCGGCGCCCTCCTCTCGGAGCTGCCCGGCATAATCCAGGAGGCTGCTAACACAAAGGGACTTTCTGTCCCTCGCCTCCCTCTGCCCTGATCGTCGCCCTGATCCCATCTGGCCTTGCCGTCCAGCTGTGACGTCACACTGGAACAAGGCTGCAGCTGGGCCCGGCAAGCTGAAGACATCCGTCTTCACCTTCGCCTCCATCTCCAGAGTGGAGGGTTTTACCGATCTGTGTTTTCCCTCAGTTTCCCCCCCTGGAGCCAAGCCTGGCAGAGGCGCTTTGGGCAAAAGCTTCCAGGATGGACCGGTAGCCTATCCCTCCAGGGAAGCATGACCAGAGGTGACAAAGCTCTCCAACTGAGCTCACTAGTGCACATCCCAGGCAGTCACAGCGAACAACAATGTCACACTGCTGGCCTACAGCATCTCTAATGCCCCTTTTCCACTGTCACGGCGCGGGTCGGATATTTCCGGCTTGACGCGCATTTGAGGTCTTTCCACTGTTCCTGTGACCGGCTCGCCTCGCTAAATTCTGGCCCAGCTTCTCAAGGGGTCCGAGCAAGCCGCGCCGTGACGTCAGAAACAATGTCGGTCACTGATCGGTCTGTGGAGTCTTTCCTTTTTTTTTTTTTTGAGCTCAGTTTAAGTGTAGAAACATTGTGAAGTGTTTCAATGAACTTATCATCATCGCTCAATTTTTTTTTAAAGAAAGAGAAGAAAGAAGAATAAATAAATGATAAAAGAGAGGAAGATAAAACGAGAGACCACCATGACAAAACAACATGCACAGCACAATGCCACCCACAATATCACCATGAAACATTTGACATCGCACAAGGAATCATCTAGCTTCCACCACTACCCAACCTAGCATGCATCTGTCAAAGCACCTGAATCCAAAAACCTGCGCAAGCACGCCCGCCACCACCAGATTTCTCCAAAAGAATGCCCAATAGTGGACGCGGGGGCCCACAGACCCGCCCCCCCCAGGACACAATGGCAACATAGGGAGGACCGGAGCCACAGACACACAGCGGCCCACAGGCCCGGAGCCCCAAGAGTCTCCCAACAGGGAGAACCGCACCCCACCAGAGAGGAGCAGAGGAAAGAACCGGGTGACCCCAGCCACCACAATGCAGAGCCTCCAGGAAGCTGCAGCGACGAGCCCACAGGCCCGGCCAGCGACCCATGCCCCCCCCAAGTAGATCCGGCCATGGACACCGAGCCCCAAGCCCCGAGGCCATACCACCCCCAGCAGAGCCCCGACAGAGCCAGGGCACCCAGGCCCCGCCAGGCAGCAACCAGGGCGGACCGACGTGCACCTCACCACCCAGCCCAGACACCGAGAGCCACCAATGCACCGGCGGCAAGGGGGTCCCCCGCCAAAGGGGGGCACGACCGGGGGGAGTGGGCCCCACACCAAACGTGGGGCCCAAATTGATCCAAGAGAGGGGGGACCACCAAAAACCCAACCTGAGCAACCAACAGGCACACACAGATAGCCCGACAGAATCTCTGTCGGGCCGACCGCATGCACCATCTACCTGACAGCGACCACAGGCCGGCCCCAGCCCAAGGGGCAGAGCAGCAGGGAGCCGCAGCTGAGGAGGGCCGGCTCTCACATCAAGAGCTCCGCACCATAGGCCCGGAGACGCCCCAGCACACCACCCATGCACCCCCCCCACACACACAGCACCCCCACTGCAAATGCCACACAGGAAGACCAGCCAGTGCTCGGATGAGGCGAAGCCATGCCCCCAACCGCCGCCCTACACCACCAATGACCACACGTACACTACCATAGCCGACCCCCCGCCGAAAGCCGGCAGCCACCCCGGTCAAAGTGCCGGCCATCGCAACCAGGAACCTAGATTAAAAGAATCGAAACAGCCCAGGAGGAACCGAAGCACCGGCCCCTACACTGACCACCCCCAAGGCCCAAAGCCCACCCACAGCCCAGACCCCAACAATGCACCCCCCCTCCATCCCCGACCCCTAGTGTCACACGGAGAAAGGAGGTGTTTGTGAAAGGAAAAAAAAAAAAAATCTATATATGCATAAATAAATTATGAACAGACCCACTTCCTCCTCCTCCCACTCGAATATGGTGTTGATGCATGTTGTTATACAGTGCGTTTAAAATGGGGGGATGAGGTGGCGACCGACATAGACCCACCTCTTGCCCAGAGAGCAGGCGGCGCCCGTTCACCCCTCATCTCCGCCCAGAACCCTAAATGTCTACATGCTACATATGAGAGTGGGCACAGGTCCGGGGAGGTGGAAATGGTAGTACATCCCACCACCTAAGTGCGATCATGTGCCCAC
>NC_056511.1:27615988-27639746 GCF_014905685.2 Nematolebias whitei | reverse complement strand
AAAACCAATTAAACGATGTCTCAACATCGACAAAAACAGTGACTAAGCAACCAGTTAAACAACGTTTCAACATTGACAAAAGCAGTGATTAAGCAACTAGAAAACGACGTTTCGGTGCGCCACTCACTCTGAATGTCAGATTTGATCATGTTATCGCGTCTGGTAGCATTATCCTAACTGGCGTCACCCCCCTTCGGTCATGGGAGACCGCGAACACGGGTGAGGACGTCGCTCCATGAGCTAAAGTTAGGTTGTCCTTGAGTAGTTTTAACTGTTTGCGCAGCTGAAAGAGGACTTTTAGGTCTGGATCGGAATCCAGTTTGACTTTCGATGGAGTGTATTTGTCCGGGTCAGTCAGATACAGTATCATCGATTTAATTGCAGGATCATCCAACTTCTGAAGTTGGATGATGTCTGGGTCAGGTGAAATTGACTTTTCATATTTTAAAAGAACTTGGCGGTTTGTCTCTTTCTTCATCAGATGTCAGAGCGTCGGCTTGGGCGACCACCTGTTCAATCTGTGATGAGACTGTTAAGGGTTCTCGCTCCTTGGGGAGCTCCAACGAATCCTTTTTTGAGTCGTCGGACCTGTCTATGGGTAAGACACCATAGGTTTGAGGTCCTTGGTCGACGTCATTGGTTGAGAAAAGAGCGATGGCCTGTGATGGTTTCGTGAAACATACTGGCCCAGCTTCTTGACTCGGTACCAGGTTATCTGGGAGTCCTCCCAGAACTGGAATGCCTAGTTCAAAATCATGAAGGTCAGGTTCTGAGTTTTCAGTTTGCGATGACTCGTCATCGTTTGTGTGTGAGTTTACCCCCCCTTCGTCCGATGAGGGGTTGTTGGAGGCAATAACAGCAATGTCTTGGTGTGTTTCCCCGACATCTGTAATGTTGTCATTCGCGCCGTCAGAGTTAGTAGCGATCGCATCACTACATAGTGCTCCTGGTTGGGTTCCCATTTCAGCGTGTATCAAAGTGTCTAAAAACCTTTGTATTTCCTCTGTCTCTTCCGAGCTCAGAGGTTTAGGGCCTTGTTCCTGGGACCTTTGTGATTTTATCGCCTCGGCACGTTTCATCCGAGGTGGGTGGCGGCTAGGTACGTCTTTTGGGGGTTCCTCTTCGGATTTCCCCTGATAATATGGGTCCTCTTGGATCCCATATTCTTGCGTCCTACGCATGTCCCATATACGATAATCACGTTCATCCTCTGAGAGAGGAGCTTTTTTGTCCCAGCGTGCACCTTCAGGATGTGGTTTGTTAGTTTGAACAGACTGTTTTCTCTCAACTTTCTTAGGAAGAGGCGGCGAGGCGCGTCGTCCTTCTAGTTCAAGAGGGAGGGGTTTAACCTTTACACTAGGAAACACTTCTATGGGCGTCTTAGCATGAGAACGTACCTCAAACACATTCACAGCACACTGTTTAATCTCATTTATGGATTTTTCTCTGAAATTTGCCATAATTTGTACTGACATGCGTATGTCAGTGTGGAGATTTTTGATGAAAACAAATTTAAAATTTTCTTCTTCCTCCATTCCGGTTTCATTTCTGTAACCAAAATAAGCTTGGAAGATTCTTTTGTAATAAACTTTTGGATGTTCAGCTTTACCCTGCGTGACCTTTTCTGCGGCTGGGTATCCAGCTGGTCCTGTGCAAGAGTCGTACTCTCTGATCAAAGCTTCACACAGAAGGTTGTAATCCCTTCTCGTTGCATCAGGTAGACGCTCGATGAAGGTAAACACCTCTCTGTCTGAAGTGAGCCGTATCAGACTGATCTTATCCTCTACCGTAGCATTAGGATAAGATCTCAATCTGAACTCCAGATCTCTGAGGTACGCTTTTGTTCCAGATGAGCCCATCGGTCCAGGTACAAAGCGTTGTACATATTTTGGAGATTTTTTGCAAATCATCCATTGAAGGAGAAGATATCAATGGTCTCACATGCGTGGTCGGTAGTGGGGGTGTTACTCTGCCCGTTTGTGTAGGTGTTTGGATGGGTCTAAAAGCACTGGGTGAGTAAAAAGGTCGTTGAGGTTTTGGTGTATTACCCCGACTCTGTTCAGGGTCTGGTTTGGATTCCAGATCACCTTGCCCCTCTTCATTACCTTTATCTGTTGCTGCTTTTAGTTTCTCCTCACAATTTTTTAAATGTTCCTGGGACGTTTGGTAATCACTTTGTAAACGCATATGTAGCTGTTGTAAATTGTGTTTATTTATTCTGCATTCTTCCAGCTCCATTTTTGCGAGCTACAACTCTTTTTGTAGCTGTTCATTGTCTGAGCACGCAGCTTCGTATTGACGGACTTTTTCACTAATCTTCTCATAAGATTGTGTTTGTAATGACGCCTTCATTTCTGAGAGCTCCCTCTCATGTGTTTCAGACATCCAGACAAGGCGTTCCGACCGTTCATCCAATTCTGCTTTTAGAAGCAGAGAGATTTTTGCTAACCGTTCCTGGCTATGCTTTTTACTCTCTGTGACTAATGTTCCTGCTGCCAGACTTTTCAACTCTTCATGTCTTTGAATTTCATCGAGTTGTTCTAATTGCTGTATTTGCGTGCCAATAAGTGGAGTTGTTAAAATATGTAAGGCCCCCAAAATGATATCATCATTTGTTTGGGAGTCTAAAGGATGCCCTTCTCCTTCTTCGTCTGCCATTTTTCTTCTATTTAAAAATTAAATAGGAGAATTTAATGTTTTAGGTTTTTTCAAAATAAATAAAATCAGAAAAGTCTCTTTGTCTGATATATTTACTTTTATTTAGTGATTTATTAATTAAACGTGCATTATCTTTTTAGCAAATGAGTAAACTTTTTTTTCAACTCTGTGAATATCTGTAACTGTTTCTATTTTTAAAAAGTTTCTAACTTTTATTTTGTACCTTTTATAAGGGATTACCAGTGAATAAAGTCTTTTGGTAAATGCCTCTTTGCATAAATACCTTAATAACTTTTAAATGCAAGATAACAGTGATTATTCAGCTTTGAGGAACGTTTATTAACTCAAAAATGCCTTTAAAAAAAAGAAAATACGTTCAATTTCACTAAAATAACCTAAAAAGCGAAGTGAAACCTGTGTTCTCAAGTTTCTCCAGAAGATGGCAGCACAACCTTATTAATTTTAACTCAGACACTGTTAGTGTTGTCCAGTAGGGGAGCTATAACTTCCTGTGGCGTCCGGTCGTTAGCTGTTAGCTTAAAATTAGCATCGGCTAGACTCGGTTAAAACCAACATTTCTGAACGGATTTTTTACACAAACGTGGCAAAATTTTAGCAATTAGACTTTGAAGACTAACACAACGCATCAGAATACAGCTTTTAAAGCGTTTTTGAACTTTAAAAAGCAGATTTTATTTCCCTATGAAAACGAGTTTCATTTCCGGGTCACGTGACTGAAATCACCAATGACAGAGCGGCATGGGGGTGAGAGGAAATGACGTAGGCACGTCATTCACTTTCTCAGCAAATCAGAGCGCCCCACAGCAGCAAATCCAACCAATCACGAAGCGTTTTTCCAACTAGCATGTTAGATTAGCCTGAAATAAGTTCGTCAACTTTTTGTCTTTTAAACTGTCAAAATGCACTTTTTCTGTTAAAAACTGTAACGAATCAATTCTGAGTTGCACGGAGTCTGCTACTCCGGTCTCAAAACGTCTTTCTAGCTATTTAAACAACTCGTCCGAACCTTTTCAGAACAGAGCCGGTACCAGGACCACGTCTGGACCGCCTTTAAACAGAATAAAGCGTTTCCACACAAACCCAGCTTTTAGTTACCATAACAGGCGTACAATTTCAGCTTTCATAAAGACTCAAATGACACTATTTCAGCTTTCATAACATCGCCAGCGTAACACAGCGTAAACATGCAGAGCCAAGCTCCAAGCGGCGCAGCTCCAGCACGCTGCGTTCAAGCACAGCTGACAAACTGTTATTTTTCTTCATGCCAACATGTAAAATCAATCTTTACACGAATACACAGTCATTTATGAACACGTAGCGGGCCACCAAATGTAGTATGAACAGTATGCTGAGATATATTCATACATTTACGGGTTCTTCATTTTTCTGACTGTGTAGCATGCGTGCATTGAATTTAACAGAAATGTAACGAGAGACGTTATTTATCTTTGACCCATCAAAATGAATGCGGTCATTTATTTACAGAATCAAAGTTTAACATCAAACATTTACATTAATTTGGCAAAATATGAAAACAATAACATGGCTAGTTTCACAGGAAGTGGGAACAATACGGAGATTGTTGTCACTTTTCAGCAGAACAGCAGACATCAATCACACGGCGGTGATTGAGAAACTTTGCTTCAGACATTTCTAAAATATCTGTAATGATTTTAGGAGAAAGGAGAGTTTAAGATGGAAAATGGAGATTTATCTTACAGAGAGATGTGTGAGGGAATTTATCTGTTTGACCAGAACGTGCACGCTCCTTCAGATCTCAGCTTGGCCACGGTACGCTTGGTCGAAATAGAACTTTTACCTGGTTGATGATAGATCAGGTCGGCGTGAAGTCCTTCTTTTGACTCTTTCAGCGTCTCCGTTGAGAACAGCTAAAATACTTTTAGGAGTCGTGTGAGGTTATCCAAACAGAAGTTATAATTCCCAAAATCGTCTCTGGATTCTGGATTCCAATAGAAGCATCCTGGACGCCTGCGTTAGCATCCAAGAACTCTGAACTCTTTAACTCTCTTCAGAGAGTTAAAGTCTGGAACTCTCCTCCAGGAAAAACTTTCAAGCTCTGAAAAACTCCACTCGTTGAACTGGAAAGTCGCCACATTTAAATGGGTTCGACTTCCGGGTCATTTGAGAGCTTTTTGATTGGTCGATGGACCAGAACAGAGGTGTGGTTTGTGATGTAAGGTGTTATGGAAAGTCAAGGATCGTTTAAAACAGACAGAAAGATTATTGGAGAAAACCAGTCTCAGTGGCGTCTCTTCTCCTAGTATCTGCTGTAAAAGTTAAACATGACATTTCTTTTCAGTAAACTTTTTAGTTGACCGAAGCCTGAACTTTGACACACACTTACAAACTTGCTCATTGAAGACAGAAAAATCAAGAAATGCATATTACCCTGATTTCTTCTTTGAATGAGGAATAAAAATCATTACTTACTGTTTATGTAAATAAAAATGAGTAGTTCTCTTCACAAGCTGTAAACATTGTTTGAACTAACACAATTTGATTATCAAACATTTGTAAAATAGTAATGATCATAGAGAATTGTCATTTCTACTTGATTAATTCAAGAAAGAAAGTCTCAGGATGGGTCAAACTGTATTTCTGGATGCAGATCAATGAAATAACAGTTTCTGTCCATCTGGTCAGATTTGACATCAGGTCAAGTTCACTACAGTAGGAATTCTAATACACTTGTTGACATTTCAATCCTATTGTTATTAAGGTTAAATTTATTTTTGGTTATAGATTTAATTTGTTGATATTCTAAAAATTTATTCTTATCAATCCCATATTGTGTAATTAATCTGTTAAATGGGATGTAGTCCACTTCTTCATATATATGTTCCAAATATTCAATTCCTTTACACCTCCAACCTGGGAAGTTTATCATCTTATTCTGTTGTAGGATGTCAGGGTTGTTCCAGATGGGTGTACGTTTACATGGGATTAGTGAAGACTCTGTCATTTTAAAAAACTCCCACCAAGCTGTCAGAGAGGAGCTGATATTGATGCTTTTAAAGCATTCCTGTCGTTTTATGTTTGAGCTAATGAATGGAAGGTCTGAGATCATTATATTATTGCAAAGTGTCTGTTCTACGTCTAGCCAGGGTTCATCAAGGGGTGTGTGTTTTATCCATTTTGAGATGTATTCTAGCCTGTTGGCTAGAAAATAAAAATAAAAGTTGGGTAATTCTAGTCCTCCTTTATCTTTGGATTTCTGTAGTGTTTTTAATCTAATACGAGGGCATTTATCTTTCCACAGAAATTTAGAAATTTTAGAAATAGAGGAGTCCAGGGATCTAAACCAGTCAGATGATGTGGAGTCTTTCCAAACAACCCGATCCACCATTTTTTCTCTACCGCTTGCCATTAGCGATAACACGAGGAGCGTATCTTTTAGTATTTTGAAGCTATATAAAAACAATAATATCAAAGCTGTGGTCAAATGCAGAAGTGCAGGTGTTGTTCTGCTTGGTGGCCGACGAAAAAAGTCAAAGCGAGCTAGATGGAGGATTGGAGGGTGGTTTGGACATGACTACTGCTCTACTTGAACCATTTATAGAAGATGGTGAGTGTTTTCTAACTTTAAACATATTTTAAGTTACTCATCCCATCGATTCTGAACATATTTTTAACTAACAAAAGAGGCTGACGCCATAATAGGACAACGTCGGTGCTACGATGCTAAGCTAATTTGCATAAATGCTAACTGTCCTCCGGTCCCGTTTCTCACTGTATTTTATCCAGAACGTATTTGAGCGCGTGACGGTTCATCTCTAAACTCCACATTAAACCCTCCAAGCCTCCCGGCTCCTGCTCCTGCTCCTGCTCCATCAGAGGAGTCTGCACCTGACAGAGTTCCATCAGAGGAGTCTGCACCTGACAGGTCTCCATCACAGCCCAGCTGCACCTCACAGAGCAGCACAACGCTGCAGCTTCTGTGCTCGGTAAGAACAGATGCAACATGTTCCTTATTTGTGCCGATAAGGACTTGATTTATTTTATTTTTAAAGTAAAAAAAAAAAAAAAAAGTTGAATAAATACTGAATTGGGATGAAATTATATACTTTGTACACAGGGTCCCAGTTACAGACAACAAAATGTAAAAGAAAAACAGTAATAAGATCTAAGATATGAATTAAGAAAAATATCAACTAAAAAACATCTACTAATAATACACTAAGCACTAATAGCAGTAAACAAACAAAACAATACGTCAAACAGCAACATGAACTAGAGTTTGTGCAGCCTTATGAATATATAACACTGTGAAGAATCACATCATGTTGCTGCTGATCAGTTTCATGTTGCTGCTGATCAGTTTCATGTTGCTGCTGATCTGTTTCATGTTGCTGTGGTCATGCATGCTCGTCTGTTCACACAGACTCATGTCTGTGCTGCTGTTCGACGTATTGTATTTAATGTTTTTATGCTATTAGTGCTTATCATATTTTTAGTTGATGTTTTTCTTAGTTCATATCTTAGATCTTATTACTGTTTTTCTTTTATATTTTATTGTTGGATGTAACTGGGACCCTGTGAACATAATTTTGATCCACCACACGTACCACATGAGGTGCGAATGACAAAGAATATCTGCATCTGTATAATACTTTCTGATTCATATATCCATTATTATTATTTTCATTATTTTTAAATCAATTTATTTTTCATTTTCTTATTTGATCAGTTTCTTATTATTAATATATCTATTAAAGCTTTTAGCGGCACCTTTCTTTGTTTTCTGCATTTATTCAAAAACAGTATGTAGCTTGAATTAACCACCTTTTTCTTCTTTCTAGTGAAGAGAAAGAGAAAAGAGTCCAGTAAAGAAAAGTCTTATTTCATCACTGAATGAACATGAAGAACTGAACCGGACACAGCAGGAACAACACTTGTGTCTTCTTCTGGATGAAGCCCGTGAGACGAGGGACAGACAGATAGACAATCATTAGTTGGATGCAGTGATTTTTATTTTTCTACATTTTTCACTTCTTACTTTTCCTATTAAACAATTTTTTTCTTAAGTGGTGTCCTTGAACATTAAATTTCCTAAACAAATTTTACAATGTTAAGTTCATATAGTGTTTGTTTAAATTCATACTGGAAGTTGAGAAGAATTTCCAATTGCATTTGATCTTTAATGGATCCTAAGAAAAGATTACCAGAATCTGCTCAACTGTTATTATGTTATAAATGTTTTAGTTCTAGGATGAAGTGAGACAAAAACAGTCAAAAATTCAGAAAAGACAATTATCAGTGATCATTTATCAGTTATCATTTATCAGTTATCAGCCGTACAACTGTGGCCCGAGAGATTCAGCTGAAAGTCCTGGTGCACCTTTTATTTGAACCTGCAGAGATTTGAACAGCTCATCTGAAGCAAACAGGCAGGTGTTCACATGAACTGACCACTCCTGCTGTGTTTGATGGTCTCCTCCTTCGCCATCCGTCCATCCATCCATCATCCATCCATCCATCCATCCATCCATCCATCCATCCATCATCTTCTGCTTCAGGGTTGTGGGAGCAGCATCTTCACCAGGGAGGCACAACATCAACAGCCTCCTCTTCAACTCTTCTAGGACCCCATGGTGTTCACAGACCAACTATTTATTAAGTACTATCCTGATGCTTCTCAATAATTCAGGTAGAAAAATCTAAAAAGTTAAGTCTGGTCCTCTGGACATTCACAAAACAAACAATACAGTTTATAATAAATAAACAATAAATGTTTTTTGTTTGTTTTGTTTTTTGAATGTCCAGAGGACCAGACTTAACTTTTTTAGATTAATAAGTAATAAATTTATGTTTTTAAATTTAATGAAAGACAAATCTTTAAAATTCAAGGACAAAATTTAACCTAATTGTTTTCAAGTCTGTATCTTCTTGTAAAAGCAGTTTCAAAGATTGCAACACAGTGTGATGTTTTGTAATTTTAACATGAACCTTGTGCATATATGTAAATAATAAAAGTGAAGATATTTTTAATACATCTTTATTGTAAAAACCTATACTAAAATGAAAAACACATGGATTTAAAGCTGGCAGGAAGGCAGTAAGGTAGGATTATGAATCAGGTTTAAAAGTTGTAGCTCATGAGGTACTCCATTAGAGCATGACATCTCTTCCACAACATGTGACAAAACCTTCAGGGTGTTCTTCTTCTAATACGTTTAGTGGTGGCTAGTAAGTAGCTTAAGGGAGCACTACCGCCACCAGGTGGTAAGACGAGTTGGATTCTAGTCCCCGCCTACAGAACCGGTCCAGAAATGTACATGGAAACGCAACAGACCCGAACCGATCTGAACCAATCCGAACTGATCTGATCCGCACTGTGACAGTGGAAAAGAGGCATAAGAGGCTGGAGGAAGCAGACCTGCTGGAGGAGACAAAGAGCTCTTTCTGTAAAGCCACTGACGTCATCTTAAACATGTGCGCCACCTCTACGGTCTGCCTGTCCCGCATCGCCGCCTGGATGACCATGATCCAGAGGACCACCTGGCTCCGCCTCTCTCCATCCTTGTCCAAGAGGCTGCAGAAAGACCTGCTAGAGGGCTCCATCACCCGAGAGGCGCTGTTCGGGGCCAACTTCAGGACCATCCTTGAGAAATCGCAGAGGTCCGAAGAGGTCTCCGAGACTGTACACCATCTGGTGATGTCACAGTCCTCCTCCCACTCCTCCGGCCGCTGGAGGGACCGCCTTGGCCAGCAACAGCAGCAGAGGCACTCCACAGCTGCAGCAGCGACTTCACGCTCCTCTCCTCCGCCAGCCCCCTCCACCAGGGAACAGCTCCTTGAGGGGAATGTGTGTGATTTTGATGATGTATGTTTTGAAATAAAACAGAAACATCTCTTAAAGTTAAGTTTCAGCTGATGCCAGCCTGACTGTCAGATCAACTGATCTCACAGCTGCCTCTCTTCACACATTCCCCACACAGAACAAGCCAGTAACCTCTAAATGGCGTTTTAAAAGGCACTGCATTTCGGTAAATATCACAAAACACTCGTCTGCCATGTCAGCTAAAATTATGTTTTTTTAGCAGACCAAGTTCGGTAAAATCCCTTGCTCTCAGCCAGAGCCCATTTTTATTTTCTGCCCACTGACCGTGCAGCGGGAGTAAACGTGTTTCTCCACGACAGTTGCAGCCTCCACGAAACGGCGTTTCACTCAGAAAGTGCTCACGCCTCCTCTCAGTGCGCGCCGTGTTCACCTCAGCTCTAATGTGAGACCACAGCCTGGGCTCAGCACAGAGGCACACATACAGCATTTTTCTGTCCGAGCCCACCTTGGGTTCCCCCAGAAGAATCTCTGGAGTGGGTGATGGCAGTAAGGATTTTTAGTCTGGTTGACGTCCATGAGAAACATGACACAACACAAAATGCATGCCCGCTCTCTGAACGTTACTCAGAGTGGCAGCGAGTGTGTTCCCTGGACAGGTGGACGAACCGTCTGATCAGCAGGGGTTTCACGCTGCAGTTCGCAGCTCAACTCCCACCGTTCAGAAGGATTATAGAGACGGTTCTGTCTTCTCCAGAACAGAGCTCGTCTCTCCAGTCAGAAGTTCAGGAATTCCTGATGAAAACGTGATTTCCAGAGTTCCCAACGGAGAGGAAAATACGGGATTATCTTTGTGCCCCCATCGGTGAGAACCGATCTGAATCACTGGGGAAACCCCTTCATTCTGTCAGAGGGAGTTCCCATCAGCAGGTTTCCCCAGAGATTGCCAACAGGCAGCTTCCCTGGGACAACAAACAGCAGGGCTCACGGGGGAGAAGATTAAAAAAATGACGGTTTGCGGAGGATGTATGTAATGATGGCACGATTTTTAAAATAAAACATGATCATTTAAAGATTAAAGTGTCTGATTTTAGCCTGTCTGTCAGCTCGAATGACCTAACAGCGGCTTCTCTTCAGTCATCCGCCACACAAAACAAGCCGGTGTCCTTAAAACAGGTTTTTCAGAATCACCGCAGCTCTAAGATAAACAAGAGACACTCGCATGACACAACGGCCGAAAGTGAATGTGGCCCGCAGAACAAGTCCAGTGGAATAACTCGCTCTCAGCCTGAGCTGCACGCTTTTCACCACAGCGGTGTCAAACACGCGCTCCCACGACGCCAGCAGCCTTCACCCAAACGGCGCTGCGTTGATGAAGGCGTGCACACCTCTCCCCAGCACACGCCGGCTCGCATCAGCATGAATGTGAGACCGCAGAACGAGTCTAGTGGGAAACCTCACTCTCAGCAGGAGCTGCATGCTTCCCACCGCAGCGGTGTTAAACGTAAGCTCCCGCGGCACCGGCAGCTTTCACCCAAACAGCGCTGCGTTGATGAAGGCATGCACACCTCTCTTCAACACACGCCGGTTCACATCGACATGAATGTGAACCTGCAGCCTGAGCGCGGCATAGAGGCGTGCTCATAACCCTTTCGAGAAAGCCTCGCCTCGGGTCACGCGGAGCACACTTACGCGACGCATGACGGCGGTCGAGGCTGTAAACTGGCTGACGTCCATAAGAAACGACGCACCACATAAATGTGCGCCCACTCTACAAACGTTACGCGGAGTGGCAGCGGACCTGCTCTCTAGACAGATGGATGAGCTGTCTGATCAACAAGGGTTATACGCTACAATTTGCAGCTCAACCCCCTCCGTTCGGAGGAGTTTTAGAGACGGTTCTGTCATCACCAGACCAGGTCTCTTCCCTAAATGCAGAAGTCCAGGAACTTCTGGTAATTCCAGAGTTCCCGATGGAGAGGAAAACACGGGGTTTTACTCACATTACTTCTTGGTTCCAAAACAGACTGGAGGAACGAGACCCATTTTGAACTTGTCAGTTTTCAACAAGGCGATCGTGGACAGACCGTTTAACATGTTGACAACCAAACAACTGTTGGACAACAACCAGAGAAATGATTGGTTTATCTCCATCGATCTGAAACACGCCTACTTCCACATACGATCATCCCAAAGCACAGAAAGTCCCTGCGCTTCTCCTTTCAAGGGATTCAGTATCAGTACAACAGGCTACCGTTCGGTTATTCCCTCACGCCTCGAACATTCTCAAAGTGTGTGGAGACGGACCTGCAACCGTTACACAGAGCAGGGATGAGAATTTTGTTTTACCTAGATGACCTGTTACTGCTGTTGCGCTCCAGACAGGAAGCAGCGGCGCAGACTCAGGTGCTGATGTCACACCTGCTAAATCTGGGCTTCGCCATAAATTGGGAAAAAAGTTCGATTTTCCTGGCCCAGATGATTGTTTGTCTGGGAGTGGAGCTAAACTCAACCACCATGAGGGCTCATTTATAACAGATGAGAATCGACACTCAAAGTCCAGCTCCGCCACGTAAGACCTGGCAGAGTAGTAACAGCCATTTCTGCCATGAAGCTGTTAGGAACGATGTCGTCAGCTCACACAGTGGTTCCGCTGGGCTTACTCCACATGCGACACCTCCAGAGATGGTTTGCTCGTCTGCGTGTGGATCCGGTAAAGCAAAAGAGAAGGATGATTGCTGTACCTCTCTCCGTGAGAACAGACCTCCAACACTGGGAAAAAACCCTGGTTCTGTCAGAGGGAGGCCCCATCAGCAGACCTACGTCACACAGGTCAGTCTTCACAGACGCGTCCCTGTCAGGTTGGCGGGGGGGCATGCCTATCACAAGCTGCAGGGGCGCTGTGGCCACCTCACACAACAGCTCATATAAATGTTCTGGAATGTCGCATGGTTCTGAATGTGATTCATCACTTTGCCTCTGTGCTTCAGAATCAACATGTTTTGATTCACACAGACAAGGTGTGACAACAAGGTTACTGCTGCATACATAAACCAGCAGGGGTGTGTGCGCTCAGCCCAAATGTTACACATTGCGAGACAATTACTGTGTTGGGCACACCAAAATCTGCTCTCCATAAGAGCAGTGTACATCCTCGGTGTTCTGAACAAGGGAGCAGATGTGATGTCCAGGGGCGGTCGGCGTCACGGGGACTGGACCCTCCACCCCGATCTGATGGCTCAGATGTGGCAGAAATTTGGCAAAGTGGCTGTAGACCTGTTTGCGACACGGGAGAACGCTCAGTGTCAACTATGGTTCTCACTGAGCCCGCGGGATGAACTACCGCTAGGGGTGGACGCGTTTGCTCACAGCCCATGGCCCAAAACGCTTCTTTATGCGTCCCCCCCCCCACTTCCTCTGACATTACGGTTTCTAAACCGAGTTCAGGAGGAGGGATTGAGGGATTAACAGCTCTCCTGGTGGCTCCCGTGTGCGTGAACGCACCATGGTTCCCGGTTCTATGACGCCTGTTATCAGGACGCCCATGGAAACTGCTGTGGAGGGAGGACGCTTTCCTCCAGGCAGGAGGAACGATCAGGAGTTACCCAGAAATAGGCCAGCACCTTTGGGTCTAGCTGCTGAGCGGATCCGCTTAGAGAGGATGGGTCTCCCTCAAGATGTAGTGCGCACAATCCAGGATTCACGTGCTGCATCTACCACAGCGCTGTACACATCAAAGTGGACAGCTTTTCAGCGCTGATGTATAGAGAAAGGTGTAGAGGCCACTTCATGTCCACTAGGTGGCGTGCTGTCCTTTATGCAGCAGCTGATGGACAGAAATCTGGCGTTCAGCATGAATAAAACATATGCTGCAGCCATCTCTTCCTGTCACAAAGGTTTCAGGGACAGAACAGCTTTAAATCATCCACTGATGAATCGTTTTTTAAAAGGTGTACATAGACACAGGCCTGTTTCACGCCCACTTGCTCCACAGTGGGATTTAATGCTGGTTCTGCGAGTCCTGATCAAAGCTCCATTTGAGCCACTGAATCAGGTTCCAATTAAATTCTTGTCTCTTAAAACAGCCCTGCTGCTGGCTTTAACATCCGCTAAGAGGGTGAGTGATTTATCTGCCCTCTCTGTCGCTCCGTCATGTCTCAGAATTCAGGCTGACGGCAGCTCAGCTGATCTGAGACCTAACCCAGTGTTCATGCCTAAAAACATCACAAGCTCTTTTAAATCAAGAGCGATTTTGCTGTGATGGTCCCCCCCCCTCCCCCCCCCAAAATCAGAAGAAGAAACGTCTTTCCATCTTCACCGTCCTGTGCGGGCGTTGACATGCTACATAGCACGCACAGCCACAATGCGTCAGACTCAACATTTGTTTGTGCATTATAGAGATGCATCTGCAGGTCGCCCGTTATCCACCCAGCGCCTGTCACACTGGCTGTGTGAGGCCATTTCTGAAGCCTACAGAACATCAGATTTAGAGCCTCCTGATAACCTCAGGGCATACTCGACCAGGGGTATTGCATCTTTGACTGCCTTGCATAATGGTATGACAATGCAAGATATTTGCACTGCGGCCACGTGGTCAACACCCTGCTCATTTATTCGCTTTTCTCTACGTGATGTGACGGCTCGTTCCATGACACATTCTGTCCTTAGTGTTTTAACAGAATGAATATTGTTGTTTCATGGAACCTCGTTTAAACTCATATCTGACTGCATGCATTTACAGTGTGAGATGTTATCAGTCACAAGTTGTGACTGTTGTTCTTGTTCTATTGTCACTAATCAGTTCATGACTATTGTTACCAATCAGTTCATTTGATTAATAATCAGTTATCTTGTTATTATTAATCTGTTCATATTGATCAGCCGTGAATCTGTTTGGGTGTCACTGGCTCCTAAATGGCTGAAAAAAAAAGCTATTTGGCAGCCGATTACCAGCTCTTAACATAATTTATACGGACCGGGTGGGGCCCACACAACAGGTGGGCGTTGACTATATTTTTCAGTGTGATGTGCTGCATGACAGGATAAATCCCACTAGCGACAGCTCTTAAAGGGCTACGCCTATACTCATAGAATCTGGGGTCAAAGTACGTAACCAATGTTTTTGTGTGAGTGAAACGCTGCTTGGGAGGAGGACAGATTTGGCAGGTCTGTTTAAACCTCCATTAGGACTTTTTTTTAGGTGAAGTATTTTTCTGAATCTAAAAATCTTTTTGTTTTCTGGATTAGAACCCTAAGTGAAACACCAGATCAATTGCTAGTAATTGATCTAGAAGACTGTGTTTCAGGAAGCAAAAGTAGGCCCGCTGGAGGAATTTTCATTTAAACCATTCACAAATATACTGTATTAATAAAAAAAGAATAACTAACAATCATGGGAAACTGCAAAAGTAAATCATCTTCGGAGGTAGAGAAAGAAATAAAAATTAGAAGATCAATTAAAATGTGCTAAAGTATGACAGAGTCCCACTTAAGAAGAGAACAGATTAATAAGGCTAAAGCAGAACGAAAAACTGAATAAGAAACCAAAACTAAACAAAAACAAAAACTGCTGCTTTGTTTGTCAGACCAAAAGATAATACATAATACATTGTGGTACCCACTAAACATAGGAATAGCGCTAAATATTTTGTGTCTTTTTCATCTGTAGAATAAGAGTTTGCAGATCATCATGATTTAACCTTGACTGATAACTGGACTTTGAGCATGGACTTTGTTGTTTGTTGTTGAATTGTGGAATTGTGGAAATGAAAACATTGATACCAGTTTATTTTGTTCATCAGTTTTATTTTATTTAATTTTCAATTTTATTATCACTCTTATTATTCATTTACTTTATATCACACTCTCTTAAGCTTATCTAAACTGTAGCAGTTGCATCAGTGTGTGAAGCTTTTTAACTTCCGTTTCTCACAGACTGCCGGTACGGAACCCCAGCTCCAGAACCGGTCACACGGACCACAAACGTATTGTCTGTTTTTACCCTGATAAGATTGACAATGACCACAAATGTACTGTCTGTTTTTACCCTGATAAGATTGCAAATGAGCGCCTGTTATGTCAAAGCATGTTACGTGTGAAGGTGTATAAATGAAGCTGTACTGTTCATGTTTTTTCAGAACACACAGAACTCACTGAGCCACGTTTTTGTTTCATGTGTTCTCCCTTCTGCAGAAGAGAAATAAACTTTGCTATGTGTTTTTAACAAAAGTTCTCAGTCTTCTAAATTTTATTGAACAACAAGTTTGATAAAACTCCACAATTTGGTGTCACAAATAGCTTCCTTGGCTGGTCCGTCCGCTCGGTGGACTCAGGACGGGGGTTGATCACCAGGAATCGCAGGATTCTTCCCTAAACCTCTATTAGGTTTTTGAGAGCGAGGGGACGTTCTGGTTTTCCATCGGGAGGATTCGACCTCGACAGAATCCGAACCAGACTGAGACAAAAAAAAACAACTACTTAAGGTAAACTGAAAAACTTATTAATATAAAACAAAGTAGGTTTTAAAAATAAAACCGAGGTAGATTTGTATAACACAAATTGAGGTAGGTCCTGATAAGGGAATGAGAAATAAATAGTGGATAATTAAACAAGGAAGCACCAGGAAAAAATAAACAAAAATGGGTGCAGGGAAAAGCAAAGAAGAGGATTATATTCCTTGCGGTCCAGAGGCGGACCATATGCGTAGATTACATGGAGATCCGTGTCTCAGTTTTATTTCACAGTGGCATTCTAAATTTAATTTTCCACAAAATGGTTCTTTTGACCCCAAGAAATTCAAAAATTAGAAGAACAATTGTTAAAACAAAAACTAAAAATGTGTAATATGAAGAAAATACCACAGGACATGTTTTTTGCAATGTACAATCATGAGCAAGTGTTTAAATTATGGAAAAACCAGGCCAAATCCCTAACACAAAAAAGAGCGTCTAAAATGTACCAGATGACTCAAAAAGTTGAAAAGGCGACCAAATTGGCTCTTAAAAAATGAGACAATGACAAATTCACAAAAAATATTAACAGAAAATAAAGAGAAATCGCTTAAGGACAAATTAAATGTGTCTTTCTCTTCTTCTCCTCTCTGTCAACATAAACCAGAGTCCTGTGGACCTCTGTCTCCCACGGCACAGCTGTACCCCTCTCTGGTTGGTTTCACTGACCCACCATCGTACGCCCCACCTGTAACGGCAAAGAAAAAGAAGGAAAAATCACAAAAACTACCCATTAAAGGTCAAGCTCAGCTGTTCCCACCACAAAAAACCCACTTGGGCCCTCGACTCTGATGATGATTTTCAAGGATATGCACCAGCATCTGATTCAGAGGAAGAAGATGCTGAAACCCCACCAGTGTCCTCGCTGAAGACCCCAGCTGATACTAAAGGTCCTGTCGCTGGAACCAGTACTAAAGTCGTCACAAGACAAATGGGAAAAATTAAGGCCCTTGAAGAAAAGGCTGAAACTATAAAAAAGGAAATTGACGACATTAAACAGCAAGGCCTAAAAAAAAAAAACGCTGATCATCATTATCTGGCCTTCCCCAAGCTGCTGATGGAGTGGACGATCCTGAAGACCTGCTCACCAACCCAATGCTGGAGGTTGGAGGACCGACTGGCCCCCAACTGGTGTACTGTACATGGCCAAAGGCGACCCTGATCGAGATGGCGAGCCAGCACTTGCCTGACCTGGCACAAGGAGGAGCTGCTGTAGCTGCTGCTATGATAAATATGATAGAAGTGGTCCGGCCCACATTAGCTGAACTCAAAATGATACTGGCTTCTGTATATGGGATTGCGTTCATCAGCACCATCGGAATCCAACTATTTGATGTACGTGATGGACATCGAATTGTCAACGTCCAGGCAGATCACAAGAACAACCAACAGTTCTTCACACACGTGGAAAGGATCACAGAACACATCACTGCAGCATATCCTCAGCCCCCAAGCTTCACCACCATCACAGACACTGTTCAAAGACCAGATGAAGGCCCACAAGACTATGCTAACAGACTGCTGCCCATCTTCAGAACCCACTCTGGTATTCCCATCGATAATGATGACTGGTGAGAAGCCCCTCAAGCAACGTCTTTTGAGATTATTTTCTGCCAATCTCTGATGACTGGACTTCTCCCACCTATCCGCAAAGCTGTTCAATCCACCTACATTGGGTGTAAAACTGGTGTCCGGCTGAATGAGCTCCTCAGACACGCCAGGCACGCCTGGGATCAGCACACAGCTGACCAAACCTCCACCAGAAGAAAAACCAGAGACAAACTGAAGAGGCTCAGCTCACACTGCTACAAGCAGTGACACATATGACACTAAATACAGCTGCTGCCCAACTACCTCAACCACTAACACCCCAGCAGCAACCTGTCCAGCCTTATCAACACTAGAATGACCCAGCTGGACCTCGTCCTTGTTTCCTGTGTGGAAGTCTCAACCACTGGGTCCGAAACTGCCCCCACAAAAGAAATCAGTGGCGTGGAAGAGGACGCCCACCGTTCCAATCAAGACCACAAGACCAGAGATACTAACAGTTCGGGCCAAACCAAACACACCCACAAAATGAACAGACTTTTTACCCAAGCCCACACCGACGCGGTGGACGTGGCTTTGGGCATCCAGGGGGCAGAGGCCGGAGAGGAGGTTACTCCACCTGACTAGTGCCGGGAGACCAGGACCCAGGACTCCGAACTGCGAGTATCAGCACACACACACCTGTTTTTCCATCAGACACAGGCGGGATCATTCCAACATATTACAAATACACTCAGTCAGCGTATCTGAAGTTACCTATGTTGACAGTGTTAGTTCAAGACAAACCAATTAAATTTCTTGTTGACTCAGGAGCGACACAATCACTGATTATGAAAAAATGTTTTCCTGACGCTCCTCTCTCAGGCAAAATAGTACATTCTACAGGAGCGCCCGGTCAGGCTGTTCCTGAAGCTGTTACAGCCCCACTAAAAACTAGTGATCCTTTTGATCACATTACACATGACCATGAATTTCTGCTGTCAGCCTCTTGCCCAGTTAATCTGCTGGCCAGGGACTTGATACTGAAATTCAGATTAACTCTCAGCTGTGGCACTGAAGGCCTGCTTGTCTCAAAACAAGCAGACAACCCAGAGACTCTTGTCTCTCTTACATCAGATTTATTGTATGTTTTTGAATGGCTCCTGCTGGATCCTACTCAACAGCAGTCTCTCCTTCAAATGGCCAGAGACAGACTTCCACCCACAACTTGTTTCATGTCTGAACAACGTCTACACTGCACTGCTCGTGTGACTTCAGATCCTGCTGACCAACTAGGAGACTCATTTTTGATGACCCCTGAGACACAACTGACCACATCGTCCCTCTGTTGGACCTCAGACTCTTGTTTTGTCTCAATAACACTCAAAGACAACATGACTCCTCAGACGTTGTATTTTACTACAGCAGACTCTTTCCCTCACATTTCTCTGGCAAAACCACCTGACCAGCAGTGGCGTTCTTTGGGTTCCTTAGCACTAAAAGCCCACCAGACTTCAGACTGGGAACCCCATGATAGCTTTTTCTATTCACCCTCTCTCAACATTTACAGACAAGATTTTTGTCACCTGCTGACTGTACATCCCACAAAAGAAGTGACTGACAATAACAAATGACTAACAATGTCCACCTTGTCTCAGGACGACCCAGAATTGGCAGCAGTCCCAACACATCTATGGGCACAGACTAAATATGATGTAGGACTCATAAAAGTCCAAGAACCCATTCAAATTACACTTAAATCCTCATATCGACCCAAAATCCCTCAGTACCCCCTAAAACCTGACGCAGAAAGAGGCATTACTCCTGATTTTCACTCTTTGCTTAAAGCCGGAGTAATTATTCACTGTCCATCTTCCCCTGTCAGGACTCCTATTTTTTCAGTGAAAAAGATCAGACCTCAGCCCCCTGATGAATGGCGTTTTGTTCAGGACCTTAGAGCCGTGAACTCTGTGGTGCAAGAACGTGCTCCCTTTGTTCCAAATCCTTATGTAATTTTGTCACAAATCCCATCTGGCTTCACCCATTTTTCCATTACTGACCTGGCCAACGCCTTCTTTAGCGTGTCCGTACATCCAGACAGCCAATTTTGGTTTGCTTTTTAATT
Source organism: Nematolebias whitei (assembly GCF_014905685.2). Lineage (NCBI taxonomy): Eukaryota > Metazoa > Chordata > Actinopteri > Cyprinodontiformes > Rivulidae > Nematolebias > Nematolebias whitei. The sequence continues at coordinate 27,620,107 of NC_056511.1, read as the reverse complement.
TCAAGGAAAGTCTTACACTTTCACCCACCTGTGTCAAGGTTACTGTGAGTCACCCACCATTTTCCACCAAGTGCTAAATGACAGTTTAGTAAGTTTCTCACTTCCTTCTGATTGTGTATTGTTACAATATGTTGATGATCTTCTGCTAGCCACTCCTTCAGAGCAGTCATGCAGAGAAAACACTGTCCATCTGCTTCACTATTTAGCAGACCAGGGCCACAAGGACTCGTAGTCTAAACTGCAGTTTGTGCAAACCACTGTGACATTTTTGGGCCATCGAATCTCAGCAGCAGATAGGGAAATTGCAGACACTCGCGTTAAAGCAATAGTGAAACTGCCACTTCCCGAGACTAAGAAACAGTTGATGGCCTTTTTGGACTTTATGGTTATTGCAGGCATTTTATACCTAACTATGCTGAAATGGAGACTCCTCTACGTGTCATCTGTCATGAAAAAGGCCTAATGATGAGCTCTAAATTGACATGGTCTAATGAGGCACTGCAGGCCTTTGAAGCGCTGAAAAAACAACTGCAGCAAGCCCCCACTCTTGGCATTCCAGATCCCACAAGACCTTTTATTCAGGCTGTGGATGAGCGCGGTGGCTGTATGACTTCTGTATTGCTACAAAAACATGGCGACAGATTGAAACTGGTCGACTTTTTTTCTGCCAAATTGGACTCTGTAGCAACAGGCCTGCCCCTCTGTTTGCGTGCTGTGGCAGCTGCTGACAAAGCAGTCCTAGCTAACAGAGACATTGTGGGGTATTCTGATCTGACCCTCATCATGCCCCACTCTGTCACACAAATTTTAAATGAACAAAAAACTGCACACCTCTCAACAGCTCGATGGCTGAGATACCACACCACACTATTGGACATGCCTAACATTACTATACAACGTTGTAATGTTTTAAACCCAGCCACACTCCTGCCAACAGTTGAAGAAGGCACCCCACATGACTGTATGGCTGAGTTGGAAATTGTTTGCACCCCTAGGCCTGACTTAAAACAACACCCTCTGGACAGTTCAGACTGGGACCTGTTTGTTGATAGCTCTGCATCACGTGACCCAGTTACGGGCCATATTAGAAGTGTTTATGCTGTTGTAACACACACTCACACAATTGAAGCTGGTCCATTGTCATCATGTTCTGCACAGGCCTGTGAGCTGATTGCCCTCACACGTGCTTGTGTTTTGTCTGAAGGGAAAAATGTAAATATTTACACTGACAGCAGGTATACATTTGGTGTTGTTCATGATTTTGGTGCACTGTGGAAACAAAGACAGTTCCAATGCTCTGATGTACAACCCATACTGAACCACAAGCTTGTAGCTGACGTTCTTCCATTACTCTTCCCACAAATGTGGCTGTTATTAAATGTGCAGCTCACACCTCCAACACAGATTTTGTGTCTAGGGGAAATGCACTGGCTGGCAAAGCTGCAAAATAAGCTGCCTGTGCTCAACCACAACCCACTCTCACTATGACTCTGACTTCCTCTTTACCTTTTTCTGTCACTGACATGCAGAAATTCGCCACCGCCAATGAGAAGGCTGAATGGAAGAAACGCGGCTGCATTTTTTCTGAAAACATGGGTTGGCTCTAACCAAAACCCATGTCTGCCTAAGCATTTTTTTTCCCTCTTTTGCAGTGTTGACCCATGCTTTGGATCATGTGTCAAAGGGAGGGATGTTGAGACAGATTAATGCTGATTGGTTTACTGTAAATTTTCTAAAACAGCTACTTCCCAGTATGCCTTGTGTGTGCAACTCACAATGTCTCCAAAACAGCAAAAACATCAGCACCAGGTGCTCACAGAACTGTTACAGCACCATTTCAACATCTGATGATTGATTTCATTGAACTAACACCAGTCCAAAACAAAAAATACTGTCTGGTAATAGTGGACATGTTCTCCAAATGGGTTGAAGCATTTCCCACCAAACATGTCACAGCAAATACAGTTGCAAAAATTCTCCTACAGGAGGTGGTCTCAAGATGGGATATTCCATAACAAATCTCCAGTAATAATGGACCACATTTTGCAAATCAGATACTTGAAAAAGTATCAACCAAACTGAACTTTGACCTGACCAAACACTGTGCGTACCACCCACAGAGCGGAGGCGCAGTGGAAAGAGAAAACGGGACATTAAAAAACAAACTGACAAAAATCTGTGACGAGACAAAACTCAACTGGTTTACATGCTTACCCATCGCACTGATGTACATACGCATGCGTAGAAGGGCTAAACATAACCTTAGCCCTTTTGAAATCTTGTTTGCAACCCCACCCAACCTGGGAGTGGGACCCACAACTAACCCGACTAATGACCTGAAACACTGTGACCATAACATGCTAACCTATTGCAATGAACTAACAAATAAGTTAAGGTCCCTGAGATCCCAGGTCCAATGAGGGCTCACAGGCCCAGCGCAGGAACAGTTGCATGCCATAACCCCAGGAGATTTTGTTATGATTCAATCTTTCAGAAGGAAAAGGTGGAACTCCCCCAGGTGGACAGAACCGTTCCAGGTGCTGTTAACAACCCACACAGCTGTCAAGGTGGCTGAGCGAGCTACCTGGATCCACACATCCCACTGTAAGCTGTTCAGAGGGACCAATCCACCATCAGAGGGAGGACCAGAAGAAGCCAAATCCCCATAAGTTCACTCAGTGCCATCGGGCAGCTGAGGCAGCAGCTTATTTTAGACTTTGAGTCTAAATAAGCTAGGACAGCTCACTCGCTAGGTTCTTCCCAAACCTAGGCGAGGCAGCTCACTCACTGGGTCTCAAACCCAGGTGAGGCGGCATCCCCCCCAGGTTACCAAAACAGCCCCTGTTTTGCTGCACCTCATCCATTGATCCATAAGGAACTCTCCACCCTCCATCAAAACTCTCTGCCCCTCTACAACCTACCAACTACCCCCATAAAGAACTCTCCACTCTTCATTAGGGGTTGAATAAGTATATAATTTTTAAACTCGGCATTAACATAATAAAACCCGAGTAGAACTCGAGTATTTGATGACGTCATAGATCTCAAGTTACAAAAATAAATAAATAAATAAAACCGCCAAAAAAGGTAATTATTTACAAAAAAAAAAAAGACGAACAAAACATTGGGAGCGTATATTATGCTCCTACCATTTATCATACTGCAAATAAGTCACAGGAAAACAAAACTATCAGTTATTATTATTAAACTACAAACGTGAAGAAACATGCAGCATGTAAAAAACGAAACTTAAACCGAAACTGGTTCTGGTGGATTGGACTCGGTGTTACACCATACTCTGTGACCTGCAACAGTGCAACACCACCCCCTACAGTCATACAGTGGTCACATAATATGACGTCACTACGGATACTTAACGTAACATTTTTAACCTCGATAGATGTCCTAGCAATCGATATGTAGATTACTCGAGTACTCTGTTAATGCCCTACTCTTCATCAGACTTTTTACAGGCTCTCCCCCAGGAAAAGACACTGCAAAAATGGGCCTACTACAACATCCATGGAAAACCACCTTGGCAATGGGTGGGGTAACTGTTCTCACATGTGGGATCATTTTCTTGTGTGAACACTTTTGTTTACTACCAGGTGAAGGACCATGTGTGAAAAACCCTGGTAAAAAAAGAGAAATACAAAAACTAACATGTAAAGATTGGAAAGTAGGTGCCAAAATTGACTATGAAGTAAACACCACCACCTCATTTCAGTTCGACCTATGTGATGTAATTGATTGTGGTACCTACAAACAATACTATCAAATCCAAAAAAGTTCAATCTGGTCCTCTGGACATTCAAAAAAAAAAAAAAAAAAAAAGCAAAAGTCTCTCATCTAAGAGACTTCCTCAGTCTGAGGTGCTGTTTTCAGCTCAGTCTCTTAAATAGCACCTTCTCAGAGTGGATCAACCAGTTTGCTGCTGACAACCAAAACCAGCTGATCACATGCTCAAGAAGGACCATCAGCCTAACAATGGATCATTAGCACACTGATGGCTGTTTACTATTCACAGAGGGCTGAGTGATACTAGCAATCACAGCAATCACCTGATCACACAAATGATCCATTGTTAGGCTGATGGTCCTTCTTGAGCATGTGATCAGC
>NC_056511.1:27591450-27615888 GCF_014905685.2 Nematolebias whitei | reverse complement strand
AATGATCCATTGTTAGGCTGATGGTCCTTCTTGAGCATGTGATCAGCTGGTTTTGGTTGTCAGCAGCAAACTGGTTGATCCACTCTGAGAAGGTGCTATTTAAGAGACTGAGCTGAAAACAGCACCTCAGACTGAGGAAGTCTCTTGGATGAGAGACGAAACGTTTCTATATTTTTTTTGCTTTGTTTTTTTTGTTTGTTTGTTTGTTTGTTTTTTGAATGTCCAGAGGACCAGATTGAACTTTTTTGGATTTTTCTACCTGGATTATTGAGCATGCATCAGAATACTATCAAAGCACTGATCTCTAATTGTGTTTAGACCGTAGAATGACATCAGCTGCCTACCCCAACTGCAACGCTAAATCACCTATGTTCTACCAATTCCCCAAACCTCGTACTTGGCGCCCAGTCTGCCCATGGGAAACCACAACTCACTACACTGGGTTATGGACACCTTCTCGCGCTTATTTAGATGATGACACCAAATTATGGTGGGATAAAGTTAAGTTACAAAGAGATTACGACCCAACCGGTAACCCTGTAACCTTATCCTTAACTAATTTGCAAGGACCCCAAAACATTTTGTAGCAACTAACGACCAAAATCTAACTCATTACACCTTTATGATTCGTGCAGATGTTAGTGGTGAAGACCCGATGGGGTTCATCACAATTAAGTTTAACCCCCCTGCTAAAACTCCTGATATAGGAAACCCAACCACCCCTATTCTTAGCGGTTCTCCAACACTTGCACCCGATGACAGGCTATGGGGAAATGACATACCAGTTGTATCAGTAGATTATACAAAATTAAAACCTGAACAGCTGATAAAACGCGCCACTGGACATGGAGATGACAACATATGGCTCTGATGGCTGGTAGAAGCCGCAAGAGAAGCCCAGCTGAGCAACTATGTTGCCTGCGCTGCGGCCAGACCTAAACTAGTTACCCAACCGGCCCTACTGTTTCCTGAGGATGCATGGGGATATAAATGCATGCTAAATTTGACTAGACAAGAACCAGTACAAGACTGCACCACGCTGACTGATATATACCCACCAATTCACAATAAAACACATCCAGGACCCTTTAGGCCAAACCGTATCATTAATGGGTATCATTGTTTTAACTTTACCACAAGAAACCCCACAGTGAACTATGGGGAAATCAACCATGAATGGTGCAACATCACTGAAAAGGTAGACACTAGTGATGAAGAAAAATAAACCATTGGCACGTGGGCACGAGCGGGCCTATGGTGGCCAGAGATTGTCAGTAAAAATTCCTATAAACACCAAAGGACTCTGTGCTTTAGTTCGCCTTGCAGCCCCACTTACAGGACATCAATTAACCCAACACAAAAGTAGAAGAAGACGAGACACCGACTTTGACCTTTTTGCAAACTCTTAAACCTACATCAACGCCATTGGGGTTCCACAAGGAGTCCCAGATGAGTACAAATTGGCTGACCCAGTAGCAGCAGGGTTCGAAAAGCTGCCTATTATAGGAGCCATTTTTCCTGTTACAACCAACAAAAACGTAGCCAGAATAAATTTTGTCCATTATAATGTTTTGCGCCTAACCAACCTAACTCGTGATGCCATTGAAGGCCTGTCTGACCAATTACGTCCCACTTTTAAAATGGCGATTCAAAATAGGATGGTTCTAGACATGTTATTAGCAGAGAAGGGAGGCGTGTGCTCCATGATTGGTGAACAATGTTGTACCTTTATACCAAATAATACAGCACCAGATGGTAAAGTAACCAGAGCCCTAAAAGGTCTGAATGACCTATCTCAACAAATGCAGGATGCCTCTAGGATTAACAATCCAATTTCTGATTGGTTCAACAAAATGTTTGGCTGGTGGAAGGGCATAATCATGTCCCTGATTATCTCCATAGGAGTTTGTTTAGCCATTCTAATAATTTGTGGTTGCTGTTGTATACCTTGTATTCGCTCATTGTCCACACGTCTGATCTCGACTGCCCTCACTCCTGAATGCCTGGCAGAAACCTATGCCCTGTTACATAACAATGTCAATCCCGACTCCAATAAGTGTAACCCACCCACCCACTCTACTGTTTTTGTCCTGACCAACAAGAAGACAACCATTATGTAAATATTTTGTTTTATTATGATTTTGCTTTTCACAATTTTGTCATTTTATTTTTATGATTTCTTTTACTTTTTGCTTGCTCTCATTTACAGGGTCTGTCTCCCAAAAAAACAGCCTTAGCAAATTTCTAACTGATGTTTATGATAGCCATATGTTAAACCATACTCCGTATGACACATGTGCCTTGAAGGTTCTGTTAATCAGTGTCTATATCTCTATCTGTACATATTCGTGTTATTGTTGTTCCTATGGGAACAAAAGGGAGGAATTGTGGAATTGTGGAAATGAAAACATTGATACCAGTTTATTTTGTTCATCAATTTTATTTTTATTTCATTTTCAATTTTATTATCATTCTTATTATTCATTTACTTTATATCACACTCTCTTAAGCTTATCTAAACTGCAGCAGTTGCATCAGTGTGTGAAGCTTTTTAACTTCCGTTTCTCACAGACTGCCGGTACGGAACCCCAGCTCCAGAACCGGTCACACGGACCACAAACGTATTGTCTGTTTTTACCCTGATAAGATTGCAAATGAGTGCCTGTTGTGTCAAAGCATGTTACGTGTGAAGGTGTATAAATGAAGCCGTACTGCTCATGTTTTTTCAGAACACACAGAACTCACTGAGCTGCACTTTCGTTTCATGTGTTCTCCCTTCTGCAGAAGAGAAATAAACTTTGCTACGTGTTTTTAACAAAAGTTCTCAGTCTTCTAAATTTTATTGAACAACAAGTTTGATAAAACTCCACAGACTGATAACTGTTCGCTACTTACTTGTGTTTCTGATTTTAAAAAGTTTTTCTTCAACTTTATTTTTGTTTTGTTGTTAACATACATGTGTTGTGACCAGAGTTATAAAGTCTAGTTGACTTTCTTTAGTTTTATTAAATAAAATCACAAGGTCAGTTTTGAGTAGTCCCAGAGCTGTTTTCTGACCGCAGCCGGCTCTGTGTCTAAAGGAGCCGACTGACACACACACACACACACACACACACAAGCACACGCCGCGCTGCACTAAAACATACTAAAATGTGATAAATCGTAACAGTTTAATAATTATAAACAGTATTTATGTTTGTGTGAGAGATATACTGAAGCTTTGAGTTACATGAAGCTCGCTGAAAGTTATGTTATCCAAATTTAGAATAATGATAAACATTGCATGCTACTAAAGTTGAAAAATGAATGCAACAGAGTTATTTTATTTTGTTTATTTGGCAACGCAAATTATATGTGACACAAACACTGATAATTAAGTTAAACCCACTATTAAAACAAGTTAACTAAACTGTAGACTGCATTACTGAACTGGACTCGGCCCTGTTTTCGTCATGGAATCTAGTCCTGGAATCTGCTTTCATAGATCTGATCTATGAAAGGAGCTGAAACATGGAGTAGGATTGACCCTTAAAATGTGAGACAACTGAAGAAGTTAACCAGTAAACAGAAATACCTGCTCCAGTTGCAGAAATCTTACAGAAACTGACAATCCCTCATCTGTAGTGACTGCAGGTTGAACAAGACAATGTGAAGTTAAAGGCAACATCCTTTGTCCCAAGGCCAGTTTAAGTATCATTAATATTTTTCTTTTATGAATCGATTGTAACTATTTTCACATTTTTCAACAACCAAAATGGATTTTGTTTTTAAATGTTATGGCTATTTAATGTTATGGTTATTAAAAAAACAAACAAACAAAAAATAACATTTAGCCCTCCCCACTGCCCAGTTATGTTGCTCTTATTTTGAAATGTAACCGGAAGTTCTGTGTTAAGAGAGGCAGAAAAAGAAGTTATGGAGACGCCGCTAATGTTGAACCGGTTAACACCATAGACATAATATGCCTGTGGTTAACACAATCTGACAGTACCACACATCTCATTAAACAAACCCCACAATGCGCGATGGAAAGATGTGGGTTACAAAATACAACATGCCATGTCCTGTACAGACTACGGTCCCCTGGAGGATGGATAAGTCTGACTTAAAGGGACTACAAAAAATTGTGGTCAACCAGCCATCAAACCAAAAAATTACCCATGGTCTTTGCCATGTGTCAACAGGAGGGAGGTATTTATCATATAGAAGCATTTTCATAAATAAATTAAAAAATATATATAAAAAAATTCTATAAAGCTGTACAAGCAACTGAAATTACAGCACTTATATGTACATATGTACATATGTTGGCAGAAGTGTACACAGACAACCAGTACACTGCTGACCTCTACTGGCAGACCAGTAACACATGCCACACTCCTTGCTCAGTAATTCAAAGCCCCTCTAAGCTTGTTGTTTGTAAATGTATAGCTTACACAAAAGGAACTGACCCTGTATCAAATGCAGTGGTGGAGAAAGTACTCCAACACTGTACTTAAGTAAAAGTACAGACAAAATGTACTCTAGTAAAAGTAGAAGTATCACATTAACATTTTTACTTAAGTAAAAGTAAATAAGTACTTGCCTTTAAATACTTAAAGTATTAAAAGTAAAAGTACTTGCTGAATGTATTAATGCAATGGTCTACAATATTGCTAAGTGTGCCTACCATATGTATATTTTATGTAATACATTAATAGTGTTGAACCATTTTAATGAACAATGCTACAGATAATACATGTTTTTATTGTGTTTACTCTGTGACAGAGTTCACACTTGGACATATGATTCTGTGCGTCAGAATTTCAGGGATGGCATGCAGAGGTAAATGCCATTAATCAAAATAAGAAAGAGGAATGATTATACCTTTGAAAGTTTTTACTCAACACAAAGTGGACATTGCAAATATTGTTTAGTCATGGTAGACTTTCTCAAAATGGGTTGAAATTGCCCCATCCAAACATGCAGATGCACTAACTGTAGCAAAAGCTACTTGTAAATCCATTATTCCTACACATGGTGTCACACAAACCATTTACAGTGACAGTTGTCCACATTTTGTAAATCAGGTCATACAGAGCATGGCCTCACAATTAGGACTAACTTTTAAAAAAACATTATGTCCACCACCCGCAAAGTACAGGGTTTGTAGAAACAATATATGGAACGATTAAGAGCAGACTTAGAAAATGCATAGAGATTACAGGTCAAGCCTGGCCTGAATACTTAGACCTAGTGAAACTCTATATGATAATAACTCTAAAATCAAATGGATTGACTCCCTTTGAGATCATCCATGGCAGGCCTTATTGTCTACCTCTGTTCTCTCCAGATCTAGAGAAAGCAGAAGAGGAACAAACATTAGCAGATTATATGATCAAAACACTGAAAGAAAAAACAGTGTTAAAGACAAATTTACTGCCTTGTGATTCTCCTCCTTCACAGGAAACCATCCCTATCCAGCTAGGAGATTGGGTCTTCATAAAGGTGATCAAAAGAAAGAAATGGGCCGTCCCCCGCTGGGAAGGACTGTTCCAAGTACTGCTGACCATGCCTAATGCAGTAAAGATCCCTGAAAGACCCAGCTGGATTACATCTCAACCACTGTAAGTTACAGAAAGTGCTGGATCTCTAGGTCATTGGGGCAGTGGGGAAGTCTAGCGCACACAGGGGGCTGTTCTTTTTAGGGAATGTCGTCTCAAAACCAGTGAAGAAACCAACGATCCCTGCCCTATTAGGATTCTGAGATCCAGTGTTTCTGTATACTGAGCAGCAATGGGGCCTCCACTCCTCAGGTGGATCCTCTGCTGCACTGTGGTTGCAGCATGCTGTGTACTCTTGTGTGTAAACAGAGAAGCCCTCCCAAACAGAAAAAGAGAGATGACAGACCCACATGACTACAGCACCAATCTGTGGTGGCAGCTGATGAACAGAACCGCACATGAAGAGAACGAGTTCAACTGCTATGTGTGCACCCAGATGCCCTACGCCACGCAGAACTCAGGCCTGAGACCAGGAAAACATCACGATAGAGAAGCAGAAGTGCCTGTATGGTCTGAGCACACACCCCGGCTACAACACCACGTCACAAAAAAAACATCGAGTGGGAGCAAGTGGAACTACTCCGCACCCCTGCAGGTTGTAACAAAAACTCACAAGCCATAAATGATCAAGACTGCAGACAAATGGCAGACCTCCTGCCATTATCACAAATGTCAATACAACTACCTGAACTAATTACCTTGGCCATACCATACCACTTTATTTATAAAGCACTTAAAACAGCTACAAGGCCAACCAAAGTGCTGTACAGACAAAACAACAGGTAACACACAAAGCAAAATACAAAATGAAGTAAATCAGAATATAGACATAAAAACGATGCAGATAATGACGACAAACCAGTGTGGAGCATGCAGGATCAAAACACAGATCATCTGGTGTTGAAAGCTACTGAATAGTAGTGAGTTTTTAAACAGGACTTGAAAACTGAGAGGAAGGGGGCCTGTCTGTCAAACAGAGGTAACTCGTTCCAGAGTCTTGGTCCTGCTACAGAGAAGGCCCTGTCACCTCTGCGCTTAAGATGAGTTCTTGGAACTGTGAGGAGCAACTGGTCCGCTGACCTCAGGGAATGTGTTGGGACATACGGTTGTAGCAGATCAGAGAGATTGGGGGGGCGACACTGTTCAGTGATTTGTAAACATACAGGAGTACTTTGAACTGGATTCGAAAGTGAACCGGTAACCAGTGCAGTGAGACCAAAACTGGTGTAATGTGTTCTTTTTTGCCTGTACTGGTTAAAAATCGGGCTGCTGCATTCTGGACCAGTTGTAGTCGTGCAATGGAGGTCTGACTGATACCAAACAGGAGTGAATTGCAGTAATCAAGCCTAGATGTAATGAATGCATGTATTACTGTCTCCAGGTTATTTTTGGATAATATGGGCTTCAGTTTAGACAGCTGCCTCAGTTGGAAGAAACATGATTTAACAATCATGTTTACATGATTGTTAAGCTTCAGGGAAGGGTCCATTATCACTCCCAGGTTAGTTTTTCAGACAGGTTTCGAGCCGAGAGGTCGATACAGTGGTTTGTGATCGTGTCGTTGGGAGAGAACAACATGACTTCAGACTTCTTTTCATTGAAACTCAAGAAATTTAAAGCCATCCAGTCCCTGATGTCAGCCAGGCAGTTGAGCAGCGGTTGAATAGAGCATGTACCATTGTGTCTTAGGGGGAAGTAAATTTGACAGTCATCAGCATAGAAATGGAAGGGCATGTTGTGTTTCCGGAAAATAGCACCAAGCGGCAGCAGGTATAAAGAAAATAGGAGGGGACCCAGGATGGACCCCTGCGGAACCCCCCATTTAAGCTCTGCCTCTGCGGAACTAAAATCCTTGATGGAGACACAAAAGGATTTGTCAGCGAGGTAAGATCTGAACCAATTCAGGGCTGATCCTGTGACGCCCACCCACTACTCCAACCTAGCAATGAGGATCTCATGGTCGATGGTGTCAAAAGCGGCTGTGAGGTCCAAGAGGACAAGCAGCACAGAATCACCAGTATCTGTGAATCTGAAGATGTCGTTAAAGACCTTCAGCAGGGCAGTTTCAGTGTTGTGGAGAGGTTTAAAGCCAGATTGGAAAAGCTCTAAGATGGCGTGATCCTCCAGGAAGCAATTCAACTGGGACTCAACTATTTTCTCCAGTACTTTAGAAACAAATGGGAGTTTGGAGACAGACCGGTAGTTGGAAACGACTGAGCGGTCAAGGTAAGTTTTTTTCAGGAGAGGCTGGACGGCAGCATGTTTAAAGGATTTTGGCACCACGCCAGTGGATAAACTACTGTTAACTATATCAAAAATGGATGGACCTAGAGTTGGAAAAACCTCCTTTAGTAGTCGAGGGGGGACCACATCAAAGGGGGAGCCAGAAGGTTTCAAGCTGCACATGACCTGCTCTAGAGAAGATAGAGTGATGGGTTCAAAATGGTCAAAAGGAGCTACAGATTGAGGTAGAATGGATGGGTCATGAGTTGGAGGGGAAATGAGAGCATGGGTGGTCACAATTTAAAAAAAAAAGAAATGTAAGAAGTTGTCACACAGCTCAGTTGAGGCTTCCAGAGGTGATGATTCAGTGAGGTGGAGAACAGAGTTTAGGGTGGAGAAGAGGACATGTGGGTTGTGAGAGTTTGAGGTAATTATATCAGAGAAGTATTTGGATTTAGCAGCTTTTACTGCTTTCTGATAACGGCGCCAACTCTCTTTAAGTATTTGAAAAGAGACCTGCAGCCTGTCTTTCCTCCACTTTCGTTCCACCCTCCTACATTGCTGCCTAACGGCCTTGGTGACGTCACTCAGCCAAGGTTCTGCTCTGAGTTTTGATTTTTTGGTTTTAACAGGCGCAACATGATCCAGAGTCTTTAAGCAGACAGAGTTGAACTGGGATGTCAGCTCCTTAGTGGCGGTGAGAAACACCGGGGGCTGAATTATCATTTCAGAGTTATAAACATCTGTGAAACGTGCGGCAGTGAAGTGGTTAATTGCCCGGCTGCGACGTGCAGGAATGCATGGATTAGGAGTTAGATGGGGGAGGGTGAACTCAAACCAGACTGGCATGTGGTCTGACAAAACATTATCACCAATAACAAGATTATTAACAGTCACATCATGAGTTAAAACAAGGTCCAGTGTATGTCCACACTCTTGGGTGGGACAGTTTGCATGCTGAGTTAGATTAAATGAGTCCAATAAATCTAAAAAGTCCTTAACCAAGGGCTTCTCAGGACAGCACACGTGCAAATTAAAGTCCCCAATAATGAAAACATACTCATATTTTGGTGTGATTTCAGCCAAGAAGTCAGAAAACTCATTTATAAAATCCTTAGATCGTGGTGGGCAGTAGCCAGAGCAAGGTCCGGCTTCCTTGGCCACTGTGTGTTCAACAATGGGACCACAACCATGGGCTCCGTCCCATGTAATATGTGTGAAAAGGTACTCACTTTCTGTGACTACACACCCAAGTTTTTAAAATGTTTTTCTTGTGTGACAAGCAAGAATACCACCGGCAACTGTACTCCATACCAGAATCCGAAATGCGGACGCTATCTCCAACGCCTTACATTAAACATCAGCCGACAGACAGAAGGACGTCAAAACACCACTGGCTACAGTGCCACCGTGCCAGGAGACAGAGGCTCCAGAATTCTGGGTGACTGGTACTTCCTGTGTAGCTACAGAGCTTACACTGCACTACAACCACACTGGGGGGGTGGGGGGTGGGGGGGGGGCTTTGTGCTTTGGTCCCCCTATCTAGCCCTGTGATGCTCCTCAGAAAAGCCTCTACACCACTGATCAGGAAGAAATGTTCACTGATGTCCAAAGTGCACCAATGGGGAGGCCTCACCACCAGCACCGGCACCCCATGGGAATACAGGATCTAGAATGGAGGTGAAAAAGTCTTTCAAGGCCTATTCCCGTGAGTGGGAACTGCAGAAGTTCAACAATGTGCCGAGATCACCAGTTATGCACTTCTACGCCACATCAACGACACCTACGGACTGGCAAATGGAACAACAAAGGAATTGACTGCAATGAGAGACATGATCATCCAGAACCGCGTCATCTTGGACCTGTTCACCGCCTCACAAGGAGGGGTATGTAAGATTATAGGAACTACATGTTGCACCTACATCCCAGATGAAACTGGAACTGGTGGAGACATCCATGATGTCCTGAACGACCTAGAACTGCTGAAATAGTATGTGGACAGTACAACATCAGGAGCACAACCCTTTGACCTTCTTTTATGGCTCAAGTCTGGACCAGGGTGGCATCTGCTGCTGAAGATTTGCACCCCCATCCTGGTAGTACTCGTCCTCTTCTGCGCTTTCAACACATGTGTCCTCCCACTTTTGAAAACAATGATGACGAAAGCTTTACAGGTGTTTTAATCAGCCTTCACCTGTCAAGGTTAAACCAAGAAAATTACACTCCACTGACACGATCAAAGTATGATGATGCTGTGTAAAAGAGATGCATTGTACACTCTTTCCTATTCATTTTTTTTTCAGATAAGCAATTCCTATTAGCTAAAGTTCAATGCTTCACAATTTGAATTTACCTTTAGTGAGGGTTAAGTTTCTACTTTCAAAAATATTTAAAACCCTTGCTGTTTTCATTCTCACAAGTTTAACAGGACATTTAATCAATCTCAAACATGTGAAGCAAATCATTTTTTCATCCTTCATTATTTTTGTTCTTTAAATTTTATTTTTATGATTTAAAATTCTGTAGGAATGTGTGTTAATTTTTTTCTTTTTATGATTTATGATTTCAATGAGTTTAAACTGATAAACAGGAGGGAAATGTAAGAGTTTTTCATGTTACCATTTTAATTTGCTTCATGATTCCTGTACTTCTATGCATATAAAGCAAAAAGTTTCTGATACTATCAGTCCACATCCGAGCTGATAGTAATTCTCTGTATTTACATAAGCTGTTTTTACTTAGAACTGTTTGTTAAAAACCAAACATGTCAAAACGTATCAACTAGTATTCTAGCACTGTCATTGTTTTTCTCCTCACCCTTAAACTGATACAGATGATTTCAACTGATACAGATGGTATCAGAAACTCATTACAATAAGCATTTAATCAACTGAACCTGTACAAGATGTTTTGTTCTGATCAAAAAGTGTTCCAAGCCAAACACTTATGTGTCACTCTTACCAAATAAAAGCCAGTTCTAACAGCAAGGCTTTGGAGTTCACCTCTGGTTCCAGACCAGAGGTGGATTTCCCTCCTTGCAAGGAGCGTTGGCCAAAAAACCTTACTCTGTCCTGTGTGGTGTTCTTCTTTTTCTGTTGGGTACGAGAGAAAATACCTAACAGACAGTTCTTCAGGACTCCCTCTATCCACCCAGCGCCTCTCATACTGGTTGTGTGAGGCTATTTCTGAAGCTTACAGTTAATCTGGACTGGATCCTCCAGAGAATCTCAGCGCATTCCACCAGAAGGTTTTCATCCTACATGGCTCTGCATGGAGGGATGACAGTGGAGGATATTTGTATGGCGGCTGCCTGGTCATCGCCATGTTCAATTATTTGTTTTTATCTATGTGATGATTCTACTTTCTCCATGACCCATTCTGTTCTTAGGGTTCTGACAGAATGATTATTATTTGTTTCATGGAGCCAGCCTCACTTTTGAGCTCACACCTGCCTGCATGCAGTTGCAGTGTGAGATATTTATTATCAGTCACAAGTTCAAGACTGCTGATTTTATTGTTATTAATCGGCTCATCCTGAGGAGCTGTTGGCCTGCTCTGTTCATCGTTACACTGTTACAATGTGTAACTTCCGTTGTTCCTATTGACAGCAGCAGGTCTGCTATCTCAACCTTTTTCTTCACCAGAGATCTTTTCTCCGGTGCGCTCCTATGCATGGATCATGGAATTACGCAGTGCGTAATTACGCACACAGAAGGCTGAGTGATGAAATGTTTCTTTGTGCAAGCAGGTGCTTCATTTTGTGTTTGAATGGACCCAGTGAGGCATAGACTACATCCTGCTTCGCCCTAACCCACTAGCGATAGCCTTAAAGGACGAAGCCTGTACGAAATAGAACGTTGGTTACGTACTGTAACCCCAGATTCTATGAGTATAGGTGCAGTCCTTTAAGCTCTGGGCCTCACTGGTTCCTAAATGGCTGAAGAAAAAAGTTATTTGGGAGCCGATTGCCCAGTCTCACCATAATTTATATGGACCGGGGGTGGGTCCCACACAGCCGGTGAGCGCAGACTAAAATTTTTAGTGCTGTGCTGTGTGCAAAGGGATAAACCCACTAGTGATAGCCTTAAAAGGTTGCACCTAAACTCATAGAATCTGGGGTTACAGTATGTAACCAACGTTTAGCCAATAGAATGACTCCTGTAGTTAAGGGAACAGTTTTAGAAGCAGATCTTGCTCAATTACTTTGACCTTAGAGTATGTGTTGGGTATCAGTCTCAGCTAATACCATACCAAACATGAACTTCATATTTGTGAAACTGGCTAATTTACCTGTCAAAATAAAGGTTGAATGAATGGCTGAGAGCCAACATCTGTTGTTTTGAGCTATTTTATTTTAGTTTTTAGCTACGTTTTGTGTTTGCAAAGGTTGCTTAGCTCTGGTGCCCATCTTGAACAACACAGTCTCCAAAAGTTTATCCAGATGCACGTCTAATGATTACTTTGTGAGACTTTCAATAAAATCCATTCAGTGGTACATGTGATATTTCATTTAAGGTAAATTCAAAAAACATTCAATACAAAAACGACTGGACTTTATTTGTAACGGAAGACGTTTCGCTCCTCATCCGAGGAGCTTTCTCAATTTATTTAAGGTACAAATGAATACACACATGGGCAAAAATGTGACATCTCAGGCTTGATTCAAGATTTTTCCAAAATGACTACATTTCTGTCAATTCTCCCTAAAGATGATATTATTCTAAAACTCTAGTATGGCGTTGCAGGTGATATGCATTTTTTCAAGGAATGATAGGCCTTTAATTCTTCAACTCTTTGCGCTTTACCTCTCTGTATCTTTCTAGATTACAAACTAATGCAAACATTTATAGAATCGTGAACTTTTCCCTGGGTTTGGAGGTGGTTCTTTGACAAGAACCTTTGTATGAATGACTGATGGCATCAAAAACTAGCTCTACCATCAGGTTCTAAATAAAGCCTGGCATGAATTCCTCAAACTAAACCAAAAGTGTTCTTTGTAGACCATAATTCAAATACAACATAAGGACTGAGAAGTGAGGACTCTGTACTCAGCAGCTGCCAAAACACAATCCAAGTAGGTCCTTAACAAATCCCAAAGAGAGTTTTGCTCACTTACTCTTCATCCTGCAGCCGCTCCTCATCCTCCTTGTTGTGGCACTGGTTACGTATGGGTGCCAGGCCTTCAGTCTTGGTGTTGTAGTTGTGGAAGCAGACGTTGAGCTTCTCATCAAACTCGTTGACTAGGTCCTCCATTGACTTGAAACTTATCATTTCTGAAAAGTTTTCCAGCTCTGAGAAGTCCTCGCGAGTGATGGAGCCCAGAGGGATTGTAGAAGTGGTGGTGGTGGCGTAAGAGGGGCAACTCAGATGGTCAAGATCATCCAACCGATAAGATCGGAGATCTTCAAACTCCTCATCCAAGCATACAATAGGGGCTTCCATGATGTCCCTCTTCAAGTTTGTCTGGTTAGTTTGACACTGCAAAAAAAAAAAAAAGATCAGATAATGTTTTATTGGACCAGCTTTTCTCATTAGTAGTAGTAGTTTAGAGTAGTGGCAACTCAAAACTGAGAAAACAGGCAAATGTTTTGTTATTGTAAATGGTAAATGGATTGCACTTATATATCGCCTTTCTATCTCAACAAGATACTCAAAGCTCTTTACAACAATATGTGCCTCATTTACCTCCACAAACACATTTTTACAGTACTCTACTACACCTCTACAATTAAAATCCGAATCTGTAGAGACTAATCAGAGCTTTAGATCACATTCATATACTGATGGGATACACATCAGAGACTATGAGGGGTTCAATGTCTTGCCTAGGGACACTTCAACATGTGACTGAAATCCAACCCCCAACTCTCCCATTGGAGGATGATTGCTCTAACCACTCATATGTACCCACCTTGGTAGCAGCTCATGAGATTATGATTGAATTTGGTTGAGTACAGGCAGGTGTATATATGTACATATACATATATGCGTACAAAGTACATATATACATATATATTAGTGTGTAACGGTACAAGTGGGTGTATCGAACCGTTTCGGTACAGCATGTTCGATTCGGTCCACGTGCGTGCCGTTTAGGTTATTTTTTCATCCATCCATCCATCCATTATCTTTACCCGCTTATTCCATTTTGGGTCACGGGGGTCGCTGGTGCCCATGTCCAGCAATCACTGTGCGAGGGGCGGGGTACACCCTGGACGGGTCGCAAGTCCATCACAGGGCCACATAGAGACAAATGAGACAAACAAACATTCACTCTCTCACTCACACCTAGGGACAATTTAGAGTTACCAATCAGCCTAACATGCATGTTTTTGGTCTGTGGGAGGAAACCGGAGCACCCGGAGAAAACCCACGCATACACGGAGCGAACATGCAAACTCCACCCAGAAGGCCCCTAGACCGGGGTTTGAACCAAGGACCTACTAGCTGAGAGGCAGCAGCTCTACCAGTTGCGCCACCGTGCTGCCCGTTATTTTTTCATTCATTAAATTTTATTAACGAGAGAATATGTGCCGCGGAACTAAAGTTCCTATGCGTTTCAGTATGGCACTATTATCTTGTAGCACGTGTAGCATTAGCAGCCTAGCAGGTGTTGGATTTGATATCTTTTATATCTTTTTATATCTTTTGACAAGCCTTGACATTTCTCTGATGATGTGAAATGATACATTTTCTACAAGGTGTGTGCCTGTATAATCATACACTAATTACTTCATGTTATATATAACCTCACAAGTGCTAAGGATAATCATGCAGTAGGAAACGATCCTTCTTGGTTCTCTGAGTAAAGCAGCTGAGAGTAAGTGTCCTGCGTTCCAAAACAAAGCTCGTAAATCAACCCTTATCAGTAGAAGAATGAGCGAGGCCGTCTGGGGCTTTCGGAGTAACCCTGGAGATAAAATCTGCTCTTGAGTGGCTGAACATGGCGTCACTCGGACCATCAAGAGGTTTTGACATCCAATCACAAGTCTGTCCGAACCCGAAAGGGCGGGACATGAGAAACCTATAAATCTCGCTAATACACAGGGTTTGGTTGAACAAACACGAGGCTGATTGACCAGGCAAGGTTCGCTCTGACTTTGTTCCTCAGACTGCATTCTGATTACATATAATATCTGCATACTTTAACTTTGTCTCAATTAAATCTTTAATACTAAGGTGAAGTGCTCCTGAAATTCTGTGCTCGGGTCATTTGAACACCCCAAAACCTTTCAGAGGGTGACCCCAATGTGATGATCTTCGAGTACACGAGGAGCGCTGAGATTCGACCCATGAGCGGAGCGGCCGTTCGCATCCAGAGGAGAGGCGCCTCACATTAAAACAGGTAAGCGGGTTACCTAAGTTGGCCGAAAGGCACAAAAACTCCGCTATTCGGCCGTAAACCAAATTGGAGCCTCATGGTGTGTTCTGTCTCCTGAAATAAAGGAGGGATAGTAGCTTATGTTAATATAATAACTAGAGGCATTGAGCACAGAGCTTAAAGTGTGCAGAATAATAGGATAATACAGTACAAATAACAAAGAGAAGCGCTAAGACTAAGGTCAAAGAGAAAAGTGAAGATAAGAGATAAGAGATAAAAAAGACTAAGGCCAAAAAACAGAAATAAGGGAAGAAGAAAAATCCTAGTAGTATCTCTGCAGTAGCGCGCCTCCTATCGGTCGACAGGCCGGTAGTTAAACGTAGACTGGGTCACGTGAGCTCAGCTGACGTCGGGCTGGGGAATTGAGGGACCCCTTAAACGGACGGAATTGGCAAATAAAACTAGGCTTAAAACGCGAGTCGGGGAACGTGGAAAATGCGCGAATAAATTAATAAAAGTAGAAACCACGCTATAAAAAATAAAAATAAAAAACTCAAAATTAAAAAATCCGCACACGAGGCGATAGAAAAAAAAATCTCATAATTTAAAATTCCGCACACGAGGCGATGGAAAAAATAACTCATAATTTAAAATTCCGCACACGAGGCAATGGAAAAAATAACTCATAATTTAAAAATCCGCACACGAGGAGATGGAAAAAATTTAAACAATTAAAATGCATAAAAAGGAGTGAAGAAAATATATTGAGTGTTGTTTGAAGAACAAGGAAACAACCTCCACCCTATGTGACTTCAAGACCTGTCCAACGGCGCCCCCTGCTGGAGTGTACCCAGTAAAACACGTGACATCAGGGACCGTACACATAGTGAATGAGAGCTTGAAAGAAGTGGAAGAGGAGGCAGGTGATGAAGGAGGGATGAGCCGAAAGATGGAAGCAGAACGAAGGAGAGACATCAGCCAGCAGCTGGCTGAACAGGACCAACGACCAAGACATTCTGGACAGAACCAACAACTTCTGAGAGGAGCCTCAGACTCAGGATGCTTGGCTGAAAATCAATCGTAGACATGCGAAATCCGAACAACAAAAATCGTATTTTAGGAAGGCTGTACTTGATGGTTTGCCTAGTGACGTTGTAGATGACCCCGAAAGAAAAAAAATAAAACCCGCTGACTTCCTTGCAGCTGATGCTGAGAGGTGGGAGAGACATGTGGTACATCGTCTTAAATATGCTAACAAACAGAGAGAGGAGGAAGCAAATGAGTTACAGGACATGAAAAATCAGTTGGTTAAGCTTAAATTGAATGATGCCAGACATAAAATAAATGAGGAGAAAAAAGTGAAAGAGAAAAAACAAACGGCAGTTCAGGAGGGTGTTGAAACCTCCACACCAGGGGTAGTTGCTGTGCAACAGTGGTCTGAAACATCTGGTCCACGGGCCAGAGGGGGACATCCAGCCAGGGGAGCTGGACGAGGGAGAAGGGGTGGCGGTATGGCGCGGAGGGGTTGGGGACGTGGCGTCTCGCGCTGGGGATGGCGGGGGGATGCTTGTTTCCTCTGTGGTCAGCAGGGGTACTGGGCGAGAGATTGCATGTACCCAGGCCCACCTCCCCACCAGCCAATGTGGGAACAACAGCGGCCGTACAAGCAACCTATGAGAGGCCAAACACAATACCAGCAGCAGGCAGAAGTGCCCCCTCAGATGCAAGGATGGAGGGGCTCACAAGAGCAATGAGACGACCCACAAAAAATCTTATATGCTTGGGGAGGGGCAGACCCAATGCTAGATGTCGAAGTGAGAACTGACACATTGCCGTTTCTAGTCGACACTGGAGCGACATTTTCAACAATCAACCACACATCACCTGGCTGCCAGATGTCACAGCAGTCAGTGGACGTTGTTGGATTTTCTGGGGTAAAACAGAGACTGCCTGTAACAGTTCCCCTTACCACTAAAGTGGGAACACAAACACTGGCCCATCCTTTTGTGATTGCGAAAAATGCACCAGCGAATCTCCTTGGGAGAGATCTTCTCATAAAGCTTGAAGCGTCCATTCTTTGTGCACCTGATGGACTGATTGTCCGGCTCCTGGATGGAACCACCTTGAACTGTGGACAGGCCACCATTTCCCACTCTCAATGTGTGATCCAACCCGTCCAAGACGAGTATGCTGACATTTACTGGGGGCTGATTGAACCTGAGATCCCTGGGGGAATGGGTGTTTGCTCTGCATACCTGGCGTGGGAGCTGTGGTTCCGGACTCTTGAGCCATACACGCCGCTCTCAGACCCTTTACATGTAACCCTCTGTTATGACAGAAAAGGTGACGAGGTTTTTCAGGATCACTTTGCAGAGCAACTACAAGGGAAAATCTGGTCAATTAAAACAGGTAACATTTATGTGGGAAAACAAGGGGTGGCAGCTATTGTAAACTTAACTCTAGACCAAGAAGCTTGGTATATGATGAGCACAGAAGCAGTGCCTCACATATCACTGGGCTTAAATCCAAAATATCAAGCTAAAGATTTGGGTCCAATGGTAAAAATGGCTTCAGAAGCCAGAGACTGGGTAAAAACAGCTGTACAACATGTCTGGTTCTCGCCTAGCTGTGAGTGTTATTTAGTGGATTCTGAAGCAAATGATGTAGCTTTATTACAGCACGATGTCCTCCCCATGGAGCATGGACGTAAACAGACTGACCACCCGCTCTCGTGTCAGCTGATGGATAGAATGCCTGAATCGTTATGGTCTGCAGGACCCACGGACGTGGGACTGACAAACTGCACTCCTGTATCATTTCAGGCCCAAAACACATATCCCATTTGGCTAAAACAATATCCACACAAACCCGTCGCTGAAGAGGGAATTTCTGAAACTATAGAGGGGTTAAAACAAAGTGGGGTCTTGGAACCCTCATACTCTAATTGGAACATACCAATTTTACCTGTACAAAAGCCAGGTACAGGCAAATTTCGTATGGCACATATACGAGACTGCCGCAAGGGTTTGCGCTCTCACCGGGGATTTTCAATCAAGTGTTAAAACAAGCTCTAAGCGATATAGAACTGCCACAAGACACGGTGCTTGTCCAGTATGTTGATGATTTGTTAATCGCAAGTCATAATGCACAAGACTCGTTACAAGCCACCGAAGCCATGTTGCGACAGCTACATGCCTCTAGGTTTAAAGTAAGTAAAAATAAACTCAAGTGACACGAAAACAAGTATCTTTCCTAGGGAGAATTATCTCTCAGAAGGGAGCAGGCCTTTCTTATTCACACCGCGACACCATCCTACATCATCCAAAACCGCGGACAGTGAAAGAAATGCTGTCATTTCTGGGCCTGACAGGTTACAGCAGAAATTACATCCCAAACTACACAGGCCTAACACAAACTTTGCACGCCTTGGTTAAACAGAAAGGAATGAGAAACCTCACAGCTCCATTGGACATGACTGAGGAGGCTGAAAGAACATTTATTGACATAAAACAACATCTCAGCAGAGCAGCTAAGTTAGCTCTCGCTGACTACGGAAAACCCTTCTATTTGGATGTTTCTGAAACAGGAGGAGTGATAAATGGTGTCTTGTTTCAGAAACATGAGGTGGGTAGGATAACATTAATGTATGTTAGCGTTATGTTAGACAACATAGAAAAAAGACATCCGCCGTGCACACAACATGCAGCAGGTCTGGCCAAACTGATTCAGAAAACAGCTCATCTGGTGATGGGACATTCTCTACATGTGTTGACCTCACACAGTATAGTTGCATATGTTAACTCACAAAACTTCACTATGTCACCATTAAGACAACAGCGTATAAACAAAATCTTGGAAGCACCAAACTTGTTGTTAACTCATGAAGGGATTAACATGGCAGACAGAGTAGGCACTGGGGAACCACATGCATGCCAAAAGAGGGTGGAGAGAGATGAGAAGGTTAGACCAGACCTAGAAGCCACACCTCTGGAAGAGGGACATGTTCTATTTAGTGATGGTGGTTGTTTCCGTCAAGAGGATGGACAGCTCAGTGCTGACTACGCGGTGGTACATCAAACAGACCAGGGGTATGAGACAATAGTTCAGGAGAGACTGCAGGGAGCTCAGTCAGCACAGAGGGCTGAGGTAAGGGCCCTAATTGCAGCCCTACAGTGGGCTGAAGGAAGAAAAGTCACCATTTTCACTGACTCAGCTTATGCTTTTGGAGCAGCACACGTGGAGCTGGCTCAGTGGATGAGAGGAGGTTTTTTAACAGCAAATGGAAAGCCAATTAAACATGAAAAAGACATGAAAGAACTAGCAACAGCCTTGATGTTACCTGCAAAGGTAGCCATCGTAAAGTGTAAAGGACATGACACAGAGACATCAAACACGGCCAGAGGAAACTCTCAGGCCAACCAGGAGGCCAAGAGGGTGTCAGGCTACATCACTGGGAGTCAGATGATGCATGTTACAGCTGAAGAGGAATATGGAATGAGATGGGATGCTGAAACGGTAGCCTGTTGTCAACAAGGAGCAGCTACACAGGAGAAATCAGTGTGGATTGAATATGGTGCTGAACAAAAGGATGATGGACTCTGGACAGGACCAGGAAACAGCGGATGGGTCCTACCATTGACCTTAAAGAGGAGAGTTTTTGAAGAAGCACATGGTTTGGCTCATGTGGGGGCACACCAGATGGGGAAAAATGTACTTAATTGGTGGCACCCTCACATGAAATCTATGATTAAAGCATTTGGGAAAAGCTGCACTGTGTGGAATTTGTACAACTCTAAACCAACCATTAAGACACGTGAGCAAGGGAAATTTCCAATAAACATGACACCGGGTCGGGAGATAATTATTGATTACACAGATATGATTCAAGCGATACGAGGATTCAAATATCTGTTGGTTTGCGTGTATGCCTTCACGGGGTGGCCAGAAGCTTGGCCTGCGAAAAAAGAGAACAGTCAAACAGTCGTTAAGTGCTTAAAAAAACCATTATATACCGAGACACGGGTTTCCAACTAAAATAAGGTCGGATAATGGAACGCATTTTAAAAATTCAGATCTTCAGAAGGTTGAAAAAGCATTAGGATTGAAACATGCTTTTGGGACAGTTTAGCACCCTCAATCTCAGGGGAAGGTTGAAAGATTAAACAGAAATTTCAAACAAAAAATATCAAAGATCTGTGCACAGACTCATTCCAATTGGCTTGATCCATTGCCCATAGCGCTCATGGCCATTAGAGCATCGATCAATAGGGGTACAGGTTTCATCCTTTATGAATTAACAACAGGAACGTTTTTCCCTGGGCCTCAGCAAAATCTCGAGTGGCCCTCGGAACAGGTAATGAACATGTCACACAAGATGTATTATAACACACTCAGAGCTTTGTTGTTCAGTTTTGCTCAACAGATTCCAGATTCCAGTACTCCTCAGGAGGAGGAGCCGGCGAGTCTCACTTCAAACTGGGTCCTGCTGAGAGTGGTGAAACGTAAGTGGACGGAACCAAGGTGGACGGGGCCGTACGAGATCAAAGACCGTACCTCACACGCAGTACGTCTGAAAGGAAAAGGCTCCACGTGGTTTCATCTCAGCCAATGTGCACCTGCTGAAGAACCCCACCTCTCGCTGAAAGAAGTTGAAGCAGACCTGCTGGAACTGCAGGAGTAGAGATCCCCACGGCATCTGGAGAAGGTGATCTGACCTTCGTGGGAGTTCATTCTTCGCCCCTTGTTGAAAAAGGCAGTAGCAAAATTTGGAGAAGGAGTCTCCACTCTGCCTAAGTCGGTCAGACAGGTGGAATGGGGAAGGAAAGAAGATTCCCAGCCCTGACCGTGAAGAAACGAAGACGCGACACACTGATATAGGTTGACTCACTGCACACACGTCATTTAAAACATCTGTTCAGACTGATAAAGTTTCTGAGGACTTTACATGAAGACATCTCCGAGGGCCGAATCCCGCTGAGCACCAAAAGGACCCTTGTGGACGAACAAGGCCTCCCACCGCAAGCTCAAGCACAGAATACCTGTTAGCTAGGAGTGTTTAATATGAGTGTTTATCTTTTCTTTCAGTCATTCTGAGGAAATAACCAGAGCTTTTAAAAGGGTCGGTGGATTCAATTGAGAACTCTTAATATTCAAAATTTTACTCCATTCAATTGAACATCATAATCATTCTAAAATTCTTTGAGGTATTTTAAAGAGAGGTCAATCTTTTGGCATTTCTCAATTTTCAGGGGTCAAATTTGGTTATTTTTGAGTGTTTTATTAGTCGTTTTAGAACTAGTGGTTTAATTGTTTACTCATTTCGAATTTAATCTTCCAGTAGTTTGGTAGTATTTTTATTAAC
Organism: Nematolebias whitei; assembly: GCF_014905685.2. NCBI lineage: Eukaryota > Metazoa > Chordata > Actinopteri > Cyprinodontiformes > Rivulidae > Nematolebias > Nematolebias whitei. The sequence goes on along the minus strand of NC_056511.1, from coordinate 27,594,440 downwards.
TTCTAAGGTTTACTCATTTGGTATTTTTACAGGTTTTGAAGTGTTTAACTATGGGTCTGTTCCAGAACCCCTGGAGGATTACAATAATATTGGGTGTGGTGTCAGTGTTACTCACTTCCATAATTTTTCTGTGTGAATATTACTGTGTAATTCTAGGTCACTCCCGCTGCCAGCATCAACAACTAAGGGTCAAACGCAGCGACCCTAAACTCATGGCCTGGTCCCAAGTGAATGAGGTGGATCATCTGGCGTTGAATCTGTCTCATAGTTTTAAAATGAACAGCTGGTACTGTTATGCTCAGTTTCTGGCCAGAGGCCGTCACAACGCTGAATGTTATGTGTGTACCAAAATCCCAGTTTCAGCCTCACATCTGACCTTACGTGTTAAACCCAAAACGCAAGTTGTCTTTCTGCTTTCTGCAATACAGTTCAAGAGGTTATGTGAAAGATCCACATCGTTGTAAAACTCGCAGGTACTCCCTGATGCAACCATCTCAGGTAGTGGTGCTGAATCAATTTGTAGAATGGACCCCGGAGGAACAATTTCCTATTTGTGTCTACCGCCACCTGCAGGACGCTTCTCAGAAGGCAGTGGGCTCACTGCCTCCTGACAAGTGTCAAGCTGTATATCATTCTAGGAATCATCACATTGGGGTGCCTGACAGTAATGGAACGTATCCAGTCGAGGATCTAGCCTGGCTGTGTGGCCATGCTGTACTGCTGACATTACCAGCCAACTGGACAGGACTGTGTGCACCAGTTGCTGTGACAGATGACTCATTCATGGCTTCCTTAAGTAATGGTTCTCATTATGTAAGACACAGAAGAGCTATTGACATCAAACCTCATGACTCTCTGTGGGGCACAGATGTACCCTAGGAGTTTAAGCACTGGACAACTGGTGAAAAGGTCATGCTTTCACTGTTCCCTTGGGTTGGTGTGGGCTCACTTCTCTTAAGGGTAGAAACTTTAGACTATCACTTTGGAATCTTCCTAAATGCTACTGTTAGAGCTTTAGGGGGCATCTCTGCTGAATTGACTGCCCTGCGTATTATGGTTTTGCAGCATAGATTGATTTTGGATTTGTTAACAGCATCTCAGGGTGGGATTTGCTCGATCATCGGCAAAGACACCTGTTGCACCTATGTCCCAGATGAGACCGGACACGACCCCCAGGCCAGGGTGACCAACGCCTTGAACCAACTTAATGCACTACAGAAGGCTAAGAGTGAGGATCCTTCTGCAGGATCCTTGAAGTTTCTGTCTTGGTTCACGAGCGGCTCTTGGAGTCAGATTGTGCTAAAGATCTTGGCCCCCATGATTGCAATTCTTATTATTTTTTGTGTTTTGATGATTGGTATTATCCCTTGTGCTAGAATGATCGTTCGTAGAATGATTCAGGTTGAGACTAAAACCGCTAATGTCATGACCCTGATGCAGCACTCAGGTGACACCTCCACAGGATGGTCAGAGCCACCTGGAGTGGGCAGAATCAAAATATCTGTAAAATCAAATCATACGTGGTGTGGTCTCCCATAAATATGAGGAGACCAAAAGAGGGTGTGTTGGATTTGATATCTTTTATATCTTTTTATATCTTTTGACAAGCCTTGACATTTCTCTGATGATGTGAAATGATACATTTTCTACAAGGTGTGTGCGTGTATAATCATACACTAATTACTTCATGTTATATATAATCTCACAAGTGCTAAGGATAATCATACACTAACTACTTCATGTTATATATAACCTCACAAGTGCTAAGGATAATCATGCAGTAGGAAACGATCCTTCTTGGTTCTCTGAGTAAAGCAGCTGAGAGTAAGTGTCCTGCGTTCCAAAACAAAGCTCGTAAATCAACCCTTATCAGTAGAAGAATGAGCGAGGCCGTCTGGGGCTTTTGGAGTAACCCTGGAGATAAAATCTGCTCCTGAGTGGCTGAACATGGTGTCACTCGGGCCATCAAAAGGTTTTGACATCCAATCACAAGTCTGTCCGAACCCGAAAGGGCGGGACATGAGAAACCTATAAATCTCGCTCATACACAGGATTTGGTTGAACAAACACGAGGCTGATTGACCAGGCAAGGTTCGCTCTGACTTTGTTCCTCAGACTGCATTCTGATTATATGTAATATCTGCATACTTTAACTTTGTCTCAATTAAATTTTTAATAATAAGGTGAAGTGCTCCTGAAATTCTGTGCTCGGGTCATTTGAACACCCCAAACCCCTTCACAGGCAACAAACAAGCCATCTTGTTGTGGTCTCCTGTTTGGGAACATTATGGCTTTCTTGTTAAAAGACAAGTGAACAAATCCAAAGCTGTGTGTCGACATTGTTTTTCGGAGATTGGATCTGCTGCAGGCAACACGTCTAACTTCTTAACGCACTTGAAACGACCACATACGAATGTGAACATTGTTTGGTGCAAAACCAATAACAGCAGCATTTAAACAACCTTTATCAGGTAATTCAGATCGGTCCAAAGCAATAACACAAGCTGTAGGAGTTTTAAATCTACGCCCGAATGTTGTTGATGTGCCGGCTTTAAGCATATGATTAAAGTTCTTCAGCCCTGCTGCCTACAATATACATCACGTCAACACTTCAGCCAAAAAGTTGTAGCAGCACTTTATGAAAAAGCTAAAATTGATTATTGATTATTGTATTATTGTGATCTAATTAACTTTTTAAATTTAAAATTATGATCTTAACTCATTTTTTTAATGTCTGTGTTGTTTGCTGTGTGAGAATGATAACAGCTGAGTCTTCTTCATCCACCAGATAACCTCCAGCTTAGAAGTGTGTAATGACTGAACTTGTTTACTTGGCATATGATCAAAATAAACGTTTTGTAAGTCTTTATTTTGGCGTTTTTTGTACCAAAAATTAACCGAACTGAGCCCTCCTTGAAAGTGAACCGAACCGAAATGTGATTTTAGCGTACCGTTACACCCATAAATATATATATATATATATATATATA
>NC_056511.1:27571095-27591350 GCF_014905685.2 Nematolebias whitei | reverse complement strand
CACACACACACACACACACACACACACACACACACACACACACACATGTCTATATACACATATAGATATATATACACATATAAATATAAAATAAAACCTCCCGTGCTTCTGTTGTTTCTCTGAACCAAGTTTTTCCACTTCCAAGAACAAAAGGGGTGTTTGAAATAAGAATCTAGAATTTTACGTTTTGCTTTGCTTTAATCAATAAATCTTTGCAGGGGAACAGCGGTATGCACAATAATGATTACACTTGATTACAAAGAGATTACATGATGAATAATTTTCACTCCTTAGTCCCTTTCCAGTTGTTGACCTTTCCTGGGCGAGGTAGATCTCTGTCCCTGTGGATGGGCTTGAGACAGGCTCTTGAACTCCTCTCTGCTCGGCCTCGAACGTCTTTTAGTCTGGTCGGCCATGCCCGGTCTCACTCAGGAACACAAGTACCCACACAGTTTACTTACTCTCTCTACCTGACCCAACACATTATTTCTCACTGCAAGGAAGACCCTTCTGCATCTCTGAGCAATCAGATTTAAAATATAATTGATTTTTCTGCTTGTCGATTCATACACCGCTGCTTTAATTTGGGATAAGGTTTTATTAAGGACTAAATTTGAGAAACGTCCTCTTACCATGTTTTCTGAATTAGCAAGAGGCAAATTTCCCCATCTCTCTCAGATGCGGGCCGTTTCTGGTCCTCTGGCTGGTCTTGAATATTGAAGAAAAGGATTTAGGAATAATCCGGGCTGATGGGTTGATGAAAAGTTCCAAAAAGAAGCATATTCCAACGGATTTCACCCTATTTCTCCTCTAGCAGAGACCGTCCAAAATTGCCCTATTAGGCCACAATCGTCTCGTGGTCCTCCCGGGTCTTGTCCTTCGCCTCCTCGCACGAGCAGTGGGTCCCAAACAGCGGAGTTTTCACTGAAACTTTTGTTTATATAGCCAGAGATTTTGACTGACATCTCCAGACCGACCATGCCATCAGGCAAATCCAACCCCTTCTGGGTTGGACCTTGGTCCGAATTTACAGGCCTCTTATGAGGTTTTGCCAGTCACTCTTCATGCATATTAAAATCTGGGTGTACTTTGTTCAATTATGCTTTGTCATCTTTGAGTTGTCCTATCCTGATTTGCTCAGAGCTGTTTCTGGGGCTTTTCCATTGCATAATACCTTTGCTTGTATAACTTCTTCCAGAACATTTGTGAAGCTACGGGTTCTTCTTTCAACAATCAACAACACGAACAAGCTTAAAACAGATTACATTCTAAAATCATAATGTTTACATTTTAAAATCACCAAGTTTATAATGTCACTTGATTATTTACTTGTTTATTGATTTTTTATAGACACATCTTTCTCATTCATCTGAAACTGGTAATTTTTATTAACCAGAGGAGACATCTTCTGCTCTGCTGTTCTCTCTATGCACGTGTGTGTCTCCAAGCGAGCCTGTGTGTGTCTGTGTGGTTGTGTGAGTGTGTGTCATATACATTCGTGCTTATGGGGTGTGTAAGTGTATGTGTTTCCCTACACATGGTTTTCATTATCTCAGACCCCGAGGCCTAGAATCAGAACATGGTAACAAGCAGAACAAGCAGAACAACACAAAACGAACATGTCTTGAAATGCCCGTTCTGTAGGAGCAGGCTGAACTCCGCACATCTCTGACACCCCCTCCATGGAGTCAGACTGTTCCCTTGACATACACTTAAGCTCAATGCCTGTCTTGATCTTCATCAGCTGTATCCACTTTTAAGACATCTTCCTCGTAATCCAAATCGACCAGATCCTCATGATACGGTGCTGGGTCTTCACTATCTCTAGGCCCAAGGCTTTGGGCCTCCTCGTCAGCAGCATCCCAATAATCCACTATCGTCAGTTCTCCAGAGTCGACCTCCAATGAGTCGCCCACTTCAGATGTCGGATCCCCGGGGTGATGTGCATCCTCAGATGAAGGTGGGGCTGTGCTGGTGACAGGCTGAGAGGATGTTGCCTCCACACTCATGGGAGACGCCACAGGAATGACGGGCTCATAGATGGGTTGTCCTTCGTCTGAATAGACCCATGCATACACTTCTGGCACTCGCTGTGGTCGTTCTTGCGTCGATTCTTAAGGGGCACTTACTGGCCCATCAGGATGAGTTGGGTCCAGAAATGTTCCATCCGGGGTTATCAAGCTTGGTGGGTTGGAATCTTCTGGGCTGGTAGGATCATACGGAGCAGTGCTCGTGGAGTTTGTTGGACTAGGTGGGCCAACTTCAGTGCTCACGAAATGATCAAGATAGGTTTCCAATTGGTACAGTTCTGGGCACTCTAGGGAGAGAAGGGGTGGTTCAGGAGATGTCGCCCTTACTTCCATGGGCTCGTTCTCAGGCTGAGCCCCTGTAGGTGGCAGGTCAGGTGAAGTAATGGCTGGGATCTCATGTCGAGTCGTCACCATCAAGGTTGCTGCCAGATGGACGTTAGGTGGATTTGTGTTCCGCTCTTGAATTGTTGTCATCGCGGGAGTCGGAACCAGTGGTGGAGTGGCCCCCAGGTCTGCCCCTAAGGAGGCCGGCACTGTCGGGGGCAGAGGTTCCGATGATCCCTGCGTAATCCCGAAGGATGGGCCGTGGACCAAAGGCAGCCCAGTGTACAGATGGATTGCCATGAACCTGGTGAGGTTGTGGAGGTGTTCCCACAACTTGGCTACCACCGGGTAGTATGAGACTTGTGGTGGGATAGCTCCCCTTGGCTGATAGGGCACCGAGTTCAGAGCCGAGGTCCAGATGACTTTGCAGGTGTGCTCTGTTTCCATGCACACCGCTGCTGATACTTGCGGCAGACTATGGGGCTCGTCTGAGACAAGAATTCCATTAACCGCAGTTCTGGCCACCAAGCCAGAGTGACAGCACTGGCACCACCAGGACGAACCAACAGCCCAGAGATACTTGGTTTCTGTTAATCCTTTGAGACAGAAACAGCAGGTTACTTCATGCACCTGTAACGACAAAAGGGGATAAAACAATATCTAACACTACAACACAACTACTATATTTTATTTTTTATTTTATTGTATTTTCTTTTTACTTTTTATTTTATTTTATTATTATTATTATTATTATTATTGTTGTTTTTTGTTGTTGTTTTTTTCTTCCCCGGATTCCATCACTTTTCAAAGGCCCTCAACCGTTATTGGACCTATACAGGCCGTCAGCTGACATCAAGGACCTCATCGAGCAATGTGGCCCTGAGTTAAACTGACATTGGATTAATGATTAATAATAGCATTAGCGGGGGGGGGGGGGGGGTATTTAAGCATTGTTGGTTATAATTAATTTCACGGCAAACTTATGATATTGAGGGCCGCACTGGGTTAACCTCGGGAATCTCTGTCTGACGCGTGTTTCCAAACTGACGCCACTCCAGGTCACTTCTTTGTGTCATGATCGGTTTATTCCGTTTCAAATTCCCAAGCTTTAAACATTACAGACGGAGACACATACTGACCAGGTCTAAACTTTGATAAATGCTTAATGGCATAACTCTACGGCGTCTTATAACACGGTCAACAGAAAATATGACGACCCCGTGCGCACCCAACTTCCTCATCCATACAAAAGCCAGAACGCCAGTCAGCACGTCATTTATATCTGGTGACAGTCAACACACACACACACACACACACACACTGACACACCCACCACCCAAGTGTCAAAGCTGCATGCTCACCTGTCAAGCCCATCCATCCATCCATCCATTTTCTTTACCCGCTTATTCCATTTTGGGTCACAGGGGTCGCTGGTGCCCATGTCCAGCAATCACTGTGGACGGGTCGCAAGTCCATCACAGGGCCACATAGAGACAAACGAGACAAACAACCATTCACTCTCTCACTCACACCTAGGGACAATTTAGAGTTACCAATCAGCCTAACATGCATGTTTTTGGACTGTGGGAGGAAACCGGAGCACCCGGAGAAAACCCACGCATGCAGGAGAGAACATGCAAACTCCACAAAGAAAGGCCCCTGGACTGGGGTTTGAACCAAGGACCTGCTCGCTGAGAGGCAGCAGCTCTACCAGTTGTGCCACCGTGCTGCCCACCTGTCAAGCCATCAATTACTTATTTTACCAATATGGCTCTTACATTCCGGCCTCTAATTATTTACAATGATAATTAACTTAAATGTTACCATGTAAGAGACATGCCTAGGACAAATAATCATAAATTTGTTCAATATCAAATTTCTATAAATCTATCATTATGACTAAGCAATCAATACACCAACTAAAACAAAAGTCACAGGTAATGAAAGGAGAGAAATGTCCCAAAAATGTTCATGGTGTCTCTGCCTCTTGAAGTAGGCACAACTTGGTGATGGGTCTTTCCAGGTAGGTCGTTTTAGTCTTAATGCGAACTGACCGCACTAATCCTCCTTTATCTGGAACATTGTTTACAACTCTAACCATTAACCAAGAGTTGCGAGGAGCTAAGTTGTCCACAATGAGAACAACATCTCCTGGAAAAAAGTTCCGTCTCGTGATCTGCCACTTCTGCCGCTCCTGGAGTTGAGGCAAGTATTCCTTTAACCAACGCTTCCAAAACAGATCAGCCATATATTGCACCTGTCTCCATCTTCGTCGAGCATAAACATCTTCCTGGGAAAACACTCCTGGTGGCAATGAAGGAAAGGACTTTAAAAGAAGAAGATGGTTTGGTGTTAATGCTTCCAGATCATGGGCATCTGTAGAGGCTTTGGTTATGGGTCGACTGTTAATGATGGCCTCAACTTCACAAAAGACTGTGTGCAGACTCTCTTCATCAAGACTCTGGGTTCTCAAAACAGAATTTAACACTTTCCGAACAGATTTAATAAGACTTTCCCATGCACCTCCATGGTGTGAACCAGTGGGGGGATTGAAAGTCCATTTTATCCCTTTCTGAAGGAGTGTGTTATTAATTAGTTTGATTCCATTTTTCAATCTCTTCCCTTAGCTCGCGTTCAGCTCTTACAAAGTTGGTTCCATTGTCTGAACTTAGCTCCAATACTTGTCCACGTCTGGCAATAAATCTTCGGAGACCATTGATGAAGGAATCAGTATCCAGTGATGACAACATCTCAAGGTGAACTGCTCTTATTGCCATGCAGGTAAAGATGACTCCATATCGTTTCAACAGACTCCTGCCACGCTTAATTTCAAATGGACCAAAACAATCCACACCCACACAAGTAATTGGGGCTTATCTGGACACACTCGATCCTGTGGAAGGTCTGCCATCCTTTGACTTTCTGGAGCAGCATGTAGTTGTCGACAAGTTATGCATTTAGATAAGGTCTTCCTAATTGCAACACTGGCACCTGGGATCCAATACTTTTGACGCAGTTCAGCCAACATATGATTGCGGCCACCATGGCCTGTCTGGTGATGTATGTGGCGCAGTATAATTTCAGAAATGTGAAGGTCTTTAGTCAATATGGCTGGGTATTTGGCTTCAGCAGGCATGGCTGCTTTGCTTAGCCTTCCACCAACTCTTAGTACGCCACCTTCGAGAATAGGATCAAGCTTATAGAGCTGACTTGTCTTCTTCACTCGTTCATGTTTCTGTAAACTTGTCATTTCCTCTGGATATCACTTTCTTTGACAATAGCAGATGATGGCACTCTCAGCCTTTCCAAACTCTTCCAATGATAAGGCACCCAATGCAACATTTTTCTTGAACACATTCATTTCTTTCCTCAATATCTCCTGAAAAGTTTCACCATCAAGATCAGAGTTGGTAAGATTCATCTTCAATTGTACTCTCCTTTGAGCAAGTTTGGATAGCAATTGTTTGAACCTGAGAAGCCATCCAACCATTGTTTTCAGTTTGACTGAAGGGGAAAAGGAATGGATGAAAAACATAACTGGATCCACTTGTTCATTGGTGCATGTCACATTAACAGAAACCAATGTCTTGACCTCTGGATCATCTGGATCATCCAGAGCAAAATGACTTATGTCTTCAGGATTTGTAGGCCAATTCCATTTAGGGTCCTGAAGAAACTTTGGTCCTGGCACCCAGGTATCAGTCTTCAATAGAGAGTCCACATTTGTTCCTCTGGATGCCAGATCTGCTGGGTTGATACTGGTAGCAATGTACCTCCACTGTAAGGACTTTGACCAAATAAGTATCTCTCCAACTTGATTTGTCACAAAGGTCTTAAACCTCAATGTTTCATTTTTGATGTACTTCAAAACTGAAGTACTATCAGTCCAAAAAACTGAGTCTTCTAGTTCCATCCTTAACTCCTTCTTCAACAGCTTATCCTAACGGCTGACAACCACTGCCACTGTCAATTCCATGCGAGGAATGGTGATGGGTTTAAGTGGAGCTACTCTGGCTTTACCCATTACAAATGTACAAAGCACCTGCCCATCAGCATTAGACTGCAACAAGTAGCTCACAGTTCCATATCCGTTCTCGCTAGCATCACTGAAATGATGAAGCTGTGAGCTTGTAGCTTCTCCAAAGTTCTGTGGCTTCAGACATCTGTTAACTCCAAACAGTTCAAGCTGATGAAGTCCTTCCAACCAGTTTTTCCACTTCTGAGCTGCATCACGTGGCAAAAGATCATCCCAACCAACATGCCTTCTACTTAGATCTTGTAGAATCCCCTTTGCGACCAAGACAACTGGTGCCAGAAATCCAAGAGGATCATAAATGGAACTTATGATAAACAAGACTCCTCGTCTTGTCAAAGGTCTGTCTTTGAGGATGATTTTAAATTTTAGTAGGTCTGATTGTACACACCACTGTATACCCAACACACGCTCCACTGGCAGGTCATCATTATCCATATCCAGGTTCTTCACATCAATGGACCTTTCATGCTGTGGTATAGCAGTAAGAACACTGTGTCGGTTACTTATCCATTTGAGAAGTTGAAATCCACCTCTTTTACACAGGGCACGAAGTCCTTGATATATTTAGATAGCTTCCTCTTCTGTGCTCACAGAAACCAAGCAGTCATCCACATAAAAGTTGTGAAGTACACCTTCTATGACGTTTGGTCTAAACAGTTGTTGATTGTCCTCTGCACACTTTCTCATTGCGAAACATGCACAGTTTGGAGATGATGTAGCTCCAAAAAGGTGTGCAACCATGTGATACTCCACCAGATGTTGTTCATATTCTCCATTTGGCCACCAAAGAAATCTCAACAGATCAGAGTCAAACGGTAGTACTCGGACCTGATGAAACATTGCCTCAATGTCAGCTGCGATGACAACTGGTTCCTTTCTGAATCTGATGAGGACACCAAGCAATGAACTAGTGAGGTTTGGACCCTGTAAGAGTTGAGTGTTTAAATATTTTCCTCCAAATGTTGCACCACAGTCAAATACTACTCATCTTTTTCTTGTGAGGATGATATACTCCATGGTGTGGTATATACCAAACCCTCCCATCACACCGTTCAAGATTTTCAACTGAAACTCTCTCTGCATAGCCCTTGGAAATTATGTCATTCATGAAGTTAGTGTAGTCTGAATGGAACTGATGGGTTTTGATTAACTTCCTTTTGAGATTCAAAACACGCTGTTCAGCCACTTTCTTATTGTTGGGCATTTTCAAATCCTTATGTCTCAGAGGTAAAGCGATGGTATAATGGTCATCTTTCAACTTAATTGATTTTGTGACCAACTCCATGAACTGATCATCTTCCCTGGACCATCCAGGTTGTTCATCTTGAGAACACTCAGGAAAATCGACCTTCGTTTGTTGCTGCCACAAATCCTCAAGTCTTGACACAGAAATCCTGTTAACAGTAGCAGTTGATTGTAGATCTCTTGTTTTGACATCACAGTTCCCTCTGAGAGGTCCATTCACTGTCCATCCAAGGATAGTCTTTACAGCATATGGCCCTCCATTTTGACTCCGGATGACATCCCAAGGCTCCAGCGCTTTGGGAACATTGGTCCCGATGAGCAAATCGACTCCTGCATTGATTTCAGTAATCTTCAATCTTTTCAGATGTGGCCATCCTTTAAGGTCGTCTTGGTGGGGAATGTTGCTACAATGAACAGGCATGCTTCTCTGTGTGAATAAATCAGGTGATTCACAAAAGGTGTCTTCATTTAGCCCAGCAATCTCCAAATCTGATACAATGTTACTTCCAACCACCTTTTCTTGACCCATTGTCCGCAGAAGGATGCTTGTACGTCTTCCAGTGACATTTAATCTGTTCATCAGTTCCTCAGTACAGAATGATACAGAGCTTCCAGGGTCTAAAAAGGTGTATGTTATTATTGTTTCTTGGCTCTTTATAGATTTCACTCTGACTGGTAAAATAGAAAGAGTACAACCATGCTCGCCGGCCACAGTTAGACCACTTGATTGTGCTGAGATGGAGGCACTTCCACTTGTTGTTTCCACTTCCTTCTTCATATGGACTGGACCTGTTTCCTTTTCTCTGGAGAAGACATGAAGCATGGTGGGATGTCTTAAACTACACACTTTACAGTAATGTCGTGTTTTACAATCTTTGCTGATGTGCCCAGTGCACAAACAGCCAAAACACACCCCATTTTCTTTCAAAAATGTCAGTTTCTCCCTATATGTCCTCTTTTCCAGTAGAGGGCATATGTCCAGGGAATGTCCAGCTCCACAAAATAAACAACTCTTTATAGCAGCTGTCTCTCTAGCTTCCTTTATTTTAGATTCGGCCTTCTTCTGCATTTCTCCAACAGTAGTAGCAAAACTACTTCCTTTTAGCTTTAATCGCTGCTGTGATTTATAGATCCCAACATCCTTCTTTGGTTTAGATGAGGAATCTTGAACATCACCAAAAAGTGGATCGCTGACGATCTTCACCTGCTTTTCTACAAACTGAACAATGTCACTGAAGGTGGCTCTCCTTTTATACTTCTCCTGTAGATCACATACAGCATTTCTCCATCTGTCTCACAGCTTAAAGGGCAGTTTTTTGATGATTGTTTGCATATTTGCAGGAACATCCAACTCATGCATACATCCATTGTTTTCCATCACATTACAGCATTCCCTGAGCAAAAAGCTGAATGCTTGTAAAGCCATTACATCTTCTGACTTTAAAGCTGGCCATGATAAAACGTTATTCATGTATGCAGCCATTATCTTCAGTGAACAACCAAAATGTTCTTGAAGCAAATATTTGGCTTTGGCATATCCAGAATCATTAGGCATGTGAATACAGCTTCTTACTAGATCTCGTGGCTGACCTCTAGTGTACTGCTCCAAAAAGTACAAACAGTCTTTGACACTATGCGCCTTTGTTTCAATGCTGTGTTCAAACGCTGTCATGAATGTTTTGAATTGCAGTGGATCACCATCAAATATTGGTATGTCCCGTTTTGGCAAAAAAAATAAAGATTGCTGATTTACAAGCAAACTTGTAATTTCATTCTGCCTTTCCAATACAGTTAACAGTTGTTTATTTTTATCAGCTGATGATGGATGTGTATGTTGTGATGATTGTGTCTGTAGCTGATGAATCATTTGAGTTGTTGGAACTTCAACTTGTGTCGTCTTTATTTTCACCTGGTCAGTCAATGTGTCTGGAACTTGCATTTGCACCTTTGTGTTTTTAGGTCGTGCACCCAAATAAGAACAGGACTGGAAGGTTGGAATATTATCATGACATTCAGGTCCAGCAGGTGTAGGTACAAATGTTTCTGCATCAACATTCAGCATTTGAGTTTTTCTTTGTTCATGCTCAAAATATGAATTCATGCCATCAGACTGAATCTGTGCAACACTTACTTGAGAACAGACCGAACCCTGGAGCACCATAACTTTAGCCATTGAAGCTGCAATTTCAGTCTTTAAATCCAATTCTTCCTTCTTTTTCCTGAGCTGCTCCTCCTGCTCTTCAAAAGCATGTTTTTGTTTCAACAGCTTCTGTCGTGCCTTTAATGCAGCCACATCTGCTTCTGCTTTAACACGTGCTGAAGATGTAGAAGACAGAGAGGACTTACTTCTTGTTGAACGACTTCCTCTAGATCTTCTGCTGTCAACATTGGAAACACTATCACTTGGCTCAACATCATCCTCAGTATCAGCATTTGCATCACACTTTGAATGCTGAGAAACAAGAGATGCATTAAGATCTTTATTCACACAGGGTTCAACACTCGATATTTGAGCTTGGTATAAATCAGTAGCTTCTCCCATTGGTTGAACTGCATTGTTGAGCTGTTCTGCATCTGAAATCCAGTTTTCAACTTCTTGTATGAATCCAGAGTTATGGCTATACATGCTTGAAAACCAAGTATTTTGTCTTTCTTGTTCTCAGTTCCAGGGGACTTGATTGAGCTGCAGTGAAGGAATTTCACTCAACAGATGACGCTGCCTTACGCTCTGTGCGTAATCGCCACTTCCAAACTGTTCCAAACAGAAACAAAGAATCCAGACTTTCCTTTCCAATAATCCGCACCTTCGATTGTCATTTTCTGTTGACGTTAATTTCGTGGCAAACTTATGATATTGAGGGCCGCACTGGGTTAAACTCGGGAATCTCTGTCTGACGGGTGTTTCCAAACTGACGTCACTCCAGGTCACTTCTTTGTGTCATGATCGGTTTATTCCATTTCAAATTTCCAAGCTTTAAACATTACAGACTGAGACACATACTGACCAGGTCTAAACTTTTATAAATGCTTAATGGCATAACTCTACGGCGTCTTATAACACGGTCAACAGAAAATATGACGACCCCGTGCGCACCCAACTTCCTCATCCATACAAAAGCCAGAACGCCAGTCAGCACATCATTTATATCTGGTGACAGTCAACACACACACACACACACTGACACACCCACCACCCAAGTGTCAAAGCTGCATGCTCACCTGTCAAGCCATCAATTACTTATTTTACTAATATGGCTCTTACAATAATGATTAAGGTTCTTTGTATTTTCGGTGAATTAGGGATTCAATCTATGGAGATTCCATGGCCTCCACTTCCCTCCGGTGCAGTAGGAGCAGGTTCAGGTCTGGTTTTGAAGATGGCAGCATAAGTCATCATCCAAACTACGATGGGTACTGTGGTACAGAGACCAGTCCAATATAGCACAGAACAGATTCCCCAGGCCAGACCCCATCCGATTAGGATGACTATCTTCAGGGTCCATCGTTGTCTGTTTTGGGGTCACAAGGATAGGGTTTGGTATAGCAGGTGTGCCAACACGGTGATGGTTATAGCTCCTTCCATCACCGCCATCACGATTCTTCCAGCTGTGTTCCCACAGTTTGTGATGGGTATAGATAGAGGGGTGAGTGTGGCCACACACTCAAGGGTCACTACGATGGAATCTACTAACAGCCAAGATGAAATCACTACTCTCTGCCGGAGTGAGGTCTGGACCCTTCCCAAGATATAGGTAACAAATAAGTGTGGCATTATTTCAGCCCTCTTTAGGATTACAACGGTCACGATTATCTTGGCGTAGGCCTGGAAGGCCACAGGGAATCGCATCAATCACCCTTTACCCCACTTGCCTATGTGGCAGTAGCACATCCATGCAATCATTATTAGAAAATATTCTACCGTGCTCCCCTTAAAATAGGATGGGCATTTTGGCCAGGAGGTCTGCGTGGGAGCCGTACTGCTATCTGAGTCTGCATAAAATGTACTCACATCAATTGGAGCACTGGTTGTTGGGCAATCCATGATGTTCTTGACTCCGAGGAAATCTTGAGTTCTGCTCTCTGCTGCTCCGGGGCGGATGTGAGACTGTTTCTATATTCTCTCAGTATTAAGCCGAGCCAGCGCCCGGTTCTGGTGGGAGTGGCTTGTAGTTCCTCCCACATGGTCGGCACATGGCCTTGATGCCTTCTTCTAGGAGCACACGTCCTAATAAGGCAACAGCTATCACACCAACTAAGCTTGCCAAATAAGGCCAGATCTGAAGGAAAAGATCAACTATCCATCCTTCAACGGTTCTTCCGCCTTCCTTGATCACTTCTCCTATTTCATGCACTACTTCCGTGACTTTACGGCCTACTGTGTAACTAACAGTTTCATACCAGGCACAGTTATGTTCTTCCTCTCCCTTGCCACATTTTTTCAACTCAACTTCAACTCAACTTTATTTTGGTAAATTAGCATTACAGAAAAAGGAAAACAATATAGACTACTTTTTGACAAATCAATAATTTACCAAAAAAGGAATAGGCTGAAGCCAAGGCTTATACTTGCCTACCCTGTTCATAGACTCAGCAGTCTTCAATAATAAAATATATCTACTGTCCATATATACACATACATTACATATACACATATCTATATAAAAATATGTCTGTGTATATGTATAAGCATACTTACATTACATACATACATTGTTAAACACTACATATATACATCTACATAACAGTATAAGCTTTTATAATTTTACCTTTTATGGACTGTTGTGGAATAATATTTGTTCCTTTTAGAATCTGACTCCTAATTCTTATTTTATTTTGAAATTGACCCATTTCCTGTTTTACTTTGAAGAGGCTCTTCATTTCCTGTTTATATAATGTAACACGATGTAAACCACTTTTGCTACTGACCAATCAGACCGCAGACAGACTCAAAGCGCGCTGAAAAGTTAGTTTTTCTGTGTGAAGGAACGCCCTGTTTTTCTGAGACAAAGAGAAGTGAACAGTCCTGTCCTGGGGTGTGTGTGAGTGTGCCAGCAGAGAATGAAGCAGAGAGACGCAGCCAGCCAGGAGCAGTTTGGAGCAGAAAGATAAAAGCAGGTTGTATTGTTTCAGATTAAGAGATGCATCCATATTTTAATATGTTAAAATAACGACTGCATTTAACTAACCCACTGTTTATACTTGTGAATCTGTGACAACATTATTACTTCTGTGTTACTTTACTTATTAAATATTCATAAACTTAAAGGTGCCATTGTCGTATTTAATGTGCAATGATTTGACTGATACCTGCAGGATTGAAGCGGTTACTACAGAACTCGGGTGGAGAAATAAGAATATCACAACAAAAATGGAGGTCCCACCGAGATGTGAGAAATAAGTATCCTGCGGAGTCTTCCATACTGAACTGACGCGTCATTCATCAGAAGGAGGTAAGCAGAGCCTGTTAAAATACGAAATCTGTAAATTGGACTTACAAATAGGCAAATTTTTGCTCAGTGTGGTTGACTCTCAAAAAATAAATAGTTTTAAATAGAGATACGTCGACTGTAAAAAGAAGATAAAGATAAGATAAAATAAAACCAGCCTCAGAGATAATACTGCGCGTTAGTCTGCCCAAAGGGAAATCGACGGATGCCCTTGGAGGAGTGAAAGTTCTAGGAAAATAATTCCGCTGTTCAACTCTGTAACTCCACTAGACTAAGTTTACTGTAATCTTGTTGAACTGGCAGTCAACTTTTAAAACAGTATCAATTAAAGTTCGCTCACAATTGACCGTAGGTGGGCGTTCGCGAGGCTGGGTGAGACATTAAATAATTAAATACGACGCACGCACCGAACAGATTAAAATAAAACAGAACTAAAAAGTAAATTGATGATAAAATAATTTATGACCTGTGGTGGAATAGAGAGGTCACGGGTTCACAAGTATTGCTGTCTTCTAGGATATTAAAAGGGAGTCAACACATTTTGTCTTAAAAAACAAACAAAAAAAAAACAACATTTTAAGGGTGACCATTGTGAAATATTTCTGGCGTCTGTGACTTGCGTGTAAGTTGATAATGTGGTCAGTATTTTGTTTGTCTATTCTGTGTTTGTGTTTTTGTCAATTATAAGACCACAGTATGGATGTGTAAGAAAAAGAAGAAGAAAAAATAAAAAAGTTCCAGAATTTTCCAGTGGCAATAAAAGAGGTGTGTGCTGTGTGGTTGGATTTCTTGTGAGAATGGACACTGATGGGCAACAACGTCTCAGGTTACAAAAATGTGAGCAGGAAAGTTTTAAACCGGTAAAAGTACAAGTAGAAATAGTGCAACAAGCTCTCGAGCTGCTGCAATATGATAAAAAGCTAAAAAAGGCTCTCGTGCAAAAATTACAAAAAAATAGAAAATAATGCAGAAGAGAAACAAGATGTGATATCTTTGATGTGGGATAAAATTAAAGAGTGCTCGAGTGATGAGGATAAATTTGACAAGAAAAAGAGAGAAGCAAATGCCTTGCATAAGAATAAATACAGAAAGTTGATGAGAGAGGTGATTTATGAAAGAAAAGAGTGGTTGAAATTGGTTTTTGTAGCACAAGGTTCATATCATTTGTTGAGAACACCGCAGCTGGTAGAACAGCCTATGAAAAAGGTGGAGGAAATGGGTAGTTCAGATCCCCCTCCTTACAACCGGAACGGCAATCAGTCAGAACATCCTCCAAAAGGAATGTACCCCATATATCACATTAAAGAGGGAACGTTGCAAGTGGAGGGGGTTAATGACACCCCCTCGCAGCAGATGGGGGAGTCATTAAACCCAGTTAAAACAAAACTATTTGAGGCACCAGGAAGGGAGACACAGTCCATCACTAAACCATTCCAAACAGAGGGTGAAGGGAACATAAACAGCACACAGCAATGGGTGATTAAGGATGGGTGGAGTCAGTCTGTTAATTCCTCAGGACACCCTGATTCGCACACTTCTTCCATCCTTGCATCCTCAGCACCTCCCTCTGACAGCTTTCATGATGGAGAGGGCCTGCTTGTGGGTCTGCAGGGTTGGAGGAATCGTGCAGGATTGTCTCAAAACCCGCTCACCTGTACTCACCAATTGCCTGCCCCGTCTCAGACACACATACAGAATTCTTTTTGGCCACAAGCAATACGAGTTACTTCTGATTTATCGGCAGCTCTTCCACCAACAGATCACGCTTCTAACCCTGTTGAAAGCGTGGATCCATTGTTAAGTACTGGTTCATTTCCTCTTCTGCAGGCAGGAAATCAGATACGTTATAAACCTCTTGCGCTAGGTGATGTGCAGGCGTTAGTAGACAAACTCCCTCCCCTCACAGAAGGAGGAAGTAAGTGGTTAAACGTAGTAGACTCCTTAACTAAAGGTATTAATTTAGCTGTGGGAGACATGAGGGCACTATTGGGAAGGTGTGTAACTTCTACTAGGATGGATGAAATAGAGAGAGCTGCTGGCTGGAATAGAAACATACCTGACTCAACTTGCATGTTGTTGGAGTATCAGAGACTTGCCGCCGCTCTCAGACAGGCTTATCCCCTTCCAGAAGGTACAGGGGTTCCTAAGTTCACCTGGAAGCCTGGTCAAAACCCCACTGCATATTTAGATGTGTGTAAACAGGATTGGTATGACAGAACTTACTGCCATGGTCAAGGGGAAAATCAAAAGTATTTTTTTAGACAAGCAATATTGGATGGTGTGCCCGCAGCAGTCAGTAAGGCAATGAAAATTAACCCTGATTTACCCACAGCAGATGCTGCTCAGTGGGAAAGGCATCTTATTCATCATCTAGCTTTAGCTCCCACACATCAGGCTAAAGACTTGGGCCCAATGGTGAAGGCTGCTGTCTCTGCCACAGATTGGGTCCCAACACAAATACCTCAGCTCGCTTACTCATCATCAACCAACTGCTATAGCATTGACTTAGCTGTTCATGATGTAGGTAAGCTAGACCATGAGGTGATCTCCAGAGACCATGGCAGAGAAAAAACTGACCATTCAGATGTTCCTCATATGTTAGATACACTTCCTGCATCTCTCTGGTCTCAGGGACCTGAGGATGTAGGTCATGTTAAATGCCCCCCAATCTCTTTTGAACTGACCCACAACAAACCTATATGGCTGTATCAGTATTCTCATAGACCTGAGGCTGAACAAGGTTTGACTGACACAGTCCAAGGGTTGCTGAGAGCAGGGGTCCTCGAACACTCACATTCAGACTGGAATACTCCCATTCTACCTGTTGAGAAGGCGGGGACTGGAAAGTACAGAATGGTACATGATC
Organism: Nematolebias whitei; assembly: GCF_014905685.2. Lineage (NCBI taxonomy): Eukaryota > Metazoa > Chordata > Actinopteri > Cyprinodontiformes > Rivulidae > Nematolebias > Nematolebias whitei. The sequence goes on along the minus strand of NC_056511.1, from coordinate 27,575,402 downwards.
TTAGGTCGATCAACGCCATACTTAAGACACCTACGTCACCAGTACCAAATCCCTATGTTGCACTGACCCAACTGACTCCGAACCAGAAGTGGATGACCTGCATTGATTTGGCTAACGCCTTTTATTGCCTGCCCTTATCAGAGGACCTGCGTGACATTTTCTCATTCACATTTAACGGTTGCCAGTACAGATACACTCGCTTGCCTCAGGGTTTTGCATTATCGCCAGGCATTTTCAATCATGTTTTAAAGAATATTCTTGTACAGCTTCCACTCCCCAGAGGCACCACTTTGGTCCAATATGTTGATGATTTACTGATAGCCTCTGAAACAGCACATGACTGTCTTACAGCCACTCAGGCTGTCCTGCTTCACCTGCATGATGCAGGTTTTAAAGTTAGTAAATCTAAACTTCAAGCAGTTCGTACACAGGTCTCTTTCCTCGGTAGGTTGGTCTCTGCTAATGGTACAACACTTTCACCAGAACACAGGGCGTCTATACTACATCATCCAAAACCCACCACTGTACAAGACATGTTATCCTTTTTAGGTTTAACTGGGTACAGCAGACACTATATACCTGATTATAGTGAACTCACCACTCCACTCAGACAGATGGTAAAAGATCAAGGTAACAGAAACCTGAAAGCAACACTTGTGTGGAACACAGATGCAGAGCATGTGTTTATTAAACTGAAGCAACTCTTGTCCAGAGCAGCTGATTTGGCTCTGCCTGACTACTCCGCCCCGTTTTTTCTTGATGTTTCTGAAGCAGAAAACACTGTTAATGGTGTTCTGTTTCAGAAAAAGGGGGGTGGTAGACAGGTGTTGATGTACGCAAGTGTGATGTTGGATGGTACTGAGAAGCGTCATCCAACATGTACACAGGCAGCGGCAGGTCTGGCAAGGATTGTTTCAAAAACAGCACACATCGTCATGGGACACCCACTACACATCCTAACGACACACAACATAGTAGCGTATGTTAATTCTGAGCTCTTTACAATGACATCCTTAAAGCAAAGACGCATGAGCAACATCCTATCAGAACCGAATTTATTGTTCCTGCATGAAGGCATAAACATGGCAGATGGTATGCAAACAACACAGGCACATGATTGTGTGCAAAAAGTGTACGTGGAGGAACGCATTAGACCTGATTTACAGACTGAACTCATACCACATTCGAATATACTCTACACAGATGGTTGCTGCTTCAGGCTTGAGGATGGGTCTTTGAGATCAGGATTTGCTGTGGTACAGCAGAATGGTGATGAGTACGAGGTACTGAGCTCAGGGCAGCTAGAAGGTCATCAGTCAGCTCAAAAAGCTGAAATTCAGGCAGTCGTTGAGGCTTTGAAAATGAGCAAAGGAAAAGAGGTTACAGTGCACACAGACTCGGCGTATGCTTATGGTGTAGTTCATGTGCAATTACCACAGTGGAAAAGAGCAGGTTTTCGAACAGTAGGTAACAAACCAATTAAACATGAGGAACTCATTAAGGATTTAGCTGACAGTTTGATGTGGCCAGCAAAAGTGGCGGTTGTGAAGTGCAAAGGTCATGATGTTACACAATCAGACACAGCGGAAGGAAACAGGCAAGCTGACAGAGCAGCCAAGATAGCTGCTGGCTATTTGCCAAGAGTCCAGATGGTGACAGTGGAAGAGGAATGTCAGAAAGTGAATCATTGGGATGAGAAAAATGTAGCAGAGGCTCAGACGACAGCCTCCCCAGAGGAAAAGACATTATGGTTTAACAGAGGAGGTCAGAAGAAAGGGGAGTTTAAAGTATGGATAGGACCGAATCAGAAGTGGATCTTGCCTATGACTTTAAAACAGGCAGTATTTCAGGAAGCACATGGATTAGCACACGTGGGATGCAGACAAATGCTAAGGAATCTTCAACAATGGTGGCACCCTCATCTGAAAGATATGGTAACAGCATATGTTGACACCTGTACTGTTTGTTTAAAGTACAACATTCGACCTACAGTAAAACCTGAACGAGGTTCTTTTCCTCTCCTGCACCGACCGGGACAGGAGGTGATTCTAGATTACACTGATATGTTGGAACCTGTTAAAGGGTTCAGATATGTATTGATGTGTGTTGACGCATTTACAGGGTGGCCAGAAGCCATACCTGCAAGAAGAGAAGACAGCAAAACAGTGGTGAAGTTTCTGATTAACCATTATATCCCCAGACACGGTTTCCCAGAAAAAATCAGATCAGACAATGGCACACATTTTAAAAACACAGATCTGCAGGCTGTGGAAAAAATGTTAGGCCTAAAACATGCTTTTGGAACCGTGTACCATCCCCAGTCTCAAGGGAAGGTCGAAAGGATGAACCAGAATATAAAACAAAAATTGGGCAAAATCTGTGCACAGACTAAATTAAACTGGGTGGAAGCATTACCAATTGCCTTAATGACCGTGAGAACTTCTGTTAATAATGGAACTGGCTTTTCTCCCTATGAGTTAACTACAGGTAGACCCTTTCCTGGACCAACCGTATGCTCACTGACCAGAGAGGAGGACCGTAAGATGGACCATAAGGTATACTTTGATGAGTTAAAAGCATCAGTGTCTAACTTTACTCAGCAGGTCCACCACAAACAGAGCCTGACAGAAAGACCAGAGGAACCTGGTCTCCCCACCGTGGAGTGGGTCTTGCTGAGGGTCATTAAAAGGAAGTGGCAGGAGCCCAGGTAGACGGGCCCCTATCAGGTGACAGAGAGAACGTCCCACGCAGTCCGCCTCAGAGGAAAGGGGGACATTTCGTACCACTGGAGCCAGTGTGCGCCTGCCTCAGAGCCAGGAAGAGCGAGAGAGCTGGCAGAAACCATCTAAAGTCGTAAAATTGGACATTCATGTCAAGGTAGACCAAAGCAGCCTGGTGTAGTTACGTGCGGGCCCTGAAGGACTTTGTTTGAGTGGGTCACCGGGTGCTGGAATAGCTACATTTAGTACAGACACCTAGAAACGACAAAAACACGACATCTTAGAGTCTCACACTTCATGAAGAAAACTCAGAGACATAGGAGGAACGGTCTCTGAGCACCCCAGGGTATTCCCTGAGTACTTGTGATTGTAACAATATTGTATGACATGTGTACTAACCATTTTTCTCTTATCTTTTAATTACAGTTTTGATTTAGAGCGCATCCATTTATTAACTTAGCTTGAAAGTGATAAGTATATTCAGTTTGTAACGTTAAAAAGAAATATCTATAATCAATTATAAGCAGTATATTAACAGAGTGTTATTTTGTATTCATTTTGTGTTAAAGGAACTGCTTGCCTGGCTGTCTGCTGAGGAAGTCGCTGTGCGAGACATCTTCATTTATTGAGTACAGTTTCTGTTTACAAGATCAAAATGCGGTGGCCACCAAAGCACGTGGTGATAGGGATAGGTGTTTTGTCATCCATCGTGTTGTCACTCATTTTCTCTTTTGAATATTTCTGCATTATTCCCGGTTTACCAGAGTGTGAGCAGACTGGTGCAACAGGCAGGGTGCGAAGGAGTGTGACACCACACACAGTCATGAAAGATGCGTATGGCCTTCCGGTGCTGAAAGTAGAGTATCCCAAAGACACCACTACTACCCTAAGCCTGCCAATCTGTGACATGTTTTATTGTACGGATTACCGTATTGCGAGTGCAGCCTTTTATATTTGTCCATGTCCCAATCCATCCAGATGTTCGTGGTGCCATGAGTGGAATTATGTCACGTTGTATTCGGGATCATGGAAACCTGATATGTCTGGACATCAGACTAATTACAGAGATTGGTGGAGGGCGCATGCCACCTTGGCAAAAAATAACAGATACTTGTTATTGTCCTTTCAGTATGTTCGTACTTGGAATAAGTTAACCAAAATAAAGCGTGAGATGATCTACACCTTGGTGACGGAACCCATTTATGTGCTTGTAGCCGCGGATGTCGCTGGCAAGGACCCTTTCCGGGTGTTACAACTTGCTCTTACAGAGTTGCCAGTCCAAGACCCTACTCCTCCTCCGACCCAGGAGTCATCGCTCCCAATGTCTATGCGAATTGATAGTGTTGACTATACCAGCTTAACCCCTGTGGATGTGATTGCTATGTCCACTGGCTATACTGACTCTAACATTTGGTTAGCTTGGCTCGCTGAGGCTGCTAGACAGGCTTCTTTGTCTGAATGTGTAGCTTGTGCTGCAGCTCGACCGAATTTGTACACCCAGCCAGCTCCATTACACCTAGAGGACGCTTGGGGATTTCATTGCATGTTAAGTCTGACTATGAGAAAATATACTAAGAATTGCACTAC
>NC_056511.1:27534750-27570995 GCF_014905685.2 Nematolebias whitei | reverse complement strand
CTCGTTCTGGGTCTCATATCATCTGGGTTCCCCGCGCACTCCTAACAACTATAATAAATATTTCATAATAATGGTGTGGAGAGGATGGCTGTAAGGGGAGAAGGGAGGCCATCCCAAAAAATAAAAAAAATAAAAAAATAAAAAAATAAAACAACTCGTTCAAAATCAGAACCGAGCGAACAGAACCGGGTCAGAACCCCCTTTCTATTAAAGTTTAAACAGAATCAAACGTTTTTCCACAGTATGTCAGCTTAGTTACACAACAGATGTACAAATTCAGCTTTAAAATGAACACATTGACTTACCTTCAGCTCTCAACACCACGGCTGAAAACATTGCGTTTTACAGTCGAACAGAAATCTGCACTTTTAAGCTAATTTCAGTTAAGATCATGATATGCCAACATGATGAATTCAAGTATTACACGAATAACAGTCCATTCATGAAACCGTATGAGGCCACCAGTAATGTAACGAGATAATATGCGTCTGATATTATCCTTTATTTAAACGGATTCTTTCATTTTTCTGGACTAAGTCATATTGTGCTTTGTGGAGTAAATGTGGACAGAGACGTGTTTAAATTTCTGACTCACCAACAACAGTGGGTCGTTTATTTTAAACGATTTAAAAACACATCACACATTTACATTAATTGGCAGATTGATTACAATTAACACAGCTTAATTAATGAGCTTTACAATGAGAAATCATACGGCCATGATTTCTCACTTGCAACTTAAAACAACAGACATATCCTTAGGTCTTAAATAAGTGTCTGCAGGCTTAGCTTATCTTTTACTGGCAGATAGAAGAGTTTTAAAGATGGAGAATGAAGGAGTTTAAATGGAGAGAAAAGATGTGTGAGAGAAAATGTGTTGACGAAGAACGACACCCTCCATCCGAACCCAGCTCTACCTCGGTACACTTCGGTAGTGGAAATCGACTCTTTACCTTGCAGAAGATATCTCAGCTTCGGTGTAGAGTTCTCTTTCAACGTTACCATTTCAGCGTCTCCGTAGGATAGCAGAGAAACGTCCGGAGTAGTGACGGTACTTCGTTCAACAGCACGCTCACCTCCCGGGTGGACTCACATGAGCTGTGAGCCCGTCAGAGTTCCACTCAGATGTGGAAGATTCCATAATCCCCACGAGACTCGGAAGAACTCCCAACTAACTCCAGCACTTCAGAACTTTCGTTCGGTTCTGCTCCCAGAACTTCTGTTCTTCCCCAGAACTTTGAACTGCTCTCAGAACTGACTAGAACTAGGAAGTGTCGACTTTTTAAAGAGTTCGCTTCCGGTCCTTTTTTGGGAAATCCTGATTGGTTGAAAGAACCAACAGGGGTGTGGTTTTAGTGACGTAAGAGGTTATTACAAGTCAGAAAAACAGTGAGATGTTTTTGGAACAGACAGAGAAATGTTTAGGCGAGATGACAGACCACAGGTGCCAGCTCTTTCTTATTTCTGTCTGATAGGTTTAAAAACATGACAGTTCATTCCAATAACTTCTTTGCGACTGTCTCCGACTTTTGACCGACATCACTCCTTCTCATTTCAGACAGAAGATCAAAAATTGCATGATTACTCTGTAACAGACATTAACTTGATTTCTACTTTGAATGAGGATTAAAAAATCATTAATACTGTTTCACAGTTGATTTAAAATGAGTAGTTCACTTCAACATTTAAAAATGATTTGAACTAAACGCACTTTGATTATCAAGACATTTGTAAAATAGTAATGATAATAAAAAAGAGAGTGTTCTTTCAATTGATTAGTGCAGGACACACTTAAAAAGTCTCTGGATGAGCTTAATTTGTATTTCTGGACTCATATCAATGAAATAACAGTTCCTGTCCCACGACGGTCCTCACGGTCAGGTTTTGACCTGAGGCTTAGTTCACTACACAGTCCAACCCGAAGGAGAATGAGCAGGTCCTTCAGCCCAAGGAGTGAGCAGCAGAAGGGAATCCAACAGGGGTCCAAAAGGAAATGAGGAAGGCTGGCAACTGGAGGCAAAGAGACACGAGGGACACCTGACAGACTGAGGGATCCAGGTCAGGCCACGAGGAGAATCCAAAACACGAAGGAACCAGGAAACTAGAAAAAAGAGCAGAAGGTGAACAAATTCTTTTCACCTAAACATTTCTACCTCAACAGTACTGTACCATGAGAGGTGATATGCTCCAGCGTTGAATCACACCGGGCTGCAGCCTTAAGTAGATGGAGAGGCTCATCAGGCTGATGGCTGCCAGGTGTTGGTAATCAGCGTCCATCAGCAAGGCAGGCTGCAGGCGGTGGGACCCTTGCACATCTTCCCAGCTCCGTGCTCAGCTAGTGACTCGCAGAGGCCGTTCCAAGACCCCAGCTGCGCGTAATCATGAAGGCCCGACCCGCGCAGACAGGCGGACAGAGACGGGTCTGCGACGAACCGTGGAAGCGATTTTAAAAATCATTTTACATGTAAAAAAAAATATCCATCCATTTTCTTCCGCTTATCCGGGGTCGGGTCGTGGGGGTAGCAGCCTAAGTAGGGAGGCCCAGACTTCTCTCTCCCCAGCCACTTGGGCCAGCTCTTCCGGGGGAATCCTGAGGCATTCCCAGGCCAGCCGAGAAACATAGTCCCTCCAGCGTGTCCTGGGTCTTCCTCTGGGCCTCCTTCCGGTGTGACGTGTCCGGAACACCTCACCAGGGAGGCGTCCAGAAGGCATCCTAAACAGATGCCCAAGCCACCTCAACTGGCTCCTCTCGACATGGAGAAGCAGCGACTCTACTCTTGAGTCTCTTCCGGATGATCGAGCTTCTCACCCTGTCTCTAAGAGAGAGCCCAGACACCCTGCGGAGAAAACTCATTACGGCCGCTTGTATCCGAGATCTCATTCTTTCGGTCACAACCCAAAGCTCGTGACCATAGATGAGTGTAGGAACGTAGATCGATCGGTAAATTGAGAGCTTTGCCTTTTGACTCAGCTCTCTCTTTACTACGACAGACCTGTACAGCGCCTGCTTCACTGCTGACGCTGCACCTATCCGCCTATCGATCTCACGCTCCATTTTTCCCTCATTAGTGAACAAGACCCCAATATACTTAAACTCCTCCACTTGGGGAAGGACCTCCTCCCTGACCTGGAGAGGGCACTCTACCTTTTTCCGGCTCAAGACCATGGCCTCGGATTTGGAAGAACTGATCTTCATCCCCGCCGCGAAAGCTGTAGATCATGATCTGATGAAGCCAATAAGACCACATCATCTGTAAAAAGCAGAGACGCAATCCTAAGGCCACCAAAACAGATCCCCTCAACACCTTGGCTGCGCCTAGAAATTCTGTCCATAAAAGTTATGAACAGAATCGGTGACAAAGGGCAACCTTGGCGGAGTCCAACTCTCACCGGGAACAAAGCCCGACTTACTGCCGGCAATGCGGACCAGGCTCTGACACCGGTCATACAGGGACCTAACAGCCCGTATCAAAGGGCCTGGTACCCCATACTCCCAGAGTACCCCCCACAGGGTTCCCCGAGGGACGCGGTCAAACGCCTTCTCCAAGTCCACAAAGCACATGTAGACCGGTTGGGCAAACTCCCACGCACCCTCCAGGACCCTGCTGAGAGTGTAGAGCTGGTCCAGTGTTCCATGGCCAGGACGAAAACCGCACTGCTCCTCCTGAATCCGAGGTTCGTCTATCCGACAGACCCTCCTCTCCAGAACCCCCGAATAGACCTTACCAGGGAGGCTTAAGAGCGTGATTCCCCTGTAGTTGGAACACACTCTACAGTCCCCGTTTTTGAATAGGGGGACCACCACCCCGGTCTGCCAATCCAGGGGAACTGCCCCCGATGTCCACGCAATATTGCAGAGTCGCGTAAGCCAACACAACCCTACAACATCCAGAGCCTTAAGGAACTCTGGGCGAATCTCATCCACCCCTGGGGCCCTGCCACCGAGAAGCTTTTTAACCACCTCGGTGACCATCACACCAGAGATTGGAGAGCCCGACCCAGAGTCCACAGGCTCTTCTTCCTCAGTGGAAGATGTGCCGGTGGGATTGAGGAGGTCTTCAAAGTATTCCGCCCACCGACCCACAACATCCCAAGTTGAGGTCAGCAGCACACCACTCCCACTATAAACAGTGTTGTTGGTGTACCGCTTCCCCCCCCCATAGACGCCGGATAGTGGACCAGAATCACCTGAAGCCGTGCGGAAGTCATTCTCCATGGCCTCTCCGAACTCCTCCCATGCCCGAGTTTTTGTCTCAGCGACCACCTGCATGTCACTTGGACTGCCGGTACCCATCAGCTGCTTCTGGGGTCCCACAGGCCAAAAAGGCTCGATAGGACTCCTTCTTCAGCCTGACAGCATCCCTCACCGACAGTGTCCACCATCGGGTTCGAGGGTTGCCGCCGCAACAGGCACTGACAACCTTGTGGCCGCAGCTCTGGTAAGCCGCCTCGACAATAGAGGAACGAAACATGGTCCACTCGGACTCAATGTCCCCCACCTCCCTCGGAACATGTTCGAAGTTGTCCCGGAGGTGGGAGTTAAAACTCCGTCTCACAGGAGTCTCTGCCAGACGTTCCCAGCAAACCCTCACAATACATTTGGGTCTGCCAGGTCTGACCGGCATCCTCCCACACCATCTGAGCCAACTCACCACCAGGTAGTGATCAGTGGACAGCTCCGCCCCTCTCTTCACCCGAGTGTCCAAGACATGCGGCCGCAGATCAGATGAGACGATGACAAAGTCAATCATCGAACTGCGGCCTAGGGTGTCCTGGTGCCAAGAGCACATATGGACACCCTTATGCTTGAACAAGGTGTTCGTTATAGACAATCTATGACAAGCACAGAAGTCCAACAACAGAACACCACTCCAGTTCATATCAGGGGGGCCGTTCCTCCCAACCATACCCCTTCAGGTCTCACTGTCATTGCCCACATGAGCATTGAAGTCCCCCAGCAGAACAAGGGAGTCCCTAGGAGGTGCACTTTCCAGTACCCCCTCCAAGGACTCCAGAAAGGGTGGATAATCTGAACTGCCGTTGGGTGCATAAGTACAAACAACAGTCAGAACCTATCCCCCCACACGTAGGCGGAGGGAGGCCACCCTCTCATTTACTGGAACCCCAACACACAGGAACCAAGTTGGGGGCCAATAAGTATGCCCACTCCTGCTCGGCGCCTCTCACCAGGGGCAACTCCAGAGTGGAAGAGTATCCAGCCTCTCTCAAGGAAACTGGTTCCAGAGCCAGAGCCATGCGTAGAGGTGAGTCTGACTATTTCTAGCAGGAACCTCTCAGCCTCACACACTAGCTCAGGCTCCTTCCCCACCAGTGAAGTGACATTCCACGTCCCAATAGCCAGCTTCTGTAGCCGAGGATCAGACCGCCAGGGTCCCCGCCCTTGGCCACCACCCATCCCACATTGCACCCAGCCCCTTTGGCCCCTCCCACAGGTGGTGAGCCCATGGGAAGGGGGACCCACATCTCCTCTTCGGGCTGTGCCCGGCCAAGCTCCATGGGTAAAAGCCCGGCCACCAGGCGCTCGCCCGCCTGCCCCACCTCCAGAGCGGGGCCCCGGTGACCCACGTCCGGGCAAGGGAACATTAGATCCGTTTATTTTTCTCATCAAAGGGGTTTTTGGGTTGCACTTTGTCTGGTCCCTCACCTAGGACCTGTCTGCCATGGGTGACCCTACTAGGGGCGTAAAGCCCCTGACAGCATAGCTCCTAGGGTCATTGGGACACTCAAACCCCTCCACCACGGTAAGGTGGCGGCCCATTGAGGGGTAAAAAAATAAATAAATTTTAAATCGCTTCAGCAATTTTTTAAAACATTTTTTGTATTAAAACAAAATATTATTTTATTTAAAAATCGCTTCTACTGTCCGTCCCAGACTGTCCAGTCCGCCTGACTGCCCCGTGGGATCGGGATTCAGCCTTCATGATTACGCGTGGCCGGGGTCTGGCAACGGCCATCTGCGAGTCCCCATCTTCAGCTTCGCATTGACCAGCGGAGCTCTGAGCACACAAGGCTGGTATCCAGAACCCGAGCCTCCGAGTCGGCACATCGAAGGATCTTCCGCGGTGACCAGCTGAACTTGGAGCCGGGAAGATGACGTCCTACCCGGCCTGGCGCTCCGAGGCTCCGGGGAGAGGATTGGGGTACACCAGCAGAGCTCCATCCAGCTTGCTCTGAATTATGTTGTCGGCCACCAAGCACAAAAAATGCTAGCACATCAGCATTAGACCAAGATGTTGTCAGTATTGTTTTTAAAATCTTTAAAATAAGTCCAGCCGCTGCTCCAGTCCGAGAAATTGCAAATGGTGGATTATTGTTTTTAAACGTTTCTGAAGGATCCAGTGACTCCGCCCCCAACTCCGCCCGACCAATCAGTGACCGACAGTGTTCTGAAGTCACGTTTTAGTAACTCTTCGTTCGTGTTATAACCACAGAGCCAAGGGTACTGAAAATAGTAACAGGTGCTTAGTACCGGTACTAATGGAAAAGCCTCAGAACCGGGCCAAGTAGGGTCCAGTCAGCCCGTAGCGGTACTAATGGAAAAGGGGCATACGTTTGGAGTCAGGAACTGAACTGAAACTAAATGCTGGTGTCTGTGGAACTTTACTTTGTCCAGGAGGGGGTGCTAGACTAACATCATGATGAACTCTTGAACTCTGAACATGCAGTATCTCCAAAGTCAGGCTGGAGAAAACCTGGAGCAGTGGTCAAGCAAATGTCACTACGATGTCTGGATTGAGTGTCGGCTTCACATGTGATTTATGATGGTGCGTTGGCTCTAGTTTCAGGATGGATGCTGCATTTTGTTCTGACATAAAGGCACTCATATAGACACTTTTCAAACATAACAGCAGGACTTTTAATTTTGAAATGTAGTACGGAGGTTGCTAGAACAACTGCGTTATTCAATTGCTCTTAGACAAAAGAAGAGGTTTATTATCTTAAAGCCTTGTATCCAAATGGATAATGCTACTCCAGAGCAAATTATTGGCTTTTACATTGGGTTCACCTATGTATTTACAGGTTGGTCTCCAGGAGTCATAAGGACTCAGTGACAAGAAAGAGAAAGTGATGTTTGTATTTTATAGGTTAAATCTGTCTGGGTTTTGCATCGGAGCTGGGATCATTTTTGACTGGTCTGGTTTGCAACAAGGGATGAAGTCTGGTCATTTGCTGATGCTTCTAGTTGTAAATGATATTGGATCAATGTTTAGGACATTTGGCTTTGTTGGTCTAAAGTCTAAGCAGGAAATTCTAAATTGTGGTTGATCTCATAGGGTCAGAAATACATTATTTCATATAGAGTGCTAATTTGAAAAATGAATAAATAAATAAAATGTTATGAACAGGGGAAAATTCAGATCACACATAAAAAGTATTTTGGGTGAACACAAGGCAGGGATCTTACATAACCAAAAACCGAATACGGGAAAACTTTTCTTAGATGTTTCTGAAACAGGACACACTGAACAGTGTACTGTTTCAGAAAAGGAGGAGTAGTAACAGTGATTGATGTACAGATTTGCTTTGCTAGATCATTTGTGTGTAAATAGGAGATTTTAAGTTACAATGCTCTTAATAACAAAAATATTTCTCTTTCATGTGTACAGGACGGTTCTCTTAGGGGGACGCCCCTTAGACCCAGAACAACAATGAAAATGTGGTGGATCTGTGTTCTTAAATATGTTTGACTTGACTTGACTGGACTGAAATAAATAAATTGGGTTTCATGTATAGAGTGTTTTAACCACATTTTTGTTATGGTCATGTATTGTTTTACCTAAACAGATCTCCAGAGGAGCTACGGCAGAGCTGAATAACTGATTTTGATCTCTTTATTTTTCCAGCTCCATTTATCAGCAAACTCAATGTTTAATGTTGTATTGTACTGTTTTGAATGAAAATATATTTTCTGCACATGCGTTTACTAAATTTTTTCTTACAGGCAGGAGGAAGTAAGACAAATAAAATTCATCATCTTAACTAAAAATTAACATCACTCATGCCAAATATTCACTACTTAACTTTGAAATCTTAACTTTTTCAATTACTCATTTTCACTGCATGTGGTAATAACATATTTCTGTCTTTGATTTCTATGTTCTCTTGTGAAAAATAACTTTGCTTCTTCTAAGAAGATCAGAGTAAGGGCTCTGGGAAATCCAACATATCCTTTTTGAGGGTCAGGTTTGTAAATGTGAAAAGAGGGGATGAAAGTACAAATGGAATGTGATTTGTGTTGTTATATAAAACCATTACAGTGTAGAAGTAATAATGAAATATTCTATATTGACAAACCCCTTTAGTGGAAGAGACAGAAAATACAGTCACATGCCTTAGAGGGCTGAAATTGGACTAAACACAGGGAACATCACATGGCCTATGGAGAACCACATTGTTGCCCAACTAGGATAAAAGTAGACAGGAAAATTAGAAAAGATCTGAAGATAGACCCTCTAGACAACGATGAAGAAGATGTTTGCAGATTTTGTGTTACAGGTGGCGAGTAAAAGGAAGGCAGTCTCTGGGTCCAGCAACTGCTCTGACCCTAGGAGAAGAAATGGAGGAATACAGGTACAAATCATCTTTTGAAAAATTCATAACCTTGGTGTCAGGCTTTCATTCACAGGTGACAAAACAGAAGGAGAGAGAAGAACCTGGGAGGTCCCACACAGCAGAGTGGGTACTGCTGAATGTCATCATAAGGAAGAGGAAGGAGCCGAGGTGGACAGACACCTACAGAGCTGAACCGAGGTGGACCAGACTTCATCAGGTGGTTGAGAGAACATTGCATGCCAGCGGAAGAGCCAAACCCCCACCCCCAGAAAGCCCTATTACACCCCTTCTACCACCCTTTGTCAGGGCAATTGGCCTGACACAAGACAGTCAGAGGCTGGGAAAGGAGAACGGAGTCTCCAAGCCCTGACACACACACTCATAAAAAATTAAAAAAAAAAAAAAAAAAAAAAAAAACCTGAACTGAACTTATTCCCCCAAGAAAAGCGAGAAGATGGACCCACTAACTTAGGCCTCTCCAGTGCACACACGTCCCTAGAAAAGTTTAAAACATATTGACATAGAGACTTACACACAAAAAGAAATCTCCGCGGTCCTACAAATTGCATCACCGATGAGCAACAAAGGACCCCTCACCTGGGAGGGCCTCCCAACTCATCGAAGCGCTGAAACGCAGAGGGAAAGGGGGAAAATTTATGTTTGTTCTCCTGAAACCAAATAAAAGACAACAACAGAGTACAATAGTTTTATTAAAAGGCCCAGAACTAATAGTTAAACTAGTCTATTGTTTTCAAATAACATGAGTGTGTTCATTTTTATTTGATTTTATGTTTTGATTTTATGACTTGATTTGGGACCCACAAGCTGAGGATGCTGAGTGAACCTGTTTTAGGTCACCGTCAGAAGAGCCTGAGGTGTTGACGCGTTTTCCTTCCATGCTCTTAACATCAGCCCTGGGGGGGGGTTTCCACGTCATTCACACAGAATCTTCAGCTAACCGTGATGCCCACACAAATTTATGACTTACTCATGGTAAAACTTAGTTTAAATGATAAACAGTAGGGAATGTTGGGTAATTTTAAAAATGTTATAATTTAAAACTGTTTTAGACTTCTTACTATTTGCTAAACCTTCAGTTGTGTGAACTCAAGCCCACTTCATTTCTTCCTACGTGCTGAAACACCAAACAATCAGAGTTCCTGTTTCCAGCTTATGTGTGTGTACTAAGACCAGACCCTGGGTTTCTACAAACAGATGCTGTCGTTTAGTTCTGACCTTGCTCATCCTGCCTCCATATCGAATCTGTCTCTGTTGCTTTCGTTTATCATATTTTTATAATATTTGTGTCTCTGCTGTGCTAGAGAAGCTGAATTTGCTGCCTTGTTCCCACACCTACGCCACCCAATAAATACGAACGTCACAAAGCAGGAAGTTGGACTTCTTCTCTGACGCTTGGTCGAGCAGAACTCCCACCTCTTAGGATGGTTCTGAAAACTTACACTTTGTCTTGTGTGAATTTTTCATAAAGGTGTTAAGAAAAAACCCTTTCACACACACATATTTGGAATTAAACAACCAAAACATCCAAATCAGTGAACATAGAACACTTTGAAAATTAACTCAAAGCATGTACACCAAAAATGAAAACAAACTGAAAAACAATAACAATTTTTGAGAAAAACTATAATTGTATTCATAATTTCATTTCATAAAACCAACCATTGTCAGTCTGATAGACACACACACTTAACAGACCAGGATTCATGGGGACTTGTCACATACAATAATCAACTTCCTTATGGAGACCATAAGGAAGTTGATTAAAAAAAAATTATAGCCTTTGCAATATAGTGAAATTTGGTTTACTACATTAAAGTTACTTAAAGTAATATATTGTAGCAAAACAGTTGCTTTTTGTCATTTGACTAGTGTAACAGGGAAGTCATCATTATATCAGATCATCTTGATAAAAAAAACTTACATGCCGTCTTTTCAACTCAATCTAGTTTTAGTGGCTGTCCATACATTCAATCTGAAAAATATTTAATCCCAATCTGGCTTGTTACACCTCTTTTGTCCTGAAGGACACTGTCAAAGTGTCCATTAATGTATGGGCTAAAATTAGGTTTGCTTCCAAAATATTAGTTGATTTCCCTGTTTTCCCCATTTCCAATTGGTTCAATTTTGTCCATTAATTTGTTAGTTTAAGATATAAATCTCATTCAATTTAATTCTAAACAACTCCAAATGTTAAACATTAACTTTCTACTCATTCAATTTATTTCCGATCAAGTAAAATTTAGTACTTGTCTCAATCTTGTCATTTTTGAGCTTGAAACTTTACAATTCATGTCAAATTACAATAATGTTTAAAATGTAAAACTTACATTTTGTTCTATGTTTCACTATCCATCCAGCTGTCTACAATAATTTAATATAAGTCATATTTATATAATTTACAATCCAAGTTCCTGCCCCTTTGCTGTATGAGTCAACATTGATGTAATAAATGTTTAAAAATTAATTAATAATGAAATAATTGAATTTTAGATTTAATTGTGTTGACATAACAAGTTATTATAGCAATTTGTGTTTTTTAATTCAAGTTTGATTCATTAACAAAATGATTAATCTGAGACTGGTTTAATAAATTATGATGAGATTGATTTGTTAGAAATAACATTTTTTGTGTAAATCAACAAATTATTTTTCCTTGAGTCAAATAAATTAAACATATATTGGGATTTTAACTCCACTCTATTAGATTCTCTTTAAGGCAAGTCATGTCAGAAAACCCAACATTTCATTATCTCATCTTACCTTTCACTGCATTGATTTACTTCACCTCAAGTAAAGATATTTTGTCGGTCTTCAAATGGCATCCTTAACAAGATTTATTCTAGGTGCCATTTTTAACTGCAAGAAATAAGAAAATGGAAATCAGTTTAAATAAAATTCAGTTAAAAAATATACAAAAATAATAATATTACAAAAGCCAAGAACAGTTCTGTGTTTATAGAACGTTGCATGTTAAGCAGGTGTCAAATCGCTCACAAAATCAAGACAAGTCTAGTTATAGCTTTCTTATATGGTGATGAGAATGCATAAATACAGACATAAGCTGCAGAGGATATGAGCTGAACTTCAAAAGAGCAGGAGGTAAAAATCTTAACTGTTCACCAAATACCAGAACTGAAGCAAAGGAGAAACTACATAGCTGAAGTTGGTGTCTGATTGTAACTTCCGATTTGGGAAATGACAAAAGGGTGATTCCACCTAATTTCTCACTATCTTCAGCATATTTAATCTGCTCTAGTTTAAACACTACAGTACTTATAATATTCAAACATTGACCAAGTTATTCTACACTGATTGCAGTATATTTAAAAACAAATTTGGGATTTGTGAAAATATTATCTTATTTGTGAAACTTAAGTAGAGGGCAATCACTCCACTTTTTATGCATCAGGACCACACTAGACCTGGTCCAGATGGGAAACTAGAACATTTAGACTCTTGAAACCTGGACTATATGATTCTAAACTTATAGTAGAATATGTAAAACCAAGTTTGATATTTGTGAAACCTTTACTGGATTTGTAAAACTTGAATAAATATTCATAATAGTGCTTTTTTCCATCTGGACCACACTGGAACTGGTCCAGCTCCAAAACTATAACATCTAGGCTTGTTTTTAAATATTATTCTACAAGTGTAGAATAATCTAATCCAGGTTTGAAGAGTTTACATGTTGTAGTTTTGCATCTCGACCAGGTCTAGTGTGGTCCAGATGCATAAAATGTTAGGATCTGTGGGTGATGTCAAAGGCGAACGGTTTGAAGCAACTTGAGGTAAAAAACAATTATATTTATTGGTTCAGGTGTAGCAGGTAACTCAAACTCAGGATGGATCCACTGTGGGAATAGAGAGGAGATTGGTGGTGAACGACAAATCGTCTTGAGAGGAGATTTTGGAAATGTTGATAGTAATCCAAAAATAAGCTTACTTGTCGTTGTTGTTCCAGGAGCATGAGAACTGGAGACAGGATCCGAATCCAATAATCCACGGTGGGGTCAGGTGAGTATATTAACAAGTGTATTTACAAAAATCACCAAGGGAGCCGGGGTGGAGGTGAGGAGAAACCAGGAACCAGGTGAGGCACACAGGAGTAAAGGTGGAGTAGGAGAAACGCTGCTGTCATGCAGGGAGACCGATAAGGAGCTTGAAGTCAGCCAGCCAGTAGTCACAGGAACATGGAGCTTGGTAGAACTTTGCTCTGGCACTGATCTGGAGTGAGGCTCCAGATTAAATAGCTCCTCCACCTGGTCCAGGTAATGAGCAGTAGCTGTGGAGAGATAATTAGAAAAACACAAACAACAGAGAAAGGAGGGGTAGAGGAGCCAACCTCTACATAAAAGTAGAGTATTCCCTGTTTATTCAAGTTTCACAAACCCAATAAAGGTTTCACAAACCCAAGCTGGGTTTTAAATGTTCTAGTACACGTGTAGAATAATCTAGTCCAAGCTTGAAGAATCTACATGTTATAGTTTTGCATCTGGACCAGGTTTAGTGTGATCCTCAATGTAAAAAGTGGAGTAATCACCTTCTATTTAAGTTTCACGAATCCAATAAAGGTTTCACAAATCCCAAACTTGTTTTTAAATATTCAGCTACAAGTGTAAACTAATCTGGTCCAGGTTTGAAAAGTCTAGGTGTTATAGTTTTATACGTGGACCAGTTCTAACATGGTCCAGATTTTATAAAAAAGCACTACTATGGCCCTTTATTGAAGTGTAAGAAATCCAATAAAGGTCTTACAAATCCCGACTTGGTTTTAAATGTTCTACTCTAAGTGTAGAATAATCGAGTCCAGGTTTGAAGAGTCTACATGTTGTAGTTTTGCATCTGGACCAGGTCTAGTCTGGTCCAGATGCATAAAAAGTGCTAAAGGCACTTTTTTTCTTAAAGTCTCACAAATCAGATAAAGGTTTCACAAATCCCAAACTTGTTTTTAAATATTCTACTATAAATGCATAATGATCTAGATCTTGTTTGAAGAATCTAGATGATATAGTTTTGCATTTGGACTTTCTGGATCATCTGGAAAGCAACTTCAGTTTAGTGCTAGCTAGCACCATGCACACTGTATCCTAAAACATGTCTTCTTAAAACAGAATGGTTATCAGTATTTAATTCAATGTTTTTCACATAAAGAAATGACTTACCAACACATTTCAAAGCTTCTCCTCTTGCATTTCTCCAGTTCCAACTTTCCAGTCGATCGTACTTTCTTACCTTGTGAATTAAAGCTACTGTTGCTGACTAATCCTAACTTCCTGTTTTTTTAAATAAAAGCTTGTAAAAGGAAGTCAGTTTCAAACAGAAATTTTACTTTATATTTGATACAACTTTGTAAAATTTGACAACTGTTATAACTACAGTTTTAAAACAAATGGTAAAAGTTCAGGTAAATAAAAAAGTTAGTAAAAAGAAAACAACATTTTATGAAAGCATTTAATTACTTATTATCAATAACATATCTATCTATTTATCTTGTTTAATTATTTATTGATATGAAACATTTCTCATTTATTTACTTTTGTAAAAGAGACATGTAGTTATGGTTCTTTTATAAATAAATAAACTGTGACAACATACGACACATTCCATGTACTTTTGGTTGGTACTTATTTTATATATATAGTAGCCTATATATCATATTTGTGTCTCTGAGCTCTGTTCCTTGTGTTTTCTGTGAGCCCTGTGTTATCAGTTTAGTTTCACCTGTCAGTCTCTGCTCCTACCCTGCCCACTCTCACCTGATCCCTGTTGTCTATCCCTAGGTGTTTTGCATTTTCCCCTTGTTAACATTCCTTTATATTCTGTGCCTGTCAGTTTCTTGTCGGTGCATTCTTTTTCAACCACTCATGTATTGTTTCTAACAGTAATTTTTCTCTCATGCAATCTCATTATTTTGCATTTTGCTAAGGTATGTTAAGTATGGACACCTGAAGGTGTGTGCACAGTTTCATGTCTGTGCGGTAACCACGGCGTGAACGGGGGCCACATAAATAGCCCATGTTAAGTCTATGGAGGCCCGTGATTTGCAAACTCTACGGTCCGTTGAATGTCAAGGAAAGCACGCACAGAGATGAGCGAGCTCGTTAGATTTTTATTAACCAGAGCTTTACATCGGTATCAAGATCATCCTTGTAGGACGTTCCTACATGAAACTGTGAGCCAAAAGGTACTTCTCAGAGAAAGCCACAAATGACAATAAAGGCTCAAGTATAAAAAAATTCATAACTTCCTTCAGAAATAGGTCAGCTACTTCAAATTTCCAGGGTGTCATCAGCTGAGAGCCCACACAAAACACTAAAAATTTTGTGTGTCTAGCTCTTTTCTTCTATGAATTATGGGCCATCCATCATTGTATTAATAAAGGCCTAACCTTTTAACCATTTGACTTTGGAGGGCCTGTTGACCCCCCTAGGAACCTCCCAAAGAGTTCAAACTCACAGGTCCTGATTAGCATGATTGAGCACATCAAATTTCATGTCTTTAGCCCATTCCCATGATGATTTATAGGTCATAATTGATATTCTTTATCCCCTGAACGTGCACGTACACGCACTACTTCAACACTTGTTGTGTAATCTCTTGTGAGATTGAGACAAATCCGTCTGTGTTTGTTTCGTCTTTCTACGTGCCTCGGAAGCCAAGATCTGACCTTAACAAGCTCGTCCTTTGATCTGGTTACAGCGGAGGCCTCAACAGGATGGTGGGTGCTGCTCAGACCAGCGCATCCTGTCATATGAGAATCAGGTTCAGCCATGTTAAACGTAAGGGTGACTGAGTAACGCACTCTTTTGTGTTATGTGTTGCGTAAGAAGCGCTCACACAGATAAGGGAGGGCACGTTGGATTTATATCACCCAGATCTTTACAACTGTACCAGGCTCACCCTGATCCAATCTTACGACGCCAAGCTAGAAGCAGAAAAGCACCCGTCCATCCATCCATCCGAGCGGTCAAAAATATATATTTTTATCATTTCCTTCAGGAAAAATCCAACCACTTCAAGCTTGGTGCAGGTGAAAAGCAAGTATCTGTGAAGGGGTATGCAAAGCTTTGTGCATGTACGTGCATGGAAACGGGCGCTAGAGGTCCCATGAGCATTTCCACTTCCGTGCGTTTTGCGAGTCCTAGGAAGCACGCGCAGAGGTCAGACAGATCTGTATGAATTCTCCGTGAAGTGCTCTTTCCAACGGTATCCAGTTCATCTTTCTAAGACCTTCTTTCGCGAAGCTGTGAGCCAAAATGCACTCATCATATCTCAAGGATAAGGCCTCAAAAATTAAAGCAAGGCCAAAGTATAAAAAAATCATAACTTCCTTCAGGAATAAGTCTACCACTTCAATCTTTGTGCACATGAAAAATAAGTATCTGTGAAGGGGTATGCAAAGTTTTGGGCACGTACGTGGACAAAAACGGGTGCTAGTGGCCCCGCAATAATATCCACTTCCTGGCATTTTGTGGGTTGTAAGAAGCACTCACAGAGGTGAGACAGAACTTTCTGAATTGTCCGTGATTAGATCTTTCCAACGGTATCTAGCTCATCTTTGTAAGACCTTCCTACATGAAGCTGTGAGCCAAAATGTACTCGTCCAACCTCTATGAGCAGCCTCAAAGACTAAAGAGAGGCCTAAGTATATAAATGTTTATACCTTCCTTCAGAAAGAAGCCAGCTTCTTCAAATTTTCAGGGTGTCATCAGCTGAGAGCTCACACAGAACATTGACAATTTTGTGTCTCTAGCTCCTTTTTTCTATGAATTATGGGCAATCTATCACTTGTATTATTAAAGGCCTGACCTTTTGACCTTTTGAATTTGGAGGGCCTGTTGACCCCCTTAAGAACCTTCCAAAGAGCTCAAACTCACAGGTCCTCATTAGCACGACCTCCTGACCACGATCTGTGAGTTTGGTGTCCCTCCTGCAATTTCCCAAGGATTTATGGGTAATTGGTTCTGAGAAAACACACCACTCGTTAACTACCTTAGCGAGGTCGATCGAGCAACAATCTCACAGATCCTGATCAGCACCACCCCCTGACCAGGATCTGTGAGTTTGGTGTCCATCCTACATTGTCCCTGGGATTTATGGGTAATTGGTTCTTGTACCAAATTGGAGTTTGGTTGAACCACTAAGCAAAGTTTTTTGTGCACCAAACTCACATGTCCTGATCAGCATGACCCCCTGACCGTGTTCTGAGTTTGGTGTCCCTGCTGCGTTGTCCCTGGGATTTATGGGTAATTGGTGGTGAGAAAATGTTGGTTAACGTTGGTCTGTAACTCCAGATTCTATGAGTATAAGCGTAGCCCTTTAAGGCTGTCGCTGATGGGTTATCCCGTTATGCGAAGCATTACACTGAAAAATTTAGTCCACGCCCACCTGCTGTGTGGGCCCCACCCGGTCTGTATAAATTACGTTAAGAGCGGGTAATCGGCTCCCAAATAACTTTTCTTCAGCGTGAAGCAGATGTGGTCCTCGCCTCACTGGGTCCATTCAAACACCGTATGAAGCAGAAGCTTGCCCAAAAAACGTCTTGTCACTCAGCTCCCCATGTGCTTAATTACGTATTGCGTAATTATGTGTGCCATGCACAGATGCATGTTGTGTAACTATGTGTTCTGAATGCATGTACGCCCCGGAAAAAATTCAACGGGGAGGGAAAATATGCTGAAAAGAGCCATGAACCAACCGATTACGGCTGAACAGTATGAACAGATTAATAATAACAGGAGAACTGATTATTAATCAAATGAACTGATTGGTAACAATAATAATGAACTGATTAGTGACAATAGAACCAAAATAACAATCACAACTTGTGACTGATACCAACATCTCACACTGTAATGCATGCAGACAGATGTGAGTTAAACAGAGTTCCATAAAACAACAATATTCATTCTGTTAAAACACTAAGTACAGAATTTGTCATGGAACGAGCCATCACATCACGTAGATAAAAGCGAATAAATGAGCAGGGTGTTGACCACGTGGCCACAGTGCAAATATCCTGCATTGTCATACCATTAGGCAAAGCAGTCGAAGATGCAACACCCCTGATCAAGTGCACCCTGAGGTTACCAGGAGGCTCTAAATCTGTTGCTCTGTAGGCTTCAGAAAAGGCCTCACACAGCCAGTGTGACAAGCGCTAGGTGGATAACGGGCGACCTGCAGATGCATCTCTATAATGCACAAACAAATGTTGAGTTTGACGCATTGCAGCTGTGCGTGTTATGTAACAGGTCAACGCCCGCACCGGACAGAGAAGATGGAAAAACGCCTCTTCTTCTGATTTGTGGGGGGAAAGGAATACCCCTCCAACGATATCACCCTTGATTTAAAAGAACTCGTGATGTTTTAGGCATAAAGCTGGATTTGGTCTTATATCAGCTGAACTGCCGTCAGCCTGGATTCTGAGACATGACGGAGCGACAGAGAAGGCAGATAATCACTCACCCTCTTAGCGGATGTTAAAGCCAGCAGCAGGGCTGTTTTAAGAGACAAGAATTTAATTGGGACCTGATCCAGAGGCTCAAATGGAGCTTTGATCAGGGCTCGTAAGACCAGCGTTAAAACCCACTGTGGAGCAAGTGGGTGAAACAGGCCTGCGTCTCTGTACACCTTTTAGAAAACGCTTCATCAGCAGATGATTAAAGGCTGTTCTGTCTCCGAGCCCTTCGTGGCAGGAAGAGATGACTGCAGCGTACGTTTTAATCGTGATGGATGCCAAATTTCTGTCCATCAACTCTTGTAGAAAGGATAGCATGCCACCTAGTGGACATGAGGTGGCCTCTACACCTTTCTCTGTACACCAGCGCTGAAAAACTGTCCACTTTGATGTGTACAGCGCTGTGGTAAATGCAGCACGTGAATCCTGGATTGTACGCACTACATCTTGTGGGAGACCAATCCTCTCTAAGAGGATCCGCTCAGTGGCCAGACCCACAGGTGCTGGCCTATTGCTGGGTAACTCCTGATCGCTCCTCCTGCCTGGAGGAGAGCATCCTCCCTCCATGGCAGTTTCCACGGGTGCCCGGACAGCAGGCGTCATAGGACTGGGAACCATGGTGTGTTCACGCGCTCGGGGGCCACCAGGAGAGCTGTCAATCGCTCCTCCTGAACTCGGTTCAGGAACCGTAAAATCAGAGGAGGTGGAAGAAATGCGTACAGAAGCGTTTTGGGCCATGGGCTGTGGGCAAACGCTTCCACCCCCAGCAGTGGTTCATCTCTTGGGCTCAGAGAAAACCATAGTTGACACTGAGCGTTTTCTCGTGTCGCAAATAGGTTCACAGCTGCTTTGCCAAATTTCTGCCACGTCTGAGTCATCAGGTCTGGATGGAGAGTCCAGTCCCCGTGACGTGGACCACCCCTGGACATCACATCTGCCCCTTTGTTCAGAACACCAGGTATGTAAACTGCTCTGATGGAGAGCAGATTTTGCTGAGCCCAACACAGTAGCTTTCGCGCAATGTGTAACATCTGGGCTGAGCGCACCCCCCCCTGGTTTATGTAAGCAGCAGTCACTTTGTTGTCTGTGTGAATCAAAACGTGTTGATTCTGCAGCACAGGAGCAAAGTGTTGAATCACGTTCAGCACCATGTGACACTCCAAAACATTTATGTGGGCAGATGTGTGATGGGGCCACAGCACCCCTACTGCTTGAGATAGGCATGTCCCCCCCCAGCCTGACAGCGACGTGTCCGTGAAGACTGGCATGTGTGACGTGGGTCTGCGGACGGGGGCTCCCTCCGACAGAACCAGGGTGTTTCCCCAGTGTCGGAGGTCTGCCCTCACGGAGGGGGAAACAGTGATCATCCGTCTCTTTTGTTTTACTGGATACACAACACGCAGACGTGCAAACCACCTCTGGAGGCGTCTCATGTGTAATAAACCCAGCGGGACAACTGTGTGAGCTGATGACATAATTCATAACAACTTCATGATGGAAAACAGCTGTTACCACTCTGCCAGGCCTTACGTGACAGAGCTGGTCTTTTAAAGTGTCGATTCTCGTTTGTGGTAAACGAGCCCTCATGGTGGTTGAGTTTAGCTCCACTCCCAGATAAACAATTGTCTGGGCCGGGAAAATTGAGCTTTTTTTCCAATTTATGGCAAAGCCCAGATTTAACAGATGTGATGTCAACACCTGAGTCTGCATCACTGCTTCCTGTCTGGAGCGTGACAGTAGCAACAGGTCGTCCAGGTAAAACAAAACTCTCATCCCTGCTCTGTGTAACGGATGCAGGGCTGTCTCCACTCTGAGAACGTACAAGGCGCAAGGGAATAACCGAACGGTAGCCTGTTGTACTGATATTTCATCCCTTGAAAGGAGAAACGCAGGAATTTTCTGTGTTTTGGGATGATCGGTATGTGAAAATAAGCATCTTTCAGGTCGACGGAAAACAAACCAGTCGTTTCTCTGGATGTTGTCCAACAGCTGTCTGGTTGTCAACATGTGAAACGGTCTGTCCATGATCACCTTGTTGAAAGCTGACAGATCCAAAATGGGTCTCGTTCCTCCGGTCCATTTGGGAACCAGGAAGTAACGTGAGTAAAACCCTATGTTTTTCTCTCCGTTGGGAACTCTGGAGATTACTTCTTTTATCAGAAGCTCTTGGACTTCTGCATTTAGGGATGAGATTTGGTCTGATGATGACAGGACTGTCTCTAAAATTCCTCCGAACAGAGGGGGTCGGGTTGCAAATTGTAACGTGTAACCTGTGAATAACACCCTAGCCATCCATCTGTCTGGCGAGCATGTTTCTAGCCACTCCGCGTAACGTTCATGGAGTGGACATGCGTTTAAGTGATGCGTCATGTTTTGTATGGATGTCATCCAGTCCACCGCCTCGACCGCCGTCATGTGTCGTGGGAATGTTTTCCGTGTGACCCAAGGCGAGGCTTCCTCAAAAAGGGCTCTGAATGCGTCCGTGTGCTGCGTTCGGACCGCGGACCAACCTTCATGTCTAGGTAGGCCGGTGTGTGCTGAAGCGAAGCGTGACAACTGATGACGCCATGGGGCTGCGCGTTTGACGCCACTGCAGTGAAAACGCGTGTCGCTCCTGCCGCGAGCAGTGTCCTACGCTGGGTTTGCTTTGAGATCTTGCATCTATGCCGCCATGAGTGGGCGAGCGCTACAAAGCTGTGAGTGCGACTTCATCTACGCTGTGCCGTTTGAGTGAAGACTGCAAGCCCCATGGGAGCACAAGTTTTCTCTGGTGGGACGCGCACCGCTCTCACTGGAAGCGAGACTCGTCACTGGGTTTGTTCAGCTGTCTCACGCTTATGCTGCCGTGAGAGGCCGAGCGCTGAGACGCGGTGGATGAAGGCTGCCTGTGCCACGGCGGCACTCGTTTGCTTCGATGCGGTGTGTGTCGCTCTCACTGAGAGCGAAGGTCCTCTACCGACCCGACCTGCGGTCCCACATTTATGCCGATGTGGGCCGGTGAACGCCGGGGAACTGTGTGTGCACCATCATCAACGCAACACCATTTGGGTGAAAGCTGTTTGCGTCGCGTGAGTGAGCGTTTGACACCGCTTGGGTGAGGATCGTGCAGCTCGGGTTGACAACGAGTTATTTCGCTTACCATAGTGACGTGTGAGCGTCTCGTCATGTCTTGGCGCAACGGTGAATATAAAAAGCCCTTATTAAAGACACTGTCTCGTTATGTGTGGAGGGTGTGTGCGCAGCCACTGTGAGTCCATCCGAGCTTACAGACTGGCTATAAACAGACACTTGATCATTGAATGATGTTTTATTCAACATTTGTGTCATATTTACACACACCCTCCATAGACCATCATTCTGAATCTTTTCTCCCATGAGCTCTGGGATTCGTTGGCCCAAGGCGCCGTCTGCTGGGGCTCTCTGGGAAAAACGTTGGACACTCTGTTGCCGGGATGAAGAGGGCCGGACGGGCTGAAGCTCAGTGAGATGGCTGTGGAACCATCTTGCCACCGGCTCATTTCGTGTGGAAGGTGTGAGAGAGAGCCACTGTCAGATAATCTGAGCTGACAGACTGGCTAAAAATGGACACTTTCATCATTAAATGATGTTTTACTCCAAACTCGTGTCACCTACACACATTCTCTGTCACAACTGTCATTTGCTCTGCCATTTGTTGTCCTAGAGCACCATCTGTTGGCGGTCTCAGGGAAACGCTGAAAAACTCCCTCCTCCGGCTGCAATGCGGGTGTCGTAGTTTGCGGTTAGCAGCAAACCCAGAGTGCAGAACAGGGACTCAACTCGGCAGATATACAAAAAATATGTTTTAATGGAAAATAAAAGTACAAAATAAACAAGTTGACGGGGCAGCAAAACTTACATGAACAAGGCACGGGGAACTCAGGCGACAAGAGAGACACGGGGAACTCGAGGGACCAGGAAGACTCAGGGAAAGACTCAGGACAGACTCAGGACAAAACTCAGGACAAGACTCAGGAGACCCAAGGGAGAGTACCAACGAAGACGACCCGACAAAGGACAAGACAGAATAGGGCAGCTTAAATACTGGGAGAAGACGAGACGTGATGACAAACAGCTGGGACGAGACACAGGTGGCAGCAATGGAAACTAACAAGGAAGCACGAGGGAAACAGACACAAACCGGGCCACAGAAAAGTACCATCCTTACAGCGGGCACCTTATAGGACCTTATAGCACCTTATAGGTGAAGGCTGCTTGTGCTGCGGGAGCGCGTGTTGGCACCGCCGGCAGTGAATGAAACAACCTTAAAAGGCTCAATCGTGAGGAGTGTGTGTGATGAAGCCGCTGTCAGATCAGCCGAGCTGACAGCCTGGCTAAAAGACACTTCATCATAAAATGATGTTTATTTCCACATCGTGTCATCTTACACATATCCAGCAAACTGACACCTGGTTATATTCCCCTGAGCTCCATGGTTTGTTGTCCTAGAAGGCCCCCTGTTGGCGGAGTCCGGGAAAAGTTGAACTTCTGGATGTCGGGGACGTCTGATGGGAGGGACTGGCGTAGCAGAGCTGGGGGGACGTTGTACAGCCGTGGAACATCTTGAAAGTGATCTCTCATTGATGAGGGCCCTCCAACAAAAAGCCTCTGCAGCTCCCCCGAGAGGGAGGTGGAGTGACGAGCCAGGAGAACCTCTGGGACCTTGTCCTCCGACTGCGATGCGGGCCAGCAGACAGCAAAAGAGGCACACCGGTTGGGGATGACGTCAGCTGCTCTGCAGACGGAGCGTTGTCTCCTCACACCTCTGAACATGTACGCCAACAGCGTAACGTGTTGTTCGCTGCGGCCGTCTGGAACGCATGCTGGTGAGCTCAGTCGAAGATCGATGTTACCGTCTGGGTTACGCTAACCGGAGGCGCGAGACGCTGGTCCACCTGGACATCTTGCTCCGATGAAGCCTCCGTTAGGCTCGGCTCCAGGGGGCACTGAGGGAAAAAACGCTCGATGTAAACCCCTCTGCTCTGGTGATGGGCGCGGGCTGTGGGGACCGGGCCCCCAATCTACCAGGAAAGCCGGCTGTGGCCTCGTCCCGTAGGATGTCCTGTTGGGAAAAACGAGGCCAGATGGGGTCAGGACGGTGAGCCGGAAAAGGAGCCTAGAAAAAGAACCCTCCCGCCAGATCATCCGAACTGGCGGGAAAACGCGCGGGACGTAAAAAAGGTCCCTTCATGTCAGCCACTCCTGGGTTACGCGGGCAACCCCAGAGGGTGCCGTCAGCCGGGAGCGGTGTGATCGCCGATGCGAAACAAGGTGGGATGAGGTAAGCATTCGCTCAGCCCCCCTCCACGACACTACGCTCTCCAGGAGGGAATGAGCCGCGGGGGGCCGCTGCTGATGCTGCCTGTCCCGGAGGAACCATCCGATTCGCTCTGGGGGTCAGCGATAAGAGGAAAATGACAGATGGCGTTGTCCACCGTGTAGCGACCTGTCACTGAGAAATACTCCTCAGCGCTTACCTTAAAACAAGACTGCTCGTCAGCTTCTAATCGGGGAGGAGAGCTCACCAGGACGACCGGAGGTCGATGTGACGGGCCAAGCATTCTTAACAAAGGTTGGTCATCTATACAACTTTCCTTCTTCGTTCTTCTGACAGTGCTATTAGCTCGCTGAAGAAAAATGGGAGCCGATTACCCGCTCTTAACATAATTTATACGGACCGGGTGGGGCCCACACAGCAGGTGGGCGTGGACTAAATTTTTTAGTGTAATGCTTTGCATAACGGGATAACCCATCAGCAACAGCCTTAAAGGGCGAAGCTTATACGAAATAGAACATACCGCTTGTTAACTACATTATCGAGGTTGTTCGAGCACCAAACTCATAGATCCTGATCAGTGCTACCCCTGACCAAGATCTGTGAGTTTGGCATCCCTCGTCCATTCACGCTATAAATTATGGGTACTTGTAATATGAAAAAAATGAGGTTTGTGGTTCACCCACTAAACTGAGTTGTAGTGAACCTAGGCCCATGTCAAAACTGACCAGATGGACAGAGACTGTTATTTCATTGATCTGCATCCAGAAATACAGTTTGAGCCATCTGGAGACTTTCTTTCTTGAAGTAATCAAGTAGAAAAGACAATTCTCTATGATCATTACTATTTTACAAATGTTTGATAATCAAATTGTGTTAGTTCACTCAATGTTTACAGGTTGAAGAGAACTACTCATTTTATTTACATAAACAGTAAGTAATGATTTTTATTCCTCATTCAAAGAAGAAATCAGGTTAATATGCATTTCTTGATTTTTCTGTCTTCAATGAGCAAATTTGTAAGTATGTTAAAAGTCAGGTTTCGGTCAACTAAAATGTTTACTGAGAAGAAATGTCATGTTTAATCTTCACAGAAGATACAGGAGAGTTTGACTCCACGAAGTCTGGTTTTCTCCAATAATCTTTCTGTCTGTTTTTAAACTATCTCATTCTCTGCCCTTGACTTTTCATAACACCTTACATCACAAACCACACCTCTTTCTGGTCCATCGACCAATCAAAAAGCTTTCAAATGACCCAGAAGTCGACCCATTTAAAATGTGGCAACTTCCCAGTTCAGCCGGCTGCAGTTGCTGCGCTCAAGAGTTGCTGCGCTCAGGAATGAGTTCAACATGAGAGTAACAGAGTTAAGGAGTAAAGAGTTCCAGAGTTTAACTCTCTGAAGAGAGTTCTGAAGGAGTTCAGAATTCTGACGAGACAGGATGCAGAGAGGATTTTGGGAGTTACAACTTCTGTTTGGATAACCTCGCACGACTCTCTAAGGGTTTGGCTGTCCTCATGGAGACGCTGAAAGAGTCAGAAAGGAACCCTACGCCGACGCTGATTTTATCATCAACCAGGTAGAAGGTTCTATTTCCGACCAAGTGTACCGTGGTCAAGCTGATTCCCCAAAGAGCGTGCACGTTTCTGGTCAAACAGATTAATTCCCTCACACATCTCTCTGTAAGATAAATCTCCATTTTCCATCTTAAACTCTCCTTTCTCCTAAAATCATTATAGATATTTTAGAAATATCTGAAGCAAAGTTCTCAATCACCGCCGTGTGATTGATGTCTGTGGTTCTGCTGAGAAGTGAGGACAATCGCCGTATTGTCCACTTTCTGTGAACTTGAAATTGTTATTGTTTTCATATTTTGCCAAATTAATGTAAATGTTTGATGTTAAACTTTGATTCTGCAAATAAATGACCGCATTCATTTGATGGGTCAAAGATAAATAACGTCTCTCTCGTTACATTTTTGTTAAACTCAACGCACGACATTTACACAGTCAGAAAGATGAGGAACTCATGAAAAATGTATGAATATATCCAGATTATGTCATACTACAGAGTCCTAGGGTCGTGAAACTCACAAATTGTCATCAGCTTGAGGCCACAACCTTGCACAGAAAGCTTTGTGTTTCTACACCTTTCATGCTAGGTTTTATGGGTACTTGCATTTTGGACGAAACTGGAGTGAACCCCCTTTTGTTTAACACCCTAAATGGGATCAGATCGGAATGGGACTGACACGTCTGCATCCATCAGAGGCCCCACAACAACATTTCTGAAGATGGTGAGTTTGGACCCAGTAGAAAAAAAATGTCCCCCAGAGGCCCAAATTCTCTTTCACAGTAGTCTGTGGGTCTTAGACACTTAGACCATCTTTTGGCTGATTTTTCAGACCGATTTTTTTTTAAAACAGATGGCTCCAATCTGACACCAGATTCGTATTTGGGGTCCCCCCAGCTTATATTTTGGAGTCCCTACACCCAAAGACTGGAGACTTGAGTAATTTTTACCCTGGTCAGATGGGACGCTCGTTGACACCCTAAGCGAGGTCGTTGACACACCAAACTCACAGTTCTTGTTCCCCATGACCCCTGACCGTGTTCTGTGAGTTTGGTGTCCCTTCTGCATTGTTCCTTAGATTTATGGGTAATTGGTGGTGAGAAAACATACCGCTCGTTAACTACCTTAACGAGGTCGTTCAACCACCAAGCTCACAGGTCCTGATTGCCACCACCCCCTGACTTTGGTGTCACTCCTGCTTTTTCCCAAGGATTTATGGGTAACTGTTCTTCTGCCAAACTGGGATTTGGTTGACCCACTCAGCAAAGTTGTTGGTGCACAAAACTCACAGATCTTCATCAGCATGACCCCATGACTGGGTTCTGTGAGTTTTGTGTCCCTCTTACATTCAGGCTTGGACTTATGGGTAAATGAGGACTTGATGCCCCTGAACAGGCACAAAGAGTACATGAGGGGCATGGCCTAGTCTTTATTATGAGTAATGGTCCATGCCCATCTTGAGCTATTTTATGCCCTCGCTATGGACACGAAAGGTACATAAGGGGCATGGCATAGTCTTTATTATGAGTAATGGTCCTTGCCCATCTCGAGCAATTTTATGCCCTTGCTATGGGCACAAAAAGTACATGAGGGGCGCAGCCTAGTTTTGGGTACTGGTGGAGTCCGTGCCCATCTTGTGCCATTTTATACTCCCAACATGGAATTTCACGTGCTATAACTCCTGAAAAATTTGGCTGATCAACATGAAACTCAAAAAGCCTCACGCCCTCTTAAGCAGCTACAAGTGTGCCAAAGTACAACTTCCTAGGTGGTTCCCAATTCTACTTCTAGTTAGCAATGTACCACATGTTAGTGGCCAATTACGTTTCAATAAGTACGTCCAGGAGATACTCCAGTGTGAGTTTGGTGCAAATACTCCATTAGTAAGTGTTTCAAAAAGGTCAACAACTCTAAAGGTCAATTAGAGGTCACAGGTGGGTCCCCCCACCCCAAAAACATAGCCTCCCCGAATCTGGGACCAATATCCAACATTTTGACAAAAAGTTGTATTTTATCATTTTTGACAGGTTGGTGGCGCTAGAAAGGAAAAAATGTATTAGGCCTGCCCATTTAGCAACTCTAGGCCCATGTTTGGCATTTCTATCACTTTTAACAGGTTGGTAGCGCAAGTACATCGCTACGCTATAGCGGTCACGCCGTCATACATTTGTCACATCCGTGCCCGAATTTCTTGTATTGTGGACAGCCCTTTTCCCTTAGGATTCTTCAGAAGAAATACGAAAGTGGCAAGAGGGGTAAAAGATAGTCTGCCTCTGATGCCCCTCTGAGCTAGCAAGGGAAGCAGTGTCAGGGCCAGGTAGGCCACCTTGTGAAAAAAAAACCCTATGGTGTCAATAATGAACTAATGACATTAATACGTGACTACCCCACTCACAGTAGTAAACATCAACAAACAGATTTGTTACCTAGAGAATACTGATGCGGAACAGTAACTTTGTAGTTAGTTTAAAAAATATTGAACCATAAAGAGGATCATTAATGTAAGTTTATCAGTTTGTTTTGTGTTTAATATGAGGCAGAAATCTGTCACACATCAAATCCATCACTGTCCACTTCAGCCCAGCTGTTATGCCCTATGCCTCTTTTGGTTGTTCACTGCCTGGTTCATTTCTGAGCATGTACATGTGAATGGGAACTGTGCAACTTCAAGTGTGATTTATGAATGAGCCGAGGGAGCTTAAATACGGATTAGTCTGTGCGACCATTTCGCGAAACTGTCTTGTGAATGAGGCTTCTGGGGTACCATGTGGTCCAGGTGCTTTGTGTGTTGACAGTGGGTAAAAAGGTTTTTAAATATTTCGCCCCTACCACTTGGAATATTCTGCAGAAGGATTTAAGGTTATCATCTCTTGTTACGTTGGGACAATTTAAATCAACTCTAAAGGAACGAGAGCTCAGATCACTTGGCTCTTGTAACTGCTCTAATGTATAATTATTGTGATTGCTCCTGGATATGTATTTGTGTAATTGGTTTAGTATTTTTGGATTTGTTGTATGTTTTATGCTGCTGTTTTGGCCAGGTCACTCTTAGAAAATAGGTTTTTAATCTCAATGAGTTATTTTCCTGGTTAAATAAAGGATACATACAGTGTGCAGCAGGCAGGATCATGAGTGCCCAGTCAATGATGACTTAAATTGGGTTGAGTTGAGTCTTCTAGGGACTGAGGCTCTAGGGATATGGAATATCACCTCTCTGGTGGGGAAGGAGCCTGAGCTGGTGTGTGAGGTTAAGAGATTCTGGCTAGATATAGCTGGACTTGCCTCGATGCACAGTTCTGGTTCTGAAACCAATCTCCTTGAGAGGGGTTGGACACTCTTTTACTCTGGAGTTGCCCCTGCTGAGAGGTGCAGAGCAGAAGTGGGCATACTTGTTTCCTCTCATCTTGGTGACTGTATGTTGGGGTTCACCCCAGTGAATGAGAGTGTAGCCTTCCCACTGCCTACGTGTGAGGGGACAGGTTCTGACTGTGCTCATGCGCTGAACAGCAGTTCAGATTACCCACCCTTTTTGGAGTCCTTGAAGGGAGTGCTGGAGAACGCTCCTCATAGAGTCTCCCTAGTTCTGCTGGGAGACTTCAACACTCATGTGGGCAATGACAGTAAGACCTAGATGGGTGTGGTTGGGAGGAACACCTCCCCCCCCCCCGATCTGAACCTGAGTGATGTTTTGTTATTGGACTTCTGTGCTCATCATGGATTGTCCATAACGAACACCATGTTCAAGCATGAAGGGTGTCTATATGTGCTCTTGGCACTAAGACACTTATGCCAGAGTTTGATGATTGACTTTGATGTCATCTCATCTGATCTGTGGCTGCATGTCTTGGACACTCTGGTGAAGAGAGGGGTGGAGTTGTCAACTGAGCACTAGCTGGTAGTGAATTGGCTGCAATGGTGGGGGAGGATGCCGGTCAGACTCAACAGGCCCAAATGTATAGTGAGGGTCTGTTGGGAATGTCTTTCAAAGTCTCCCATCAGACTGAGCTTCAGCTCACCTCTGAGAGAGTTTGAACATGTTCCAGGGAAAGTCGGGGACATTGAGTCTGAGTGGGCCATGTTCCATGCCTCCATTGTGGAGGCGGCTTACTAGAGCTATGGTAAATGGTAAATGGACTGTATTTATATAGTACCTTTTTAACTTATTTCAAGATACTCAAAGCGCTTTACACTACAATCTGTGTCCTCATTTACCCATTCATACAGCACTCTACTAGATCTCTACAAAGCTAATTGAACAAATCATTCTAAAGAGACTAATCAGTGATTTATCACATTCACACACCGATGGGACAAACATCGGAGGCAATGAGGGGTTCAGTGTCTTGCCCAGGGACACTTTGGCATGTGACTGCTGTGGGTTCGAACCCCCAACTTTTGCATTGGAGGATGACTGCTCTAACCACTCAGCCACAGCCGCCCTGTGACCATAAGGTTATCAGTGCCTGTCATGGCGGCAACCCTCGAACCCGCTGGTGGACACTGGCAGTAAGGTATGCTGTCAGGCTGAAGAATGAGTCCTATCAGGTCTTTTTGGCCAGTGGGACTCTGGAAGCAGCTGATGGGTATTGAAAATCCAAGCAGATTGCGGCTTGGGTGGTTGCTGAGGTAAAAACCTGCACGTGGAATGAGTTTGGAGAGGCAATGGAGAACGACTTCCATATGGCTTTGAGGCAATTCTGGTCCATCATCTGGCATCTTAAGGGGAAAAAGCGGTTCACCACCAACACTGTTTATGATAGGGGTGGTGTGCTACTGACCTTGACTCGGGACTTTGTGGGTCAGTGGGCAGAATACTTTGAAGACCTCTTCAATCCCACTATTACATCTTCCACTGAGGAAGCAAAGCCTGGGGACCCTAGGTCAGGTTCTCCAATCTCTGGTGCTGAGGTCACCGAGGTGGTTAAAAATCTCCTCTGTGGCAAGGCACCGAAAGTGGATGAGATGTGTTCAGAGTTTCTTAAGTCTCTGAATATTGTGGGGTTGTGTTGGCTGACATGACTCTACAATTTTGTGTGGACATTGGGGGCAGTTCCCTTGGATTGGCAGACTGGGGTGGTGGTCTCCCTATTTAAAAAGGGGGACTGCGGAGTGTGTTCCAACTACAGGGGGATCACACTTCTAAGCCTTCCTGCTAAGGTCTATTCAGAGGTCCTGGAGAGGAGGGTCCACCAGATAGTCAAATCTCAGATTCAGAAAGAGTAGTGTGGTTTTCCTCCTAGTTGTGGAACATTGGACTAGTTCTTTAACTTCAGTAGGGTCCTGGAGGGCACATAGGAGTTTGCTCATCCAGTTTATATATGTTTTGTAGACTTGGAAAAGGTGTTCGACCGTGTCCCTCTGGGAGTTTTGTGGGAGGTATTCTGGGAGTATGGGGTACCAAGCCCTTCGATATGGGCTGTTAGGTCCCTGTACAACCGGTGTAAGAGCTTATTGCCAGCAGTAAGCCAGGCTTGTTTCCAGTGAGAGTTGGACGCTGCCAAGGTTGACCTTTGTCACTGATTCTATTTATAACTTTTATGGACAGAATTTCTAGGTGCAGCCAAGGTGTTGAAGGGATCCATTTTGGTGGCCTTAGGAGAGCGTCTTTGCTTTTTGTGGATGATGTGGTTCTGTTGGCTTTATCAGATTGTGATATTCAGCTTTCGTTGAATGTGACGTGGTCGGGATTAGGATCAGTGCCTCCAAATCTGAGACCATAATTTTAAGCCAGAAAAGGGTAGAGTGCTTCCTCTGGTGTGGGGAAGAGGTCATGCCCCAAGTGGAAGAGTTTAAGTATCTTGATGTCTTGTTCATGAATGAGTAGAAAATGGAGCGGGAGATCAGTAGTCAGATTAGTGCTGCATCTGCAGTGATGCTAGCTTTGTACCAATCTGTCATGGTGAAGCGAGATCTGAGCCAAAAGGCAAAGCTCTCGATTTACTTGGTCAATCTACGTTCCTACCCTCATCTATGGTCATGAGCTTTGGGTAGAGACCGAAATAACGAGAATGCGGATAGAAGCGGTTGAAATGAGTTTCCTCCATAGGGTGTCTCCCTTAGAGATAGGGTGAGAAGCTTGGTCATCCAGGAGACTCAGAGTAGAGCCATCTACAAAAGTTGAGGTGGCTCAGGCATCTGGTTAGGATGCCTCCTGGACGCCTCCCTGGTGAAGTGTTTTGGGCACGTCATATTACCCAGAGGAAGACCCAGGACACACTGAAGGGAATATGTTTCTCGGCTGGCCTGGGAACGCCTTGGTGATTGTGGTCCCAGCTGCATTCAGATAATTAAGAAATTTCTCCCATGTAGCTGTGGGTTAATCCCTTAAAGGTTTTAACATTGTCATCAACCAATGAGACATGATCTTGCATCCAGCAAGCTCAGTTTGCATTATACCAAATATCAAGTTTAATTTCAAGCCAACTTAAAATACTGTATATGAAAAAGTTAAGTCAGGTCCTCTGGACGGGTTCAAAAAAAATTGTAGAAACGTTTAGTCTTTCATCTGAAAGACGTTGTCAGTCTCAGTAGCTGCACCAAGTTCAGTCTTATGAATAGCACATTCTCATAATGGATCAACCAGTTTGTTGTTGACATTCAAAACTAGCTGTTCACATGATCAAGGAGGACCATTACTCTAACAATGGATCGTTAGCACCCTGATGGCCACTTGCTATTCACAGGGGGCTGAGTGATACTAGCAATAACAGCACTGTAAGAGGGGGACTGTTGAACATGGAGGCCTCCACCCCTGTTTAATGATGGGTAGTTTCTTTTCACAAAGATGTCTTCATTTACTCCTCTCTCAAACAATCTTTCCTCTTTATCAAGGATGTGAACATATTCATCACTGAATGAGTGACCACTGGCCTGGAGATGAGTGTAAACCACAAAGTTTTGGCCTGATGATGCTGCTTTTCTGTGCTGGGCCATCCTTTTTGTCAGTGGATGCTTAGTTTCTCCAATGTAAGACTGATCACAGCCCTCCTGACACTGAACAACATATACAATATTGTTCTGTTTTTGCCAGGGGTCTGGATTTTTTAGATGGACCAGTCTTTGCCGTAATGTGTTTTGAAGTTTAAAAGCTACTGGGATGTTATGTTTAGAAAATAAACATCTCAGTTTCTCTGAAACTCTCACAACATATGGAATGACCACTGGTCTGGGTTCCTAATTTTCACCTGATGGCTGGCTGGAGTCCTGTTTGGGTTTCTTCTCTGCTTTCAGGAAGGTCCAGTTAAGATATCCACATTGCTCTAGAGCCTGTCTTGTGTGGGTTTTACCCTTCTGGCTGTTCCTGAGTTAGTGGGGACGCTGTCTGCTCTGTGGTACAGAGTCCTGATGACTCCTAACTTGTGCTCCAGAGGGTAATGGCAGTCAAACTGCAAATACTTGTCTGTGTGGGTTGGTTTGTAATACACCTCAGATTGCAAATGTCCTCAATCAGAAACTGAGACCTCACAGCCCAAGAAAGCCAACCTGCCATTTTTTACATCTTCTCATGTGAACTTTATATATTTATCTACAGAGTTGATGTGATCAGTGAAATGTTGGACTTCCTGAGATTTAATTTTAACCTACGTGTTTTCAATATACCTAAACCAATGACTCAGTGCTCTCCATGAAAAAGGTGTCAAGGCTCTTTTTTCCGCCTCTTCAATGTACAGGTTGGCAACAATAAGAAAAACTGGAGACGCCATAGGACACTCATGTTACTGCTCCCATATGTGAAGTAGGTTGACTACAGGCACAGGTTCGAGTTGACACAGTTGCTCTGTGGAAAGTGTGGCCCTGCTGCTCGGAATGGTGTCTGATTTTAATCTTAAACAGACTTTCTCTATTGCCACATCAGCAGGAATGCACATAAAGAGTGATGTGAAAATAAAGTGTTAGTGTTAAAATATTTACCATACTTGTAAGACTAATCATTAGCTTACTGGTTATTTGAACAAACATACAAACCTTGTGTTTATTTTTCCCCATCTAGCACAAGCCCCTGGCTCTTTAAGTGACTTATCCTGCACAATTTGAACAAACACCTCCTAGAAATCAGATAGGTTCCAAATTTTACCGTGTTTCAGTTACAATTTAAGACAAATGTGTGTTCATTTGCTTTGGCAACAATATGATAGTGAAAATTTGCAAAAGTGTTACAACTTTTTATTGTTTCTTTAATTTGGTAAGCTTTTTAACCAATTTTTTACTTCATTTTGTTGATTTGTACATATATTTTATAGACCATTTGGCATTTCTTTATTTTATGTACAGCATTTTGACCAAATGCTATTATTTTTTGAAGGGGTTACCTGAACAAAGTTGAACTTGAACATGAAATAATCATCTTATATATTATTTTCTTCATATTTTAAAAGAAAAACACCTTTACACTTAAATTGTATTTTTCTGGTGAAATCCTTCCTAATGAGGACCAGGAAGTAGGCGGCACCTTTCTATATTTGGATAAAAAGTGTGTGTGAAGCACTGGTGGCAGTAGCAGTAGAAAAAAAACAAAAACTAGAAGGGGGCGCTATGGAACACACACACACACATACACAAACTTTGACTGAATAACATGTGTTATGGGCCAGCCCCAAAAACTTCACAGCCACCTTTAAATAGCTCAAATATTGGTTTAAAGCAGTTTCCCTTATGGGGACCTGGATTTTGGTCCCCATAAGGGAACAGGTCCCCATGATGTGACTGTGTAAACAGTTTCAGGTCCCCATACCATAGGGAATACCAGAAAACACATACACACACGTACCACACCTACTGACAAGTGTGAACTACTAAAACATTTTCTCTAAAGAAGAAAATTGAAAATTTGTGGTTATTTATTGGGACATCATTTTCTTCTAATTTTACAGAAGTGGTGACCACATTTAAAAGATAATTTTGAGTCATACATCACAGTTCTCAACACAGGCTCGCATCTACGTTGATGTGAGCGACGTGCGCTGAAGAGTCGTGTGTGTGTGTGCACTCTCGTCGACGCGGCGTCTTAGGCGAGGATTGCCGCAGGGGCGCGCGTTTGACGCTGGTGCGGTCAGGAAGCAGCGTGCGGCGCCTGTTGAGGGCGAGGTTTACCACTGGACTCCGTCTGCAGAACACGTTCATTCTTAGCTGCGAATCACGGGAGCTTTTGAGTGATTCATCGAGCTGCAGTGTTATTTCAGAAACCCTTCTTTGAGGATGAAAGAACGGAGCCGCTGTGAGGTGTGTGAAAAACTGTTGACGCCGCAGGAGCGCATGTTTGACACCACTGCGGTGAGACGCGTGTCACTCCTGCCAAGAGCGAGATACGTTACTGGGCTCGTACTGCAATCTCACGTTTACGTGAGCGGCTGGCACTGAGAGCTGCGTGCGTGCTCTCATAACGCAGCGCCGTATAGGTGAAGGCTGCTCGCACCGTGGGAGCGCGCGTTGGCACCGCTTGTGAGGGATGTGCAGCTTGGGCTAAAAACGAGTTATTCCACCGAGGCTCATTGTGCGGCCACATTCACTTATGACTGTTGTGTCATGCGGGTGTCTCGCCTTGTTTGGAGCGACAGTGATTGAAACAACCTTAAAAGGCCACCAGCTCATTCGTGTGGAGTGGGTGTGACAGAGCCGCTGTCAGGTCATCCGAGCTGACAGACTGGCTAAAAGACACTTTCATCATAAAATGATGTTATTCCCACATTCGTGTCATCTTCACACACATCCAGCAAACTGTCATTCAGTCATCTCACTCTGAGCTCTACGATTTGTTGTCCTAGGGTGCCACCTACTGGTGATCTCCGGGAAAAGCTGACTTCCGGATGCCAGGGATGTCGAATCGGCGGGGCAAGTGTAGCAGAGCGGGGAAGCGTTGTGCAACCGTGGACCATCTTGAAAATGATCCCTATTTGATTTTGGCCCTCCAACAAAAAGCTTTCTGCAGCTCCACTGAGAGGGAGGTGGAGTGACGGGCCAGAAGAACCTCTGGGAACCTCGTCCTCCGGCTGCGCTGTGAGATCGGCGGACAACAAAGAGGCGCACTGGTTGAGGATGACGTCAGCTGCCCTGCAGAGGGAGCGTACATCTCCTCCCGCCTCTGAACTTTGTTCGCCAACAACGTAACGTGTTGTTCGCTGCGGCCGCCTGGAACGCATGCTGGTGAGCTCGGTTGGAGAGCAATGTCACTGTCTGGTTATGTTATCTGGAGGCGCGGGACGCTGGTCCAACCTGGACATCTTGCTCCGAAAAAAAAGCCTCCGTCAAGGCTCAGCTCCCGGGGGCACTGAGGGAATTTCTGCTCGGTGAACCCCTCCACTCTGGTGATGGGCGCGAATGTGGGAACCGGCACCCTATTCTACCAGGACCAGCTTCAGCCTCGTCCCAGAAGGATGTCACCACTGGGAAAACGAGGCCAGATGGGGATCAGGACGGCGAGCCGGAGTGGATCCCAGAAACCTTCCTGCTGGATCATTCGAACTGGCGGGGGAGGCAAGGGATGTAAAAAAGGTCCCTTCATGTCAGCCGCCTCCTGGATAAAGCCGGGCAAACTCCAGAGGGCGCCGGTGGCTGGGAGCGGTGTGGTCGCCGATGCGAAACAAGGTGGTGGTGGTGGTGGGGGGGGGTGAGCATTCGCTCAGCCCCCCTCTACCGACACTATGCTCTCCAGGAAGGAATGAGCAGCGGGGGCTGCTGCTGACGTCGCCTGTCCCGGAGGAACCATCCGATTCGCTCCGAGGGTTGGCGATAAGAGGAAAATTACAAGATGGCGTCGTACATTGTGTAGCAACCTGCCACTGAGAAATACTCCTCGGCGCTTACCTTGTAACAAGACTGCTCGTCTGCTTCTCCTCGGGGAGGAGAACTCATCAGGACGACAGGAGGTTGACGTGACGGGCCAGGCAGTCTTGACAAAGGTTGGTCAGCTATATAACTTTCCTTCATTCTTCTGACAGTGCTATTAGCTCGCTGAAGAAAAATGGGAGCCGATTACCCGCTCTTAACATAATTTATATGGACCGGGTGGGGCCCACACAGCAGGTGGGCGTGGACTAAATTTTTCAGTGTAATGCTCTGCATGACGGGATAAACCCACTAAGCAACAGCCTTAAAGGGCGAAGCCTATATGAAATAGAACAACAATGTAATAAATTTAAATGATAAATAAAACAATGGAATACAATCAAGCACAACTATTTAAATATGAGCAACAGAAAAATACAATACACTATGCTATACAAAATATAGCTAAACAGCGGATTTTGATTAATGCCCTGGGGTTTCCTTCCTTCCTTCCTTCCTTCCTTCCTTCCTTCCTTCCTTCCTTCCTTCCTTCCTTCCTTCCT
>NC_056511.1:27529226-27534650 GCF_014905685.2 Nematolebias whitei | reverse complement strand
TCCATCCCTCCCTCCATCCATCCATCCATCCATCCATCCATCCATCCATCCATCCTCTGCTTGTTTCATAGTCAGATCTTGGGGGCAGCAGTTGAGCATGAATGTCTAGACATCTCTTTCCACAGCCACCTCTTCCAGCTCTTCTGGGAGGACTCCAAGATGTTCCCAGGCCTACCAAGAGACATTGTCACTCCAGCATGTCATGGGCCTTCCCCGAGGTTTCCTCTCAGTCAGATAAATCCAGAGAACCATAACACAATCCCAAACAGAAAAGTCTACATTACAAAACAACAAAAATATTTAAATGCAACCTGAACATTTTTTTTATTACCATAACTTGAAAAAAAAATCAGAGTATAAAAGCTAACCCATCCATCCATCCATCCAGGCCCGATTGGACTCCTTCTTCAGCTTGACAGCCTCCCTAACCCGGGGTGTCCACCACTGAATTTATGGATGGCCACCGCAAGAAGCATCGACAACCTTGCGCTCAAGGCATCTACCTCAATAAGCGAGGCGCAGAACATGGTCCACTCAGACTCAATGCCCCCCACCTCAGCTGGGATGCAGTTAAAGCTCTCCTGGAGGTGTGAGTTGAAGATCTCTCTGACGGGTTCTTCTGTCAGGCATTCCCAGCAAACCCTCACTACACATTTGGGTCTACCGGGTCTGTCCGGCATCTTCCCCCGCCACCTGATCCAACTCACTACAAGGTGGCGATCAGTTGACAGCTCAGC
The DNA here is from genome assembly GCF_014905685.2 of Nematolebias whitei. NCBI lineage: Eukaryota > Metazoa > Chordata > Actinopteri > Cyprinodontiformes > Rivulidae > Nematolebias > Nematolebias whitei. The sequence goes on along the minus strand of NC_056511.1, from coordinate 27,533,913 downwards.
TCCTCTCTACACCCGAGTTTCCAAAACAAATGGTCGCAAATCAGATGACACGATTATGAAGTCAATCATCGATCTACGGCCTAGGGCGTCCTGGTGCCAAATGCACTTATGGACACCCTTATGTTCGAACATGGTGTTTGTGATGGACAAACTATGACTAGCACAGAAGTCTTAACAACAGAACACCGTTCAGGTTCAGATCAGAGAGGCCATTCCTCCCAATCACGCCCCTCCAGGTCACACTTTCATTATCCCATAATGGGCATTGAAGTCCCCCAGCAGAATAAAGGTTTCATTATTCATTTATTATTATTGTTTGTTTATTATTGCTGTTGATTTTTAGTTTGATTAGTTTTGTAATAAAACTTCAAAGGCAACTTTGGTCTCTTCATTCAGGCCAATATTCATTTGTTATGATATAGAACTCCCTGTAACAACAAAGTCCATGCTCTATAATCCAGGTATACAATCCAACATTTTTCAGTCAGGTCATCTGGACAGTTTCTTTTTTGTGCTGAAATGTTTTCACCTTCGATCCGGAAGGCTTCATCAGTCAAGGAAACACACAACACAAAACGTTGGTTACATATTGTAACCCCAGATTCTATGAGTGTAAGCGTAGCCTTTTAAAAGCTGTCACTATTGGGTTTACCCACGTGCAGCGTGTCAAACACTGAAAACTTCTAGTCCGTGTCCACTTGCTGTGTGGGCCCCACCCGGTCCGTTATAAATTGCATCTTTGTAAAAAAAAGAATTATTTGTATACATGTTTCTTGAAATTGAGAACACAAGAAGCCAAAGAGAAATATAAGAAGTATAAAAATAAATTAGTAGGGATTATAAGGAAACACAAGAAGGAATATTATAGTGATTTATTAAATAAAAGGAATGGTGATATGAAAGCAACATGGTGAGTAATAAAAAGTGTTCTGAAAAGTCATAAAGCAAAAACAAGTATTTCGCAATATTTTTTTGAAGGAGGACAATGCAATCCATGATGACAAGGAGATTGTAAATGGATTTAATCATAATTTTGTGAACGTTGGATCAAGCCTTGCAGCTAAAATACCAAAAGTAGACAATAATGTGAACCATTCAGTTATAGGTTGTGACAACAGTATTTTTCTTAATGGAACTGACAAAGAAGAAATAATGAATGTAGTAAAAAAATCTTACAGATAAGAGATCAAAAGACTGGGTGGATATGGATATGATGTTTGTAAAGGACATAATGAGTTATGTTATTGACCTGTTTACTTTGTACATATAAATGCAATTTATCATTTTCAACAGGAATATTTCCAGACAATATGAAAGTAGCTAAGGTAGTTCCTCTCTTTAAAAATGGTGATAAATGTGTGTTCAATAATTATAGACCAATATCCTTATTACCACAGTTCTCAAACATTGTAGAAAAATTATTTGTGACCAGATTAGATACATTTATTACTAACAAACATTCTAAGTAGCAGTCAGTATGGGTTTAGAGCAAAAAACTCTACATCAATGGCTCTCATGGAATTAATAGAACAAATAACTACTGCTGTCTATCAAAAACAATATTGTGTTAGTATTTTTGTTGATTTAAAACAAGCATTCGATACTATTGACCACAATATTCTCCTGGAAAAATCGAATAAATATGGTATAAGAGGACCAGCATTACACTGGGTATCTAGCTATTTGAAAGATAGGAAACAGTTTGTATAAATAAATGGTGTAAGATCTGACCTCTGCAATATCACGCGTGGAGTTCCTCAAGGCTCTGTGCTTGGACCAAAGTTATTTATTTTATATGTGAATGACTTAGTAAATGTATCAGGACTCCTCAAATGTGTCCTTTTTGCAGATGACACCACATTTTTTTGTTTGGGTAAAGATGTAAAACGGATGTTGGAATTGATGAAGACAGAATTTGATAAAATACAAACTAGGTTTAAACTTAATAAATTATCATTACATTTAGATAAAACTAAATACATGATATTTAGTAACAAAAAGAGAACTGTTGACGATCCATTTAAAATTGAGGGTGTTGAGATTTGTAGAGTTAATGAGATGAAATTTTTAGGTGTAATCATTGATGAACAGCTAACATGGAAAAATCACATAAATTCTGTAAGAATAAAAATAGCTAAATCTTTTGCAGTACTACACAAAGTCAGGGAATTATTAAATGATAAAGCTCTGTACATGTTGTATAACACAATCATTGTTCCACATTTAATCTATTGCATTGATGTTTGGGGGAAAGCGTTTAAAACATTTACAAAACCTATTTTTATTTTACAGAAAAGAGCTGTAAGAATTATCACCAGAAAGCATTACAGTCACCCATCAAGCACATTATTTTATCAACTGAAGTTATTTAAGTTCCATGATTTGGTAGATTATAGTATTATTATCAGTTATGTATAGGGCTCAAAATAACACATTACCGTTAATATCCTGATGCATGCTCAATAACCCAGGTAGAAAAATCTAAAAAAGTTAAATCTGGTCCTCTGGACATTCAAAAAAACAAAACAAAGCAAATCAACAAAAAATGTAGAAACGTTTTGTTTTTTTGAATGTCCAGAGGACCAGATTTAACTTTTTTAGATTTTTCTACCTGGGTTATTGAGCATGCATCAGGATATTTTGAACCAATTTGGCCAGGATTGCCTCAAACTAGTTAGAGAGTTTGAGAAAACAGCAAGGAAGAGGGCAGACTACAGGAACCATTTGCGATTCAACCTCAGATGTCGACAAAGTGGCATCATTCCCAAGAGCCTGGAACTAAAATCTTCGGTCAGCGGGCACCGGGCAAGCAAGATCCTTCAGAAGGCACAGACCCAGCTGCTGAATGAACGGGTGAGACAGACCAATTTTACTATTGAGGCCTTGAAGGCCAAAGAAGAGCACATTAAACAGAAACTAACTATGTGTCTAGATCAGACCACACTTCAGCAAGTGTTGGACTGTACAGATCAGGCATGCTTAGCACAGCATGTCAAGTCCAAGACTCGACAACAAAACAAGTTTAACGTACTAATAGCTCATCAACACCATCACTATTCCAATAACAACACATACAGTGTAGGACAACACTCCAGTAGTCAATTACATGTCAGGGAGAGAGAAAAGTGGGTGAAGAATTTATCTGACAGACAGCTCACCCAGCCAGAGACAGAGATTCTTGCCAGGGGACTGAACTTTGCGGTTGCACCAAGTAGAATTCCTCTGGTGGAGATGATCCCAGCTACTGAGTCAGCCATCCGCAACAACAAAATTAAAGAGGCTGAAGCAGAACAGCTCAGAATCAAAGTTTCAGCCTGCCTCAGCAATGCCAAACCACCACCTTCCAACATCAGTAGAGAGGAGAGGGACGCACTCACCACTCTTAGCAAGGACAAAAACATCATCATTCTCCCAGCAGACAAAGGAAGGTGCACAGTGATTTTGAACCAGAAAGACTATCATGAGAAAGTTATGACACTCCTTAGTGACTTAAACACTTATGAACCTCTGAAAAGAGATCCAGGAAGTGGTTACAAGAAAAAGTTAATAGATTGCCTGAAATTTTTGGAGCAGGACAAGGCTATTGACCGTTTTCTGTACCACAGACTGTACCCAGGGGAGGCCACACCTAGTCTGTATGGTTTACCTAAAATCCACAAACAAGGTGTACCTTTAAGACCAATTGTTAGCATGATTAACTCTGTCACTTACAATGTTTCCAAATATCTGGCGTCTGTACTCATCCCTTTAGTTGGCAGCTCAGAACACCACATACAGAACACCGTGGACTTTGTGGACAAGGTGAGGGATGTCATCATGGAGACTGATGAAACAATGGTCTCTTTTGATGTCACATCACTCTTTACGTGCATTCCTGTTGATGAGGCAGTAGAGGTGGTCAGTTTAAAATTAAAATCAGACACCACTCTGAGCAGCAGGACCACACTTTCCACAGAACAACTGTGTCAACTCTTGAAACTGTGCCTGCAGTCAACCTACTTCACATATGGGAAGCAATATTATAGGCAGAAACATGGGTGTGCTATGGGGTCTCCAGTTTCTCCTATTGTTGCCAACCTGTACATGGAGGAGGTAGAAAAGAGAGCCTTGACGTCCTTTTCAGGGACACCACCAAGTCATTGGTTCAGGTATGTTGACGACATCTGGGTTAAAATCAAATCTCAGGAAGTCCAACATTTTACTGACCACATCAACTCTGTGGATAAATACATCAAGTTCACACGAGAAGATGTAAAAAATGGCAAGTTGGCTTTCTTGGACTGTGAGGTCTCAGTCTCTGATAGAGGACATTTGCAAACTGAGGTGTACCGCAAACCCACCCACACAGACCAGTATTTGCAGTTTGACTCCCATCACCCTTTGGAGCACAAGTTAGGAGTCATCAGGACTCTGTATCACAGAGCAGACAGCGTCCCCACTAGCTCAGGAGCCAGGCAGAAGGAGAAATCCCACACAAGACAGGCTCTAGAGCAATGTGGATATCCTAACTGGGCCTTCCTGAAAGCAGAGAAGAAACCCAAACAGGACTCCAGTCAGCCAACAGGTGAAAAGGAGGAACCCAGACCCAGACCAGTGGTCATTCCATATGTTGAGGGAGTATCAGAGAAACTGAGACGTTTATTTTCTAAACATAACGTCCCAGTGGCTTTTAAACCCCAAAATACAT
>NC_056511.1:27524830-27529126 GCF_014905685.2 Nematolebias whitei | reverse complement strand
TGAACAGTAAACAGCCATCAGTGTGCTAATGATCCACTGTTAGGCTGATGGTCCTTCTTGAGCATGTGATCAGCTGGTTTTGGTTGTCAGCAGCAAAACAGGTTGATCCACTCTGAGACGGTGCTATTTAAGAGACTGAGCTGAATACAGCTCCTCAGACTGAGGAAGTCTCTCGGATGAGAGACGAAACGTTTCTACATTTTTTTGTTGATTTGCTTTGTTTTGTTTTTTTGAATGTCCAGAGGACCAGATATAACTTTTTTAGACATTACCGTTAAATTTCCAAAGAAATTTTGTTAAAAGGCAAAGTTGTTATAATCTTAAGGGGATAGAGATATTTGTCAAACCAAAATTCAGAACTAGTCTGAAGGGAAGGTCTACCTCAATCCAAGGAATTGGATTGCGGAATGGTCTAGAGAGTGATGTTAAAAATTCCAAGTCAATGTGTACATTTAAGAAAAAGATCAAAGCTGAATTGTTAAAAAATATATGAAGTAGCTTAGTGTGTTTTTGTATTAGAATTAGAAAAATTAGAAAGAGTTATTCAGTTTGTTCTGTCACTTGAAGATTATTATGATTGAACTAATTGTTTGAAAAAAGGGGCAGATATAATAAGATTTTTTCTTCTTTCTGCTGCCTTTCATTTCACAGACATCCCTCTGTGCAGAGCTGTGGAGGTTGAAATTCCCCTGGTGGAATGAGCTTTGAGTCCTTCAGGCCATTGAAGGCCAGAAGAACTATAAGCTTGTGATATAGCTTCACAAAACCAATGTGACAGACCCTGGGAAGATAAAGGCTGACCCTGTGATTGTTCTCTGAAATGTTTAACCAATTGATTGGATTTAGGCATCACGGCTGTGCGTGTCACATAACACCTGAGTATGCGTACTGGACAGAGCAGGTGAAACTGTTCCTCCTCCGTAGTTTTACGGGGAGGGGGACAGAACCCATCCAGTGTAACGACTCTGGACCTGAACAAACTTGTTATGCTTTTGGGTATAAAAGTAGGATTTGGTCGGAGTTCTGCTGAGCTCTCGTCTCCTTGAATTCTGAGACAAGAAGGAGCGACGGACAGACCTGAAAAGTCGCTCACTCTTTTAGCTGATGTCAGAGCTAATAATAATAAGGCTGTTTTGAGCGACAGATACTTAAAAGGTATCTGGTCCAGAGGCTCGAACGGATTTTTAGTGAGTACACTGAGAACGAAGACTAAATTCCACTGTGGTGCCAGGGCGCGTGTCACTGGCCTGAGCCGGCGCACACTTTTCAGAAACCGTTTTGTTAAAGGGTGATTGAAAACTGTTCTATCATTGAAACCTTCATGACAGGAAGAGATTGCTGCAGCATAAGTTTTAATTGTGCTGAAAGCTAAATTTCTGTCCAACAGCAGCTGCAGGTAGGACAAAATGTAGCCCAGGGGACATGAAGTTGGGTCCACCTCCTTTTCTAGGTACCATCGCTGAAAAGCAGCCCATTTAGAAGCGTAAACAGCCGTAGTGGATTTTGCGCATGCTCCCTGGATAGTACATATTACGTCTTTGGAAAAAACAAAATTTTCTAAGCGTTCTTGTTCAGCGGCCAGACCCAAAGGGGCTGACCTATTATAGGGAGGCTCCTCATTGCTCCTCCCGCCTGCAGGAGCATGTCCTCTCTCCACGGCAACTTCCACGGTTGACCCATCAGCTGTTGCAGAACCGGGAACCATGAGGCATTCATGCGTTTTGGGGCAATCAGAATCATTTACAGATTTTTCTCTCTCACCCTCTCCAACAGTGCCGATATCAGGGGAAGGTATAAATCAGCATCTTTGGCCACAGCTTGTGTGCAAACACGTTCACCCCCAGTGGCGGAGCATCCTGTGGATTTAGGAAGAAGAACAGGGTGCACTGAGAGTTCTCCCGGGTGGCCATCAGGTCCACCTCCGCTCTTTCGAACCTGCTCCAGATTTGTGAGATTAGATGGTAAATGGATTGTACTTATATAGCGCCTTTTTAACTTATTTCAAGATACTCAAAGCGCTTTACACTACAATCTGTGTCCTCATTTACCCATTCATATAGCACACTACTAGATTTCTACAAAGCTAATTGAACAAATCATTCTAAACAGACTAATCAGTGCTTTAGATCACATTCATACACTGATGGGACACACATCAGAGGCTATGAGGGGTTCAGTGTCTTGCCCAGGGACACTTCGACATGTGACTGCTGGTGGATTCGAACCCCCAACTCTCGCATTGGAGGACGACTGCTCTAACCACTCAGCCACAGCCGCCCGATCTGAATGAAGAGACCAATCCCTGTCCAGAGGGCCTCCTTCATGCACACTGATCCATGGGAGGCTGGCATGAAAAGGGCCGTTTATCAGCTCCTATGTAACGGTTCTTACAATGTTCCCTGGCTGTGCCCGGATGGGGAGGAGAACCGGCGTTAGCGGGTGAACAAAACAAGCGCCGATTCAGTGGAGGTTCACCTTCAGCACTCACTTCTGTCGGCCGGTCAGGAAAAAGAGACGGATAACCCCTGCGTAAAGCTCTCACTTTAACTGCAGGTTCATGTTTTTTACCTGAGTGTGTGGGGACAGAAAGGTCCCTGTGTTGTTTGGGTTTTAACTTTTTGTTAAACATCTTACCATTATGTGTTTTCTGACAGCTGCCCTCAGCGCTTGCCTCCTCTGACAGGCGAGGAGGCGGGGTTGGTGGGTGAGTGTAGTAGTCTCGGAGTGCAGCCCCTCCACCTCCTGTTTGTGTGTCATTACACCAAATCTGTTTCCTTTTTGTTTACCTTTGAATGGTTGCCTCAGGCTAACATTTTCATTAATTGTGTAGTGAACTAAGCCTCAGGTCAAATCTGGCCCTGAGGGCCTTCCTGGGACAAGAACTGTCATTTCATTGATTTGAGTCCAGAAACACAAAATTAAGTTCATCCAGAGACTTTCTAAGTGTGTCCTACACTGATCAACTGAAAGAACACTCTCTTTTTTATTATCATTACTATTTTACAAATGTCTTGATAATCAAAGTGTGTTTAGTTCAAACCATTTTAAATGTTGAAGTGAACTACTCATTTTAAATCAACTGTGAAATAGTATAAATGATTTTTAATCCTCATTCAAAGTAGAAATCTAGTTAATGTCTGTTACAGAGTAATTGTTCATTTTCTTGATCTTCTGTCTGAAATGAGCAGGTTGTAAGTCGGTCAAAAGTCAAGTTTCGGTCAACTACATGTTTACTGGAAAGAAATGTCATGTTTAACTTTTTCAGACAGATAGAAGTAGAACTGGCACCTAAAAGTCTCGGTTTCTTCAAAACATCTTTCTGTCTGTTCTTAAACAACTTAATCTTTTTCCTTGACTTTTAATAACCTCTTACATCACTAATACCACACCCCTGTTGGGTCTATCGACCAATCAGGAAGTTCTCAGAGGAACCGGAAGTGACCTCTTTAAAAGGTTCAACACTTCCTAGTTCCACGAGAGAATGCGGAGAGCAGCAGAGTTCAGAATGCTGGAATGCAGAATGCTGGAGAACAACGGCAACTAAGCTGAACAACGTTCCAGGGAGGACCTCGAACGAGAAGTCCCTGAACGAGAGAAGTTCAGAGGAACAATGAAGAAGTCTGTTCTGGGATGATCTCACGACTCCTGAGGTTTTAGCTGTTCTTACGGAGACGCTAGAAAGAGTTGAAAGGAACTCTACACCGACGCCGAAAATATCATCTGCAAAGGTAAAGAGTCGATCTCAACCAAAGTGTACCATGGGTTAAGCTGCATCCAAAAGGAGCGTGTTGTCGTTCTGGTCTACAGACCTACATCTTATACAGACACATACATCTTCACCCATCTCTCTCCATTTAAACTCCTTCATTTCCCATCTTTAAAACTCTTCTATCTGCCAGTAATTAATCTAGATATTTTCAGAAATGTCTGTTGTAAAGCTTGAACCCAGATACCATGGCCGTATGGTCTCTGATTGTAAAGCTAATTAATTAAGCTGTTATTGTAATCAATTTTGCCAAATTAATGTAAATGTTTGATGTTAAACTTTGATTCTGTTAATAAATGACCACATTCATTTTGATGGGTCAAAGAAAATTAACGTCTCACGTTACATTTAATCATTCAATGCACGATAGAACTCAGTCCAGAAAAATGAAAGAATCCGTTTAATTTATGGATAATATCTCACAGATATATGTTCATTTACATGTGGTGGCCTCGTACGGTATCATAAATGGACTGTTATTCGTGTAGTGAACCTGATCTGACCCTGATCTGACCCAGATGACCTCAAAT
>NC_056511.1:27521002-27524820 GCF_014905685.2 Nematolebias whitei | reverse complement strand
ACATTACACAGTCAGAAAGATGAGGAACTCGTGAATATTGTATGCATATATATCTCATATATTGTCATACTACATTCGTGTAACAATTGAATTATCATGTTGGCATATCTGATCTTAACTGAAACTAGCTTTAGAGTGCAGGTTGCTGTGTGAAACACAGCGTTTTGCAGCTGTGGGGTTCAGAGAAAGTTTACAGTTGTGGTGTTTTGAAAGCTGAAAATAACGTCAATGGGTTTCATTTTAAAGCTGAAATGTACGTCTGTTGTGTGACAAAGCTGATGAGCTGTGGAAAGCGTTTGATTATGTTTAATCTGTGGTGCAGAAAGGGGGTTCTGCCCGGTTCTGTTCCGGCTCGGTTCTGATTCGTTCAAACGAGTCGTTTGCATGATTAAACTGCTGTTTAAAACTGAGCGCCGTGTCAGTGAGCTTTTGGGAGTTTATTCGTCACATTTTTAACAGAAAAAGGTGCATTTTGACAGTTTTAATGACGAAAGTTGACCGGACTTTGTTCAGGCTAAATGCTAACACGCTAGCTGAAATGACGAAGCGTCATTGGTCGAAAGCCGCTGTTTAAACGCTCTGATTCGCTGGAGAGACGAGTGACGTGTCTGTCGTCACTTCCTCTGATGTCAGATTGTAAAACCCACCCCCGCCGCTGCGCTGTCATTGGTTGATTCAGTCACGTGACCCGGAAATGAGTCTCGGTTCAACCGAAGCCTCCACTGTGTTTAAAATCACTAAATGGAGCCGCCACATGTCCCACAAAACTCATGTTTCATGCAAAAAAGTCGTACTTGTTGAAACAACGCCACGTTTAAGCTTTAAATCCGTTCAGAAATGTTGATTTAACCGAGTTTAGCCGATGCTAATTTTAAGCTAAGCGGCTAACAACCGGATGTCAACGGAACGATCCACAGGAAGTTGTCATAGACTCCTGCTGGTATGAATAAGCTTACACCACCACCTGCTGTTGAAAGAGGAGTATAACAGTTTTCCTGAAGGGGAGACTGATAATTCCTCATTTGCTTTTCTTTTTCTTTTCACCCAACCTGGTTTAATGAGTAACTGTTTTAAATAGCGAATTTCTGGAAAAGAACGGCTTAAGAAAGCGTTTAAAAACTAAAGTTGCTGTGAAACTTTTAGAAAAATTGCAGGTTTATTTAATGTTAAGTGCTTTAGAGTAAATAACACTGAGAAGCTTGGTAATCTAGTATCTGTTTGATTTAAGCACATTAAGTAACACTGCCAGAAAGAAGGCATTTACTTAAAAATATTCATGAATTGGGGTAAAACCTACGAATAGGTGCCCATCCATTTGAAGAAGTGGCTTACACAGTACTATTGAGTGAACCCAGAACTAAAAAGTGTGTGAAACTCACGACACTTGAATACACATATTTACCTGTTAAAATAATCTGAAGTTGGCAACTGTTTACACAGATAAGTACTGAACAGTGAATAACCATGGCAGGTGTGATAGAAAAGGATTTTGATCCTTGTGAGATGAAGGACTGGTTAGAGGGAGCGTTGACGCAGCTCACAGACTCCTTACATCCATATGGTGAACAGGTGGACAGCATGAACCCAAAAGAGTTATTGGACAAGCTGAAGGAGGTTGCAGAGAGTGTGACCTCTACAGACAGACCAAAGTCAAGCTATGAAAAGCTGGCAAAATTGGTGCTTTTACTGAAAGCGTCATTCTATGCAGTGGTGGACAAGGCTGACGACCTTGAGATAAGGTTAAACAGCGAAAAAGAGGTGGTTCAGGAAATTGAAGAACGCTTCCTTCAATTTAAAAGTGAACACGAGGTCCTCACTAAGAATCATCGTGAACAGATGTCTCAGTCACAGCAAGACGCACGTGCAGAAATTGATTCACTGAACAGCCAAGTACAGTCACTTAATGCATCACTAACTGAAGCCAGGGATGCTAAAGAACTGTTTTCCACAGCATACTTTGCATTAAGACGGGATCACGACGAGAAAATGTCACAAGTTTCCCGCTGCAAAGCTGAGATAGACGTGCTTAAAACACAACTTTGCCATGCAGAAAGGAAATATGGTGAGAGGCATAGACTGAATGTGGGGACACACTGGGCTTCAGACCCAAATCTCCTTACATCACACACACCTCCACCCTTACCTAAAGCCACGTGGAAAGACTTGAACAGGTCTCCTCTACCGAACAGGCAAGAGAGAGCATTGAAACTTCCTCTTTCAATAGACGATCTTCAAAAACTCTCAAAATATGTACAACGCTTTGTACCTGGACCAATGGGTTCAACTGGAACAAAAGCGTATCTCAAAGACCTTGATTTCAGACTGATGGTTATCCTAATGCTATGGTTGAGGATAAAATCAGTCTGATAAGGCTCACTTCGGACAGAGAGGTGTTCACCTTCATCGAGCGTCAACCTGATGCAACGAGAAAGGATTACAACCTTCTGTGTGAAGCTTTGATCAGGGAGTACGACCCCTGCACGGGACCTGCTGGTTTCCCAGCTGTTGACAAGGTCACGCAAGGCAAGCATGAACATCCAAAGGTTTATTACAAAAGAATCTTCCAAGCTTATTTTGGTTACAGAAATGAAACCGGAATGGAGGAAGAAGAAGGTTTTAAATTTGTTTTCAGCAAAAATCTCCACACTGACATTAAATTGTCAGTACAAATGATGGCAAATTTCAAAGAAAAATCCATCAATGAGATTAAACAGTGTGCTATGAATGTGTTTGAGGCATGTTCTCATGCTAAGACGCCCATAGAAGTGTTTCCTGGTGTAAAGGTTAAACCCCACTCCCTAGAACTGGAAGGAAGGCGTGCATCGCCGCCTCCTCCTAAGAAAGGCGAGAAAAAGCAGTCTTTTCAAACTAACAAACCGCGTCAAGAAGGTGCACGCTGGGACAAAAAAGCTCCTCTTTCAGAGGATGAACGTGATTATCGTATATGGGGTGTGTGTAGGACGCAAAGATATGGGATCCAAGAGGACCCATATTATCAAGGGAAGTCCGAAAAGGAACCCCCAAAAGACGTACCTAACCCTCCCCCACCTCGGACGAAACGAACCGAGGCGAAAAAATCACAAAGGTTCCAGAAACAAGGCCCTACACTTCTGAGCTCGGAAGAGACAGAGAAACTACGCAGGTTGTTAGAAACTTTGAAACACGCTGAAACGGGAAACCAACCTGGAGCACTATGCAGTGATGTAATCACTATTACATCTGAGGGCGCGAATGACAACATCACAGATGTCGGTGGAACACACCAAGATATTGTTGTTGTTGCCTACAACAACCCCTCATCGGAAGAAGGGGGGTAAACTCACACACAAACGATGACGAGTCATCGCAAGCTGAACACTCAGAAACAGCTACTGCTGTGCTGACGGTTCAGACAAACCAAGATTACACAGACAAGGCTGAACGTGTGAAGAAATGTCAGAAAAAACCTGAGGTTTCTGTGTAACTTTATCAGAAGGGGGGTCGCCAAAAAGGCGTACCTATCAGTAACACTCGAAGGAGTCCTCACACACGAAGCACTTCTGGACAGTGGGGCAGACATAACAATTATGTCAGCTAAACTGTTCGAGGAGCTGAGGACAGCCGCTGCCGGTGTTAACAGGATAATACCTCTCACAGAATGTGCTATAGAAATGCAGGGTCTCTCAGAGAAGAGGACAACCCTGACAGCTATAGCAATGGTTCACATGCAGGTTGGCAGAATGACACTATACCACCCGGTACACGTGTCTCGTGTTGACTCATTCCCATTTTTGGTTGGCCAGGATTTTATAAATCGCGTCGAAGCGATTTATAAAATC
>NC_056511.1:27520821-27520902 GCF_014905685.2 Nematolebias whitei | reverse complement strand
CTCCTCTGCGGCGGCGGCAGGAACTGACTCCTCTGCGGCGGCGGCAGGAACTGACTCCTCCGCGGCGGCGGCAGGAACTGA
>NC_056511.1:27518196-27520811 GCF_014905685.2 Nematolebias whitei | reverse complement strand
GCGGCGGCAGGAACTGACTCCTCCGCGGCGGCGGCAGGAACTGACTCTTCTGCGGCGGCGGCAGGAACTGATCTTCTGCGGCGGCGACGGGAAACAGAAACTGGTGCTGAGTCCTCTGAGGCGACAGGAGCAGGTGCACCATCGGCTAGACACTCAGCAGGCGGGACAGCGGCAAGAACCTCAGCGAAGACCTCAGTGAGCGGAGCAGGAGCAAGGACCTCAGCAGATGGGTCAACCTCGGGGGCTGCGTGCAACGTGGATGGTGGCTCTACAGAGGCAGGGTCTTCTAATGCTGGTGCTGAGTCAGAGTCACGTTCAACTCTCACAGCTCTGAGTTCAGCAAGGAGTTGCCGATATTCAGAACGCTGGACCAAACCGGGCTGGGATAATAAAAACTTTTCGGCAAGGGTGAGCACAAAATCCAGACAGTCCGGGTTATTCTCAGCGGAACAAAAAAGGCTTTGCAGAGTGTGGTTTATCTGGGATAATTCATGGGGTGAATATTCGACTGATGGACAAATGTCACTATGTGAAACCGGCCCGGTCGCCGCGGGCTGCCCTCGGGACCGCTTCTTACCTCCCCGGCGGCGTCGGGTGCGTCGAGGGACCGGAACAAAACCAAACTCCTCTTCGAGCTCTTCGTCCTCCCCCGACGTCCATCCCGAGTAGCCGGGCGAGGCGGACTCTGAAACAGCGGTGCAGTGACCTCCCCGGTACCGAGCTCTGTCCTCCTCGAGGACCAGGAGTGGAGAGGACAGGATTTCTACTTCCTGGTCATAACGTCCTTGAGAGCGGACGGGCCTCGTCCAGAACCCGCCGCACCGGATTGTGGATCTGCTCATCACGGGAGGCTCGGAGGGAAGAAAAAAGAAAAAAAAGGTGAGCTGCCGAGAGAATCCTGCCCGCTGGGTTCTGATATATGGTCGGGTCGTAATGTCAGTATCAGCTGGACAGGAACGAACCCAGTTGTGCAGACAGGACTCAACTCGGCAGATTACAAAAATAGATATGTTTAATGATAAATAAAAAGGTAACAAAACAATAAGCTGACGTGGCAGCAAAACTTACATGGACTCAGGAAGCTCAGGGAGAAACTCACAAGACGCAGGAAACATGAAGACCCAAACGAATACGACCCGACAAAGGAACAACACAGGACAGGAGGTTTATATACAAGGAAAAGACAAGACGTGATTACAAACAGCAGGTGTGACGAGACAAAGGTGGCAACAATTAAACTGACGAGGAAACACTAGGGAAACACAGACACAAACAGAAACAGCAAAAGGTGCCATCCTTACAGACAGAGTAGATTGTTTTAAGAACAGACAGAAAGATGTTTTGAAGAACAGAGACTTTTTAGGAGCCGTTTTCCTTCTATCTGTCTGATAGAGATAAACATGACATTTCGTTCCAATAAACATGTTTTTGACCGTTCCTTCACTTTTGACCGACTTACTCCTTCTCATTTCAGACAGAGAATCAAAAATGCATCATTACTCTTGTAACAGACATTAACTTGATTTCTACTTTGAATGAGGACTAAAAATCATTAATACTGTTTCACAGTTGATCCAAAATGAGTAGTTCACTTCAACATTCAAAATGGTCTGAACTAAACACACCCTTGATTATCAAGACATTGTAAAACAGTAATGATAATAAAAAAGAGAGTGTTCCTTCAATTGATCAGTGCAGGACACACTCAGAAAGTCTCTGGATGAACTCAATTTGCGTTTCTGGACTCAAATCAATGAAACAACAGTTCTTGTCCCAGGAAGGCCCCCAGGGCCAGATTTGACCTGAGGCCTAGTTCACTACAAATCAATGAAATAACAGTTCCTGTCCCATGAAGGTCCTCAGAGGCAGGTTTTGGTCGGAGGCCGAGTTTACTACAGTCCCCCCTTTGGAAATCATCGCATGTCGATGGGGATGAATTCCAACATGAACTTACGCCTCTGAATGTCCTTGAGCTTGATGTAATCCAGCAAGAGGAAAACAAAAGTCAAAGAAGGTAATCCTACAACAGTTGTTGGTAATTCCATAATGTTGTTGGTAATTCCGTTGTGTTGTTGGTAATTCCATTGTAGCAATGCTTTAACCCCTTGGAAACAAAGTCTGTAATCCATTGGAAAAAGTCATATAATCCACAACCATAAATCCACAACGATTGGAGGTGTTGATTGATCAGCATGCAGAGGAGTTCCCTCGACTGAACTGCAGAGGCGACCATTGGATGGAGATTGGAGACCCACGTTGGAGTTGTAGGTCCCTTCAGTGAAGGTTGCTGCTGGTGGTTCCCAGTGGGTGCCATTCTGGTTCTATGTGTTATGCATTTATGTGGCTTTAGTTGGGCTTATGAGTGGGATTTTACATAAGACCTTGACCTATATGCACCTGGTGTGTAAACTATCATGGTTTAGATCAGCTAAAGTTACCAGTTTAAAGGGTGGGTCATGCTAAAAAAAATTTTATATAGGAATTTATACCTATAATAGGGCATTCCAAACTATTTTTCCATTCCTAACTTGGTTTAAGTTAGATTTACATGGCAAAATATAGTTTGGGTCAATTGTCTGTTGTCCTTTTAGACGAACGACTTGAGGTTTGGTTTT
>NC_056511.1:27513209-27518096 GCF_014905685.2 Nematolebias whitei | reverse complement strand
AGGATAGCGTGATCCCCCAAAAACTGTTTCAACTGAGACTCCACAATTTTTTCCAGTAGTTTAGAGGTGAATGGGAGTCTGGAGACAGGCCGGAAGTTGGACATGACTGAGGGGTCAAGGTTAGGTTTTTTCAGGAGGGGCTGGACAGCAGCATGTTTAAAAGTCTTTGGCACCACACCTGAGGATAAACTGCTATTCAGAATAGCGAGGATAAAAGGACCCAGGGTAGGAAAAACTTCCTTTAGTAGTCGAGGGGGGACCACATCAAAGGGGGAACCAGATGGCTTCATGCTGCACATTACCTGCTCCAGAGAGGACAGAGAGATGGGCTCAAAGTGGTCAAACACAGTCACGCACTGAGATAGGATGGACAGATCATGAGCTGGCGGAGAAATGAGTGCCCGGGTGTTTGCCACTTTTTCTAAAAAGAAATGGAGGAAGTTTTCACATAGCTCAGTTGAGGCTTCCAGAGGTGAAGGCTCACTGAGGTGTAGAACTGAGTTCAGGGTGGAGAAAAGAACTCGGGGGTTGTGGGAGTTGGAGACAATTAAATCAGATAAGAATTTACATTTGGCAGCTTTAACGGTTTTCTGATAGTGACGCCAACTCTCCCTTAACATTTGAAAAGAAACCTGCAGCCTGTCCTTCCTCCACCTTCGTTCAGCTCTGCCACACTGCCGCCTAACGGCTCGAGTGACGTCATTCAGCCAAGGCTCTGATCTAAGTTTAGTTTTTCTGGTCTTAAGGGGAGCAACACGGTCCAGAACATTTAAACAGGCAGAGTTGAACTGAGAGGTTAGCTCCTCAGTGGTAAGAGACACCGGGAACTGTTCAATCCTCTCAGAATTAAAACCTTCATTAAAACGAGCAGCAGTGAAACGGTTAATGGAATGCGTACGTGCAGGAACGCACGTCTTAGCAGTATGACAAGGGGGGGTGAGGTCAAACAATACAGGCATGTGATCTGAAAAAACATTGTCACCGATTTTCAAATTAGAAACAGAGACATTGCGTGTTAAAACGAGGTCCAGCGTGTGACCGTGTTCCTGGGTGGGGCCGCTCACCTGCTGAGCTAAGCCAAAAGAGTCCAATAAATCTAGAAAGTCCTTCACTAAGGGCTTCTCCTGACAACACACATGCAAATTAAAGTCACCAATAAACAAAAAGTGAGTGTATCTCTGTGTGATATAAGCCAAAAAGTCAAAGAATTCATTTATGAAGTCCTTAGAACGAGGTGGGTGGTAGACAAGCACGCACAGAACCTTAGGACAGTGTCCGAGTTCAAAGGCGCTCAGCTCAAAGCTGGCGCGGGACACCGGGATGGACAACTGTTTACAGGCCAAGTTTGCTTTAAAAACTGTTAATAATCCCACCCCCCCGCGCCAACCTGATGGCCGCGGGGCATTGAAACACAGTAGTAGTTCCACCAAGGCGCTGGACTCACCATCAGAAATCCAAGATTCCGTGATGAACAGAAAATCCAACTCCTGATCTTTAAAAAAGTCATTGAGGATAAACGTCTTGTTGGAAACAGACCTTGCGTTGATTAAACACATCCTTCCAGCCGTGGATGGAGACGCGCGCGCCAGCGGGCGCAGGTTATGAAGAACAGCTCCTCCTGGTCTGCTGGTGCGGCGCACAGGTAAACAACTCCAGCTGTTCACATGGACTGAGTGCGCGGGCAGCTGGCCAGCAGCCGGGCCCCGGGAGCACCACGGGTCAGAGAGGAGATGATCAGATCGAGAGCGAGTCCTGATAGAATAATCCACACTTTGCCTCAGTTTCACCAAAATCCCTGCACGCTTCCCACGACGTCTGTGACGTTTCCTCCATGGAGAAAGGCCAGGGTCACGCAGAAGGAAAGCAGGAATCTCAGATAGGACCGGTGGAGGAGAGTGCTGGCCACTGTTCAAAAACTCCGCGGGAATTTCAGCAAAGTACGGAGCACCAAAAGTGCCCGACGATCATACTGAAAATATGACTTGGCACACTGCACAAACCATTGTAAAAATAACAAAAATAAAATACAAGCAGAGAGCGAGAGACGGGCAGCCCTACACACCGGCGCCATCTTGAAGATTCAAAAAAAAATATATGGTACGTAAGGTAGCATTAATCTACATTGACTCCGCAAAGATTGAATTTTAACAAATGAACTGCATGTTGGCATAGTTAAAGTCCTCTTAGTCTCTAACTAAAGTACACACAAAATTCATTCTTGCTGGGGGTGTTCAGAAACAACACCAAAAACCAATTAAACGATGTCTCAAGATCGACAAAATAATGACTAAGCAACCAGAAAAACAACGTTTCAACATTGACAAAATTAGTGATTAAGCAACTAGAAAACGACGTTTCGGTGCGTCACTCACTCTGACTGTCAGATTTGATCATGTTATCGCGTCTGGTAACATCACCCTAACTAACGTCACCCCCTGTGGTCTTGGGGGACCACGAACACGGGTGAGGGCGTCGCTCCATGAGCAAAAGTTAGGATGCCCTTGAGTAGTTTTAGCTGTTTGCGCAGCTGAAAGAGGGCTTTAAGGTCTGGATTGGAATCCAGGTCGGACACAGTGTTTTTCTCTGGGCCAGTCAAATACAGCATCATCGAGTTTATTGCAGGATCCAACTTCTGAAGTTGGATTATGTCTGGGTCAGTCAGCACGGGTTGTACAGAGATTGTGTTGTCAGCCGGCTTGGCTGTAGCCTGTGCACATGTAACTGCCATTACCTCGGCTGTAGGTTGTACTGACAGAGGTGCGAGCAGCCCGGAGGGGTCAGAGGACCCCTGAGGGCCGTCCACGGCTCCGTCCTTGATAGCTGGTTTATCTGTCCCCGGCGACAGTACAGCATCTTTGGTGTGTGATCCTTGGATCTCTACACCTTGAACTACCAATGGTAGGTAGTATCCAGTGGGCCTTGACTGTCTCAGCTCGCAGAGGAGTCTTTCTTGTTCAGTCAGAGTTTGGTTCACCGGTTGGGTGTTTTTGGTTTCACATGCTTTTGAAGGATTACTTACCAGGACTGTGTTCTCTGCCGAGAGGTCCTCGGTGCCTTCTGCAGTGCCTGATGTTGGACAGTCTGTGACTGTCTCAGGAGGCATGAGTATTGGCAGAGGTTTGCTCACTCTGGCCCACATTGTCTGTTCACCATAATCTATAATCGCGTCAAAGCGATTTATAAAATCCTGGCCGATCAAAAATGGGAATGAGTCAACCGGAGACACATGTACCAGGTGGTATAGTGTCATCTCGCCAACCTGCATGTGAACCATAGCTATAGCTGTTAGGGTTGTCCTCGTCTCTGCGAGGCCCTGCAGGCCTATAGCACATTCTATGAGAGGTATTTCCCTGTGAACACCGTTAGCGGCGGTCCTGAGCTCCTCGAACAATTTGGCTGACATAATAGTTATGTCGTCTCTACCATCTAGTAGGGCTTCTTGTGTGATGACCCCTTCAAGTGTGATTGACTGGTAAGCTTTTTTAGCGACACCCTTTCTGATCAGGTTACACAGGAACCTTGTAGGTTTTGGCCGACGTTTCTTCTCACGTCTACCTTCACCTGTGTAATCCCGGTTTTTCCGAACCGTTGGTGCAGTTGCTGCTGCTTCCGGGAGTTCGGCTTTTGATGGGCCTCAGTCATTGATGTATGAGATCACCCGCCCACCGTGTGTTGAGGGGCTCTCATTGTTTGTAACAACAAGGTCCTGGTGGCTGTCTGTGACAGCGGCAACGTTGTTGTTTGTGTAACCCTGTTTGGACTGAACCGTTAGTACAGCTGTTGCTGTTTCTGAGGTTTCAGTTTGTGACGGGTCACCGTCGGTGACGTGTGATTGTACCCCCCCTATTTCAGGTGAGGGCGTGTCAGAGTTTACAACAACAGTGTCATGGTGACTGTCTGTGACAGCAGTAACGGTGTTGTCTTTGTGCTCTGACTTATCAGCAATGATGTTGCCAAACAACGCGTTAGGTTGTTTGTCTGTGGCAACACCTTTCAACAATTCCAAGAACCGACGCACCCTGTCTGTCTCGTCCGAGCTCAGAGGTCCGCGGCTCTCTTTCTGGACCTGCTGCTGTTTCTTTTTCGTCTCAGGCTGTTCAAGCTGATGTGGTGGGGGAGCAGCTCCCCCCCTCTGGGTTTCCCAGTGGGATCCCCGTCTGTATGGGTCACCTTTGGTGCCATACTTTTTGCCCTTAGGGCGTTCGCCCCCCTTCTGGTACGATCGTTCATCCTCTGATTTCTTGGGAAACCATTCAGGATCTCGTCTGGACCAGGGGGCACTCACCTGCTGTGGTTTGGCTGCTGGAAAACCTTGTTTCCTCTCGCCTTTTTTGGGAGGGGGTGTCGAAGCTCTCGTCCCGTCCAACTCTAATGACTCAGTACTGAGTCAGCCATCCGCAACAACAAAATTAAAGAGGCTGAAGCAGAACAGCTCAGAATCAAAGTTTCAGCCTGCCTCAGCAATGCCAAACCACCACCTTCCAACATCAGTAGAGAGGAGAGGGACGCACTCACCATTCTTAGCAAGGACAAAATCATCATCATTCTCCCAGCAGACAAAGGAAGGTGCACAGTGATTTTGAACCAGAAAGACTATCATGAGAAAGTTATGACACTCCTTAGTGACGTAAACACTTATGAACCTCTGAAAAGAGATCCAGGAAGTGGTTACAAGAAGATATTGATAGATTGCCAGAAAATTTTGGAGCAGGACAAGGCTATTGACCGTTTTCTGTACCACAGACTGTACCCAGGGGAGGCCACACCTAGTCTGTATGGTTTACCTAAAATCCACAAACAAGGTGTACCTTTAAGACCAATCGTTAGCATGATTATTTCTGTCACTTACAATGTTTCCAAATATCTGGCGTCTGTACTCATCCCTTT
>NC_056511.1:27508698-27513109 GCF_014905685.2 Nematolebias whitei | reverse complement strand
TATTTGCAGTTTGACTCCCATCACCCTTTGGAGCACAAGTTAGGAGTTATCAGGACTCTGTATCACAGAGCAGACAGCGTCCCCACTAGCTCAGGAGCCAGGCAGAAGGAGAAATCCCACACAAGACAGGCTCTAGAGCAATGTGGATATCCTAACTGGGCCTTCCTAAAAGCAGAGAAGAAACCCAAACAGGACTCCAGTCAGCCAACAGGTGAAAAGGAGGAACCCAGACCCAGACCAGTGGTCATTCCATATGTTGAGGGAGTATCAGAGAAACTGAGACGTTTATTTTCTAAACATAACGTCCCAGTGGCTTTTAAACCCCAAAATACATAACGGCAAAGACTGGTTCATCCCAAAGATCCAGTCCCCCGGCACAAACAGAGTAATGTTGTGTATGCTGGTCAGTGTCAGGAGGGCTGTGATCGGTCTTACATCGGGGAAACAAAACAGCCACTGGCCAAAAGGATGGTCCAGCACAGAAGATCAACATCATCAGGCCAGGACTCTGCGGTCTACACTCATCTCCAGGCCAGCGGTCACTCTTTCAGGGATGAAGATGTGCACATCCTGGATAGAGAGGAACGATGGTTTGAGAGAGGAGTAAAGGAGGCCATCTTTGTGAAAAGAAACCGTCCATCATTAAACAGGGGTGGAGGCCTACGTGTTCAATTGTCCCCCTCTTACAATGCTGTGATTGCTAGTATCACTCAGCCCTCTGTGAATAGTACACAACCATCAGTGTGCTAATGATCCATTGTTAGGCTGATGGTCCTTCTTGAGCATGTGATCAGCTGGTTTTGGTTGTCAGCAGCAAAACTGGTTGATCCACTCTGAGAAGGTGCTATTTAAGAGACTGAGCTGAAAACAGCACCTCAGACTGAAGAAGTCTCTCGGACAAGAGACGAAACGTTTCTACATTTTTTGTTGTTTTGCTTTGTTTTGGGTTTTTTTGAATGTCCAGAGGACCAGATTTAACTTTTTTAGATTTTTCTACCTGGATTATTGAGCATGCATCAGGATAGTACTGTTAAAAGCCAACTTTTCAATACATGGGTCCCTGTTAAGGTCTTACCCCATAAATATTGTAAGTAAATGCCTCCTTCTGGCAGTGTTACTTAATTATGAGCTTATTTTTGCAACAGATACAATGAACCAGGCCTTTTCAGTGTTAATTTACTCAAGTGCACTTAAAATTGATAAACTTGCAATTTTTCTAAAAGTTTGCCATCAACTTTAGTTTTCAAACGCTTTTGTAAGCAGTTTAAATTTATCAGAATTCGCCATTTAAACAGTACACAGAAACTAGGCTTGATTAACAAAAAATATATATTGTTTAAATGAAAGCGAGTGATCAGCTTTCTTTCAGGAAAACTGTTATACTCCTTTTCAACAGCAGGTGGCGGTGTAAGCTTACTTTTACCGGTAGAAGTCTATGACAACTTCCTGTGAACCGTCCTGTTGACATCCGGCTGTTAGCCGTTAGCTACGCTATAGCACACGGTCGAACATGGTTCTGCAACATTTTTATGGATGGGTTTAAAGCTTTTAAATGTGGCTTATCCACAAGCACGTTTTATCTGCATGAAAACATGAGTTTTAGGATCAGTGGCAGGCTTTATTTAGCGTTTTTAAACACAAAGGAGGACTCGGTTAAAACGAGCTTCATTTCTGGGGTCACATGACTTTCAGACATGTGTACATCGGAGGAGGGCTTTACAATCTGACATCAGAGGGAGTGGACGCACAGAGATACGTCACCAGCTTCTCAGCGAATCAAAGCAACCCAAACAGCGGTTTTCAACCAATCACAGCCCGTGTTTACTTGCTTCATGCTAGCAGTTAGCATGAACAGTCCAGTCAAACTATCGCCCATCAAAACTTCCAAAATGCACTATTTACTGTTAAAAATGCAACGAACAGCATAAACAGCGGTCTGAGTCAGCGCCCAGCTTTAAAACAGCGTTTCATCCATTTAAAACACAACTCGTTCAGTCAAAGAAACAAAACCCAGTCGGACAGCTGAACCTCCGTTCAAGCAACAGTTTCAAACAGAATTAAAGCTGCAAGCAGCGTTGAAGGCCCTCGCAGCGAAGCGCCGCTGTGGCCTTACGACGACCGCGGGAACTCCAACAACTCTTCCCGGTCGCCATCGAGAACGCTCACGCTACCGTCACGCGCCCGTTCTCCGGAGTGCGCATTTGCCGAACCTTTGACATAAGCTGCGACCGCATATATAACTATTGTAATAATGTAGGGGGCACACTTGAGTCAAATATTAAACAACAACACCACTGTGTCCATAAGTGCTCATTAGTCAAGCACCAAAAATCTGGTGCAGATCGGATGATATATCACTGAGATATAACAGTTTGAATTATCTAGAGGGCGCACTTGAGTCAAAAGTAAAAGAACAATACCATTGTGTATTTAAGTGCTCACTAATCACACACCAAAAATCTGGTCCAGATCAAACAAATTTTCACTGAGATATAACTGTTTGAATAATGTAGGGGGCGCACTTTAGTCAAATATTAAACAACAACACAACTGTGTCCAGAAGTGCTCACTAATCAAGCACCAAAAATCTGGTACAGATCGGATGACATATCACTGAGATTTAACAGTTTGAATAATCTAGGGGGCGCACTTGAGTCAAATATTAAACAACGATAACAAGGTGTGTAGACATGGTCACACATTATGCCACAAAAATCTGGTGCAGATCGGATTATGCATCCCAGAGATATAACTGATTAAATTATCTAGGGGGTGCACTTGAGTCAAAATTTAAGAAACAATACTAATGTGTCCATAAGTTCTTACTAATGTCGCTTTAAAAATCTGGTGCAGATCGGATGATATATCATTGCGATATAACTGTTGGAATATTATAGTGGGTGCTCTAGAGTCAAAAGTTAAAAAACATTACTAATGTGTCCATCAGGGCGACATAATAATACACCAAAAATCTGGTGCAGATCGGATGATATATCATTGAGATATAACTGTTGGAATAATGTAGGGGGCACACTTGAGTCAAATATTAAACAACAACACCACTTTGTCCATAAGTGCTCACTAATCAAGCACCAAAAATCTGGTGCAGAACGGATGATATATAATTGAGATATACCTGTTAGAATATTGTAGGGGGCGCTCTAGAGTCAAAAGTTAAAAAAACATTACTAATGTGTCCATCAGAGCTAAATAATAATACACCATAAATTTGGTGCAGATCGGCTGATATATAACTGAGATATAACTGATTAAATAATCTAGGGGGCGCACTTGAGTCAATAGTTAAAAAACAATAGTAATGTGTCCATAAGTGCTTACTAATGACACACCCAAAATCTGGTACAGATTGGATGATATATCATTGATCTATAACTGATTAAATAATCTAGGTGTCGCACTTGAGTCAAATATTAAACAACAAAACTAATATGTCCTTCAGTTCTCAGTAATGACGCACCAAAAATCTGGTTCAGATCGGATGTTGTATCACTGAGATATAACTGTTGGAAGAATGTAGGTGGCGCTGTGGAGGCTCTTGGCCACTTATCATGGAACCCTGTTCAAGGGGTGGATAATGATTGATCATAGTGATTTTGGTTCACCTGGGCTCAAATCTGTGTAATTTAGAGCCAAACGTATTGCAACGGCATCACTTTTTAATTCGCCATGGCGCCACGCCCACATTCTCCAGCTATAACTGTTTGTAGTTTAAATCAAGTCAGACGATCTTATCTGTCTTCTAACACAGGATCATCCTGATTAGGTGAAGGGTGTCAAAGAAGGAGCATTCCAATTAAAAAAGAGACTTCCTGTTGTGAGGGGGCGGGGCTTTGATGACATCACAATATGACGACATCGGATCGTGGGACATCCAACAGGGATGAGTCGTGGCAAGTTTGGTGTATTTCTGTCTTTCAACGTGAAAGTTATAGCGTTTGGAAATTTATGGCGTGAAGCTCAAATTTGAGGCCTGGCCACGCCCCTTTATCAAAACGAAACCGAAAGCTTTTGATAACTTTGACTCTCCAATGTCTTAAAGGCCTATTAACCAAGTTTGAAGGCAATCCTTCAAAATCCCTAGGAGGAGTTAGTTAAAATTCGCCATTAAAAACGCCCAAAAATTAACCTTTGACCCAAAATGGCTGACTTCCTGTTGGTTTGGGACCGAAGCTCCAAGAGACTTTTTCATAGGTCCTGAGAAGATACACATGTTCACCGAGTTTCAGGTTTATCGGTCAAAAAATGGCTTGGGGCTGAGGTTTTAAAATATTCTAGGGGGCGCTATAGAGGCTATTGGGCAGTTATCGTGACTTCCTATTCAAGGGGTGGACAATGATCGATCGTAGTGATTTTGATGAACATCGGATAAAATCTGTGGAATTTAGAGCCA
>NC_056511.1:27508248-27508688 GCF_014905685.2 Nematolebias whitei | reverse complement strand
CCTGATTGGGTCAAGAGTGTCAGGGAGGGAGCATTCCAAGCAAAAAAGTAACTTCCTGTTCTGAGGGGGCGGGGCTTTGATGACTTCAAAATTTGACCTCAGGGTATCGTTGGGCATGGGACAGGGATGAGTCGTGCCAAATTTGGTGCAATTCTGTTTTTCAACGTGAAAGTTGTAGCGTTTGGAAATTTTTGGCGTGAAGCATAATTTTGAGGTTCGGCCCTGCCCCCTCAACATGCGTCGGTTTGCACCGTTTTGATAACTTTTCATCCCCCATGCCTACTGAGCAAAATGGCGAAAGTTTGAAACCGATTGAGCGAAATCACTAGGAGGAGTACGTTCAAATTTGCCATGTACTCACTTCACTTCCGGCGAGCTGATGGACAGCAGCTCCCTCCGGCTTCTCTGCAGTCTTTTATCATCAAACTGACCCGTTTTTC
>NC_056511.1:27491883-27508148 GCF_014905685.2 Nematolebias whitei | reverse complement strand
GACCCCACCTCACTGAACAACTATCGACCAATCTCTAAACTCTGCATTTTAGCCAAGGTTCTAGAAAAACTGATAAACTCTCAAATCAAAAATTACCTGGACTCATTTAACATCTTACCTCCACATCAATCTGGTTTCAGGAAACAACACAGCACAACCACTACTTCACTGAAGGTTCTTAATGATGTTGTTGAAGCACTGGATGCTAAGGATTATTGTGCTGCACTTTTCTTAGACCTGTCTAAAGCTTTTGACACTGTGGATCATAACATCTTGTGTCATAAACTCTCAGAAATTGGTTTCTCAGATCATACCATTGGTTGGTTCTCTAACTATCTTTCAGACGGGAGGCAATGTGTTCAACATAATGGTACTTCCTCCAGTTATTTAACAGTCAACAATGGTGTACCACAAGGCGCAGTCTTAGGACCCACCCTCTTTACAATCTACATACATAATGTAGGTAAAAACATCCCTAATACATCCATACATTTCTATGCTGACGACACAGTTGTTTATTGTTGAGCTAAAACTGTTGCTAAGGCTTTCCAGCTTTTGAAATCTACATTCAACAACATCCAGACTGATTTGTTTCGCCTCAAACTTGTCCTAAATGCCGACAAAACCAAAGGGATGCTTTTTTCAAATAGGAAGTTGGTCCCAGCAGTTCTTCCTCTGATTTTATCCTCAAATGGTGTCCCCATTGAGTTTGTTGATTCCTATAAATATTTGGGTATCTTGGTCGACTCACATCTCTCTTTTAAGCTCCATGTGGAAAACTTGATAAAGAAACTGAAAGTTAAACTGGGTTTCTTTTTCAGAAACAAATCCTGTCTAACCCTGAATGCTAGAAAACGCCTTGTATCTGTGACTTTCCTTCCCTCAATTGATTATGGTGATATTATTTACATGAATGCTCCTTCAAGAACCCTGCAGATGTTGGATGCTGTCTATCATGGTGCACTAAGATTCATAACTGGCTGTGATTATCGTACCCACCACTGCACACTGTATTCACTGGTTAACTGGACATCATTAACTTCACGCAGACTCTCTCACTGGTATATTTTCATCTTTAAATCACTTCTTGGTCTGTTGCCTTCATACATCTCCTCCTACATGTCTCTGCGTGAGTGCAGCTACGGAGTGCGCTCTCAGGACATTATTACCTGCAGTGTTCCCTCAATGAGAACTGAACTAGGCAAAAGGGCCTTCTCCTATTCCGCTCCTGTTTCCTGGAATATCTTACAAAAAGATTTGAAGCTCTCAACCTTGATCTCTCTAAGTGTCTTTAAGAATCTGTTGGACACCTGGCAGGGTCCAATGCTGACATGTTCCTGTTTTTAGTTTTCTACATTTGTCTTGGAATCTAGCTGTTTTTTTGTTTTGTTACATTTTCCTTTTAGCCATCCTATTTGTTAAAAGAAAAAAAAACTAGTATGCTTTTTTATAACTGTTTATTGTTGTTGCTGTTGTCCATTGTTGTCATCTTTCTTTGTTGAAATCAGGTCTCTCTTGTAAATGAGTCCTCGAGGCTCAATGGGATTTACCTGTATAAATAAAGGTTGATTGATGTACAAAAAGTGAAAAACGGCCAAAATTGACCCTTTGACCCAAAATGGCCGACTTCTTGTTGGGTTTAAGGCATACCTCCAAGAGACTTTTTTTCATGTTTCAGTGGGTTCTACCTATGTACCAAATTTCATCTCTTTACGACTTACCAGTTGTCATATCTCACGTTAGGGGGCGCTGTGGAGCAGTTTGGCCACGCCCACTTTTGGCTCCATTACAGTACAAAAATTTCACGCGGGGGACAAGTTTTGGTAAAGTTTGGTGAGTTTTCAAATATGTTAAGGCCTCCAAATTAGCGTTTCTTTCGGCCCAAGAAAAATAATAATAAAATCCTGAAATACTTTTAACACGACTTAGTGCCACATAAGCTTGACCAGGTGCAAATATTTTACTTAGACATACCACGGCCTTGTCTACAGTTATTCCTTGTACTTTATGGATAGTACATGCCCATGCTAATTTGAGAGGAAACTGACGTCGCAATCCACCTTTAACAGTGGCTCTTTCTTCCTCTGGTTCAATAGGCGTTGAACCAACCAAATTTGATAACATGCACTTACAGTTTTTCCTTCTTGAAAGTTGTAGCGTTTGGAAATTTTTGGCGTGAAGCATAATTTTGAGGTCCAGCCCCGCCCCCTCAACATGCGTCGGTTTGCACCGTTTTGATAACTTTTCATCCCCCATGCCTACTGAGCAAAATGGCGAAAGTTTGAAACCGATTGAGCGAAATCACTAGGAGGAGTTCGTTCAAATTCGCCGTGTACGAAAAGTGAAAAACGGCCAAAATTGACCCTTTGACCCAAAATGGCCGACTTCTCGTTGGGTTTAAGGCATACCTCCAAGAGACTTTTTTTCATGTTTCAGTGGGTTCTACCTATGTACCAAATTTCAGATCTCTATGACTTACCAGTTGTCATATCTCACGTTAGGGGGCGCTGTGGAGCAGTTTGGCCACGCCCACTTTTGGCTCCATTACAGTACAAAAATTTCACGCGGGGGACAAGTTTTGGTAAAGTTTGGTGAGTTTTCGAATATGATAAGGCCTCCAAATTAGAGTTTCTTTTGGCCCAAGAAAAATAATAATAAACAGCACAATTACAATAGGCCTTCGCGGCCTTCGCAGCGCTTAGCTGCTCGGGCCTAATAAAGCGTTTTTCCCATAGTATCCAGCTTAGTTACACAAACAGATGTACACTTTTCAGCTTTAACAAGAACACATTGACTTAATTGCAGCTTTCTGAACACCACAAGCATGACTTATCATGTCCTTTCAAGTGCAAAACTCGGACTCCCATGTGCGAACAAGCAGCGTCAACCCCAACAGCACAGAAACTCGTGTCACATAGAATTTATACCTCTTTAGAGATCTGTTCAGCCACCAAAATGTCTAAAGAGGAGGATGGGGCATAATTTATCTCTTTTAGGGACCGTGCGGGACCACCAATATGTAGTGTGCTAAGGGCTAGCTTAGCTGCTCCTCCACTACAATATATTTAAATAAATGGGTTCACTCTTTTTAGAATTAAATTACTGCCGTGTGACCGAGGTAACTGTGCGTGGATTGTTTAATCAGTGACATGAGACGTTAATTTCCTTTGACCCATCAGAATAAATGTGGTTATTTATTGAACAGAATCAAAATTTAACATCAAAACATTGTACACTTGATTAGCAGATCTGGTTCTGATTAATAAAACTTGGCACGTTTTACTTAATAAGACAACAGAACATTGAAGAAAGCATCTAGACTACAGCAAAATAGAAGAGTTTAAAGATGGGAAATGAAGGAGTTTAAATGGAGAGAAAAGATGGATGAAGGAGGGGGTGTCTGTTCGGACCGCAGAATGGCACGCTTCTTTCAACACCAGCCCAACTATCTGGTACACTTGGTGCGTGACCACTTGTTACCTTTGCAGAATATACATCAACTCCGGTACAGAGGTCCATTTTGGTCCATTTTAATACTGTTTCACAGTTGATTTAAAATGAGTGGCTCACTTCAACATTTAGAAATGGTATGAACTAAACACACTTTTGATTTATCAAGATATTGTAAAATAGTAATGATAATATAACAGAAGAATGTTCTTTCAATTGATTACTTCAGGATACAATTAGACAGTCTCTGGATGAGCTAATTTGTATTTCTGGATTAAAATCAATGAAATAACAGTTCCTGTCCCATGAAGGTCCTCAGAGGCAGGTTTTGGTCGGAGGCCGAGTTCACTACATTTATATAATACTCAGTTATTTCTCATTCACAATGTGAGAAGCGTCAATAGTCATTGTCTGTTTTCTTCAGACGTTACAACATCATGACTGCTGTTTCTGCATGTAATACCTTTACAGACACTTCAGGCTGAGATGTATGTGACCGTATTCTTCTTGCAGCTGCACTGCCAGTTGCTGCAACCACCATGACAATTAAAGCTTATAAACTTCAGTAGCTCCTCAGGACCCATGAGGTCTAGTGTTGAAACTGGCTCAAACCCATGCCATGAACACCTAATAGCCATCCATAGTCACTAGAGTTCAGAGACATGCTCTGTAGAAGGATCCAGTCCCAGGTCTGCAGGAAGGCAGTGAAGAGTGAATGCTGTGCAGCTGCACTGTCTGTTGGAGGTAGAGTCTGGTGTGGTTACTCCTGCCACTGCCCTCCTTAAAACATATACCAAATTTCACCAGTGTAGGATTCCTAGTTTTTCAGCCATAACCACATTCTCCACAGCTGATTGTCATTCAGTCATCCACCTCTCCATACCTGCTTCTTATAGTGATGACTTCTCTGCTGGATACTTACCTGACAATCATTCATCCAATGCTGGAATATTATGATGACCTTGGGTAACTTAGGTGACAGTCAAAAAACATTCTCTTGTGAATTTTGTGGTAACCTTGAATTTTCTTGTGACTTCCAAGTCCTGCTCCAACGTGTCTCCCAAATCCTCCTCACTCCTCCTGACCTCACCCAGTTGTCATTCTGTTCCTGCAAACACCAAACATCAGCCTAGACCAAACAACAGCTATGATTACATGCGCAGAATTCTTTGACCGGATTGAAATGTGTTCTGTTTGAATAATTCAAACGTATTGTTTACATGGGCACAGTCTGTTCATGACGAGCATTTACATGCAGCGGGCTTTGTTCTGAACAGCAGTACTGACATGCGCAGAGTGGTAAACTTTCCTTAAAAAAAACACCGAAGAAGAAGTTCTACTTCTGGGGTGAACATAAACAAACCAGAGCACCCAAAATGGACCCGCGACAAGTTTTAATGATGGTGGAGACGTTACTGCACTCCCTGACTGAGCTACAGGTAATACAGATCATTTTGAGCTCTTTCAAAGTTTCTAGTAGAAATGTTGTGTCGCTCACCAACCAGTTTTGCTCCCCTGACATGCTAATATTATTAGCATTAGCCAGGCGGAAATGGCAAAGTCGCACATGCGCAATCAGCTCAGTTTTTCACTGTCAGATAAAAATGAACAGATCAAGCGTTTACATGTGCACCGATCGGGTTATGGATCGGCGTAAACCACCCGTTTCGTTCTGATCACAAATTATATCGGATCGTGCAGAATACACAAAAAATAACCGTAACGGAGTGTTTACATGACACACTTTTATTCCGACAGGCCATTTGATCCGGTTACTTATGTCCATGTAAACATACCCAGTGAAAAGGATAAAATCCCTTTTAACAGGAAAAAACCTCCAGCAGAACCAGACTCAGGATGAGCGACCATCTGCTTCGACGAGCTGGGGTTTGAGGGGACAAGAATTAGAAACAGACAACCACAGAATGGCAGGTCCAGGTGTACTTTCTATAGGAGGAAGGATAAAAAAATATGTTAAGATAAAAATAATTACAAAACCAAACAGGTAGAGTAGAGAAAGTAAAGACAGCAGCAGAGTGAGGAAATGTGGTCCGTTTGTCCTCCAGCAGTCTAAGCTGTATAACTAAGGGATAATTCAGGAAACCCAAGCCAACCCTAACTTTGGTCTAAAAGGAAAGTTTTAAGCCCAGTCTTAAAACTGGACAATGTGTCAGCTTCACAGACAGGGTTTGGAAGTTGGTTCCGCAAGAGAGGAGCCTGATAACTGAAAGCTCTGCCTCCCATTCTGCTTTTGGAAACTCTAGGAATGACAAACAAGCCTGTAGCGAGAATTTGCAAAGTAGATGAATGGAAGACAGCTTTTAAAACCCCTATGAGACATTTTGAGTACCTTGTTACGCCATTGGGGTTAACTAACGCCCCTGTAGTCTTTCAAGCTCTTGTTAATAACGTTCTCAGGGACTTTCTCAACATCTTGGTATTTGTATATCTGGATGATATACTCATCTATTCCAAAGACAAAGAGCAACATACTCAACATGTGAAAGCTGTTCTCCAGAGATTATAAGAGAACCAGCTTTTTGTCAAAGCAGAAAAATGCAAGTTTCATGCTACCACTGACATTCCTGGGGTTCATCTTTGAGAGAGGACAGGTTCGATCCGACCCTGAAAATACCAAGGCTGTAGTGGAGTGGCCTACCCCCGTGAACAGGAAACAACTACAACTGTTTCTGGGGTTTGCTAACTTTTACCAATGGTTTATTAAAAACTATAGCAAAGTTGCCACTCCCCTGACTCAGCTTCCCTCTACTCGTAAAATATTCAGCTGGATGCCCAAAGCTGATTCTGCTTTAAATAATCTCAAACATATCTAAAAAAGTTAAATCTGGTCCTCTGGACATTCAAATAACAAAACAAAACAAAACAAAACAAAAAGCAGAAACGTTTCGTCTTTCATCCGAAAGACTTTCTCAGTCTGAGGTGCTGTATTCAGTTCAGTCTTATAAATAGCGCCTTCTCAGATTGGATCAACCAGTTTTGCTGCTGACAACCAAAACCAGCTGCTCACATGATCAAGAAGGACCATCAGCCTAACGATGGATCATTAGCACACTGATGGCTGTTTACTATTCACAGGAGGCTGAGTGATACTAGCAATAACAGCATTGTAAGAGGGGGACAGTTGAACCCGGAGGCCTCCACCCCTGTTTAATGATGGAGAATTTCTTTTCACAAAGATGGCCTCCTTTACTCCTCTCTCAAACCATCGTTCCTCTTTATCCAGGATGTGAACATCTTCATCCCTGAAAGAGTGACCGCTGGCCTGGAGATGAGTGTAGACTGCAGAGTCCTGGCCTGATGTTTTGATGTTACGCCCCCCGCACCCCCCACCCCTGTTGGAGGAAGGGGAGCATGAACATGACAAGCACAATAAATAGACAGAGTCCTTGTCAAAGTGAAAGAAGAGCTTTCATTGTTTTGTTCTTCTTTAAGGTCTTTTTAAATCTCCAAAAAAGTAAACTGTGGGGGGAAAAGGGACAGTTAGGTTAGTGCCAAATCAAAGAATAAAACAGGGCCTAACTGACATCTACTCTAGATGGAAAACAGTGAAAAGAAAATACCCTGACCTGCTTATCTAAATAAAGAGTTCACCAAAAATTACAAGGATGGCACCAACCTACTTATCTAGTGTGTTTAACAGAACGTTTTACCTAAGTGTGGAAGTGTATAGGGTACCCCAAACTTACCTAGTCTTCTAACTCCCACCACAAAATTTATACAATGAACACTGCTCCAGACAGCAACACAAGTGTGCCAAACAAGCAGCATGGAGGGAAGTCAACCAAAAAAAAAAACAGCACAGAAGAGCTTCCTTTATAGGGCAGTCCTGAGTCCTGATTGGTCCTGCCCAACTCTCCAACCAATCAGCATTCAAATCTCCAAATTGGCACCAGACTGCATTCTGCACCTGAGGAGCAAACATAGAAACAAGAGGGAAAAAAACACAAAGTCCTCCAGACCTGTAACACCCCCACCCTTACAAGTCTAAACAAAATGTTTGGAATGTCCAAAGAGATGACCTGGGGTCATAGAGCATGTGGCAGCGTATCAGCCAGAACACTATCTGACCCTTTTTTATGACAAATCCTGAGGTTATATTCCTGAATAATCATAGCCCACCGCATACGCCGCTGATTGTTATTGTACATCCTGGAAAGAAAGACAAGTGGGTTATGGTCTGTGAAAACCTCTATAGGTTTCACACTCAAGCCAAGATAAACTTCAAAATGCTGCAGGGCTAAAAGTAACGCAAGCGTTTCAGAGTCAGAGTCAGAGTCAGAGTCAGAGTTTCTTTATTGTCATTCGCACCTCATGTGGTACATGTGGTGGAGCGAAATTATGTACACAGGGTCCCAGTTACATCCAACAATAAAATGTATAAGAAAAACAGTAATAACATCTAAGATATGAACTAAGAAAAAACATCAACTAAATATACACTAAGCACTCATAACATAAAACATTGAACATCAGCACAAACATGAACATGAGTCTGTGAGCAGATGTGCACGCATGAACACATCAACATTGAAACAGATCAGCAGCAACATGATATGGTTTTTCACAGTGATTATTCTAGTTAGAGATTCATGAGTCTAACAGCCTCAGGGTAGAAGCTGTTCCTCAGTCTAGTGGTTCTACACTTAATGCTCCTTAACCTCCTTCCTGAGGGGAGTGGGGCAAAAAGTGTGTGTGCTGGGTGAGTGGGGTCCTTCATGATGCAGGTGGCCCTCTTCCTGCATCTGGAGGTGTAGATGTCTGTGATGGTGGGGAGGCTGATTCCAACAGATTTCTGTGCAGCCTTCACCACTCTCTGCAAAGCTTTTCTTTCTGCAGCTGTGCAGCCTCCATGCCACACATTGATGCTGGAGCACAGGATGCTCTCTACTGCACACCTGTAGAAGGAGGTGAGGACTGAGCTTCCCAGACCAGCTCGCCTCAGCCGTCTGAGGAAGTAGAGTCTCTGATGAGCTTTCTTGATCAGGCTGGTGGTGTTGTTGCTCCAGCTGAGGTTGTCATTCATGTGTACACCCAAGTACTTGTAGCTGGAGACCACTTCCACCGCAGATCCTCTTATGTTCAGGGGGGTGTAGGTGTTTTTGTTCCTTCTGAATTCCACAATCATCTCCTTTGTCTTCTTCACATTGATGTGAAGGTTATTCTCTCTGCACCAGCTCTCCAGGTGTTCCACCTCTTGCCTGTAGCTGGACTCATCATTGTTTGTGATGCATCCCACCACCGCTGTATCATCTGCAAACTTTACAATGTGACAGCCTGGATGGGTAGCTGCACAATCATACGTGAGCAGAGTAAACAGGAGGGGGCTCAACACACATCCCTGAGGAGAGCCAGTGCTGAGGGTTATGGTGGAGGAGGAGAGGTTGTGGATCCTCACTAACTGTGGTCTGTTTGTTAAAAAAGTCTAGTACCCAGTTGCAGATGGAGGGGCTTAGTCCTAGTGTGGATAGTTTGTCCATCAGGGTTTGGGGGATCATGGTGTTGAAGGTGGATGTGAAGTCCACAAAGAGCATACGGACGTAAGAGTTTTTCTGCTCCAGGTGGTTGAGCGCAGTGTGGACCACAGAGGAGATTGCATCCTCTGTTGATCGGTTCTCACGGTATGCATACTGATGAGGGTCCTCGTTGATGTTGATGGTTGTTTTGATGCGAGTCATGACCAGTTTTTCAAAGCATTTAGCGACTATTGGGGTGAGGGCCACTGGCCGATAGTCATTCAGACCAGTCACTGTAGAGCTTTTTGGGACTGGGATGATGGTGGCAGTCTTCAGGCAGGTGGGAACTGTTTCCAGGGTAAGTGAGGTGTTAAAGATGAGGTGTTAAAGATGTCTGCCAGCACCTCGCAGAGCTGATCAGCACATTCCTTCAACACTTTTCCGGGCCAGTTGCCTTGTGCGGATTAATCCTCCTGAAGGTACTCCTTACTTCTGCTGAGGTCACGCTGAGATGCTCTTCGTCCGGTGGTGAGGTGAGTCTGGTGCTGGGTGGTCTGTTCGGGTCTTCAAAGCGTGCATAGAACTTGTTGAGGGCATCAGGCAGAGATGGGTCTTTGGGGCAATGTTAAGAATAATATTAGACATTAGATGAACCATTACGGCAAAGACTGGTTCATCCCAAAGATCCAGTCCCCCGGCACAAACAGAGTAATGTTGTGTATGCTGTTCAGTGTCAGGAGGGCTGTGATCAGTCTTACATCGGGGAAACAAAACAGCCACTGGCCAAAAGGATGGCCCAGCACAGAAGATCAACATCATCAGGCCAGGACTCTGCGGTCTACGCTCATCTCCAGGCCAGCGGTCACTCTTTCAAGGATGAAGATGTTCACATCCTAGATAGAGAGGAACAATGGTTTGAGAGAGGAGTAAAGGAGGCCATCTTTGTGAAAAGAAATCATCCATCATTAAACAGGGGTGGAGGCCTACGTGTTCAATTGTCCCCCTCTTACAATGCTGTGATTGCTAGTATCACTCAGCCCTCTGTGAACAGTAAACAGCCATCAGTGTGCTAATGAGCCATTGTTAGGCTGATGGTCCTTCTTGAGCATGTGATCAGCTGGTTTTGGTTGTCAGCAGTAAACTGGTTGATCCACTCTGAGAAGGTGCTATTTAAGAGACTGAGCTGAAAACAGCACCTCAGACTGAGGAAGTCTCTTGGATGAGAGACGAAACGTTTCTAGATTTTTTTGCTTTGTTTTTTTTTGTTGTTTGTTTTTTTTTAATGTCCAGAGGACCAGATTGAACTTTTTTAGATTTTTCTACCTGGATTATTGAGCATGCATCAGGATATCTGATTTAAGTCTTTACCCGAACAAAAGAAAGTAGTATTGTATGCAAATAAAACACACTTGAGAATACTAGACACCTTAACTAAATCATTTACATACAAAATAAACAGCTTAGGCCCAAGAACTGAACCTTGAGGTACTCCACATGACACATTACACAAATTATATTAATGTTTATATGTGTCATTATCAGGTGGGGTCCAGTCCACCTGGGCATTAGTTTGCGGGCGAGAGTTCCGGTCCCGGACTCTCCTTTCCCGGTTGTGGGGGCAAACGTGTAGTACCGGACCCTATCTCCCACTTGGAGTTCCTCGTGAGAGGCCTTTTGGTCATAGTACGCCTTTTGTCCTTCAGCGGATTTTTCCAGGTTTCTTTGGACAAAAGCAAAGGTGTTTTTCAGGTGTTTTTCCAAGTCATTCATGTATTGTTGTGTGGTGTAGGCTGTTGCCATGGCGGCATCGCCTAGTTGGTACAACAGGTGTAGAGGGAGAGTCATTTGTCGACCCGTCATCATCTCGAAGGGAGAGATGCCAGTCAATGTGTGTGGAGTGGCCCTTATGGCCATGAGGACCAGAGGGAGTTTCACGTCCCAGTCCTTGTGGTTTGCGGCTACGTATTTCTTCAAAAATACTTAACAAAGTTCTGTTTGCTCTCTCCACTTGGCCTGAGGCTTGTGGGTGGTGGCCAACATGGAAGTTGACCTTGATGCCTGGCATCTTCCACAGTTCTTTCATCACTTCACCTGTGAAGTGTGTACCTTGGTCTGAGTTCAGCCTCAGGGGAAGTCCAAACCTTGAAAATACATGATTCATTAGTAACATAGCAGTTATTTGTGCTGTGTCATTAGGAGCTGGTAGACATTCTACCCATTTGGTAAATGCGCAAGTTACCGTGAGAAAATATTTATTTCCTCTAGTGCTCTTAGTAAGTGGTCCAACCCAGTCGATCTGGAGGTCAGACCATGGGAATGCAATGCCTCTACTTTGCAGTGGTGCTCTGTGGAGTGGTCTGGATGGCTGAAACTGGCCACAGACCAGGCATCCCTTTATGTAGGTCTTGACATCCTTTTTCATTACAGGCCAATAAGCAACTTGTTTTAATGCTTTCAGCATGGCATTATCTCCCTTGTGTCCTGTGGACGGGTGATCATGCACGTGAACTAACATCACCCCCCTGTGGTCATGGGGGACCACGAACATGGGTGAGGACGTCGGTCCATGAGCAAAAGTTAGGATGCCCTTGATTAGTTTTAGCTGTTTGCGCAGCTGAAAGAGGACTTTAAGGTCTGGATTGGAATCCAGGTCGACTTCGGACGGAGTGTTTTTGTCTGGGTCAGTCAAGTACAGTATCATCGAGTTTATCGCAGGATCCAACTTCTGAAGTTGGATGATGTCTGGGTCAGTCAGCATGGGTTGTACAGAGACTGTGTTGTCAGCCGGTTTTGCTGCAGCCTGTGCACGTGTGACTGCCATTACCTCGACTGTAGGTTGTACTGCCACAGTTGCGAGCAGCCAGGAGGGGTCAAAGGACCATAGAGGGCCGTCCACGGCTCCGTCCTTGGCTAGGAAGTCTGCAAGGTCATTATACCGCTTGTCATTGCCTAGGACTCTTGAATGTCCTGGAACCTTCTTCCAGTAGACTTGTAGGTCATGTGATGTCACCAAGTGATCACATGCCATGAAAAGCTCTTTGTGTTTGACCACTTTCTTGTTGCTTGTGAGAAAGCCGTTCTGTTTCCACAGAGCGAGATGACACAAGAAACTATGTCGAGCGTAATTAGAGTCCGTGCAGATGACTAGCGTTTGAATGGAGCGTTCTACTGCCATCTGGAGAGATATTAGGATTCCTGCTATCTCAGCGTACTGAGAAGACTGAGAGCCTAAATTATAGCTAAAAGTGACCTCTTCTTGGTCTTGGAGGAGGATCCCTCCAACACCTGATTCGCAGGTTTGTTCGTGGTGGAATGAGCAGCCATCCACGTACAGTGTTGTCATATCTTTGCAGATATTGCTATCAAAGTAGTGGTGATTCGGGTCCTCACTTACTGAGGGTTTTTCTGCAGCTGGCGGTTGGGTGGCTGGTACATCTTGTTTACATTCCTGGCAGAGTGCCAGCTCGGTGCCCAAATGTGACTTCTTGTTTTGTCCGTAGCGGATGTCTAGGTCAAAACTTTGAAGAGCCATGAGCCACATGGCTACCCATGAGTTCGTCACCACACCATCTCTGATGCGTTGGCTATTCAGGAAAGTTACTGGCTGGTGTTGTGTTTCAACAATGGTTTTTTGTCCACCGATGTAACTGGAGAAGTGTTTAACTGCCCACACAGTGGTCAGTAGAGCTTTCTCACAGTCTGAGAACTTTAATTCGGGGCCTGCCATTGTCTTACTGGCGTAGGCCACCACACGCTTGTCTTTGTCGTGCATCTGGTACAGACCTGCACTTATGCAGTGAGCTGAAAAGCCCACTTCCAAGTGAAACTCTTTGTTGTAGTCTGGATAGACTAGACATGGGGCTGACTTGAGTCTGTCCCTGACAGCGTTCATTGCCTGCTGTTGGTTATTCAATTCAATTTAATTCAAAAATACTTTATTAGTCCCAGAGGAAAATTATTTTGTTGTTGTAACTCGTTATCCTCATTTTATTAAGAGATGTTATAGATGCTGATGGCTGTAGGCAGGAAGGATCACTTGTAAAGGTCCATCTCACAGTGGATCCTAAGAAACTGGCTGCAGATGCTCTCCGATCCATCCACCCAGACTCGGCTGGCCTCTTGGTTCCCCTGGACTGTAGGACCGCTTGAATGCTGGGCAAAACTCCTCCTAGAGCGATGGCCACTCCTCCCAGAAGTCTGCCGAGCTCCTCATAGCTATGGACAGCCAACTGTAGGTGCTGAGGGACGATCCTGTCCTTCCGCTGTCGTGAGCCATGTTTCCTACTAGTTCCAGAATCTCAGTGGTCAGGCACTCGAGCACAGCTGGCAGGTAGATGAGAATGCGTCCATAGAACATCCTTTTCAACTCATTTGAGAGTTGGGGCCATAGTTGAGATATTATTTCAGCTTTTGAGATGTTATTCAACTGCTGTTGTTGTAGAAAACTGCCTTGTTGCCATGGTTACACATCATAACAAATGTCCAAAACTAAAAAAAGTTTCAGTAAAAATCCTTCCGGCTGCACAGCATTCGATACCAGAGGAAACAATCATCCAAAAAATGTGATTTACATCCAGAAAAAGAGGAATTAAAGTTTCCAAAAGCAAAATCTCAGAATGAAAGTAACAGAGCTGCTCCAACATGCAGCCACCTTGAGCGGCGCAATTCTAGAATTATCAGTCCAGACAAATGGGATGTCTTTCTTTAAGAGTTCAGTCAGTGGTTTCGCAAGGTCTGCATAGTTCTATATGAATTGGCGTGAGTAGTTACACATGCCCAGAAAACTTTGTAGTTCTCTGAGATTGGTGGGGACTTTGAGATTGTCTAGGCCTTGGGTGCGAGTCAATTGTGGTTTCACTCCGTCTGGACCTACTAGTATGCCAACGTAGTCCACCTTGGTCTTACACCACTGGCATTTTGACAGTGAGATTTTAGCACCAGCAGTAGTCAGTTGATTCAGAACGTGGTCGATTTCAGCCAAGTGTAAGTCCAGTGTTGACTGCCTCAAAAGGACATCGTCCACGTAGATCAGTGTCCCATGTTCGTGGGCGTCTGGATATGCTTTGTTCAAAAAGATGTTGAACTCAGCTGGTGAGTTAGCGTAGCCAAAGGGACACCTGGTGAAGGTGTATTGTCAGCTACCAAAAGTGAAAGCTAGTTTGTGTTGGTCCTTGGCGCGCACAGGAATGGTCCAAAAACCAGAGGCGACGTCAAGGGTGGAAAAGTACTTACCATCGGTGACCTTGGGTAGTTCCTGTTGGATCTGGGTCATTGGCCACCTGGATAAAGGAACTTGTTTGTTTAGCTTTCTGTAGTCTATGGTAAGTCTCCACTTACCATTTGGTTTCAAAACTGACCATAAAGGTGCAGAGTAGGTGCTATTACAATGTCTTATTATGCCTTTATCTAAAAGGTCATCAATGATTTCCTTGACAGGTTGATATGCTGCCAGGGGAATCTTGTATTGTCTGACAAATGTAGGTGGTGAGTTGGGTGGAGTTGGTATGCTCACTGTGTGGAGCGAAGTCAACCCACAATCCATTGAGTCAGTCGAGAATGACTTCTCATATTTCATGAGAACTTGGCGGAGTTTGTCCCTTTCTTCATCAGTCGTCAGGGCGTCGGCTTGGGCGACCACCTGTTCAATCTGTGAAGAGATTGTTAAGGGTTCTTGATGTTTGGGGAGCTCCAGTGAGTCCATTTCTGTGTCATTAGACCTGTCTATAGGTAGGATACTATAGGTTTGAAGTCCTAAATCGACATCATTGGTTGAGAAGAGAGCTATGGCCTGTGTTGGTTTCGTGAACCAAACTGGACCAGTCTCTTGACTCGATACCAGGTTGTCCGGGAGTCCTCCCAGAAATGGAATGCCTAGTTCAAAATCATGAAAATCTGTGGAGATCAACCATCCTAACTTTGTGTTTTTCGGGATCAGTACCTCTTCTGTGCCTGTGTTACACACAGCAACAGATGTGGTTCTGGAGTCGAGGCTCACTTGGCTTGCGGTCTCAATGGACAGTCCTAGTTTGAAAAACGTAGGAGATGGTTGAAAGTATGCCTGTTTAGGGCTAATAGCTTGTCCCGCCACGATGTGGACTCGTACCATTAGGTTTGTTACCTGAGGTGGTACTGAGGTGTTTTGGTTGTTAGCAACCTGGCAGACCTCTGGAATGGTCTGTCCAGCCATAAGGTTTGCTGTGTCTAGCACAGGAGGATCCTTTGTGGCTGGTTTTAGTGACCGCAATACATTGTGGCTGGTGTCCACTCGGACACCTAATCTTACCAAGATGTCAGAGCCTATGTAGGTTGCATGTGGTAAGTCTGGGACCACGAGGAATGGGTGTACCAGTTCCCGTTGGTTCCAGATCAGTTTCAGGTTAATGACTCCTTTCGCAGTCATCACTCTTGAACTGTTGGGATACAATGGAAAGCGGAAAGCTTTCTCGATCAGAACTGGACCCAAATGTTTTTTAACTAATGTTTCGTAGAAAACTTGGTTAATAACTGATTTATCTGTCCACAGCGACAGTACAGCATCTTCGGTGTGGGATCCTTGGATCTCTACACCTTTAACTACCAATGGTAGGTAGTATCCGGTGGGCTCTGACTGTCTCAGCTCGCAGAGAAGGCTTTCTTGTTCAGTCAGAGTTGGGTCCACCTGTTGGGTCTCTTTGGTTTCACATGCTTTTAATAGAAGTCCCAGAGAAGGGTCATTTAACATTTCTACCTTTGGAACCCAGAGACGGGTCGAGTGACCTGAAGGATTTTAGCTAACATCCTATAATGAGCTGTTAACAGGCACTTTTCTTTTGTAAATAAGGCCATTACTGGTGCACCACAGGAGGGGGCACGCTTAACTCCCAACTAACTGTTTTCCATTGAGTTTAGCCATTTAGTTTCTAGTTAGTTATATTCAGTTTATTGTATTTTATAATATGAAGATTTTTTATATATATTGGTGGCACGTTGTTGCACATTTTGAACAAATTGAAGTCGATTTACCGTTTATTTTTCAATTGATTTGGCTCATTTCTTGAAACCGAGATGGCATTCTCAAAACACCATGTGAAACACAACTCAAGAGACTTTGCATTTTGAGGTTACTGACAATTTGTATGAAACACATATTTTGTTTTGATATATATAGTATTTAGCTTAGTTTTGAGCAAAAAAAGCACAGACCATAAGCAATTGTGTGTAAGTCAAGAGGACTAAAACTTCAGCATGAGAAATATAAAAAACAACAACCGTTATTTGTTTCCATGCTTTTTATTTTTGTCATAAAAATACAAGGGATAAAACAATTCTACACATATTTACACTATTCTCTAGTGGGGGGGG
>NC_056511.1:27491270-27491783 GCF_014905685.2 Nematolebias whitei | reverse complement strand
GCCAGGGTATGTCCCTGGTACATTTGCCACATGTGTATTTGTAGCAGTTGACGCATCTCACAGTTGCACAATTGTTCGTGCATCGATGTTTGATCTGACACTTTGCCCTTTTGCCAGGGCTGGGTGTGGAAGGTTGTTGCTGAAGCAGTTTCTCCTTGCGTGCCTTCTTCTCACAATTAATTTGGTTATTTTTTTCTAAACTGTCATTTTGAACCCACTTCTCTTTTTTCTGAAAGAAAAACATTACTAAAATATTTTAGAAAAACTTTTGCATATATCTTGAAACATATTGTATGTTTTGCAAACTTTTGTTTTGTTTTGTTCATTTGGCAAAATAACCTGGATAATGCATCTCTCCCAAAACACTTCATGTATGCTTCAAAACAAAATATGTGTTTCATACAAATTGTCAGTAACCTCAAAATGCAAAGTCTCTTGAGTTGTGTTTCACATGGTGTATTGAGAATGTCATCTCGGTTTCAAGAAATGAGCCAAACCAATTGCAAAATAAAC
>NC_056511.1:27481177-27491170 GCF_014905685.2 Nematolebias whitei | reverse complement strand
CTGGAAATGGTAGCGTTAAATGGGACTCTGTACCAGCTGATTCATCTTCAGAGAGGTAACGAGTCGATTTCCTACTGAAGTGTACCGAGATGAAACTGGGTCGAATGGAGAGTGCCGTTCTTATACCGACACATAACAACCCCTCATCCATCTTCTCTCTCAATTTTAACTCCTTCATTCCCCATCTTTAAAACTCTTCTATCTTGCCAGCAATTAATCCAGATATTTTCAGAAATGTCTGTTGTAAAGCTGCAAGGATACCATGTTTATGGTTTCCTAGTTGTGAAGCTAATTAATTATGTTGTTGTTGAAATCAATTTGCCAAATTAATGTAAATGTTTGATGTTAAACTTTGATTCTGTTAATAAATGACCGCATTCATTTGATGGGTCAAAGAAAATTAACGTCTCACATTACATTTAATTATTCAATGCACGATATTATTCAGTCCAGAAAAATGAATGAATCCGTTTAATTTATGGATAATATATCACAGATATATGTTCTTCTACAGCACTCAAGGGCATATTATTCCAGAATTTTGCAGGCTTATTTTTGTTACAGGAACAAAACAAGCATGGAGGAGGAGGAGGAGGCCTTTAAGTTCGTTTTCAGCAAAAATCTCCACCCTGACATAAGGACGACAGTACAGATGATGGCTAATTTCAAAGAGAAAACCATCAGTGAGATAAAATTTTGTGCTGTGAATGTCTTTGAGGCCCGTTCACAGGCCAAAACACCCATTGAAGTGTTCCCAGGTGAGATGATTCCTTCCCAGTCATTAGAATTGGAAGGGACGAGAGCTTCAGCTCCCCCTCCCAAGAAATGCGAGAGGAAACGTGATTTCCCATCTGCCAAACCACAACAGATGAGTGCCCCCTGGTTCAGACAAGATCCTAAATGGTTTCCCAAGAAACCAGATGATGAACAAATGTACCAGAGTAAAAAGTATGGCACCCAAGGTAACCCATACCACCAGGGATCCCACCAGGAACCCTAGAGGAGGGGGCCTGTTCCCCCTCCACGTCAGCCTGGACAGCCTGAGACGAAAAAGAAACAGCAGCAGGTCCAGGATAAGAGCCCCGGACCTCTGAGCTCGGATGAGACAGAGAGTGTGCGTCGGTTCTTGGAAATGTTGAGCGGTATTGCCACGGACAAACAACCTGACGCGTTGTGTGGCAAAATCATTGCTAATGAGTCAGAACACACAAACAACACCGTTACTGCTGTCACAGACAGTCACCATGACGTTGTTGTTGTAAACTCTGACAGCCCCTCATCGGAAACAGGGGGTGTACACTCACACGTCACCGACGGTGACCCATCACAAACTGAAACCTCAGAAACAGCAATAGCTGTGCTGACGTTCAGACAAATCAAGGTGACACAAACAACAATGTTGCCGCTGTTACAGACAGCCATCAGGACCTTGCTGTTACAAACAATGAGAGCCCCTCAACACACAGAGAGCGGGTGATCTCATACATCAATGACGAGGCCCATCAAAAACCTAACTCTCAGGAGCAGCAGCGACTGCACCAACGGCTCGGATAAACCAGGATTACACAGACAAAGGTAAACGTAAGAAGAAACGTTGGCCAAAACCTACAAGGTTCCCGTGTAACCTTATCAGAAAGGGGGTTACTAAAAAAGCTTACCTGTCGATCACACTTGAAGGGGTCCTCACACATGAAGCCCTACTGGACGGTGGGTCCGACATAACTATTATTTCAGCCAAACTGTTCGAGGAGCTCAGGACCGCCGCTAACAGTGTTCACAGGGAAATACCTCTCATAGAACGTGCTATAGAACTGCAGGGCCTCGTAGAGATGAGGACAACCCTAATAGCTATAGCTATGGTTCACATGCAGGTTGACACTATACCACCTGGTACATGTGTCTAGGTTGACTCATTCCCATTTTTTGATAGGCCAGGATTTTATAAATCGCTTTGACGTGATTATAGATTATGGTGAACAGACAATGTGGGCCAGAGTGAGCAAACCCCTGCCAATACTCATGCCTCCTGAGACGGTCACAGACTGCCCAACAGCAGGCACCGCAAAAGGCACCGAGGACTTCTCAGCAGAGAACACAGTCCCGGTAAGTAATCCTTTAACAATAGAAGTCCCAGGAATTTCGACCTCCCCCCAGAAGTCCTGAAAAAGGGTCAAAAGACCCTTAGCACTAGAGTGACTAGATTTTCAAGATCCTGAGGACAAACCCCCTCCTTCTCCTCAACAATTTGCAGGCCATTAACTGCCATTTGTTTTAAATATGCACACAAGTAACTCAGACACACCCACCTCACCAGACTGTATTCCGATGTCCAATCCAGGGAGCGGGGGATTTAGAAGCCAGGTTCACTTGCGCAAAAAAGCGCAGCCTTAGTCAAAGTAGTGCTCGAAACCGGACAACTCTGATGGCTCCAATTAGCATCCTTTCATTTGTAAATGTGGCCATTGCCTTAGGAATCAGCAGGGGAGAGATAAGCTGAACTCACACAAACGTCCGTCTAATACTCCAAACAGATGCGAAATCAACTGGTTATATTTTGAACTTATATCTCTTGGTGGCACATTGGTGCACATTTTGAACAAATTGAAGTCGATTTACCGTTTATTTTGCAATTGGTTTGGCTCATTTCTTGAAACCGAGATGACATTCTCAATACACCATGTGAAACACAACTCAAGAGACTTTGCATTTTGAGGTTACTGACAATTTGTATGAAAC
Organism: Nematolebias whitei; assembly: GCF_014905685.2. NCBI lineage: Eukaryota > Metazoa > Chordata > Actinopteri > Cyprinodontiformes > Rivulidae > Nematolebias > Nematolebias whitei. The sequence goes on along the minus strand of NC_056511.1, from coordinate 27,488,434 downwards.
ACATATTTTGTTTTGAAGCATACATGAAGTGTTTTGGGAGAGATGCATTATCCAGGTTATTTTGCCAAATGAACAAAACAAAACAAAAGTTTGCAAAACATACAATATGTTTCAAGATATATGCAAAAGTTTTTCTAAAATATTTTAGTAATGTTTTTCTTTCAGAAAAAAGAGAAGTGGGTTCAAAATGACAGTTTAGAAAAAAATAACCAAATTAATTGTGAGAAGAAGGCACGCAAGGAGAAACTGCTTCAGCAACAACCTTCCACACCCAGCCCTGGCAAAAGGGCAAAGTGTCAGATCAAACATCGATGCACGAACAATTGTGCAACTGTGAGATGCGTCAACTGCTACAAATACACATGTGGCAAATGTACCAGGGACATACCCTGGCAGTGCCAGGTATGTTTCGACAGTGCAGATGGACTGCTGAGTGAGTGCTGAAATGCCAGTCACACAAGGAGGACATACCACTCACACACACGCAGGCCCCCCCCACTAGAGAATAGTGTAAATATGTGTAGAATTGTTTTATCCCTTGTATTTTTATGACAAAAATAAAAAGCATGGAAACAAATAACGGTTGTTGTTTTTTATATTTCTCATGCTGAAGTTTTAGTCCTCTTGACTTACACACAATTGCTTATGGTCTGTGCTTTTTTTGCTCAAAACTAAGCTAAATACTATATATATCAAAACAAAATATGTGTTTCATACAAATTGTCAGTAACCTCAAAATGCAAAGTCTCTTGAGTTGTGTTTCACATGGTGTTTTGAGAATGCCATCTCGGTTTCAAGAAATGAGCCAAATCAATTGAAAAATAAACGGTAAATCGACTTCAATTTGTTCAAAATGTGCAACAACGTGCCACCAATATATATATAAAAAATCTTCATATTATAAAATACAATAAACTGAATATAACTAACTAGAAACTAAATGGCTAAACTCAATGGAAAACAGTTAGTTGGGAGTTAAGCGTGCCCCCTCCTGTGGTGCACCAGTAATGGCCTTATTTACAAAAGAAAAGTGCCTGTTAACAGCTCATTATAGGATGTTAGCTAAAATCCTTCAGGTCACTCGACCCGTCTCTGGGTTCCAAAGGTAGAAATGTTAAATGACCCTTCTCTGGGACTTCTATTAAAAGCATGTGAAACCAAAGAGACCCAACAGGTGGACCCAACTCTGACTGAACAAGAAAGCCTTCTCTGCGAGCTGAGACAGTCAGAGCCCACCGGATACTACCTACCATTGGTAGTTAAAGGTGTAGAGATCCAAGGATCCCACACCGAAGATGCTGTACTGTCGCTGTGGACAGATAAATCAGTTATTAACCAAGTTTTCTACGAAACATTAGTTAAAAAACATTTGGGTCCAGTTCTGATCGAGAAAGCTTTCCGCTTTCCATTGTATCCCAACAGTTCAAGAGTGATGACTGCGAAAGGAGTCATTAACCTGAAACTGATCTGGAACCAACGGGAACTGGTACACCCATTCCTCGTGGTCCCAGACTTACCACATGCAACCTACATAGGCTCTGACATCTTGGTAAGATTAGGTGTCCGAGTGGACACCAGCCACAATGTATTGCGGTCACTAAAACCAGCCACAAAGGATCCTCCTGTGCTAGACACAGCAAACCTTATGGCTGGACAGACCATTCCAGAGGTCTGCCAGGTTGCTAACAACCAAAACACCTCAGTACCACCTCAGGTAACAAACCTAATGGTACGAGTCCACATCGTGGCGGGACAAGCTATTAGCCCTAAACAGGCGTACTTTCAACCATCTCCTACGTTTTTCAAACTAGGACTGTCCATTGAGACCGCAAGCCAAGTGAGCCTCGACTCCAGAACCACATCTGTTGCTGTGTGTAACACAGGCACAGAAGAGGTACTGATCCCGAAAAACACAAAGTTAGGATGGTTGATCTCCACAGATTTTCATGATTTTGAACTAGGCATTCCATTTCTGGGAGGACTCCCGGACAACCTGGTATCGAGTCAAGAGACTGGTCCAGTTTGGTTCACGAAACCAACACAGGCCATAGCTCTCTTCTCAACCAATGATGTCGATTTAGGACTTCAAACCTATAGTATCCTACCTATAGACAGGTCTAATGACACAGAAATGGACTCACTGGAGCTCCCCAAACATCAAGAACCCTTAACAATCTCTTCACAGATTGAACAGGTGGTCGCCCAAGCCGACGCCCTGACGACTGATGAAGAAAGGGACAAACTCCGCCAAGTTCTCATGAAATATGAGAAGTCATTCTCGACTGACTCAATGGATTGTGGGTTGACTTCGCTCCACACAGTGAGCATACCAACTCCACCCAACTCACCACCTACATTTGTCAGACAATACAAGATTCCCCTGGCAGCATATCAACCTGTCAAGGAAATCATTGATGACCTTTTAGATAAAGGCATAATAAGACATTGTAATAGCACCTACTCTGCACCTTTATGGTCAGTTTTGAAACCAAATGGTAAGTGGAGACTTACCATAGACTACAGAAAGCTAAACAAACAAGTTCCTTTATCCAGGTGGCCAATGACCCAGATCCAACAGGAACTACCCAAGGTCACCGATGGTAAGTACTTTTCCACCCTTGACGTCGCCTCTGGTTTTTGGACCATTCCTGTGCGCGCCAAGGACCAACACAAACTAGCTTTCACTTTTGGTAGCTGACAATACACCTTCACCAGGTGTCCCTTTGGCTACGCTAACTCACCAGCTGAGTTCAACATCTTTTTGAACAAAGCATATCCAGACGCCCACGAACATGGGACACTGATCTACGTGGACGATGTCCTTTTGAGGCAGTCAACACTGGACTTACACTTGGCTGAGATCGACCACGTTCTGAATCAACTGACTACTGCTGGTGCTAAAATCTCACTGTCAAAATGCCAGTGGTGTAAGACCAAGGTGGACTACGTTGGCATACTAGTAGGTCCAGACGGAGTGAAACCACAATTGACTCGCACCCAAGGCCTAGACAATCTCAAAGTCCCCACCAATCTCAGAGAACTACAAAGTTTTCTGGGCATGTGTAACTACTCACGCCAATTCATATAGAACTATGCAGACCTTGCGAAACCACTGACTGAACTCTTAAAGAAAGACATCCCATTTGTCTGGACTGATAATTCTAGAATTGCGCCGCTCAAGGTGGCTGCATGTTGGAGCAGCTCTGTTACTTTCATTCTGAGATTTTGCTTTTGGAAACTTTAATTCCTCTTTTTCTGGATGTAAATCACATTTTTTGGATGATTGTTTCCTCTGGTATCGAATGCTGTGCAGCCGGAAGGATTTTTACTGAAACTTTTTTTAGTTTTGGACATTTGTTATGATGTGTAACCATGGCAACAAGGCAGTTTTCTACAACAACAGCAGCTGAATAACATCTCAAAAGCTGAAATAATATCTCAACTATGGCCCCAACTCTCAAATGAGTTGAAAAGGATGTTCTATGGACGCATTCTCATCTACCTGCCAACTGTGCTCGAGTGCCTGACCACTGAGATTCTGGAACTAGTAGGAAACATGGCTCACGACAGCGGAAGGACAGGATCGTCCCTCAGCACCTACAGTTGGCTGTCCATAGCTATGAGGAGCTCGGCAGACTTCTGGGAGGAGTGGCCATCGCTCTAGGAGGAGTTTTGCCCAGCATTCAAGCGGTCCTACAGTCCAGGGGAACCAAGAGGCCAGCCGAGTCTGGGTGGATGGATCGGAGAGCATCTGCAGCCAGTTTCTTAGGATCCACTGTGAGATGGACCTTTACAAGTGATCCTTCCTGCCTACAGCCATCAGCATCTATAACATCTCTTAATAAAATGAGGATAACGAGTTACAACAACAAAATAATTTTCCTCTGGGACTAATAAAGTATTTTTGAATTAAATTGAATTGAATAACCAACAGCAGGCAATGAACGCTGTCAGGGACAGACTCAAGTCAGCCCCATGTCTAGTCTATCCAGACTACAACAAAGAGTTTCACTTGGAAGTGGGCTTTTCAGCTCACTGCATAAGTACAGGTCTGTACCAGATGCACGACAAAGACAAGCGTGTGGTGGCCTACGCCAGTAAGACAATGGCAGGCCCCGAATTAAAGTTCTCAGACTGTGAGAAAGCTCTACTGACCACTGTGTGGGCAGTTAAACACTTCTCCAGTTACATCGGTGGACAAAAAACCATTGTTGAAACACAACACCAGCCAGTAACTTTCCTGAATAGCCAACGCATCAGAGATGGTATGGTGACGAACTCATGGGTAGCCATGTGGCTCATGGCTCTTCAAAGTTTTGACCTAGACATCCGCTACGGACAAAACAAGAAGTCACATTTGGGCACCGAGCTGGCACTCTGCCAGGAATGTAAACAAGATGTACCAGCCACCCAACCGCCAGCTGCAGAAAAACCCTCAGTAAGTGAGGACCCGAATCACCACTACTTTGATAGCAATATCTGCAAAGATATGACAACACTGTACGTGGATGGCTGCTCATTCCACCACGAACAAACCTGCGAATCAGGTGTTGGAGGGATCCTCCTCCAAGACCAAGAAGAGGTCACTTTTAGCTATAATTTAGGCTCTCAGTCTTCTCAGTACGCTGAGATAGCAGGAATCCTAATAGCTCTCCAGATGGCAGTAGAACGCTCCATTCAAACGCTAGTCATCTGCACGGACTCTAATTACGCTCGACATAGTTTCTTGTGTCATCTCGCTCTGTGGAAACAGAACGGCTTTCTCACAAGCAACAAGAAAGTGGTCAAACACAAAGAGCTTTTCATGGCATGTGATCACTTGGTGACATCACATGACCTACAAGTCTACTGGAAGAAGGTTCCAGGACATTCAAGAGTCCTAGGCAATGACAAGCGGTATAATGACCTTGCAGACTTCCTAGCCAAGGACGGAGCCGTGGACGGCCCTCTATGGTCCTTTGACCCCTCCTGGCTGCTCGCAACTGTGGCAGTACAACCTACAGTCGAGGTAATGGCAGTCACACGTGCACAGGCTGCAGCAAAACCGGCTGACAACACAGTCTCTGTACAACCCATGCTGACTGACCCAGACATCATCCAACTTCAGAAGTTGGATCCTGCGATAAACTCGATGATACTGTACTTGACTGACCCAGAAAAAAACACTCCGTCCGAAGTCGACCTGGATTCCAATCCAGACCTTAAAGTCCTCTTTCAGCTGCGCAAACAGCTAAAACTAATCAAGGGCATCCTAACTTTTGCTCATGGACCGACGTCCTCACCCATGTTCGTGGTCCCCCATGACCACAGGGGGGTGATGTTAGTTCACGTGCATGATCACCCGTCCACAGGACACAAGGGAGATAATGCCATGCTGAAAGCATTAAAACAAGTTGCTTATTGGCCTGTAATGAAAAAGGATGTCAAGACCTACATAAAGGGATGCCTGGTCTGTGGCCAGTTTCAGCCATCCAGACCACTCCACAGAGCACCACTGCAAAGTAGAGGCATTGCATTCCCATGGTCTGACCTCCAGATCGACTGGGTTGGACCACTTACTAAGAGCACTAGAGGAAATAAATATTTTCTCACGGTAACTTGCGCATTTACCAAATGGGTAGAATGTCTACCAGCTCCTAATGACACAGCACAAATAACTGCTATGTTACTAATGAATCATGTATTTTCAAGGTTTGGACTTCCCCTGAGGCTGAACTCAGACCAAGGTACACACTTCACAGGTGAAGTGATGAAAGAACTGTGGAAGATGCCAGGCATCAAGGTCAACTTCCATGTTGGCCACCACCCACAAGCCTCAGGCCAAGTGGAGAGAGCAAACAGAACTTTGTTAAGTATTTTTGAAGAAATACGTAGCCGCAAACCACAAGGACTGGGACGTGAAACTCCCTCTGGTCCTCATGGCCATAAGGGCCACTCCACACACATTGACTGGCATCTCTCCCTTCGAGATGATGACGGGTCGACAAATGACTCTCCCTCTACACCTGTTGTACCAACTAGGCGATGCCGCCATGGCAACAGCCTACACCACACAACAATACATGAATGACTTGGAAAAACACCTGAAAAACACCTTTGCTTTTGTCCAAAGAAACCTGGAAAAATCCGCTGAAGGACAAAAGGCGTACTATGACCAAAAGGCCTCTCACGAGGAACTCCAAGTGGGAGATAGGGTCCGGTACTACACGTTTGCCCCCACAACCGGGAAAGGAGAGTCCTGGACCGGAACTCTCGCCCGCAAACTAATGCCCAGGTGGACTGGACCCCACCTGATAATGACACATATAAACATTAATATAATTTGTGTAATGTGTCATGTGGAGTACCTCAAGGTTCAGTTCTTGGGCCTAAGCTGTTTATTTTGTATGTAAATGATTTAGTTAAGGTGTCTAGTATTCTCAAGTGTGTTTTATTTGCATACAATACTACTTTCTTTTGTTCGGGTAAAGACTTAAATCAGATATCCTGATGCATGCTCAATAATCCAGGTAGAAAAATCTAAAAAAGTTCAATCTGGTCCTCTGGACATTAAAAAAAAACAAACAACAAAAAAAAACAAAGCAAAAAAATCTAGAAACGTTTCGTCTCTCATCCAAGAGACTTCCTCAGTCTGAGGTGCTGTTTTCAGCTCAGTCTCTTAAATAGCACCTTCTCAGAGTGGATCAACCAGTTTACTGCTGACAACCAAAACCAGCTGATCACATGCTCAAGAAGGACCATCAGCCTAACAATGGCTCATTAGCACACTGATGGCTGTTTACTGTTCACAGAGGGCTGAGTGATACTAGCAATCACAGCATTGTAAGAGGGGGACAATTGAACACGTAGGCCTCCACCCCTGTTTAATGATGGATGATTTCTTTTCACAAAGATGGCCTCCTTTACTCCTCTCTCAAACCATTGTTCCTCTCTATCTAGGATGTGAACATCTTCATCCTTGAAAGAGTGACCGCTGGCCTGGAGATGAGCGTAGACCGCAGAGTCCTGGCCTGATGATGTTGATCTTCTGTGCTGGGCCATCCTTTTGGCCAGTGGCTGTTTTGTTTCCCCGATGTAAGACTGATCACAGCCCTCCTGACACTGAACAGCATACACAACATTACTCTGTTTGTGCCGGGGGACTGGATCTTTGGGATGAACCAGTCTTTGCCGTAATGGTTCATCTAATGTCTAATATTATTCTTAACATTGCCCCAAAGACCCATCTCTGCCTGATGCCCTCAACAAGTTCTATGC
>NC_056511.1:27457170-27481077 GCF_014905685.2 Nematolebias whitei | reverse complement strand
GCATTGAAGCAGTCATTCATGCAAAAGGATTCCCGACCAAGTATTGAGTGCATAACTGAACATGATTATTTGAAGGTTGGCGTTTTTTGTATTAAAAACACTTGTCTTTCATTGGTGGGATGAAATATGCTAATTTTTTGGGACAGGCATTTTGGGTTTTCATGAGCTGTATGCCATAAGCATCAGTATTAAAACAATTAAAGACCTGAAATATTTCAGTTGGTGTGCAATGAATCTGAAATATATGAAAGTTTCATTTTTATCATTACATTATGGAAAATAATGACCTTTATCACAATATGCTAACTTTTTTTAGAAGGACCTGTATATAAGGTATATTAAGTTCTATTAAGTATCAATTAAGCTACCAATGACAATTATTAGCTACTTGCTACTTCAGGAGCAGTTTGTGTTTTAATGACTTTGCCTTCCAAGATGCCTAACACCATCCTGCATCTAAACAAGTGAAGCTTGCTAACCCCAGTGAGTTGTTACAAATTCAAAAACTAATCTTAGTACAAGTTTTGTCTCAAGGCCCATCACTGAGGAGTCAAGTACGAGTTTCCCAACAATCTCAGCATTCACCAATAGGTGCTTTAGGAAGTTTTGGTCAAACTTTATGGATGTTTTTAATGATTATGGGTGAAAATGTTAACTCTGCCCATGAACCATACATTTGAGTTAGCAGAGAGAGATGATTTTGAAGCTGCAGGTACAGCTGTCGCTTCAAGGATACCTCCGAGTCTGTGAGCTTATTTGAACTGACGAGTATAAACATAAGCTGCACACACTGATCGTGGCAGATTCTTGTGACTGGCCTTCATGCGTACTTCATGTATATCTGTGTGTACTTCCTGTATATTTGTGTAACCTTTCCTGAAAATCTGACTTTGCAAATAAATACCGTACTGGTTAAAAATCTTCTCCTGCTGTCAAGTGTGTTTCCCTTTGAGTAAACGAGAAAATGTAAGAATATTTTTCTCCAACAGGAAGTCTACTGTTGGCCTCACTCTGTTTGAAAAGTTGGCACAAAAAGTAAGATCTTCTGATTTTTAAATACATTTTCAAAATAATTTTGATTATTGGAACAGCATTTATAAGTACTAATATTAGTATTCTGTACTGGAAAGTACTCACATCTAAGTACATGTACTTGGTTAAAAACAGGTTTCTGTGAATTTTTAAAAATCCTTTAGGGCTTTAGTGAAAATTCAAAAGCAATGTGTGATTTTTAGTCATTTTTTGCTTTTTATTGCTTGTGCCAGTCTAGCGGCCTTTTGTGGGTTTTTCTTTCTTTAATAAAAGGTAGCAGCAAATTTGTCCATATCTGCAGTAGAAGGACCATTCTTTTTTAATCTGTCTTTATTGATTTATCTTTTCATAACACACTCACACAAAAAGAGAAAAAAAACCCCGAAAAAACAAAATCCCCTTCCACACTGGATCAGACACACAGACACAAGCACATCAGACAGGCATTGACATGTTTTCAACATACAGTGCCTTGCAAAAGTATTCGGCCCCCTTGAACTTTTCAACCTTTTGCCACATTTCAGGCTTCAAACATAAAGATATAAAATTTTAATTTTTGTGAAGAATCAACAACAAGTTAGACACAGTCGTGAAGTGGAATGAAATTTATTGGATGTGTCAAACTTTTTTAACAAATAAAAAACTGAAAAGTGGGGCGTGCAATATTATTCGGCCCCCTTGAGTTAATACTTTGTAGCGCCGCCTTTTGCTGCAATTACAGTTGCAAGTCTCTTGGGGTATGTCTCTCAGTTTTGCACATCGAGACTGAAATTCTTGCCCATTCTTTCTTGCAAAACAGTTTGAGCTCAGAGAGGTTGGATGGAGAACGTTTGTGAACAGCACTCTTCAGCTCTTTCCACAGATTCTCAATTGGATTCAGGCCTGGACTTTGACTTGGCCATTCCAATACCTGGATATGTTTATTTGTGAACCATTCCATTGTAGATTTGGCTTTATGTTTTGGATCATTGTCTTGTATGAAGATAAATCTCCATCCCAGTCTCGGGTCTCTTGCAGACTCAAACAGGTTTTCTTCCAGAATGATCCTGTATTTGGTCCCATCCATCTTCCCATCAATTCTGACCATCTTCCCTGTCCCTGCTGATGAAAAGCAGTCCCAAACCATGATGCTGCCACCACCATGTTTGACAGTGGGGATGGTGTGTTCAGGGTGATGAGCTGTGTTGCTTTTACGCCAAACATATCGTTTTTGCATTGTGGCCAAACGGTTCGATTTTGGTTTCATCTAACCAGAGCACCTTCTTCCACGTTTGGTGTGTCTCCTAGGTGGCTTGTGGCAAACTTTAAACAACACTTTTTATGGATATCTTTGAGAAATGGCTTTCTTCTTGCCACTCTTCCATAAAGGCCAGATTTGTGCAGTGTACGACTGATTGTTGTCCTATGGACAGACTCTCCCACCTCAGCTGTAGACAGTTTTTAGTTTTCTGCACCGCTTTACAATCTAGCTGGGTTTTTTTTTGTTACATTTTCTTTTAAATACCATTTTATTTTCACGTTTTAAAAAAAATCTAAATTTGTATGCTTCCTTTATGATTGTCTACTGTTGTCATCGCACTTTGTTAAAATCAGGTCTCTCTTGTAAATGAGTCCCCGAGGCTCAATGGGATTAACTTGAATAAATAAAGGTTGAATGAATTAATTAATTCTAAAAAAAAATACCAATATCTGATTGTTCAGATTGGTGAAGAATGATTTAGTAAGGAAAATTGGCAGGTTCTGAAACAGATACAGAAATTCAGGTAGAATGTTCATTTTTACAGTGTTTATTCTAGCCCCCAGAGTGTGAGGTAGGGATGTCCTGCTTAAGGTTTTCCATGAGAGGTAGATAATTAGTTTTATAGAGGTTCTTATGATCTTGTGTTATCCAAATGCCAAAGTATTTAATATTTTTAAAACTAATTTTAAAAGGTACAATGCCTAAGATTTCATTTTCTATAGAGGTCACAGACATCAGCTCTCTCTTTTGAAGATTAATCTTATTGTCAGATAATTTCCCAAATTTTTGAAGCAAAGCGAGGATCTGATATATACAAAAGAATGTCATGGGCATATAAAGAAACGTTGGTTACATACTGTAACCCCAGATTCTATGAGTATAGGCGCAGCCCTTTAAGGCTATCGCTAGTGGGTTTATCCATTGCACGCAACACTGAAAACTTTAGTCCACGCCCACCTGCTGTGTGGGCCTCACCCCTGGTCTGTATAAATTATGGTGAGACCGGGTAATCAGCTCCCAAATAGCTTTTTTTTTCCTTCAGCCATTTAGGAACCAGTGAGGCCCAGAGCTTAAAGGGCTGCACCTATACTCATAGAATCTGGGGTTACAGTACGTAACCAACGTTCTATTTTGTATAGGCTTCGCCCTTTAAGGCTATCGCTAGTGGGTTAAAGGCGAAGCAGGATGTAGTCTATGCCTCACTGGGTCCATTCAGACACAATATGAAGTGCCCGCTTGCACCAAAAAACATTTCATTACTCAGCCTTCTGTGTGCGTAATTACACGTACCATGCACAGGAATGCGCTCGTCTTTATGCGTTCCATGCACAGGAGCGCCCCAGAGAGAGAAAAAAAGGTTTCTGGTGGGGAAACAAGGGAAGACTGAAAGCAGTCCTGCTGCCGAGAATGAAAAGAACAGAGGTTACAAATTGTAACCGTGTAACAGTGAGCAGAACTGGTCAACTGCTCTTCAATATGAACTGATTAATAACAAATGAACTGATTAGTAATCAAATGAACTGATTGGTAACAGTAGTCATGAACTGACTAGTAACAATAAAAACAGCAGTCACAAACTTGTGGCTGAAAATAAATATCTCACACTGTAATTGCATGCAGACAGATGTGAGTTTAGAACGAAATTCCATGAAAACAGTAAGATTCATTCTGTTAAAACGCTAAGAACAGAATGGGTAATGGAGAAAGCCAAAACATCACGCAAATAGAATTGGATAAATGAACAAGGCGATGTCCAAGCGGCCGCCATACAAATGTCCTCTACTTCCATCCCTCCATGCAAAGCTGTAGAAGATGCAATACCTCTGGTGGAATGAGCTCTGAGATTCTTTGGAGGCTCCAAACCTGATGCCCTGTAAGCTTCAGAAATGGCCTCACACAGCCAGTGTGAAAGGCGCTGAGCAGATAACGGGCAACCTGCAAAGATGTCCCTATAATGCACAAACAGACGCTGAGTCTGCCGCAGAGGAGCTATGCGTGCTATGTAACATGCCAGCGCACGCACGGGACAGAAGAGATGAAATTATGCTTCTTCCTCAGACTTGTGTGTGTGTGTGTGTGGGGGGGGGGGATAAAACCCCTCCAATGTTATCATTCTCGATTTAAAAGAACTTGTGTTGTTTTTGGGTATGAAGACTGTGTGCTCAGCGCAGCTGAGTTGCCATCAGCTTGAATCCTGAGGCATGGCGGGGCAGCAAAGAGCACAGATAAATCACTCACTCACTTTGCTGATGTCAAAGCCAACAGCAGGGCTGTTTTAAGTGACAGAAATTTAAGTGACACCTGATCTAAAGGCTCAAAAGGAGCTTTGATCAGAGCTCGCAGAACCATCGTTAGGTCCCACTGTGGAGCTAGTGGGCGTGACACCGGTCTGTGTCTCCATACACCTTTTAGGAAACACTTCATCAGCGTGTGATTAAAAACTGTTCTGTCACCGAAGCCGCCGTGGCAGGAAGAAACAGCTGCAGCATAAGTTTTAATTGTGCTGAAAGCTAAATTTCTGTCCATCAGCTGCTGCAGAAAGGACAGCATGCCACCTACTGGACATGAGATGGCCTCTACACCTTTCTCCGTGCACCAGTGCTGAAAAGCTGTCCACTTTGATGTGTACAGCGCTGTGATGGAGGCAGCTCGTGAGTCTTGGATTGTGCGCACCACATCCTGAGAGAGACCCATCTTCTCCAAGCGGATCCAATCAGCGGCCAGACCCAAAGGTGCTGGCCTATTTCTGGGTGGCTCCTGATCGCTCCCACACCTGGAGGAGAGCATTGTCCCTCCACGGCAGTTTCCAATATAGGAAATATATTTCCGATAACAGACGTTGCAGGTTTGGGAACCACGGGGCGTTCACGCACTCGGGGGCTAGAAGGATGGCTGACAGTTCTTCCTCTCGGACTCAGTTCAGAAACCATGATATTAGAGGGACTGGAGGAAACACGTAAAGGAGCATTTTTGGCCACGGGCTGTGGGCAAAAGCGTGTGGGCAAAAGGGGGGCTGCGGCTTCATCAGGTGGCGCACAGTCTCCGACACCTCCTCTGACTTCTTTGACTTTTCAAGCATGGCCTTGAAATTGGCCCCAAACAGTGCATCCGTTGTGATGGGGCCCTCCAGTAGGTCCTTCTGCAGCTTCTCCGGCATGGATGGGGAGTGTCGGAGCCAGGTGGAACTCTGGATTATCGTCATCCAGAGGAGGAGCACAGGTTGAGGATGATGTCAGATGCTTTGCAGAGCGAGCTCCTTGTCTCCTCAGGCAGGTCTGTGTCCTCCAGCCTTTTGGAAAAGCTGTAGGCCAGCAGGACGACATTGTTGTTCGCTGCGGCCACCTGGAACGCACACTGGTGGGCTTGATTGAAGAGCGACGTCACCGTCTGGTCGTGTCTCCCTGGAGGGACAGGATGTTGGTCCAACCTGGACACCTTTGCTCCAAGTGCTTCCGCCAGGCTTGGCTCCGGGGGAGTATCGAGGGAAAATTCTGCTCAGTAAACCCCTCCACTCTGGTGATGGAGGCGAAGGTGGAGACAGGCGCCCTCAGTTTACCAGGTCCGGCTGCAGCCTCGTTTCAGTAGGACGTCACCGCTGGGAAACGAGGCCAGATGGGGTCAGGGCGGCGAGCCTGGGTGGAGCCAAACCTTCCTGCTAGATCATCCGATCTGGGCGGGGGGAGGAGAGGGACGGAAAGTCCCTTAGTGTCAGCCGCCTCATGGATTATGCCGGGCAGCTCTTGAGAGGAGGGCACCGACAGCTGGGAGCAGTGTGTTCGCCTATGCGGAAAGGCCCGGGGGAGTGAGCATCCGCTAGCCCCCCCCCCCCCCCGGTTCCAACTACATTCTCCAGGAGGGAATGAGCAGCGGGGCTGCTGCTGATGTTGCTTCTTCTGAAGGAATCATCCGATTCGCTCTGTGACTTGGTGTAAAAAGAAGGCGATGTTGTCGTCCAACAGTCCCCTGTCTCGGAGAGGCACTCATCGAGGTTAGCCTTGAACAAGGTTGCTCGCCTCTGCCTCTCCTCAGGAGGGTGGAGGTCACAGAGACGGCAGGAGGAGGCGAGGTCGGCGTGGCAGGGACCCAGGCATCCTTCACAGATGTCGTGCCTGTCGAAACTCAGCATGTAGCCGTTCTTGCAGGACAGGCACAGGCGTATGGTGCTGGTGATCGTGTTCTTGTAAAATCAGTGCTGGTTGCTTGCTGAAGAATAAATGGGAGCCGATAACCCAGTCTCACTGTAATTTATATGGACCAGGGGTGAGACCCACATAGCAGGAGGGCATGGACTAAAGTTTTCAGTGCTGCGCTGTGCGCGACGGGATAAACCCACTAGCGACAGCCTTAAAGGGCGAAGCCTATACGAAATAGAACTTTGTGCTCTGTACCTTATCAATTCATCCATTTAATGATGAAATTTTACTAGGGGTGCACCGATTGATCGCCCCGATTTCCTTAATTTGGGGAGATCGGCAATCGGCCGATCTTTAAATGAGAAGCCGATTTTATCCACCGATCGTATCTGCCTCCGGAAAGGTCTGAAAATCAGCTGCTGTCCCCTTTTGCTCCACTGTGAGAGCTCACACACAGGTCACTCGGAGCAGCCATGTCGTCGGTTTGGAAGTTCTACGCTGTAAAAGAAAATGAGCCAAAGATCGCAATTTGCAATTCGTGTAAAGCCGAAGTAAGTCGTGGTGGAGCCACCACCAAAATCTTTAATACAGCAAACCTCGTTCGCCATTTAAGAAATCACCACGCCGCCAAGTATGCAATGTTTGAAGAGAGCAACCAAGCTAAGGCTAATGCTAAAGCTAGCGCTAACAAAGAGCCAGTCGTTGGGCCATTGTTTGCTTTTATGAGCAATGAAAAGAGCAAAGCTACCACGAGGAAAGTGATGGAGTTCATGGCATTAGACGACCAACCATTTTCAGTCGTTGAGGACAAAGGTTTTAGAAGCTTGATGCAGCACGTGTGCCCACGATATAATATGCCGAGTCGGAAATATTTTTCTGATGTTGCATTACCGGAGTTGTTCAGCCAAGTTTCGAGAGACACCCGCAGCGTGCTAAAAGCTAATACAAATACACTCAGCTTTACAACAGACATCTGGACTTCTGATGTAAGTTTAATGTCCATGTTAAGTTTTATTGCACAGTGGATTGACGAACAGTTCGAACGTCATCAAGTACTCTTAAACTGTAAATAAATGGCGGGGTCTCACACTGCGTCCAATTTATCAGCAGAGTTTAAGGCGATGCTGAATCACTGGGAAATCGATAATGGAAGAGTTCACGTTGTTTTACGGGATAATGCTCGTAATATGGCCAAAGCGCTGGATGATATCAACCTGAAAACTTTACCCGGCCTGGCACACACACTGCAACTGGTTGTAAATGAGGGACAGCTGGCGCAGCGCAGTATCACAGACATAGTGGCAACAGGAAGGAGAATTGATGGACATTTTAAGCATTCATCACTTGCCTATTCCCGACTTTATGACATACAGACACAGTTAGGTCAACCCAGGAAACGATTACAGCAAGACGTTTCAACGAGGTGGAACAGCACAGTCTACATGCTGCAGTCGCTGTTGGAGCAGAGACGTGCTATTGGCGTGTATGCTGCTGAGCATGAGTTACCAGCCACACTCACAGCACACCAGTGGGAGCTACTGGACAATGTGCTCACCATTCTTGCACCTTTTGAGGAACTCACAAAGGAGATTAGCTCATCAACAGCTACAGCAGCAGATGTCATCCCAGCCATCACTGCACTCAAGCGGATTTTGGAGAGGCAAGCGAGCACAGACCGTGGCGTGGGTACAGCCAAAGCTACATTGCTGGAGGCTGTTGTGAGAAGATTCAGCAACATTGAGCATGAGCCCCTGTACAGCTTGGCCACTGTTCTGGATCCAAGGCAAGTAACTATTAACATTCTATTTTAGCCATAATTACTTTTAGCCTACTACTATATTTCAACAAACATTTAAATTAAATTAAAAATAAAAATTTCTTGATTGAAATGCATTTCTTTATTTACATGCAAGTCATAAAAACTGTTAATGTATACAAAACACAATGATTGACCCCTCTTTCTTTGTTTATGCAAAACAAGGTACAAGAATCGCTACTTCTCAGCAGAGGTGAAAGATGACGTGAAACTGCTCCTTTTGACCAAACTTGCAGAGGGGGAGACCAGATGCACACCTGCTGCAGGAACATCCTCTGAAGTGGGACCTCCTGATATAGATGAACCTGCAGCCAAAAGGCGTAGTCTACTGTTTGCAGCTCACGACGAAATCTTGAAGGAGAACATTGAACAGGAGCAACAGCTGGCCAGCCCTTCAGCTATGCAGGTACAGAACTACCTATCTGAGGTTCCTGTCGAAAGGAGCCAGGACCAATTGGTCTACTGGAAGATCAATGAAAATCGTTCCCCTCATCTTGCTCTACTTGCCCGAACCTATCTCTCTGCCCCATGCACAAGCGTTGAAAGCGAGCACCTGTTTAGCTTGGCTGGACATGTAGTAGATGAGAAAAGAAGTCGCCTGTCTGGTGACAAAGCAGAAATGCTTTTGTTCATCAAGAAAAACCTGCCACTAATGAAAGTGACTGGAATAAGTCTGTGAGAACAAACTTACCTGTGCCAGTGTTATTTCTTATTACCCACTGACTTGAAAATGTTACACTTGTTGCATTATCTTTTTAAGTTTTTTTTTTTTAAAATGTAACAAGTGAAAGAGTTGAAGGAACTGAACTTTTTTTTTTTTTTTGGTTAATTTTATAGTTTTAACAAAAATTGTGTAAACTTCATTTATATTTCAGAATACTACCTCATGACAAGTTAAAACAACAAGTTTGTATTGTTTCTAGAGTATTTTTCAAGGGTATGTTTTACAATAAAATAAGATTGGTAAATTGAAGGTGCATTGTGATCTTGTAACACCTGACACTGTTGCTTATAAAAAAAAATCGGTATCGGGCAAAATCGGAATCGGCAGTTCAGACTTTCAAAAAATCGGTGATCGGCCTGAAAATTGAAATCGGTGCACCCCTAAATTTTACTTTAAAGCTACAGCTAGAGGTTCTATTGCTAACGCAAATAGAAGCGGTGAGAGTGGGCAACCCTGTCTCATTCCGCATTGCAATTCAAAGTAACTGAATATGTTACAGTTAGTGTGGACTGCCGCCATTAGGCAGGTATATATCAGCCTCACCCATGATATGAATTTAGGACCAACTTTAAGTAACTTTAAAGGCTCAAGGAGGTAACCCCATTCCACACAGTCAAACGTTTTCTCAGCATCCAGAAGTACTTCTTCAAAGTTGTGAACTTGTGACCAGGCGGATTGGGAGTGTACAACACCAAGCAACCACATAACATTGAAGAAAGCCTGACGATTTTTTACAAACCCCGTCTGATCAGGCAGGACAATTGTGAGGACCACCTGCTCAAGTCATTTTGCCAGGACCTTTGCAAGGATTTTATATAAGTATTTAAAAGTGAGTTAGGTTGATATGAACCACAGTTTAGATGATCTTTAGCTTTCTTTGGTAACAATGAAATTACAGTTTGACGCATGGATAATGGCAATATCTGTGCAGCAGGTGACTCTTCAAACACATACCTTAATAAAGGTGAGAGCAAATCTGAAAAGTTCTTTAAAAACTCAGTGTGGAGACTTCCCATTTTGCATATTGAAGAAGGACCACTCTACGGTCTGAAATGTCTCATGAAAAATCTGACAAAATAGATACCAATCAGTTGAGTTTGTGGCAAAAGCTTTTTTCTTAAAGTATTTTTAAAACCCAGTCTTGGTCTCATGGACTGAAGATTTCATCCTGTGAAATTAGTGTCTTGTTACACCCCTACTGAAAACAAGAAAATAAAACGGCAAACTGGAAAAACCTAAATAACCAGAATTAAAATTAAAGCTGCAAACAGCATTGGAGGCCCTCGCAGCAAAGCGCCGCTCTGGCCTTACAGCGACTGCGGGAGCTCCAGCTAGTCCACCCAGTCGCCATCGCGAACGCTCTTGTGTTAATCCTGCACACGTTCACCACGGGGCCATTTCCCAAATCTTTGACATCGCCTTCCGTCCATGTCATTACTTGTCCAGCTGCAGTTCTTACAAGTATAGGCTAAATCTGACCTTTCAGACATGAGTTATGGTGACTTCCTCTTTTCTTGCAAATGTTTGACAAGTACTTCCTTTATGCTTTTCAACATGTCATGTGTGATAATCAACAGTTAGCGAACAAAGTTTCAGTCTAATATCTTACACAGTGCTAAGCTAGAAGAGTCATCTGATAATCAACAGTTTTTCTCTGAGTAGATGGGGCTTAAGGGTGCATTCACACTAGCCCTGTTTAGTCCGCTTTAATCGAACTTTAGCTCGTTTTCCTAGAAAGTCCGGTTCGTTTGGGGAGGTGTGAACGCGCCATCGAACTCTGTCACAGAACAAAAAGGCGAACTCTGGCCCGGGCTAAAACCTAGGTCTCGGTCCGGTAGAAGAGAACTCCAGCGCGTTTCGAGTGCAGTGTGAATGTAAACAGACCGAGCACACTCCACAAGCAAGAAGTGGAGTACAGCACAGGGCAAACAAACACGCATTTCTCTTACCTCATATGGAGCCATCAGCTGCCTTGTGTGAAAAACAATATTCTCCATGGTCTCCTGCCTCATCTTCTGCTCATGCTAAGTCCATTTTTGAAAAATGACAAAATATAACTTCTAAAACTGCTAAAACTTGATGCCACTCCGTTTTAGTTTTTATTTCCAGAAGAAGAAGAAGTGTCTTCAGATGTTTTTGTGTTGTTTCTTTCAGTAGTTCTTGGTGCAGCGCCCCCACAGGCGAGCGGGGGGATAGGTTGGTTCAACAGGTTGGCTCAACTGCACAGTGCAGTGTGAATGCAAATGCACCAGCTCAAATGTAAACAAAAGGTCATGACTATTGGTCCCCAACTGAACTGAGTCTACTGGACTATCAGGTGTGAATGCACCCTAAGTGATGTCATGAATCAACAATACCAATGTGTCTACAAGTGCTCAATGATTAAGCACCAAAACTCAGGTTCAGATTGGATGACGTATCACTGAGATATAACTGTTGGAATAATGTAGCACTTGAGTCCAATGTTAAAGAACAATATCAATGTGTCTAAGTGTTCACTGATCACGCACGTAAAATCGGGTACATATTGGATGGTATTTCACTGAGATATAACTGTTGGAATAATCTAGGGGGCGCACTGGAGTCAAAAGTTAAACAACAATACCATTGTGTGTAGAAGTGTTCACTAATGATGTACCAAAAATCTGGCCTAGATCGGATGATATTTCACTGAGATATAACTGTTGGAATAATTTAGGGAGCGCACTTGAGTCATATGTTAAACCACAATATCAACGTGTCTAGACGTGGTCACTGATTGTGCATAAAATATCTGGTTCCGATGGGATGATGTATCACTGAGATTTAACTGTTGGAATAATGTAGAGGGCACACTTGAGTCAAATGTTAAAGAACAATACCAATGTGTCTATAAGTGCTCATTGATCATGCACAATAAATCTGGTACATATTGGATGATATTTCACTGAGATATAACTGTTGGAATAATGTAGGGGCGCACTGGAGTCAAAAGTTAAAAAACAAAACCAATGTGTCTAGAAGTGTTCACTAATTATGCACCCAAAATCTGGTTCAAATCAGATGATATATCACTGAGCTATAACTGTAGGAATAATGTAGGTGGCAACAACAAACAACACTAATGTGTCTAGAAATGTTCACAGATGCTGCACCCAAAATCTGGTGTGGATAGGATGTTGTATCATTGAGATATAACTGTTGGAATAATCTAGGGGGCACACTAGAGTCATATGGTCAACCACAAAATCAATGTGTGTAAAAGTCCTCACTGATGATGCACAATAAATCTTGTGCAGATCGGATGTTGTATCACTGAGCTATAACTGTAGGAATAATGTAGGTTGCGCTGTGGAGACTATTAGCCACTTATCATGGAAACCTGTTCAAGGGGCGGATAATGATCGATCATAGTGATTTTGGTGAACCTTGGCTGCAGTCTGTGCAATTTAGAGCCAAACATATTGCAACAGCGTCACTTCTTAATTCACCACGCTGCCACGCCCACATCCTCAAGCAAAAACGGTTTGTGCTTTAAATCAAGTCAAGGATCATCCTGATTAGGTCAATGGTGTCAAAGAGGGAGCCTTCCAAGTAAAAAACATAGACTTCCTGTTCCAAGGGGGTAGGGCTTTCATGACTTCAAATTATGACGACAGTGGATCGTCGAGTATCCAACAGGGATGAGTCATGCCAAGTTTCGGGCATTTCGGTCTTTCAATGTGTAAGTTCTAGTTTTTGGAAATTTATTGCGTGAAGCAAAACTTTGAGGCCTGGCCATGCCCCTTTAACATATATGAAAACGCAAGCTTTAGATAACTTTTACTCTCCCATGTCTTAAGGGCATAACAACCAAGTTTGAAGGCAATCCTTCAAAATTCTTAGGAGGAGTTTGTTCAAATTCGCAATTAGAAACGCCCCAAAATGACCCTTTGACCCCAAATGGCCAACTTCCTGTTGGTTTTGGACCATGGCTCCAAAATATTTTTTCATAGGTCCTGAGAAGATACAGATGTTCACCGCATTTCAGAATTGTCGTTCCAAAAATGGCTTGGGGCTGAGGTTTTAAAATATTCTAGGGGGTGCTGTGGAGGCTATTGGCCACTTATCATGGCTTCCTGTTCAAGGGGTGGATATTGATCAATCATACTGATTTTGGTGCACCTCATTTCAAAACTGGAGTTTTGAGCCAAACGTATGGCAACGGCGTTACGTCTTACTTCGAGCTGCCCAAATGCTCAACCCAAAACTGTCAGTGTTGGAAAGCAAGTTACACCAACATGTCTTCGGTCACTGGGCACACTATCATGCTGATCAGGTAACAGGGGTCAGATAGGGACAGTTCAACGTAAAACTTTACACTTCTGGTGTCAGGGGGCGTGGCTAAAGTGATGTCATGATTTGACCATTCAGTCTTGCAGGGGACTGGATGTGGATCAATCACTGAAGGTTAGATGTCTCAGACAATTTTCATGTAGGAGCTATTAGTGTTTCGTTTTTCATGGTGATATGTCAAACTTTGAGGTCTGGCCCCGCCCCTTCATCATGCTCCGAAACGAACCGTTTAGATAACTTTGCGTCCCCCATGCCTTTTGAACAAAATGGTCAAGTTTGAAACCGATTGAGCGAAATCCCTAGGAAGAGTTTGTTCAAATGCGGAGGCTGTAAACCGCCAAAAAGGTGTGAAAATTGGGCCGGCATTCCAAAATGGCCACTTTCCTGTTCATCGTACAACATTGGTGCCAGAGGGTTTTCTGTGCATCTTTGGGAATTGGACACACGTACCAAATTTCATGTTTCTACGACAAACTAAGGTTAATGCGGAGAGGATTTTGAAAATTTCTAGGTGGCACTCTTGATCCGTTTCTGTTGCGATTTTTGCCACGCCCTTAAAATACGTAATATTTCACCAGTCCTTATGTGTCCGCCAAATTTGGTGACTTTTGGGATATGTTAAGGCCCCAAAATGCCAATTCATTTGGCAGAAAAAATTGCAGCTTGGGCCTGAACAGAGTGATTACAATAGGCCTTTGCAGCGCTTTGCTGCTCAGGCCTAATTAAAAAAAAACTAGCCACATTAGCAAGTTAAAAAGTCTCTTTAGAAATGTTCCAGTTTAATTCATCATGGAAAGCAGCAGAGTGTGAAATAGGATTTGTGGTAAGCAGGGAGGAAGCAGCATTATAGAAAGAGTCAGAAGGCTTCTGATATACAGTGATATTTGATCTTACAGAGAGTAAAAGTTGTAGGTATGTCAGAGGAAAAAAGCAATAATCATTAATTAAAGCTGCAAGCAGCATTGAAGGCCCTCGCAGCAAAGTGCCGCTGCGGACTTACGGCGACCACGGGAACTCCAGCGCTCTTCCTGGTCGCCATCGAGAATGCTCACGCTACCGTCCCGTGCCAGTTCCCCAGAGTGCACATTCGCCAAATCTTTGACATCAGCTGCGACCGCGGATATAACTATTGTAATAATGTAGGGGGCACACTTGAGTCAAAAGTAAAATACCAATACCATATGTGTATGAATGCTCACTAATCACACACCAAAAATCTGGTCCAGATCAAACAAATTGTCACTGAGATATAACTGTTTGGATAATGTAGGGGGCGCACTTGAGTCAAATATTAAACAACAACACCACTGTGTCCATAAGTGCTCACTAATCAAGCACCAAAAATCTGGTGCAGATTGGATGATATATCACTGAGCTATAACAGTTTTAATTATCTAGGGGGCGCACTTGAGTCAAAAGTAAAACAACAATACCATTGTGTGTTTAAGTGCTCACTAATCACACATCAAAAATCTGGTCCAGATCAAACATATTTTTACTGAGATATAACTGTTTGAATAATGTACGGTGCGCACTTGAGTGAAATATTAAACAAAAACACCACTATGTCCATAAGTGCTCACTAATCAAGCACCAAAAATCTGGTAAGATCAGATGATATATCACTGAGATATAACAGTTTGAATAATCTCGGTGGCGCACTTGAGACAAATATTAAACAACAATAACAATGTGTGTAGACGTGGTCACACATTATGCCACAAAAATCTGGTGCAGATCGGCTGATACATCATAGAGATATAACTGATTAAATAATCTAGGGGGCGCACTTGAGTCAAAATTTAAGAAACAATACTAATGTGTCCATAAGTGCTTACTAATGTCGCACCAAAACTCTGATGCAGATCGGATGATATATCATTGAGATATAACTGTTAGAATATTGTAGGGGGCGCTCTAGAGTCAAAAGTTAAAAAACATTACTAATGTGTCCATCAGGGCAAAATAATAATACACCATAAATTTAGTGCAGATTGGCTGATATATCACTGAGATATAACTGATTAAATAATCTAGGGGACGCACTTGAATCAATAGTTAAAAAAACAATAGTAATGTGTCCATAAGTGCTTACTAATGACGCACCCAAAATCTGGTGCAGATCGGATGATATATCATTGAGATATAAATGTTGGAATTATGTAGGGGGCGCACTTGAGTCAAATATTAAACAACAAAACTAACATGTCCATAAGTTCTCAATAATGACGCACCAAAAATCTGGTTCAGATCGGATGTTGTATCACTGAGATATAAATGTAGGAAGAATGTAGGTGGCACTGTCATCATGGAAACCTGTTCAAGGGGTGGATAATGATCGATCATAGTGACTTTGATTCACCTGGGCTCAAATCTGTGTAATTTAGAGCCAAACGTATTGCAAAGGCATCACTTATTAATTCGCCATGGCGCCACGCCCACATTCTTCAGCTTTAACTGTTTGTAGTTTAAATCAAGTCAGACCATCTTATCTGTCTTCTAACACAGGATCATCCTGATTAGGTGAAGGGTGTCAAAGATGGAGCATTCCAATTAAAAATAGAGACTTCCTGTTGTGAGGGGGCGGGGCTTTGATTACATCACAATATGACAACAGTGGATCATCAGACATCCAACAGGGATGAGTCGTGCCAAGTTTGGCGCCTTTCGGTCTTTCAATGTGAAAGTTATAGCGTTTGGAAATTTATGGCATGAAGCTCAAATTTGAGGCCTGGCCATGCCCCTTTAACAAAACGAAACCGAAAGCTTTTGATAACTTTTACTCTCCTATGTCTTAAAGGCCTATTAACCAAGTTTGAAGGCAATCCTTCAAAATCCCTAGGAGGAGTTCGTTGAAATTTGCCATTAAAAACGCCCAAAAATTAACATTTGACCCAAAATGGCCGACTTCCTGTTGGTTTTGGACCGAGGCTCCAAGAGACTTTTTCATAGGTCCTGATAAGATACACATGTTCACCGAGTTTCAGAATTATCGGTCGAAAAATGGCTTGGGGCTGAGGTTTTAAAATATTCTAGGGGGCGCTATAGAGGCTATTGGCCAATTATCATGGCTTCCTGTTCAAGGGGTGGATAATGATCGATCATAGTGATTTTGGTGAACCTCGGATCAAATCTGTGGAATTTAGAGCCAAACGTATTGCAATGGCGTCACTGCTGACTTCGCCACGCCGCCACGCCCACATTCTCCAGCAAAAATGCTTTGCGCTTTAAACCAAATCAGACCATCTTGTTATATGTCTTCTAACACAGGATCATCCGGTTTAGGTCAAGGATGTCAGAGAGGGAGCATTCCAAGCAAAAAAAGTGACTTCCTGTTCTGAGGGGGCGGGGCTTTGATGACGTCAGAATATGACACAGAGGATCGTCGGGCATTGGACAGGGATGGCTTATGCCAAGTTTTGTGTGTTTTGTTTCTTCAATGTGAAAGTTATAGCGTTTGGAAATTTACACTGTGAGGCCTAACTTTGAGGCCTGGCCACTCCCCTTTAACATATATGAAAATGCAATTTTTTTTATTACTTTTACTCCCCAATGTCTTAAGGGCAAATCCACCAAGTTTGAAGGCAATATCTCAAAATGCCTAGGAGGAGTTCGTTAAAATTTGCCATGTATGAAAAGTGAAAAAAAAAAGACCATTTGACCCAAAATGGCCGACTTCCTGTTGGGTTTAGGGCATACCTCCAAGAGACTTTTTTTCTTGATTCAGGGGGTTCTACCTATTGTTGGATTTAATATTTTATACCTTTTTATAATTCCTATCAAGCACTCAAATGTCATGTCATATAAAGTGTGTGTGTCTTTCTTCCAAGGTTGAACTATGTTTATAGAAAATGTTTGCTAATTCTAACTAGTTGACCTTTAAATATAATCTCATAGTAGCTAAGGATAATTTTACAAGTTCACATTTGATAAATTACAAGCAATCAAATCAGGCCAGAGAGCAGACTGATTAACATAAATAAAGCTAGAACACAGCTCTTTAATTTAGACAATATAGTTTGACTAAGTAAAATCAAATTAAGAGTATAACCATGATCCAAATAAAAACACGAACATAAGTTAGATAATATAATTATTCCTAGAAATAAACAACTATTTTAAATCAGTGTTATCACTAAGGTATAATCACGTTAAACAAACAGTGTTAACAGTTTTAAACGCAGATACAGAAACTAAGATGAATCTGCCTTAAAAACAGAATCACCAGGCCTCCAACAGATATTGAATTAACACCCAGGAGGTAGGTAATAATTAATAGTTATTAATTATTATGCATAAACAATTTAGACACGAATCATTTTATATCCCTAAAGTATAATAGCAAGTTAAACTTTAAACAAAAGCCGATTTCGGTGAACCAAAACTTATCTGAAATATAGACGTTAACGTCCTTGAGGGGGCGGGCTAAGTCGTAACCATAGCGACAGAAGCTGAACCAATCAGGAAGCTAGCCTTCTCAAACGGGGATAAAAGACCGGGAATGACGCACGCGCACCGAGCATTTTCCGGGAGACGCACACGAGGCGGTTCGTTCTTAATGCTCCATTTATATGCATATATCTTATTAATGTAATTGTTTGTCTCTGAATATCTGTAACCCATGTTGTGTCAAATAAATCTTTTATACGAAGGGCGACGTCTCCGCCGTTTTGAACACGACGTGGTATTCTATCCACAACACTATGTACCAAATTTCAGCTCTCCACGACTTACCAGTTCTTCTATCTTGCTCAAGGGCCCAGAGTGGGGCAAATGAGGGTGGAGACGGGTGTTGGTGCTTTACCTATCCCACCCACATTTTGATTTTGTCAGTACCTGGAGTTGAACCGGTGATCTTCTGATGACAGGCCCACCTTCTTCAACTTCTGCACCACCACTCACTATGATAACCTTTAGAAAACATAATTCACATTGGTTCAGCGATTCATAAAATATTAGGCTAACAAACAAATGAGTTTTACGTCAGTAGTTATTGACGATGTTTTTAGGAAAACTATTTCTGAATGTACAGCACTCTGAATATGTGTCTTGAGTGACTAGCATACCACATTTTACACAACTCTCTCTAAAATCAGCTGACTTGCCTTTTTTGTGTTTTTCTCATGAATTCAAAAAGCGTTCAATACAAAAACTTTTACAAAAAATTTTCTCATGAACACTTTTTAATGAGATTTATTAATACTGCAGACAAACAAACACAATCATCAGCAGCAACAACATCACTGCTCTTTGGCCTTTGAGCAAAAAGAAACCAACCACTCCACCACCATCTGCTGCCTGCCCTGCACTGATGTGACTCCTGGCTTTAAACTAAATAACATTTTACTGATGTTTGTGGAGCCATTCCACATCTGGTTAGTTAACTTGAGCAGTAAATAGACAAGTTATTGCTCTTAGTTAATTAAACCAGTGATTTTCAACTATTCAAACTCAGATAGCTGCTAACCTCCATCTTTTTACTGTTTGATGTATTTCAATGGAACAAATTACTTTAAATGACAGAATCTTTCATTTTCTGCCACTAACGAGGGCAGGAGGAAATCATTCCTTTGCTGTTGGAGTTAAATCAGCACTGAATTATTTTAGCAGAGAAATCAAAAACAAGTTTTATTCAAAATCATGAAAACAGGCATATGGGGAGGAAGCAGGTGGAGGTGAAAGATGATCTCTGCCTGCAGATGTAGCAGCACTTTGCTGAGTGCAGCGAGCTGAGAAACCAGATGCTGGTCTTTAAACGGTCTCCTCTGTGCTCACCACCAGCAGGTCACAGTCCGGCAGGTTCAGGCCTCAGTCCTGTAGCAGCACAGCGTCAAAGAGCTGCGCTCACTCAGCCATCTTTATTAGGCCCGAGCAGCAAAGCGCTGCGAAGGCCTATTGTAATTGTGCTGTTTTTTATTGCTGCGAAGGCCTATTGTAATTGTGCTGTTTATTATTTTTCTTTTTTTATTATTCTTCTCCGACAAGAGGCGCTAATTTGGAGGCCTCAACATATCTGAAAACTCACCAAACTTTACCCATAGTTGTCCCCCATGTAAAATTTTTGTTTTTTAATGAAACCAAAAGTGGGCGTGGCCAAACTGCTCAGCAGCGCCCCCTAACGGGAGGCCCTTAACCCCCTCCATCTACTCCCGTGGGCGCACTAGATAGCAGCTCTCTGCTCCACACAAAGAGCTGTGATAGCTCGTGGTATGTGGTTGTGTCAGGAAGGACATCCAGCGTAAAAATAATTGCCATGTCTTTGTACGACTTAGTTCGCTGTGGCAACCCCTAATGCAGGGAGCATCCGGAAGAAGGAAAAAAAAATTTTTTTCAAAAGGTAATCTTATGCACATCCACAACTGGCTTACTTTTGAACTCACTCAATTTAAGATGGCTGCCACAACTCGTCCACATTAGCCAACATCAAAATGGCTATACATCAATTAATTTACAAAAAATCTAAATTTGGTGTGGTAGTAGCTGATAGTCTTTCTCAACATATTCTCTGAGAACTAACATAAGATTGACCAAAACGCCTCTTTTAATGTCTAAAAAAAGTTTAATCTGGTCCCCTGGACATTCAAAAAACAAATCAAAGCAAAACAAACAAAAAAAAGTGTAGAAACGTTTCGTCTTCCATCCGAAAGACTTCCTCAGTCTGAGGTGCTGTATTCAGCTCAGTCTTATAAACAGCACCTTATAATAATAATAATTAATATTATTTTATTTAAAAAGCACCTTTCATGACACCCAAGGACACTTTACAGTAAGAACAAAGATCAACAGGAATAAAATTACATAAAGAATATAAAATACATACAGAATATAAAATGCGTAAAGAATATAAAATACATACAGCAAAGTTAAGGATAAGCGAGTCTAAAGAGATGCGTTTTCAGAGCAGTCTTGAATATAGAAAGAGAGGTGGTGTTTCTTAAGTCAGGGGGTAGAGAGTTCCAGAGATGAGGAGCAGAGCAGGTGAAGGCCCTGCTCCCCATGGTGGAGAGGTGGGCAGAGGGTACATGGAGGTATAGTGAAGAGGAGGATCTGAGAGAGCGAGAGGGGATGGAGATGTGTAGGAGGTCAGATAGGTACGGAGGGGAAAGGATGTGGATAGCTTTGAAAGTGAGAAGAATTTTGAAGACGATGCGTGATTTAACCGGGAGCCAGTGGAGCTGCTGCAGGACTGGAGTGATGTGGAGGAGGTTTGAGTGATGACACGGGCAGCTGAGTTCTGGACCAATTGTAGCTTCTGGAGAGATTTGTTGGGGATGCCATAAAGAAGGGAGTTGCAGTAGTCAATCCGAAAAGTCACAAGACTGTGCACAAGGATAGCTGTGGAGCGGGGTGTTTGAGAAGGGTGGAGACGGTTAATATTTCTGGGATGGAAATAGGCAGACCGAGTGACATTGTTGATGTGTGAAGTGAAGGAGAGAGTGGTGTCGAGGATGACACCAAGACTCTTGACCTGAGGCGAGGGGGATAGCAGGGAGTTGTTAAGGGGGATGAGAAGATTTTCTGATTTTGAAAGAGAGTTTTTGGTACCGACAAGAATGATTTCTGTTTTGTTACTGTTTAGTTGTAGGAAGTTGTTAGAAAACCAGTGATTTAGCTCATTGAGACAGTTGGTGAGGATGGAGGGTGGGTGGCTGAGATCCACCTTCTCAGAGTGGATCAACCACTTTGCTGCTGACAGCAGCAAAACTGGTTTTTTGAATGTCCAGAGGACCAGATTTAATTCTTTTAGATTTTTCTACCTGGATTATTGAGCATGCATCAGGCCTCTTAATGGTTTTAGTTTAAACCTCTGCATGACAAGCAGAGGGTTGTTTCTTTAAGGAATGTTGGGCCTTTACTCCCACATGTCATGTTAGTGTGAGGCGGTGGTCTCAGGTTTGTCCTCTTGTTCCATCCAGGTCTGGAGGAGCCAAACCTTTGACCGGATGTAACAAAACTAAGCCACTCATGTCTACCTCCACAACAACATCTACTGCAAACAAATAGAACAACCTCATTGTTGATTTTTTTCTCAACAGCTTGAATAATTTTCCACCATCGTTTGGATATCCAGTTTCTAAAAACATTGAATATTTTTAAAATGAATGTGAAATAAATTAGGTGTCATCTGAAGAACCAGAAAAGATGTGAGCAAAGTGAGGGGCAGCAACATAGAACAGAACCTTTGGTCATGTTTCTGCTCCGGCCTATAGCTGAGAATAAACCTGGCTCCGTTTCAGAAACCAGTTCTTCAGGCTAAGATTGAAAGCACCTGTCAAAGGGTGATGTGTTTATGTTTTATGTTAAGAGAAAAGCAATGATTTTCACCTCAAAAAATAATCACAGATCACAAATAACAGTGAAGCAGGTGCATCGAAGATACAATTTTTAAAAAGGAGGCAGGAGTGGGGGAGGGAGAGAGAATCAGTGAGGAGAAAGGGAGGTAAAGATGGAGGAAACCATGGTTACAGGAGAGTGATGATGGCAGGCTGATGAGGTCAGGGATTGATGAGCAGAAGGCAGGACAAGTTGAGTAAAAGACTACCTGCAGTCAGAGGAGCGCTGGTTGATGTTGGCTCACCGAGCGAGGAGATCCTTTCAGACTGGGAGGGCCGATGTTTCCCCTCGCAGCAGAAACAAGTGATGATCAGCAGCAGTTACAGTCATTCCAGAGAGAAACTGAGAAATCTGATGTAAGAAACAGCAGTGAGATGCAAGACCTGCTCTGTATATGTTAGCTGTTCATCCACCCACAGCCTGTTGTTTTCCAATCAATGGGCAGCTTAGCTTCAACTGAGGCTGCGCACAGCTGGGTGTCTGACGACATCAGCACACCCCCGCCCTCCCTCTCTATCTTCTCTGT
This sequence comes from Nematolebias whitei, assembly GCF_014905685.2. Classification (NCBI taxonomy): domain Eukaryota; kingdom Metazoa; phylum Chordata; class Actinopteri; order Cyprinodontiformes; family Rivulidae; genus Nematolebias; species Nematolebias whitei. Next base: position 27,458,958 of record NC_056511.1, on the reverse strand, counting down.
CTTCCTTTGTCCCTCCCTGCCTCCTCCCTGCTTCCACTGATTTCAGATATTCATGAGAAAGTGGGGGGTATCTAGAACAGACAGACTTGGGGGGGGGGGGGGGGGATTATAGCTCTACCTGCTTTTCTCCTGATGCATGCTCAATCACGCCAGGATTCTGCGGTCTACACTCATCTCCAGGCCAGCGGTCACTCTTTCAAGGATGAAGATGTTCACATCCTGGACAGAGAGGAACGATGGTTTGAGAGAGGAGTAAAGGAGGCCATCTTTGTGAAAAGAAATCATCCATCATTAAACAGGGGTGGAGGCCTCAGGGTTCAACTGTCCCCTTCTTACAATGCTGTGATTGCTAGTATCACTCAGCCCTCTGTGAGTAGTAAACAGCCATCAGTGTGCTAATGACCCATTGCTAGGCTGATGGTCCTTCCTGAGCATGTGATCAGCTGGTTTTGGTTGTCAGCAGCAAACTGGTTGATCCACTCTGAGAAGGTGCTATTTAAGAGACTGAGCTGAAAACAGCACCTCAGACTGAGGAAGTCTCTTGGATGAGAGACGAAACGTTTCTACATTTTTTTGCTTTGTTTTGTTTTTTGTTTTTTTGATTGTCCAGAGGACCAGATTGAACTTTTTTGGATCTACCTGCTTTTCTTTTGTCGTCTTCAAGGAATGAAACATAACAATAAAATACAATAAATAGTAACAACAAAATAGTGGAATAAAACAACAATTATTTTCAGTACATGTCCTTAAGTAATACTATAACATTTTGCTTCATTTATGGCAGAGAGGTGAAATTAAGATATTTGCAGAAGTAAAGTGATATACACAAATTACAAAGAAAATACACCCTCTTCAGTTCTTTGATATTAGGTCAAGCTGAATGTTAACACATTAACCATTAGCCAAACAATCCAACTCAATTCAGTTCAATTTAATTCAGTTTATTTCTAAAGCTCCAAGTCTCAACAGAAGTCCTCTCAGGGCCGTGAGCAAATTCACATACATTATAAAAGCCAATTAGTAAAACACCAAAGTTCATGCTTAAGAATCCAGGTAGAAATCCAACAATGTTCAGTCAGGTAATCTGGATGTTTTTTTGACAGGGAGAGAGTGGGCCCTGGAGGCCATCTTAGCACCAGCAAACTGCTTTTTTTTTTTTTTTCCAACTATGAAGTATGCTGTTTGCGGGAATCAATGTGTTTTGGTGGCTCCTCAGATTGAAGAAGTCCTTTGGATGAAGGACGGAACGTCTTAGCAAAAAAAGAAACCGTCCAGAGTACCTGACTTAACATTGTAAAAGCTCTCTATCTAAGGAAGCAGCAGGTTGTGTTGAATCTTCACTTCATCACAATCTCCCATCCTGAGCAAACACAAAGGAGACAATAGCTATGTTTACATGTGCAGAATTCTTTGACCGGATTGAAATGTGTTCTGTTTGAATAATTCAAATGTATTGTTTACATGGGCACAATCTGTTCATGACGAGCGTTTACATGCAGCGGGCTTTGTTCTGAACAGCAGTACTGACATGCGCAGAGTGGTAAACTCTCCTTAAAAAAAACACCAAAGAAGAAGTTCTACTTCCGGGGTGAACGTAAACAAACCTGAGCACCCAAAATGGACCCGCGACAGGTTTTAATGATGGTGGAGACGTTACTGCACTCCCTGACTGAGCTACAGGTAATACAGATCATTTTGAGCTCTTTCAAAGTTTCTAGTAGAAATGTTGTGTCGCTCGCCGACCAGTTTTGCTCCCCTGACATGCTAATATTATTAGCATTAGCCAGG
>NC_056511.1:27414719-27437170 GCF_014905685.2 Nematolebias whitei | reverse complement strand
AAGGCCCTCAAGGTCAGGATTTGACCTGAGGCTTAGTTCACTACAGTGCTCATTCTTACCTTGCATGACCTTTTCGGCGGCTGGATAACCGCCCGGTCCCGCGCAAGGGGTATACTCTTTAATTAGAGCAGCACATAACAGGCTGTAAACCTTTCTTGTGGCATCTGGTTGACGCTCTATAAAGGAAAACACCGTCCTGGCTGAAGTGAGCCCGATCAAACCTTATCTATCCTCAACTGTAGCGTTCGGATAGCTTCCCAATTGGAAGTGAAGGTCTTGCAGATAGGCCTTAGTGTTGGTCGAACCCAAAAGCCCTGGCTCGAAGCGTTGGACATATTTTGCTATTTTTTGCAATACCGCTATTGAGAGCGGAGGATGAGGGCTTAGTGGAGGTGGAACAAAAGAATCACGTGGAACACCAGAATCACGTGGATGTGGCATAAGGAGATTTTGTGTAGGAGGTACAACAAAATCACTTGGAGGTGGTGATGGTTGAACTGGACTCTGACCCAGTTTGTCTTCGAGTTCCAGACATCTTTTCCCCTCGTCAGAGATTTTAGTTGTGGCTACGGCAAGTTTTGCCTCACAGGCTGTTAACCGTTCACGTGATGTATGACACTCACTTTGTAAACGCACGCCTTGTTGGACTAATGCCACTCTTTCCAATTTACACTCGTCCAGAGATTTTGATGTTAGATGCAACTGTTGGCGCAGAACATCGTTGTCTGAACTCAGTGCTTGGCACCTTACCCCTCCTTCACGTAGCTTTTCCTCATATGAGTCTGCTTGCAACAACAGCTGAGCTTGTGAGAGCTCTTTCTCACGTTGCAATTCTTCCTCGCAGGTCTCCTTTTCAAATTGAAACTGTGCCATGAGTTGTAGATACTCCTCACATGTTGCTGCACGGTCCTCTGTCTCGCGTATCAAATTTTTATCAAGGGCTTCACTCCTGCTGGCCTCCAGGTAATATTCAGCTTTTAGCAAGAGTGCTATTTTAGCTAGTTGCTTGTAGCCCGACTTCTTTATGGCTGCAGAAGTGACACTGCCTGCCACCTCCTTAAGCTCGTCCACTAAATCTGTTGAGTTCATGCATTCCACCTGGTCATCATATAGAGATAAGGAATCTGTGAGCAGCATCAAAGCTCTCTTAAGCCAGTCCTTCTTAAGACCACATGGAGCAGGATCAGCATTATCAGCTTTTGTTTAATCTGCCATGGTTGTATTTACTGTTCAGCAAATCCTATCAGGTTAAACCGTCGCAATCTTAAAGTTTTTCAACAGGTAAATGTTTGTATTTAAGTGAGCAGCGAGTTTCACACACTAATCAGCTCTGCGGTTCCCCCAAAGTACTGTTATAAGCCAACTTTTCAATAATTGGGCACCTGTTTCAGGTTTTACCCCATTCATGAATATTATAAGTAAATGCCTCCTGTGGCAGTGTTCCTTAATATGAGCTTAATTCTATAACAGATACAATGAACCAGGCTATTCCAGTGTTTATTTACTCAAATGCACTTAAAATTAATAAACCTGCAATTTTCACTAAAAGTCTGACAGCAACTTTGCAGTTTTAAATGCTCTTTAAGCAGTTTAATTTACCAGAATTTGCTATTTAAAACATTAACTCATAAACCAAGCGTGATTAACATTTTATTTACCCACATGCTTTTAAAAGAAGTGACTCAAACGCAACGTTTCACTAAAAGTCTTACAACTTTCAGTTCTGAAAAACTGTTATACACTCTTTTCCACAGCAGGTAGCGGTGCAAGCTTATTTTTACCACATGGTGACTGTAGCTACATGTCTTCGACGGTAGGAGTCACTGACAACTTCCTGTGAACCGTCCTGTTGACATCCGGTCGTTAGCCGTTAGCTTCGATTAGCAACAGACAAACACGGTCCAAATCAGCATTTATAAATGGATTTAAAGCTTGAACGTGGCGTTGCTTCAAAAACACGCTCTTTAGGCATAAACTCATCAGGTTAGGACCGAGTTGCAGGCTTTATTCAGCTTTTTTAACCACTAAAGAAGACTCCGTTTAAAAACGAGCTTCATTTCCGGGGTCACGTGACTTTACAGATATGTGGACATCGGGGTAGGCTTTATGCACTGATGCCAGAGTGAGTGGACGTACATGGCGTTAAGTCACCGGCTTCTCAGCAAATCAGAACGTTTCACACAGCGGTCCTCGACCAATCACAGCTCGTGTGTACTCGTGTAAGCTAGCTCTTAGCTTCAACAGTCCGGCGATAATTTCACCAATTAACGCTTCGAAAATGCAGAAATTAACTGTGGAAAGTAGCGAATCAGCATAGAAGCAGCTTCTGAGTCAGCGCTCAGTTTCACAGACAGCGTTTCACCATTTAAAACACGACTCGTTCGAGTCCAATACTCAGAACCGGTTCGGAACCCTAGAACCACCGGTTATGAAAGAGTTTCAACAGAATGATGTGTCTTTTCTCTCTGCTTACAGCTTAATCACATACACACACAGAATGACAATTTCCAGCTTCAAATGAACATCAACACAATATTGTATCGTTCTGAACACCACAGCCATGAAATATGTCTTACCAAGGTCAAAACTTGGACTTTTTATGTGCCAACATGAAGCGTTTTCCACAATCACAATATCAGGTCACACATAATTTATCTCTTCAGAAACCGTACGGGCCACCAATTATGTAGTATGACAGGACAGCTGAGCTGTGGACATCCTACTTAATTAATTATTCTTAAAGCTAGTTCAAGCACAAAGAATATTAATTGTTTAATTAACAACGGATTATTTCTTTTTCGAGTTAAAATTCTTCCATGTGACCAAGATAACTTGAGAGTGGAGTGTATAATTAGTGACAAGAGATGTAATTTATCTTTGACCCATCAGAATAAATGTGGTCTTTTCTTTAACAGAATCAAAATTTTACATCAAACAGGTACACATTGATTTGAAGATAAATCAGCTCCGGTACATAGGTCCATTTCACGCTCCCTTTTCAGCGTCTCCGGTCAGAGTGGCTGGTAATCGTCTGAAGTAGTGACGGTACTCCGTTCAACAGAATAAGCTTCCTTAGAAGTTGAGAGCATTTAATGCTCAGGGTGAGTTCACAGCGAGGCATGCTGTGATTCCGCTGAAATGGAGGGACCCTTGGCACATGGTCCAATTCATCAGCTATTTAGTTCAGCTGTAAGACTCCAGCAAGACTGCAGTCCCAGCCAGAACTCCAAACAGACTTTCAATAAGAACTGAAAGTTCCTGTATGACTCGCCATAAGACTGAGTCTTCCAGTAAGACTGAGTCTTCCAGTAAGACTGAGTCTCATCCTAGACTGAAAGTTCCAGGAAGACTCTAAGACTTAAAGTTCTAGGAAGACTGAATGGTTCCAAGAAGTGTTGACTTTTAAAGGGTATCCACTTCCTGTTACGTGGTACTTCCTGATTGGTTAACCCAACCAGCAGGGGTGGAGTTTTAGTGATGTCAGAGGGTTATTAGAAGTCAACAGACAGCAGAAATGTTTTTAAGAATGGTTAGTACAGACAAGAAAATATATTGAAGAAGTGACAGACTTTGCAGGTGCCAGTTTCTTATTTACTGTCTGAGAGTTTTAAAACAAGGCACTTCGTTCTCATAACTTGTTCTCTGACTTTTGACCGACATCAAATCCACTCCTCATTCAGACAAAAGAGTAAATGCACAATTAGAGAGAGTCAGAGTCAGAGTTAGAGTTTCTTTATTGTCATTCGCACCTCATGTGGTACATGTGGTGGAGCGAAATTATGTACACGGGGTCCCAGTTACATCCAACAATAAAATGTCTAAGAAAAACAGTAATAACATCTAAGATATGATCTAAGAAAAACATCAACTAAATATACACTAAGCACTCATAACATAAAACATTGAACATCAGCACAAACATGAACATGAGTATGTGAGCAGATGTGCACGCATGAACACATCAACATTGAAACAGATCAGCAGCAACATGAAACAGATCAGCAGCAACATAAAATGGTTTTTCACAGTGATTATTCTAGTTAGAGATTCATGAGTCTAACAGCCTCAGGGTAGAAGCTGTTCCTCAGTCTAGTGGTTCTACACTTAATGCTCCTTAACCTCCTTCCTGAGGGGAGTGGGGCAAAAAGTGTGTGTGCTGGGTGGGTGGGGTCCTTCATGATGCAGGATGCAGGTTTGTACTTTGTACTTTAGTACTTTGTACTAATTACTTTGTAAATAAACATTTAACTTGTATGATCTAAGTCTAATGAGGTTTAAAAATCATTAATACTGTTTCACAGTTGATTTAAATGAGTGGTTTACTTCAACATTAGAAATGGTATGAACTAAACACACTTTTCTAAAAAAGTTAAATCTGGTCCTCTGGACATTCAAAAAAAACACAAAACAAAGCAAATCAACAAAAAAATGTAGAAACGTTTCGTCTCTCATCCGAGAGACTTCCTCAGTCTGAGGAGCTGTGTTCAGCTCAGTCTCTTAAATAGCACCGTCTCAGAGTGGATCAACCAGTTTTGCTGCTGACAACCAAAACCAGCTGATCACATGCTCAAGAAGGACCATCAGCCTAACAATGGATCATTAGCACACTGATGGTTGTTTACTGTTCACAGAGGGCTGAGTGATACTAGCAATCACAGCATTGTAAGAGGGGGACAGTTGAACTCGGAGGCCTCCACCCCTGTTTAACGATAGACGATTTCTTTTCACAAAGATGGCCTCCTTTACTCCTCTCTCAAACCATCGTTCCTCTCTGTCCAGGATGTGAACATCTTCATCCCTGAAAGAGAGTCCACATCCGCATGACAAACAGATAAATTTAGCTGATCAACTTCCATATTTACATTAATTTTTCCCAATTCCTGATCACTTATATGTCTAAATGTTTCCCAATCAGCACTACCAAAACACCATTTCTGCAAGCCACCTGTCTTATATTTTTCGATATCCAATTTTATTTTTGTTATTATGGGATAGTGATCACTTCCTTTTTTTGTATCTTTAACTATCTTCCATGTACTAATTCCTGCTATTGAATTTGATATTATTGTGAGGTCAATTGTTGATTCTATACCTGTTCTCATATCAACTCTTGTACCCTTACCATCGTTTGAACACAAGATTTTTTTTCTATTAATTCTTCAATAATTGTTCCATTACAATCATTCTTAGTACCCCACAATGAGTTATGTGCATTAAAATCACCACACCAAAAGATGTTTCCATTTAAATAACTATTGAGTTCTTCCATTGATTCATGTAAAAGTCTTTTGCAAGGATTGTAAAAATGTATTACTTTGATGCTTTCCTTCCTGTTCCAAACTTCAACAACTAAATATGCTAAATGAGTTCCTTTTGCTAACAATCTAAAGTGCATTCCTGTTTTTACAAATGTTACACATCCCCCTCCCTGGGTCTCACTTCTATCTCTGCGTACACCAGTATATCCACTAATAACAAAGTCTAAAGTTGGTTTGAGCCAAGTTTCCTGAATACATATTATGTCTGTTTTTTTTGTTAAGATTTTTAATGAAGTGTTGCGTTATGGGAGCTGACTGCGGGTCGTCAGTCACTGCAGTTAACTACGGCTAGCTGTGGGCCTCAGGCTTCCTGTCTCACCCTGGACCCTCAGCCAGCACCCACCGCTTCCCCTGGTTCTATCTCTCTCAGAAGTGGCAACTCATACTAATCAATAAATCAAGGAAACATCCATTGAGTTTTATCAATTATATTAAAAAAGGCAGAAGAAGATTACATTTTACAGCGCTGGACTCCCCGGACCGTGACGCATTCACGGACCTGGAAGAGCCCCGAAGTCCCATGTCGTCAATCATTTATGGGGCCCTAGACTCCGCCTTTTGCAGAAGGGGAGCTCAGTCTATCAGTGTATGAGGGGGCGTGACTAAGTGTGGTTTTATGTGTACTGACGTGTAAGGAAAACATGAGACGGTGCTTTAAAGCCTTCCTACGTGATGTGGCAAGCTGAATAAACTATTTCTTGACAGATATTGAATTATCAGGGAGACTCTCTTAAGAGTTTACTGGCCCAGTTTAACCCAGTCAGAACCGGGTCATAATTTCATTATTATCCCGTCTCTGAGCAGATCAAATCCATAGGACCAGTCCAAATAGGAAATATCTTAACAGAAGCCTTTAAATTCGTGCCCATTTACGATCAAACTTCGAACGTTCCACTGTAGAATAATCAGAGTGCCCCCTCTCCTGATGTCCCTGACTTCCCGTTTCCCCCCAGTTCTTTGTTAATATGCTCCCAATAAAATATCTTTTATACCAAAAAATTTCTCTGCTCCTTTAACTATTATTTTAATTTTCTCTGTTTTGTACTTTACCTGGTTTGCACAGTTAATCACATACGCAATGAACAGCATGATCCTCTCCACTGTAATTGTAGGTTCAGGTCTCTCTTTTGGTAACTGGGATGTTGGGTTTTGTTGTACAATCATCTCTCTCTTTCTAGTTTGTTCTTGAACTTTTTTTTCACAGCTTCAGCATAGCTGATATTATTAGCTGTTTTCATTTTTTTCTACAAATACTTTCAATATTCAGTGCTTTATTTTTCTGTTCTTCAGTTTTACAAATGACCAGTATACTCCCATCTCTAAGTGTTTTTGCAAAAGAAATATCTCCAGTCTTCTTTTTTAGTTCTTTTGATAATGCAATTGGACCCAGTTGTATGTTGTTGTCTTCTTATTTAAATTTCAGAATAACTTTAATTTCCTCTTTAACAATCATTTTGCCGACCACAGGTGTCCCTTCATCTGAACTATTTTATTCCAAAGTCCTTTTAATAACCTGTGTCCCTACCAAACAATCATTTTCTCGCCCGATTCTTCCTCTTCTTCCACTAACAACTTGACTCCAATCATTTTAATCCATATCCTCATCATCTTCCTCAACTTGAGCTGCCATTCTGGCCCAGTCACAAACCAGTTTATGCCAAACCGCTTGTTTCTTTTCTTCCAACGCTCTTTCTTCAATGAAAAATCAGCCACTTTCTTCAAAACGTTCTCAACCACTTCCAGCGACCAACGCATGCAGGTGTTTTCCTGAGTCGATATCAGTAAGCCCCCCTACACCCGGACTGAGTTAAAAAAAAAACTCTGCACCTCCGCCGAGAAAACTAGTCCCCTACGTTTACCACTACTATGACTTATCAGCTCCTCTCGTCTACTAATCGGAAGACCTATGATGAGCCCAGAATTTAAAGGGGATGGGGCTTGATTGTGGCAGTCACATGGGTTACATAATTCTTGTTTTGTGATTTGTACATCTGTGGGTTAGAATAAAGTTGAACCAAAAGCTCTTCTTTAAACATGTTTGAGAGAAATATTCCTGAGAGATCCAATAATTTAGTCTTTTTATGATTTTTCAGCTGAATTAACTTTAATTAACAGATTATTTAATAAAAAAAAAGTCAAAGTGAAAACAGGATTTCATGCTAAAGCCGGCACAGTTTATTTATTTTTATTCTTCACTGATAAAGAAACATTTTTTATACGTAAAATGTTTTTTTTTTTTTTTAAGTTTCCACAATCCGTCTTGGACTCTCGGTCCTCCTGCCTGCCGGGGCTCGGAATCCGGCCTCGCGTGCTTCAACGGGTCGGCAGTTCGTATGATCGTCTGTGGTGACACCGCTCGCTCAAATTTTGTCGTCGGCCTGGACTTCAGCATTAAACATGGCGTTGTCATTGTTTTTAAAATCTTAAAAATAGATCCAGCCACTGCTCCGCATCCAGAGTAATTGCAAATGGCGGATTGGTGAAAAGTTTCTGAGATCCAGTGACTCTTCCTCCTGTAGTATGACATATGCAGGATATATTCATACATTTCGCGAGTTCTTCATTTTTCTGACTGTATAAATGTCGTGCATTGAGTTTAACAGAAATGTAACGAGAGACGTTATTTATCTTTGACCCATCAAAATGAATGCGGTCATTTATTTGCAGAATCAAAGTTTAACATCAAACATTTACATTAATTTGGCAAAATATGAAAACAATAACATGGCTAGTTTCACAGGAAGTGGGACAATACGGCGATTGTCCTCACTTTTCAGCAGAAACAGCAGACATCAATCACACGGCGGTGATTGAGAACTTTGCTCCAGACATTTCTAAAAATATCTGTAATGATTTTAGGAGAAAGGAGAGTTTAAGATGGAAAATGGAGATTTATCTTACAGAGAGATGTGTGAGGGAATTAATCTGTTTGACCAGAAACGTGCACGCTCCTTCAGTTCTCAGCTTGGTCACGGTACGCTTGGTCGAAGTAGAACTTTTACCTGGTTGATGATAGATCAGCGTCGGTATAGAATCCTTCCTTTGACTCTTTCAGCGTCTCCGTTGAGAACAGCTAAAATACTTCGAGAGTCGTGCGAGGTTATCCAAACAGAAGTTATAATTCCCAAAACCGTCTCTGGATTCTGGATTCCAATAAAAGCATTCTGGACGCCTGCGTTAGCATCCAAGAACTCAGAACTCTTTAACTCTCTTCAGAGAGTTAAAGTCTGGAACTCTTCTCCAGGAAAAACTTTCAAGCTCTGAAAACTCCCATGTTGAACTCATTTCAGAGCGCACCAGCTAGAGTTGAACTGGGAAGTTGCCACATTTAAATGGGTCAACTTCCGGTTCATTTGAGAGCTTTCTAATTGGTGGATAGACCAGAAAAGAGGTGTGGTTTGTGATGTAAGGTGTTATCAAAGTCAAGGACAGAGATTAAGTTTGTTTAAAACAGACAGAAAGATTATTGGAGAAAACCAGACTTCGTGGAGTCAAACTCTCCTGTATCTTCTGTAAAAGTTAAACATGACATTTCTTTTTCAGTAAACTTTTAGTTGACCGAAACTTGAACTCTAACACACTTACAAATTTGCTCATTGAAGACAGAAAAATCAAGAAATGCCTATTACCCTGATTTCTTCTTTGAATGAGGAATAAAAATCATTACTTACTGTTTATGTAAATAAAAATGAGTAGTTCTCTTCAACCTGTAAACATTGAGTGAACTAACACAATTTGATTATCAAACATTTGTAAAATAGTAATGATCATAGAGAATTGTCATTTCTACTTGATTAATTCAAGAAAGAAAGTCTCAGGATGGGTCAAACTGTATTTCTGGATGCAGATCAATGAAATAACAGTTTCTATCCATCAAGGTTCTTAAGGTCAAGGGTTTTGACCTTAGGCTTAGTTTGACGTCAGGCTAAGTTCACTACACTCCTGAATAATCAGTGTCCTGCATTCACGTTTCCGTCCAGACTCTGCTCGACTGAGCTTGCTCGGTCCCAGCAGGGAAGCAGAGATGAAAAGAGGTCCTGAATCAGCCTCAAATCAGCTAAAAATACTAGCTAAAGTATTGGTGCAAAAGGTTCTTTCCGTGGCGGGCTGCCCAGAGTTGGGCTTATTAGGAGCAGTACAAGTGGGGCATTTGTCTCAAATTTTGTTTATGGTGTTCATGAACAACATCTCAGGGCTCATTCATTAAAAGAAGGGTGTCTGGTTTGTAAACCTCGGGGTCTTTTGTCTGCTTTTAGTGCATGGTATGGTTCTTTTGGCATTTTCTGGCCATGACCTTCAGCATGTATGGGTAGGGTTCCCAACCAATTGTGAAGTGGCTTGGATAAATCAGCTCCTTTCAATCTTAGGTCATGGTGCTTAACAGGAAATGGGTCTACATGCAACATTGTTTTTCCCTCTGAAAGAATGTGTTCTGATCTGAAGCAGGGAGAGGAGGAGCAATTGTCTTCCATTTCAGAAGGTTTATTTTACATGTAAAGTACAAGATCACCAGCCCTGGGCCATTGTATCTCAACCATGCAGTCACGAACAAATAGCCCCGAACGTAAACAGACAACCCGGAGGGAATTCAAGATGGCGGAGTGAGCAGTCGCAGCTTGCAGGCTCCGGTGTAAATAGTTTGTGTACAGTCCTTGAATGTAAAGTCATGCTTTTGCTGCACGCAGCAAGTTAACTGAAAGCTTCTAAGACGTCTGGTGAATGTTTTGTAGCGAAATATAAACTTTGCAAGTGTTTTTTCTGAATGGGTTAACACGTGGACGAAAAGTTAGCTACGATGGACGAACATAACTACGACCTGGTTGCTCTTCCCAGTGTGAGTGAAGATGGAGACTGCAATAATACGGACGTTGGAGCTGATGAACAGATGTCTAAGATGGAAAAGATCAACCAGGAAACCTCCCAACTCTAAAAGGCAGAAGAAAGGCAACAACGACCCTCAGCGTGAGTGCGACCTCCAGACTATTCTAGAAGCTGTGTATTCACTGACATCCACAGTGAATTCACTGACATCAACAGTGAGTTCACTGACATCAACAGTGAGTTCACTGACATCAACAGTGAGTTCACTGACGATAAAGGTGGATGCACAAACTGAACTTCTGCAGAAGTATGAGAGAAAGATTGAGGAGAATGCTGCTGCTATTAAAGTGAACAAAGAGAGCATAAAGGGGCTGCAGGAAAAAGTCAGTGAGCTTGAAGAGGAAAACAAACAGCTGAAGGAGTCTGATGGAACAAGCTTGATGCAAAAGGAGATGGAATTTGAGACTGAATGGCCTTGCAGAAAAAGAGGGGGAGGATACCAGAGAGGAGGTTATTGGCATTTTGACCAGAGTGGTGCCCATCTCAGTGGATCAGCTTCGTGGGACAGTCGACACCGTACATCGCCTGGGAAGGAAGAGTGACCCCGCCACTTCAAACAACGCTCCACGATCAATAATAATCCAGTTTGTGGCAAGAACGGTTCAAGACGAGGTCTAGAAGAGATCCAAGGATGCCAGGGTCTGTCAGGAGAAGCGTATCCAGTTTAAAGAAGATTTCTCCAAAGAGGACAGGGAAGCTCGCAAGAAGTTGTGGCCGCTGGTACGAGATGCCAGACAGCGAGGGCAGAGAGCTTTCCTGAAGGAAGGATACGCTCTGATCAACAACCGCAGAGTCGACCCTTCATAGACACTCACTGAGCTTTTCACTCTGACTTTTATTCAGTGTTATTACTGATAAATGATAATAATAGATAGTGTTTTGATTCACCTGATATGCCTTGAAAGTTAAATGCACCTTGTTCTGATAGTAGATGGGACAAGATTTCTCATTCCTGCACATCTTATGATTCTGTGTTCTACCTCAAAAGTTTTTAGGTATATTATCTTTTATTTCTTTAAATGCTAGGGGGCTTAAAAACAATGTGAAACGAAAAGCTGTTTTTCTTTTTTGTAAGGAGCAAAAAGCTAATTGTGTTTTCCTAAAGAAACTCACTCTGGTGAAGACGATGTGAACTTTTGGAAGTTACAGTGGGGTGATTCTATTTTTGTCAGTCACGGGACGTCACTCTCAGCGGGTGTTATGAATCTGTTGAACAGATTTCCAGGCAAAATTTTAAATCATACTAGTGACACAAACGGGCACTGGCTGATGGTGATAACAGAAATTAATGATGAAAACTTTATTTTGGTGTGTGTTTATGGTTACAATGAAAGAGGCAAAAACAAAACTCTGATATCTGACTTATGTCAACATATTACAGATAGTATGCATTCTTACTCAACAGATAAAGTTGTAGTTGGGGTGATTTTAATTTGGTGCCCGATCTATGGTTAGACAGAAATCCACCTCGGGTCTACTGTCATAAATATGATGACCTGATTGTTCAGTTAATGAATAGTGCAAATTTGATTGATTATTGGAGAGTTAAACATCCTGGGACTTGTCAGTTTTCCTGGTTTAATGCCTCTGGGAATGGTCTAAGCTCTAGAATAAATTACTGGCTCATTTCTACTTCTTTGATAAATCATATTAATAAGTGTGAGATATCTGCTGCACCTTTAACTGATCATTGTGCTATTTCTCTATCTCTTCTGTTTTCAAGGTCAGATCATGGTCTAACTCCTGTTTGGAAATTCAATAATACTCTTTTGCAGAATTCTGTTTTTGGTGAAGATGTCAGACAGCTGGTGGTGGAGGTCAATGCCTTGGAAATGTCAGCTGTGAGTAAATGGGAATGGTTTAAATTTAAAATAAGTGAGCTGGCTATTGACACAAGTAAAAAACTGTCTAAACTGAAACAACAACAATTTAATATCATTACAAATATTAATAGTCTTAGTAAAAAGACGGATCTGTCACCTGAAGAACTTGTTGAATTAAATAAATTACAGAGTGAACTAGATAAATTATATGAAGAAAAAGCTAAAGGTGCTTTTATATGTTCTCGAGCTCGCTGGATTGAAGAAGGGGAGAAAAATACATCTTATTTTTTCAACCTGGAAAAACACAGGCAACTAAAAAAGAAGATCACTAAATTGCATATAAATGGATATATTTCTGAAGATGAAACTCAGATTAATAGAGAATTACATAATTTTTACAGTAATTTATACAAATCCAACTACTCTGAGACAAACTGTTCAGCATTTCTAAACACCATAAGAGAATTCAATAAAGTAAGTGATCAAGATTTTAAACAATTTATGGAAAAACAAATTGAACTTGAGGAGCTGGATAAGGCTATTTTGAAGATGTCTACTGAGAAGTCTCCTGGCTTGGATGGGCTAACAACTGAATTTTATAGATTCTTTTGGAAAGAGATTAGAGAGATGCTTTATAAAGCTTTCTTAGACTGTATCTCATCAGGTAACCTCTCTAATACTATGAAACAAGGGATAATCACCTTAATTCCAAAACCTAATAAAGATGTGCAAATGCTGGATAACTGGAGACCCATCACACAGATTATAAAATTTTAGCTCATGTTTATGCTGATTGGCTGAATAGAGGACTTAAAAATATAATTGATGAAAGTCAATCATCCTTTGTTAAAGAGAGAAATATACACAATCATATTAGACTGGTCCTTATATGTTGGATTATTGTGACTGCCTTGATAATGATAGTCTGATCTTGTTCCTTAATTTTTACAAGGCATTCGACACAATTGAACACGATTTTTTGTTAGAGACTTTAAGGTTTTGGGGTTTTGGTGATTCATTTTGTGGATTAATTAGGATGTTTTATAATGATATCTATATCTCAGTCTCTTTAAATCCAGGACTTACTTCTAGATTTAAGATTCAGCGAGGCATCCGTCAGGGTTGTCCTATCTCCCCAAAATTGTTTATCTTGACTACTCAGTTACTAGCCCTGCAAATTAATAGCAAGCCTGAGTTAAAGGGAATTAACGTTTTTGATAGAGAATACAAGATTAGTCAATTTGCAGATGACACAGCATTGTTTTTAAAAAATGATTTAATGGTTGAAAGAGCCCTTAATACAATTTCATTATTCTCTAAGGCTTCAGGTGCAGGACTTAACATTAACAAATGTGAGATCCTTCCCATTCATAATTGTATTCATAAAAACATCCAGTCAATCAGAGTCGTAAATGAAGTTAAATATTTGGGTGTACTAGTATCTAAGAATGCAATTAGAAGGGAAGATGATAACATCTCAAACCGCTTAGTAGATATGAAACAAAGTCTTAGCCGTTGGTTGACAAGAGATCTGACTATTTTTGGAAGGAACCTGTTGACTAAAGCAGATGGCATTTCCAAAGCTGTTTATCCATGTCATTCTATGTATATATCACCACAAAACATAAGAAAAGCCAATTCCATTATCTTTCAGTTTTTGTGGAAAAATAAGACTCATTATGCCCCCTCCATGGGCTGCCACCTTACCGTGGTGGAGGGGTTTGAGTGTCCCAATGACCCTAGGAGCTATGCTGTCAGGGGCTTTACACCCCTAGTAGGGTCACCCATGGCAGACAGGTCCTAGGTGAGGGACCAGACAAAGTGCACCCCAAAAACCCCTTTGATGAGAAAAATAAACTGACCTAATGTTCCCTTGCCCAGACGTGGGTCACCGGGGCCCCACTCTGGAGCCAGGCCTGGAGGTGGGGCACGTGGGCGAGCGCCTGGTGGCCGGGCTTTTACCCATGGAGCTCGGCCGGGCACAGTCCGAAGAGGAGACGTGGGTCCCCCTTCCCAAGGGCTCACTACCTGTGGGAGGGGCCAAAGGGGTTGGGTGCAATGTGGGATGGGTGGTGGCCGAGGGCGGGGACCCTGGCGGTCTGATCCTCGGCTACAGAAGCTGGCTATTGGGACGTGGAATGTCACCTCACTGGTGGGGAAAGAGCCTGAGCTGGTGTGTGAGGCTGAGAGGTTCCGGCTAGAAATAGTCGGACTCACCTCTACGCATGGCTCTGGCTCTGGAACCAGTTTCCTTGAGAGGGGCTGGATACTCTTCCACTCTGGAGTTGCCCCTGGTGAGAGGCGCAGAGCAGGAGTGGGCATACTTATTGCCCCCCAACTTGGTGCCTGTGTGTTGGGGTTCACCCCGATAAATGAGAGGGTGGCCTCCCTCCACCTACGTGTGGGGGGACGGGTTCTGACTGTCGTTTGTGCTTATGCACCAAATGGCAGTTCAGATTATCCACCATTTCTGGAGTCCTTGGAGAGGGTACTGGAAAGTGCACCTCCTGGGGACTCCCTTGTTCAGCTGGGGGACTTCAATGCTCATGTGGGCAATGACAGTGAGACCTGGAGGGGTATGGTTGGGAGGAACGGCCCCCCTGATCTGAACCTGTGTGGTGTTCTGTTGTTGGACTTCTGTGCTCGTCATGGATTGTCAATAACGAACACCTTGTTCAGGCATAAGGGTGTCCATATGTGCTCTTGGCACCAGGACACCCTAGGCCGCAGTTCGATGATCGACTTTGTCATCGTCTCATCTGATCTGCGGCCGCATGTCTTGGACACTCGGGTGAAGAGAGGGGCGGAGCTGTCCACTGATCACTACCTGGTGGTGAGTTGGCTCCGATGGTGGGGGAGGATGCCGGTCAGACCTGGCAGACCCAAATGTATTGTGAGGGTTTGCTGGGAATGTCTGGCAGAGACTCCTGTGAAACAGAGTGTTAAATCCCACCGCCGGGAGAACTTCGAACATGTTCCGAGGGAGGTGGGGGACATTGAGTCCGAGTGGACCAAGTTTCGTGCCTCTATTGTCGAGGCGGCTTACCAGAGCTGCGGCCGCAAGGTTGTCGGTGCCTGTCGTGGTGGCAACCCTCGAACCCGATGGTGGACACCGTTGGTGAGGGATGCTGTTAGGCTGAAGAAGGAGTCCTATCGGGCCTTTTTGGCCTGTGGGACCCCGGAAGCAGCTGATGGGTACCGGCAGTCCAAGCGACATGCGGCTCGGGTGATCGCTGAGGCAAAAACTCGGGCATGGGAGGAGTTCGGAGAGGCCATGGAGAATGACTTCCGCACGGCTTCAAGGCGATTCTGGTCCACCATCCAGCATCTCGGGGGAGAAAGTGGTACGCCACAACACTGTTTATAGTGGGAGTGGTGTGCTGCTGACCTCAACTCAGGATGTTGTGGGTCGGTGGGCGGAATACTTTAAAGACCTCCTCAATCCCACCGGCACGTCTTCCACTGAGGAAGCGGAGCCTGGGGACTGTGGGTCAGGCCCTCCAATCTCTGGTGCTGAGGTCACCGAGGTGGTTAAAAAGCTCCTCGGTGGCAGGGCCCCAGGGGTGGATGAGATTCGCCCGGAGTTCCTTAAGGCTCTGGATGTTGTAGGGTTGTGTTGGCTTACGCGACTCTGCAATATTGCGTGGACATCGGGGAAGTTCCCCTGGATTGGCAGACCGGGGTGGTGGTCCCCCTATTCAAAAAGTGGGGACTGTAGAGTGTGTTCCAACTACAGGGGAATCACGCTCTTAAGCCTCCCTGGTAAGGTCTACTCGGGGGTTCTGGAGAGGAGGGTCTGTCGGATAGACAAACCTCGGATTCAGGAGGAGCAGTGTGGTTTTTGTCCTGGCCGTGGAACACTGGACCAGCTCTACACTCTCAGCAGGGTCCTGTTGGGTGCGTGGGAGTTTGTCCAACCGGTCTACATGTGCTTTGTGCTTTGGGAGAATGGGGTACCGGGTCCTTTGATATGGGTTGTTAGGTCCCTGTATGACCGGTGTCAGAGCCTGGTCCACATCGCCGGCAGTAAGTCGGGCTTGTTCCCGGTGAGAGTTGGACTCCGCCAAGGTTGCCCTTTGTCACCGATTCTGTTCATAACTTTTATGGACAGAATTTCTAGGCGCAGCCAAGGTGTTGAGGGGATCTGTTTTGGTGACCTTAGGATTGCGTCTCTACTTTTTGCAGATGATGTAGTCTTATTGGCTTCATCAGATCATGATCTACAGCTTTCGCTGGAGCGGTTCGCAGCCAAATGCGACGCGGCCGGGATGAAGATCAGTTCCTCCAAATCCGAGGCCATGGTCTTGAGCCGGAAAAGGGTAGAGTGCCCTCTCCGGGTCAGGGAGGAGGTCCTACCCCAAGTGGAGGAGTTTAAATATCTTGGGGTCTTGTTCACGAATGAGGGAAAAATGGAGCGTGAGATCGATAGGCAGATAGGTGCAGCGTCTGCAGTGAAGCAGGCGCTGTACAGGTCTGTCGTGGTGAAGAGAGCTGAGTCAAAAGGCGAAGCTCTCAATTTACCGATCGATCTACGTTCCTACACTCATCTATGGTCACGAGCTTTGGGTTGTGACCGAAAGAATGAGATCTCTGATACAAGCGGCCGAAATTAGTTTTCTCCGCAGGGTGTCTGGGCTCTCCCTTAGAGATAGGGTGAGAAGCTTGATCATCCGGGAGAGACTCAGAGTAGAGCCGCTGCTTCTCCATGTCGAGAGGAGCCAGTTGAGGTGGCTTGGGCATCTGTTTAGGATGCCTTCTGGACGCCTCCCTGGTGAGATGTTCCGGACACGTCCCACCAGAAGGAGGCCCAGAGGAAGACCCAGGACACGCTTGTGGGACTATGTTTCTCGGCTGGCCTGGGAACGCCTCGGGATTCCCCCGGAAGAGCTGGCCCAAGTGGCTGGGGAGAGGGAAGTCTGGGCCTCCCTACTTAGGCTGCTACCCCCCGCGACCCGACCCCGGATAAGCGGAAGAAAATGGATGGATGGATAGATGGATATGTTAAAAGGTCCCAACTAGTTAAAAAACATGAGCATGGTGGTATTAATGCACTAGACTTTGAAGCAATGGTTGGTACATTTAGGACTAAAGAGTTAAAAACTTTTTTACAACAACAAAATTCAATGAGGTTTCATATCCCTGCCTCCATTTTTAAACAGCTGGGAGGAATTGACTTCCTTGCAAAGTGTGACTTTGAAGTGACTAAGATTGCAGTTAAATTATCAAACTTCCACAAACAAGTTCTTCAGTTCTGGAAAATGATATTTCACCATAATTTCTCCCCCCATGGATCAACTTTGTGGAATAATAGAGCAATCACAGTGGGCAGAAAGTCAATATTTAGAAAAGACTGGTATGAAAAAGGCATCATTTTTGTAACAGATATCTTGGATTGTAATGGAGATCTTTTACATTTCTCATCTTTGTTAGAAAATATAACCTTAGCTGCTGCCATAAAGATTTTATGAAGGTATGTAAAGCAATCCCTTTAGCCTTGATTCAGTTAATTAAAAATATCATTCTATATTTAAAGGTGACCGTTTCAATTTGTACGATTCTTCAATAAGTAGATTAAAAAACTGGAAAACTGCTAGAACCATCTCACAACAGATATAAAAAACGTTGTTTTAAGTTTCTCATATTGTTTTGCTCCTTTTTGTTTCTTGTGTGTTTTTTTTCATTTAATGATTTTTTATATATGTATTTCTCAATTTTCATCATTTTGTAACACCCCCCCCCCCCCCCCCCCCCCAGCTTGTAAACTTTAGTTATGACACCCTTCACGAGTGTTTGTATATATCTTTCTCTTTTGTAGTGTTCTGTAGTTCTGTGTGTTTATTAATAAAAAAAAAAAGGTAAAAAATAAATAAAAAAACAAAAAACAGACAACCCATCTTCTTCAGAGCTTGGCCACACCTCCTGGAGTCGTCACCAACATCGACGAATGCGAAGTCCTACTCTATCATGTGACCCAGCTCTCAACCAATAATATCTAGCCATCTTGTGTTCTATAGTATAATCACTAGATACAGCATTGACCGCTATCGTCTATTGGCGCTGACGAGCTGTAGGGCCGCCATCTCGAAACGGTCGACCGCTCCACTCAGTGTAACCTGTTTGTCAGGAACAATGAAGGCGTTTAATCAGTCATAGCTGAATACTAAACTCATTCTCACGATTTTTTCCTCTGTAAATCTTAGGAGAACAGCCATTAAAGCTGAACACATGGTTCAGTGTATTTAAATATTCTTGGTGGAGTTAACATTAACACTAATAAAATATTCTTATGACACGTTTGCAAAACTCACAGTCACATACATTTTTATTAAGATCTATATATTATATATATATATATTGTATATATATACACACAGAGACATATCTCATATATATATATATATATATATATATATATATATATATATATATATATATCATCTCTATTATTTTTACCGTAGTTTATCGTTGTCATTGTTTACTTTTATTCTTGTCTGTACTTTATATGTTCTGTCTGGAGCAGGTCTCTTGTAAACAAGTCCTTGTGGCTCCATGAAGCCAACCTGTATAAATAAAAGGTTGAATAAATCATTATGTATATCTATATATTCATTCAACCTTTATTGATACAGGTTAGTTCCACTGAGCCAATAGGACTCATTTACAAGAGAGACCTGGATTTTAACAAAGAGTGATGACAACAGTAGATAACAAACTGTTTTTCAATTGTAAAACAAACAAACAAACAAAAAACTTTAATTTGTATGAACCATTTGTGAATGTTTATTGCTGTCGTTGTTATCACTGTCTTATTATCTTGTGCTCTGGTCCAGTCTCTCCACGGACGATGTGTGTGAGGGTGGACATGTTTGGAGGTTGCTGTATTGAAGCTCCATGAATCAGCCTCTCTGCAGCTCTCAGCACCTTCACTGAGCCTTGAGGGAATCACTGAGCTGCTGTTGTTCTTCACAGTTAGAAGGTGGTAGCTCTCGTCAAATGATGATCTCCAGCATCATCTTGTTCATGCCAGGCTTTTCATCCACTGACCACAGCCACCTGGAAACATCAGGGGGACCAGTAGCTGTTTAACACATCTGGAAGGAAACCAGTGAGATTTTAATATGACCATGACCATTATGATATGATGTTATGTGTGGGAGTGGTGGCGCAGAGGTTAGAAGATGGGCCTGTGATCGGAAAGTCGCAGGTTCAACTCCCGGTACCGTCAACATCAAAATGAGGTGGAAAAGGTGAAACACCCACACCTGCCTCCACCCTCATTGGCCCCACCCCACCCTGGTCCCCTGAGCAAGGCTCTCAACCCCCACCATCTGCTCCTAAACAGGTCTCTCTTGAAAATGAGTTCTCGTGACTCAATGAGTCTACCTGGATAAATAAAGGCTAAATGAAAAAAATAAAAGTTTAAAATAGAAATACTCACACCATTAGGCCGAGGTTGTGTGTGTGACGTGCACATTCCTGAGAGGCCACAGACAGAGCAGCTCCAGCTTTTGTTGAGTTCCTGTAGTCCTGCAGTTTTCAAGCTGAAATGAAAAAGCATAATGAATATGAACTTTACAGTCTATAGTTACCTGTTCATATAAACACATGGAGGTGTCTCACCTTGTGACTGACAATAAAATATGTAAATTTATGAACTCTAATGAACTTATAATGATGCTCCTACTCTTTGAAGGTGAACCGATGGTACCACACCATCTCTCAGTCGGACAGTCTGATCAGTTTGATCAAAATCCTCCAGTTTAAAATCCTCACTGCTCAGATGAATCCTCCTCAAAGATACTTCCACCTCTTCCTCACATCTTGTTCTTTGGGAAACCTTCAAAATGAAAACAGGAGATTTGTGTCTACACAAAAACATTGTACAAAGGAGGTCAATCTTATTTTCTATATTCTCCCTAGTTTTATTTTTTTATATCCTAGAACTTAAACAAAACTCCAATTATGATACATATCTCTTGATAATGAACCAAAGCTACTGAAATTGTAAGTATGCTTGTTAGAAAAATATTCCTGTCATCAGATCTCAGTTAGCTTCATTGCAGCTGAACACCGTGTTACACTGAACATCACATCAGCTGGTGGACATAAATACAGTACAGTAATATTATATTCACAAAATACTAACAATAATATGTTCATCTTACTTGTGAAAAGTTATCCCCCGAGACCTGACATGAACAGCCTGTTGATTAGAACAGAAATAAGCTGCGAAGTGCTGAGACATCTTCTACTTTAACCAAATAAGACGACCGTTCCAAGATGGCGGCCGAAAATCCTGCGGCGCAGCAGCCAGTGCTTCTTCTTCTTCTTAGTTTTTCTTTGGCGGTTGGCATTCAAGATTTTGAAGCATTACCGCCATCTGCTGTTTTAGTTTGTCAACTGGATTGTCGCTCAAAAAAAATAAAAATAAAATAAAATAATAAAATAAAAAATAAATAAATTATATCCATAGGAATAAATAACGCTCATATTATCTCGAACAACTGAGTCCTTTTCAGGTATTTCATCAAGATGTTGGTACTTGCAGAACTTGAATTTGCTTGTAGCAGCACTACAGGGTCAAATCTGACGTTTATTGCATTGAGTCTTTGAATCATTTGTCTTCTTTCATGATGGTAGTTTTGGCAGATCATTAGCACGTGTTGTATGGTCTCATCTTCCCCACAATGGTCACATTTTCCTGTGTTATGTTTCCCTATTCCCTGTTCAATCCTGTGTGTCCAAATCTGAGTCTTGAGATGACAGTTTCTTCCCTTCTGTTTCTTTCAGCTCTTCTCATTTTTCCAACTTTTCGTTGAATTATGTAGAACCATCGACCTTTTCTTTCTTCTCCCCATTGCTTTTGCCATTTATTCATTATGTAACAAATCTGATCATTTCCTGGTGCTGATAGTTTACATTTTTGAAGTGCTCGGTTCAATTCGGTTTTGGTAAATGGTATATTTAATAAATCATTTTCTCCTTCCTCTTCTTCTAATAATTTTCAATATTCTGTTATGGTTCTCTCTCTTCCTCTTTTCCCTTCTCCACTAATATTGTTTGAACTACGAATTTTAATAAAAGCTTTTGCCATCATTTCTGCTTTATCCTTATTTTCAATTGCCGTTACTTCTCCATCACTCAAAAGTGGACACCCATACTCTTGTCTCACTCCATTAATTCTTTTAATCATAGACCAAACTTTACCTATTTCCGTTTCTCTCCCCACTGAACTACAGAATCGCCTCCAATATTCTCGTTTTGTATTTTTTATGGTTCTTCTTACAATGCTTTGTTGTTTTTTATATTCGATAAGATTCTGAGTATTATGATCCTTTTTTAATTTTTTAAACACCTTATTTCTCATCTTAATTGCTTTTTCACACTCCTTTGTCCACCGTGGAACTATCTTTTTGTTATTCTTCCCTCCTTTATTCTTTATGGATTTGTTTGCTGCTTCTACAATATATGAACAAATGGACTTGTTTAATTGATTAATTTCTACGTCTAAATCTATTTTCCCCATCTCTCTTTCACTCGTTCCCAAAAATGTTGCCCAATTAACGTTAGTGAAATTCCATGTATGTGCTCCCCGTGTGTCATATTGTCGTGTTTCTAAATCCAGTTTTGTTATTATGGGATGGTGATCACTGCCTTTTGTGGTGTCTTTAAGAACCTGCCATGAACTGATTCCTGCCAGTGAGTTTGAAACTAATGTGAGATCTATTGCTGATTCTGTTCCTGATGTGATATTTATTCTTGTGCCGCTTCCATCATTTAAACAAACTAGATTTTTATTATCCATAATCTCCTCAATTATTAAACCATTATGATCATTATGAGTATCCCATAATGTACTGTGCCCATTAAACTCACCACACCAAATTACTTTCCCATCTAAATGTGAAATTATATTATTCAGAGTTTCTATTGTCAATCTTTTACCTGGGTTGTAATAATTTATGATTTTGATATTTCCATTTTTTGTCCATGTCTCAATTATTATAAACTCTAAATTTGATCTTTTTATTAATAATCTGTGTTGAATTCCTTCTTTAATGTAAATAATACAACCCCCTCCCTTACCCTCCTCTCTAGCTCGCCTTTTATTGGTATATCCTTTGATTACAAAATCTAGGTTAGAATTGAGCCATGTTTCCTGGATGCATATTATATCTGGTTTGTTTGTGCTGTTTTTAATGAACCCTTTAAATTCCTGTCCATTTGCTATTAAACTTCTGGCGTTCCACTGTAAGATGATCATACGGCTCTCTCCCCTGGTGTTCCCGTTTTCCCATCTCCCCCAAGTCTCTTGTTAATGTGTTCCCATGTTATGTCTTTTATCCCCAAAAACTTTTCTGCTCCTTTCACTATGATCTTGATTTTTTCAGTTTTGTGTTTGACTTGGTCTGTACAGTTGATAACATAA
>NC_056511.1:27412416-27414709 GCF_014905685.2 Nematolebias whitei | reverse complement strand
TTGATAACATAAGCGATAAACAACATGATCTTTTCTACTGTAACTTCTGACTCTGGTTTTGTTTGTTCTATCTGTGTTTGACTTGGTGTTACTTCTTGTTGGGTTCTTACATTTTCTATTTTAACTTTCTGTCCTTGCACCTTTTTTACTGCTTCTGCATAACTGATGTTGTTGATTGTTTTTATCTGTTGAATTTCCACTGCCTTCTTTCTAACCTCACATCCCCCATATGTCACCCTGTGTTGTCCTCCACAATTACAGCACTTGTATTGATTTTCTTCACAGTCTTCATATTTGTGGTTTCCTCCACATCTTGGGCATCTTTGATGTCCTCTGCACACTGCAGCTATGTGTCCATATCTTTGGCACTTGTAACATCTGACAGGTGGGGGAATGAACGGCCTGACTGGAAAACTTAGAAATCCTATTTTTATTCTTTCTGGTAGTCTCTCCATTTTAAACTCCAACATTATCGACATGCTTGGAACTCGTTCTCCATTAATGTTTCTTGTTAGTCTTGTCACTTTGTTAATTTCATATTCAGAAATATTCTTTTTGAGTTTTTCCAAGTCTTCATCCATTGGGATCCCAGTGATCACTCCCCTCGTTATTTTATTTTCTCCTATTATTTTCTTTTCTCTTACCTCCTTTTTACAGAGTTTATCAATATGAATTACTTTATTTTTCTGCTCTTCTGTTTTCACTATTATCAACAAATTCCCGTCTCTAAGGATTTTAGCAAAATGTATTTCCCCCACTTTCTTTTTTAGATCTCTTGACACCTCTATGGGGCCTAATTGTGTATTTCCATCTTCTTTGAATTTTATAATTATCTTGAACTCTTCTCTTACCAATTTTTTGCTCACAACATTAGTTCCTTCATCTGAACTTATTTCATCTAAGGTTCGTTTTGTGTTTGCAGCCCAACCTTTCGGCTTGTTTTTTCCTCTTCCTTGTCCTCTTCCAGTCACCTGAGTCCAATCATTCATTTCCATATCGTCATCATCGTCTACCTGAGTCGCCATTCCAGTCCAATCTGCAACCAGCTTGTTATCCCCCGCCAACTTCAAAAAGTTTGCTCCTCAGCAGCCAATGCTGTATGTCTATAGAGCTTTAGAGCGTGACGTCACTTGTCCGCAGCGCGGCGGCTGATGGGATAGCATCCGCCATTTTTAATACCCTCCATATTAACTGTCGAAAACAAGCTTTCTTGCTGACTTTTTTTTTTTTTTAGTCTAAGCAGGTTAAAACAGTTTAGCGATGGTCCGAAATTGCAGCGTTATTGGATGTAATGTCCGGTCACACGACTGGAATTGTAAAAAGATCGAAAGCTTACTTTTTTTTTAATAGATTCTCCACCAGGAAACAACGCAAGGGGCTCATGTGTAGGACGTAACAAAAAGGAGACGTGAGACGTCCTGATAACTTTCTCCAGCATCCCAAGATATCTACTAATTTGTTCCAGACATTCTGGTGAGTGTCTAAATTCAGTTTGTTGGTGTTGTGCCATAAATGTGTGCCATGATTTTGTCGGGGTGTTCTCATGTTTAGTTCATGTGTTATTGTGAAATAAACAGTTTAAAGTTTCTAGTGTTGTCACTTTTACTGTAGTAATACTGATGTGTGTTATGATATGTCCTCTTCAAGACAAACCTTCAGATGAAACTTCAGGAGAGGAGCTCAGTGAGGCTGCAGATGATGGAGAGGAGGAACATGAACCAGCAGCAAAAAGGTACAAATACAATGTGTGAACAAAAGAAGAGCAGAAATAAACCACCTGTTACAGGAGAACAGGGAGCTCAGGTCAGAGCTGAATAAAAAACAGCTGGACAAATAATTTTTATAGTATTAAATATTCTAAAAAAGTTAAATCTGGTCCTCTGGACATTCAAAAAAAAAAAAAAAAGCAAAACAAAGCAAAAAAATGTAGAAACGTTTTGTCTCTCATCCAAGAGACTTCCTCAGTCTGAGGTGCTGTTTTCAGCTCAGTCTCTTAAATAGCACCTTCTTAGAGTGGATCAACCAGTTTGCTGCTGACAACCAAAACCAGCTGATCACATGCTCAAGAAGGACCATCAGCCTAACAATGGGTCATTAGCACACTGATGGCTGTTTACTACTCACAGAGGGCTGAGTGATACTAGCAATCACAGCATTGTAAGAGGGGGACAGTTGAACCCGGAGGCCTCCACCCCTGTTTAATGATGGACGATTTATTTTCACAAAGATGGCCTCCTTTACTCCTCTCTCAAACCATCGTTCCTCTCTGTCCAGGATGTGAACATCTTCATCC
>NC_056511.1:27410458-27412316 GCF_014905685.2 Nematolebias whitei | reverse complement strand
AAAATATAGATATATTATAATTGATGTTTCTGTCTTTTCATTCATCATTTTAATTGTGTTCACAGGTTCTGCACTCTCAGACTCTGAGCCACCAGAACACCGTGGGTCATGCTGAGCAACACTGTCTACTCAGTGCAAACAAAATGGAGTGTGAATCATGGCTGTCGTCCATGTGTCTTCAGAACAGGAATTGTGTGAAGCTCGTCTCCAGAAAGCACAAAGCTT
Source organism: Nematolebias whitei (assembly GCF_014905685.2). Taxonomy (NCBI): domain Eukaryota; kingdom Metazoa; phylum Chordata; class Actinopteri; order Cyprinodontiformes; family Rivulidae; genus Nematolebias; species Nematolebias whitei. Next base: position 27,412,091 of record NC_056511.1, on the reverse strand, counting down.
CTTAAACATATTTCTCAGAGCACGTTTGTACTGCAGCTTCAGGGGAGACATAAATATGTAAATCATGCTGTTAACTTATATTTGAACATTTTGTGTAGCAATTTTCTATGAAATGTATTACCTCACTCAATGTTCATCACATTTGTTACTTGAAACATTTAATTACGTAAAATGTTTACTTCAAAATAGGATGTTTCATTACATGTTTATTTATTACCTGAAACATGTTAATACATCAAATATTTACTACAAATATGATCAAGTTCATCATGTTTACATGTTCCCTGAAGTGATGAATCAAATGTTTCATGAATGTTTACCATATGAAGGTGTGCTCGTGTGTGTTCAACATCCTTAGCATCAAGTTCACATCTCCATTTAGTGAATGATGGGATTTGAACCTCAGCGCATCATTAATTTATACTTTTGTTGGATGTAACTAGGACCCTGTGTACAGTTTTGTTCCACCTCATGTACAACATGTGATGTGAATGCCAATAAAGAACCTTGACCTTGACTCCCACACTGTCTTTAATATCAAAGCCTCTGTCATAACATCCTGGAGAGAAGGCCACAGCTTTCTGTTATGAGCTTGTCTGATGGACGTCCATCCCTTGGAAAGAAAAGAAAGACACAGGTATTAGACAGAGTTTGATGTGACATCTTAAAAAGATGGCAAAGATGCTGAACAGGATGCATTAGTGTTTGTAGAACCATTTGAAATTGTGAGGTTTTTTTATGCTGGCAGAAAATGCCTGTGTTAAACAATGACAACAAGATGGCAAAGCAATGAAGTCCCGTATAATATTTAATACTATCCTGATGCATGCTCAATAATCCAGGTAGAAAAATCTAAAAAAGTTCAATCTGGTCCTCTGGACATTCAAAAAAAACAAAAAACAAAGCAAATCAACAAAAAAATGTAGAAACGTTTCGTCTCTCATCCGAGAGACTTCCTCAGTCTGAGGAGCTGTATTCAGCTCAGTCTCTTAAATAGCACCGTCTTAGAGTGGATCAACCAGTTTTGCTGCTGACAACCAAAACCAGCTGATCACATGCTCAAGAAGGACCATCAGCCTAACAATGGATCATTAGCACACTGATGGCTGTTTACTGTTCACAGAGGGCTGAGTGATACTAGCAATCACAGCATTGTGATAGTTGGCAGCTCAGAACACCACATACAGAACACCATGGACTTTGTGGACAAGGTGAGGGATGTCATCATGGAGACTGTTGAAACAATGGTCTCTTTTGATGTCACATCACTCTTTTTGTGTATTCCTGTTGATGATGCAGTAGAGGTGGTCAGTTTAAAATTAAAATCAGACACCACTCTGAGCAGCAGGACCACACTTTCTACAGAACAACTGTGTCAACTCTTGAAACTGTGCCTGCAGTCAACATACTTCACATATGGGGAGCAATATTATAGGCAGAAACATGGGTGTGCTATGGGGTCTCCAGTTTCTCCTATTGTTGCCAACCTGTACATGGAGGAGGTAGAAAAGAGAGCCTTGACGTCCTTTTCTGGGACACCACCAAGTCATTGGTTCAGGTATGTTGACGACACCTGGGTTAAAATCAAATCTCAGGAAGTCCAACATTTTACTGACCACATCAACTCTGTGGA
>NC_056511.1:27398015-27410358 GCF_014905685.2 Nematolebias whitei | reverse complement strand
AAGGTTTCTACGCCGCCAGACGCGGTCCCCAAGGTTTCTACGCCGCCTGATACGGTCCCCAAGGTTTCTACGCCGCCAGACGCGGTCCCCAAGGTTTCTACGCCGCCAGAGTCGACCTCCAAGGTTTCTACGCCGCCAGAGTCGGCCTCCAAGGTTTCTACGCCGCCAGAGTCGGCCTCCAAGGTTTCTACGCCGTCAGCTGCGGCCTCCAAGGTCCTACGTGTTGGACGGCCTCCCGGCCGCCCCCCTGAACGATGGTCCCGTGTTGGACGGCCTCCCGGCCGCCCCCCTGAACGATGGTCCCGTGTTGGACGGCCTCCCGGCCGCCCCCCTGAACGATGGTCCCGTGATGGACGGCCTCCCGGCCGCCCCCCTGAACGATGGTCCCGTGATGGACGGCCTCCCGGCCGCCCCCCTGAACGATGGTCCCGTGATGGACGGCCTCCCGGCCGCCCCCCTGAACAATGACTTTAGGGACGGTCTCTTGACCATTTAGATCGCATGTTTTTGCCTTAGTTTGTGTCAGTTCCTTGTGATCCCTCGTGTCTCTTTGTTTTTCTCTGGCTCCTAGTGTTTTGTGTTCTCTGGCTCCTCGTGTCTTGTTTTTCTCCTTGGCTCCTCGTGTCTTGTTTTTCTCCTCGTGTCCTTTTTGCTCCTCGTGTCCTCGTTTTCTGGTTCCTCGTTCTCTTTGGCTCCTCGTGTCTCGTTCTTTGTGATCCCTCGTGTCTTTTCTCTGGTCCTCGTGTGTTTCCTCTGGCCCTCCACCCTTGCAGTGCCGCCCTCCACCCACCCAAGTCCTTCGGGAGGGGGGGGTTTTTGGGGACGCCTGGAGGCGTCCTTGAGGGGGGGTACTGTAAGGATGGCACCTTTTGCTGTTTCTGTTTGTGTCTGTGTTTCCCTAGTGTTTCCTCGTCAGTTTAATTGTTGCCACCTTTGTCTCGTCACACCTGCTGTTTGTAATCACGTCTTGTCTTGTCCTTGTATATAAACCTCCTGTCCTGTGTTGTTCCTTTGTCGGGTCGTATTCGTTTGGGTCTTCATGTTTCCTGCGTCTTGTGAGTTTCTCCCTGAGCTTCCTGAGTCCATGTAAGTTTTGCTGCCACGTCAGCTTATTGTTTTGTTACCTTTTTATTTATCATTAAACATATCTATTTTTGTAATCTGCCGAGTTGAGTCCTGTCTGCACAACTGGGTTTGTTCCTGTCCAGCTGATCCTGACACTGTCTCCTTGACTTTTAATGACCCTCTTACATCACTAGAACCACACCCCTGTTGGTTCCTTTCAACCAATCAGGAAGTTCTCAGAGGAACCGGAAGTGACCTCTTTAAAAGGGTCAACACTTCCTAGTTCCAGCAGAACAACGGGAACTACGCAGAACAAAGAGTTCCAAGCTGAACAACGTTCCAGAGAGAACCAGTGTTCCAGAGAAGTTTCTAATGGAATGACCATAGTCCATCGATGCCACGACGTCTCGCTGTGGCTACTCGACGAACGCTCTGAACAATGAAGAAGTCTGTTCTGTGATGATCTCACGACTCCTGAGGTCTTTGCTATCCTTACGGAGACGCTGAAAGGTGGCTTGAAGTGGAACTTTACGCCGGAACTGAAATATCCTCAGAAAGGTAAAAAGTCGATCTTCAACTGCGAAGTGTACCGTGGGTTAAGCTGGGTCCAAAGGAGCGTGTTGTTCCTGGTTATAACAGACACATTCCCTCACCTATCTCTCTCCATTTAAACTTCATTTTCCCATCTTTAAAACTCTTCTATCTGCCAGTAATTAATCCAGATATTTTCAGAAATGTCTGTTGTAAAGCTGCAAGTGATACCATGGCCGTATGGTTCTCATTGTAAAGCTCATTAATTAAGCTGTTATTGTAATCAATCTGCCAATTATTGTAAATGTGTGATGTGTTTTAAATCGTTTTTAATTAAACGGCTCACTGTTGTTGGTGAGTCAGAAATTAAAACACGTTTCCGTCCACATTTAATCATTCAAAATGCGATAGAACTCAGTCCAGAAAAATGAAAGAATCCGTTTAAATTATGAATAATATCTGACAGGTATTATGCTCATTACAGATTTGAATCCAGAAATACAAATTAGCTCATCCAGAGACTGTCTAATTGTATCCTGAAGTAATCAATTGAAAGAACACTCTTCTGTTATATTATCATTACTATTTTACAATATCTTGATAAATCAAACGTGTGTTTAGTTCATACCATTTCTAAATGTTGAAGTGAACCACTCATTTTAAATCAACTGTGAAACAGTATTAATGATTTTTTATCCTTATTTAAATTAGAAATCAAGTTAAATGTCTATTTACAAAGTAATTATGCATTTTGATCTTCTATCTGAAATGAGAAGTAGTGATGTCGGTCGAAAGACAGAAAGGAGTTATTAGAACGAATTTTCATGTTTTTAAACCTAGCAGATGGTAAATAAGAAGCTACTGGCACCTGCTTGCTCTCACTTCGCCATAACATGTCTTCTGTCTGTATGGGACATTTCTAAAACATTCCTGCTGTTTTCTTGACTGGTAATGACCCTCTGACATCACTAGAACCACCCCCTATTGGTTGTTTCAACCAATCACGAAGTCCTGAAGTGACCAGAAGTGAGAACTCTTTAAGAGTCCACACTTCCTGGAACTTCTGAGTCAAACAGTCGGAGTCAAGCAGTCTGGGTCGAGCAGTCTTCTGAGTCGAGTTGGGACTATGGAGTCTTCCACATCTGAGTGGAACCTCTGACGGACTCACATCTTGCTGTGTATCCACCCGGGAGATGAGCGTGTTTGTTGAACGGAGTAGAGCGGCACGACTCCTGACATGTCCAGCTGCTCTTACCGGAGACGCTGAAAGGTAGCGTTGAAATGGACCTCTGTACCGGAGTTGATGTATCTTCTGCAAAGGTAACAAGTGGTCACGCACCAAGTGTACCGGATAGTTGGGCTGGTGTTGAAAGAAGCGTGCCATTCTGCGGTCCGAACAGATACCCCCTCCTTCATCCATCTTTTCTCTCCATTTAAACTCCTTCATTTCCCATCTTTAAACTCTTCTATTTTGCCAGTAGTCTAGATGCCTTCTTCAATGTTCTGTTGTCTTAAGTAAAACGTGCCAAGTTTTATTAATCAGAACCAGATCTGCTAATCAAGTGTACAATGTTTTGATGTTAAGTTTTGATTCTGTTCAATAAATGACCACATTTATTCTGATGGGTCAAAGGAAATTAACGTCTCATGTCACTGATCCACGCACAGTTACCTCGGTCACACGGCAGTAATTTAATTCTAAAAAGAGAGAACCCATTTATTTAAATATATTGTAGTGGAGGAGCAGCTAAGCTAGCTCTTAGCACACTACATAAATGATAAATACAAGCTACTTTGAATGTAAATTTAAAAATGCCTTTTTCAAAAATGGAATGTTTGTGGTGAAATACAAATGCTAACAATCAACTTATAATTGTTATGATTCCTGTCTTTTGTGTTAGTGTTTATTGAGTATTTTTGTGATTATGGAATTTTGTTTTGTTTGGGGAACATTGGGAAAACTTAACAGCCTCTTCACAGATGCATGGGTCAACACAGGAGAGCCAGCTCCTCTGGACAAGATTCAGCTGTTCACCTCCACCTCACAGATAAGGGACACTCTTTTGAGGACCAAAATGTGCACATTTTGGACCGAGAACAAAGATGGTTTGAGAGGGGGGTGAAGGAAGCAATTTATGTAAAAAGAGAAAAGCCGTCTCTTAACAGAGGAGGAGGCCTCAGATTTCCACTTTCAAAAACATAATGCAAATTTAAAACAGATTCCCAGCCGGTTTTCACACTTGATGGGAACAGAGGGGCCTCGTCTGTGAATTAGAGGAACAAAGACCTACTGTTAAGGTGTTTAGGTGTGAACTGCCAATCTATGTGTGTGTGTGTCTTATCTCACTCGGGTCGTTTTCACACCAGATAGTCCGGTAGACTCGGTTCGGGACCAATATTCATGACCTTTTGTTTACATTTGAGCTGGTGCGTTTGCATTCACTGCACACTGCACTGTGCAGTCGAGTCAACCTGTTGAACCAACCTATTCCCCCGCTCGCCTGTGGGGGCGCTGCACCAAGAACTACTGAAAGAAGCGACACAAAAACCTCTGAAGACACTTCTTCTGTAAATAAAAATAACAACAAAGTGGCATCAAGTTTTAGGAGTTATATTTTGTCTTTTTTCAAAAATGGACTTAGCATGAACAGAAGATGAGACAGAAGTGCAACGAACCACCTAACAGTTGGACCAAAATCACCACACAAAAAGTCAAAATTAAATTATATTTATTTTCAAGGTGAAGTATAGCAGATTGGACCGGTTCTGGTTTTGGGTTCTGGTTACGGATCAGGAACGAGTCTGAGACAAAGAACGGTTAGTGGTCGTGCAGGAGATGATGGAGTGCAAAAGTCAGAATGAGGAGGACCACTAACCGTCTCAGATGAGCTTGAAGGCTCTGGAGACTGACGAGGTCCAAATTGATCCGGATTGCTGCAGGAGAGGCCGAGTCCGGTGAGGGGCTGCAACCGGCCGCAGCAACAGGTGGGTGGTGAGTCAGTTGAGCGAAGAGACGTGGTCACACAAGCCAGGGTCCAAAACTGGAGAGCAGAAGACAGGAGGTACAGGAGAAGACAAAGAGGTGTTGTCGTGCAGGCGAAGGTCAGAACCGAAAGCAGAAGATGTAATAATCCAAAGAGTCGAGCGAGAGACGATGTCCAGCTGAGTCGTGGGTCCATGAGCCGGGAGGTCAAGCCAAGAGGGAAGGACAGGGACCAGGAGTGGGACAGTAACAAGGAGACAGGTAAACTATGACAAGGGGACATGAAAGGCTATGGGGGAACAAGGCAGGATCAGTAACGCGAGGTATCTACTTACAGTGAACTGTTTTCAACTACCGGGCACCGAAGAGGAGAAAGAGTTCAGCTTTTAAAGGGTGAGAGAGACAGGTGCAGCCAGTTGAGTTCAATCAGCTGCTGCTGGCTGCAGTGAAGACAAAACTAAACAACCGTGACATCACCCTCAACCAGCATGCAAAGAAGACAAACTAAAACTCACGTACACAAAACGTTACCAGAGCGGACAGAATAAATGAAACTCACAGAAAATATCTATAAACAAACTTTAAAGAGTGATCAGGGTGACAGAAAATATAATCTATGGAACGTGATTCGTGACAAGAAGACCATGGAGAATATTGTTTTTCCACACAAGGCAGCAGACGGCTCTATATAAGGTCAGAAAAATGCGTGTTTGTTTACCCTGCAGAGCAGGTCCGGTCTGTTTACATTCACACTGCACTCGAACCGCGCTGGAGTTCGCTTCTACCGGACCGAGACCTAGGTTTTAGCCCGGGCCAGAGTTCACCTTTTTGTTCCGTGACAGAGTTCGATGGCGCGTTCACACCTCCCTAAACGAACTGGACTTTCTAGGAAAATGAGCAAGAGCTCGATTAAAGCGGACTAAACAGAGCTGGTGTGAATGCACCCTCAGCCTTATAACCTGAATTCCTCACTCACTGCTCTTTGAATTGAGAAAGCTCCTCGGATGAGGAGCGAAATGTCTTCTGTTACAAATAAAGTCCAGTTGTTTTTGTATTGAACGTTTTTTGAATTTTGTTTTGTGTTTCAGCTTCCTGTGTTTTTTCCCTCATGTAGTTCAGCTCCTGTCGCTCCCATTCTCACCTGATCCTCAGCTGTGGCTGAGTGGTTAGAGCAGTCGTCCTCCAATGCAAGAGTTGGGGGTTCGATTCCACCAGCAGTCACATGCTGAAGTGTCCCTGGGCAAGACGCTGAACCCCCCATTGCTGCTGATGTGTGTCTCACTGTATGAATGTGATAAAGCTCTTATTATTCTTTTGTATAGATCTAGTAGAGCGCTGTATGAATGTGTAAATGAGGACACAGATTGTAGTGTAAAGCACTTTGAGTGTCTTGATAAGATAGAAAGGTGCTGTTTAAGTGCAGTCCATTTACAGTTCATTGTCTCTTCCCACGTGTTTAATCTGTTATTTAAACTGTGTCATTTTGTTAGTTCCTTGTCCGTTCATTGTGCCTTATATGCCACTCAAGTTTGTCCTTGGAGTCTCTTTTGTTTTTGCTTGTGAATACGCTTTGCTGCCTCATCAGCCTTTTTGTTTTGCCTTTTGTTAAATAAATTATTATATTTTAATATTGAAACATTTTTTGAGTTTTGATTTTGCGTCTGGCAGCATGGTGGCGCAACTGGTAGAGCTGCTGCCTGTCAGTGAGCAGGTCCTTGGTTCAAACCCCGGTCCAGGGACCGTTCTGGGTGGAGTTTGCATGTTCTCTAAGTGCATGCGTGGGTTTTCTCCAGGTACTCTGGTTTCCTCCCACAGACCAAAAACATGCATGTTAGGCTGATTGGTAACTCTAAATTGTCCCTAGGTGTGAGTGAAAGGGTGAATGGTTGTTTGTCTTATTTGTCTCTATGTGGCCCTGTGATGGACTTGCGACCTGTCCAGGGTGTACCCCGCCCCTCGCGACCCCCGTGACCCAAAATGGAATAAGCGGGTAAAGATAATGGATGGATGGATGGTTTTGCGTCTTGGTTTCCGCATTCCCCTTCAAACATAATAAGAATCATGAAAAAACCCTGATTTAACCCGTCACAAGTTAACAAAGTTCTGATAAGAAAATTATTTGTGACAATCATTTATCAGTACCCTAACTAGAGCATGTTTTTCAGGGTTTCCCACAGGAGTTGAATTTAAACATTTTAAAACATGTTATTACACACCTTTACAAACATATTTGTGAAGAAATTGTTTGGTAATGATTTAGTTGCTTTCTTCAGGTTGAGGGTGAGGCTCTGCCTCAAGTGGAGGAGTTCAAGTTTCTCTGGGTTTTGTTCATGAGTGAGGGAAAATAATTATTTTAGTTTGACCTGAACAGAAGTTGCAGAGGAGGTTTATCTGCCCACTATTTAACAGGTGGTGTACCAACAACCGCACGTCTGCTGAGTTTCACTTCGTCAATGGACAGAGCGGTGCCCTGAATGGGAGGAGCTTGTAGACAAGTCCTTTGAGTTTATTTAGCAGGGAAGGACTCATCATCACTGTTAACTGGATTATACACCGGCTGGCTGGTAAAGAACAAAACCAGTCACCGTAGGTGTTGGTGAGCTTTTTTTTCTTTCTTATTTTACTTTTATTTTATACGTTTACATTGACATTTTTTACTAACCAGCAGATGGAAATTCAAATGTAACTAAGTACAGCACTTGGAATAAAGCAGACTCAAGTACTGTATAGATTTGAACTTTAAAAGTAAAAAGTCACACACTTGTTTGCATTTTCATTACAGTAATGCCACTAAATGCAATTAACTACTTTTAACCTCTGGCTTTAGGCTACATGTAAAGGTGGTTTATAAATATAAACAAAGTGGAAAACTGATTCATGTGTTTTAGAATAAAACATATGACTGTACATGTAATTAGAACATATATAACTACAGCCACAGTAAACTTCTTGTGCTTGTATGTTTGTCAGTGTGATGAGTGATTACAGTAGACAGTAATCCTGTTGATGGATTATAGAATTAGGAGGTGTGGGGGTGTAGTATAACCCCCTTGCTTTTGTTCTATAACAGCAAACTGATGAAATTACTTGGGAACTCCTGTCAGCTTCATAGCAATTTTTAATGTCAGGAGCAAATAGGACAGGTTGCTGACTTACCACATAAACCTACAGCAAATACCACTAGGGGCAGTTTAACCACAGAAACCTACCAGCACCTACCACTAGGGGCAGTGTAACCACACAAACAGAAAGAGCCCTTCATAGCTACATGTAAAATAGGCTCAAAACATTTGAATGAACATAATGAATACTACATTTTCTTTCAAAACAAGTAAAATATTTTAAGAAAACAAAGATGTATTTAGGCTTAATTCAATAAACAATAACAACTTTGTTATAACCAAAAACGTCCATGCTCAATAATCCAGGTATACAATCCAACAATTTTCAGTCAGGTCATCTGGACAGTTTCTTTCTTTGCTGAAACGTTTCACCTTCCATCCGAAAGGCTTCATCAGTCAAGGAAACACACAACACAAAACTGATTCTTCCCCCAAACAGCTTACTCCAAAGTGGAACAAACCAGTTATGTTGGTGCTAAGATGGTGTTAAGACACCAATTATGGATTACTTACTTAAGAACTTGTTTGGGCTTGAGGATAGGGTGATCAGATATCCCCGATTTCCAGGGACAGTCACGTTTTTCAATGACCTGTCCCCAGCTAAAGCTGTCCCCAGAAATGTTCCAGATTTGAGCATTTTATGAATGAGGTGAAATATAACTTTATCAGATAATATATTAACTTAATGAAATGTCTAGATATATGTATCCCGTTTTGATATTTAGAATGATATTGTGTTAAAAACATGATTTGAATCCGTTTCCAGTAGAAAATCTAGTTTTAGCTACATGCCTACAACTCCCAACATTCATGCACCCACCCATTATAGAGCTTTGGAACATACGTCACTGCGTTGGGGGCGGGGTGTTCCCATCTCTACCTCCATGTTGACAGCACTCAGAAAAAAAAAACCTCCGGTGTTTGTCTGTGGTGTCACCACTGTATCCTCCTTCATAACGCTGAAAAGCAGTTCAAAACAAAGTGGACTATATTGTGCCAAACTTCTCCCAGATTATTAAAAACGGTACTTGGAAAAAATAGGTAAAATTGGAAATGTCGCCCCTTTGAAAAAATAAAAAAGGAGCAGAGACCCAGAGTAATATTTACCTCCACTGACATTCCCAGCAGACTTGGTGTGTGTCACCGCAAATCATTTAAAGAATTACAAGTTACTGGAAGCGCTGGTCCAATCTATGAAGGGCTGGGTGGATGATTTGGACATTTTTAAAACCCCGGATTGAGAATATGTTGTGGTTTGAACAAAAGGTACGTTGTTCTTGGCTCCTTTTATATACATTATTAATGTGCATTATTTTAGAATCAATCAACCTTCTGTATGTTATATTAAAAAATCATGAAAACTTGATTTTTAAAGTATTTTTTTAACTGACTTGCAAAGCTCTAAGTTGAAATGGTTAATTACCTTATTTTTAATGACTTGAGCTCATCTAAGTCTCATGTTGACTTCATATTGTAAGGGTCCCACTGCCTGCAGCCTGCCTTGCTGATGGCCACTGATTACCAACACCTGGCGGCCATCAGCCTGATGAGCCTCTCCATCTACAAAAGGCTGCAGCCCAGTGTGACTCATCGCTGGAGCATATCACCTCTCATGGTATAGTACTGTTGAGCTAGATATGTCTAGGTGAAAAGAATTTGTTCACCGGTGTTCTCTTTTCCAGTTTCCTGGTTCCTCGTGTTTTTGGATTCTCCTTGTGACCTGATCTAGATCCCTTGGCCTGTCAGGTATTCCTCGTGCCATTTTTGCCTCCAGTTGCCAGCCTTCCTCGTTCCCTTGGACCCTCGTTGGATTCCCCTCTGCTGCTCTCTCCCTGGACAGATGGACCAGCTCCCCTCCTTCGGGTTTGGACTGTAAGGACAAAAATCTCCTTCAAACAACCACTCAGGTCTTCCCCTCTGGACCAACATTAACCTGTCGTCCCTCTTTCCAGGAGTTGCTGAGAAGCCGTGTATCTACATTCACTATACATAATAAACACTGTTCTTTTTGTACTTCCCCTGTGTCTGCCTCGTTCTGGGTCTCAAACTATCTGGGTCCTCCTCTGGGTAACTCTGTCACTTACAATGTTTCCAAATATCTGGCGTCTGTACTCATCCCTTTAGTAGGGCTGAGTGATACTAGCAATCACAGCATTGTGATAGTTGGCAGCTCAGAACACCACATACAGAACACCATGGACTTTGTGGACAAGGTGAGGGATGTCATCATGGAGACTGATGAAACAATGGTCTCTTTTGATGTCACATCACTCTTTACGTGTATTCCTGTTGATGATGCAGTAGAGGTGGTCAGTTTAAAATTAAAATCAGACACCACTCTGAGCAGCAGGACCACACTTTCTACAGAACAACTGTGTCAACTCTTGAAACTGTGCCTGCAGTCAACATACTTCACATGTGGGGAGCAATATTATAGGCAGAAACATGGGTGTGCTATGGGGTCTCCAGTTTCTCCTATTGTTGCCAACCTGTACATGGAGGAGGTAGAAAAGAGAGCCTTGACGTCCTTTTCTGGGACACCACCAAGTCATTGGTTCAGGTATGTTGACGACACCTGGGTTAAAATCAAATCTCAGGAAGTCCAACATTTTACTGACCAAATCAACTCTGTGGATAAATACATCAAGTTCACACGAGAAGATGTAAAAAATGGCAAGTTGGCCTCATTTGCCCCTCCTGACTCGCCTGAGGGCTCCAATAACATTGTTCCCCCCCACCTGTATCGTCGGCTCCCTCTCCTGGCCCATCACCTCTACCGTTCGAGAGGCCCTTCTCTCCGAACTCGATCCTGGTGGTGGTCCCCCCGGTACCCTCTTTGTTCCTTCCAGCGTGTGGTCCGACGTGCTCCAGTGGCTTCACTCGAACAAGCTTTCTTGCCACCCTGGAGTCAACCGCATGCTCGTCCTCACAAAGACTCATTTCTGGTGGGCCTCCATGTCCAGAGACATTAAGGACTTTGTTTCGGCCTGTCCCATCTGTGCCAGAAACAAGTCTGGTACACAACCTCCGGCTGGCCCTCTGCTTCCCCTCCCGACCCCTAGTCGCCCCTGGTCCCACATCACCCTCGATTTTGTGACCGGTCTTCCCCCATCTGACGGCAACACCACCATCCTCACGGTTGTTGACCGTTTCTCCAAGGCCGCTCACTTCGTTCCCCTTCCTAAGCTCCCTTCTGCCCTTGAGACCGCTCACCTTCTTACCCTCCATGTTTTCAGGCTCCATGGGATTCCTTCAGACATTGTCTCCGACCGAGGACCGCAGTTCATTTCCCAGGTCTGGCACTCCTTCTGCAAGTCGCTCGGGGCGTCCGTTAGCCTTACCTCCGGCTACCATCCTCAGGCTAATGGGAAAGCTGAGCGCTGCAATCAGGAGTTGGAGTCCACCCTGCGCTGCCTGGTCGAGTCCAATCCATCGTCCTGGAGCCAACACTTGGTTTGGGTGGAATACGCCCACAACTCTCTCTGTTCCTCTGCCACCGGTATGTCCCCCTTCGAAGCTTCCCTTGGTTACATTCCTCCTCTTTTCCCAAGTTCTGAGTCCGAATGCTCGGTCCCGTCCGTGCAGCACCACTTTTGGCGGTGTCGTCGCATCTGGCGCCAGGCCAAGGCGGCCCTCCTTAGGACCGCAGCCCAGGCTAAACGGTTCGCTGACTGCCACCATTCAGAGACACCCGCCTACCAGGCCGGCCAGCAGGTTTGGTTGTCCACCAGGGACATCAAACTGGGGACACTCCCCGTAAACTGGCCCCCCGCTTCATTGGTCCCTTCCCCATTACCTGCATCATTAACCCCTCTGCGGTCCGTCTCCAACTCCCCAGGGCCATGAGGATTCACCCGACCTTCCACGTGTCCCAGGTGAAGCCCGTCTCCCTCAGTCCCTTGTGACCCCTTCTGACCTCCCCTGCCACCCCGCCTGATCGACAACCACCCTGCGTTCACCGTCAGATCCATCCTGGACGTGCGACGCAGGAGTAGGGGTTTCCAGTACCTGGTCGATTGGGAGGGGTACGGTCCTGAGGAGAGGTCATGGAACCCCAGGTCTTTTATCCTCGACCCCAGCCTCATCTCCAGGTTCTTCAGAGACCACCCCGAGAAGTGCCTCAGGTCGCCTGGAGGCGATTCTTGGGGGGAAGGGGGGTACTGTAAGGGTCCCACTGCCTGCAGCCTGCCTTGCTGATGGTCACTGATTACCAACACCTGGCGGCCATCAGCCTGATGAGCCTCTCCATCTACAAAAGGCTACAGCCCAGTGTGACTCATCGCTGGAGCATATGGTATTAGTAATCTTATGGTATAGTACTGTTGAGCTAGATATGTCTAGGTGAAAAGAATTTGTTCACTGGTGTTCTCTTTTCCAGTTTCCTGGTTCCTCGTGTTTTTGGATTCTCCTCGTGACTTGATCTAGATCCCTCGGCCTGTCAGGTATTCCTCGTGCCATTTTTGCCTCCAGTTGCCAGCCTTCCTCGTTCACTTGGACCCTCGTTGGATTCCCCTCTGCTGCTCTCTCCCTGGACTGAAGGACCAGCTCCCCTCCTTCGGGTTTGGACTGTAAGGACAAAAATCTCCTTCAAACATCCACTCAGGTCTTCCCCTCTGGACCAACATTAACCTGTCGTCCCTCT
>NC_056511.1:27394340-27397915 GCF_014905685.2 Nematolebias whitei | reverse complement strand
CACGGCTCGATTTTGTGTCCTCTGACACTTTAGCTGCTTTTGCCAACCTCTGCAGTTCTGCATCTCTTTGAGTTTCATCAAGGTCTTGTAATTGCCCTAATTGTTTACCAATAATTGAATTTGTTAAAATATGTAAAGCCGTTTGGACGGCATCTCTGGAGTGCAAGGGGTCAGTGTTTACGTCTTCTTCCGCCATTATCTGCTATTTAGAAATTAAATAGGAGAAGTAATTGTTTAGGTGGTAAAATAAAATCAGAAGAGTGTCTCTCTACTGATATATTTACTCTTATTTAGTGATTTAATAATTAAACGTGCATTATCTCTTAGCAAATGAGCAAACTCTATCAATTCTGTGAATATCTGAACTGTACCTTTTTTGTTAAAAAGTTTCTACCTTTTATTTTGTACCTTCTCAATGAGGAATTACCAGTGAATAAAAGATTTGTTGGTATAAATACCTTAATAACTTTTTAAACGCAAGATAACAGTTATTATTCAGCTTTGAGGAACGTTTATTAACTCAAAAATGCCTTTCAGAAATAAAAACGTTTAATTTCACTCAAAATACCTAAAAAGCGAAGTGAAAACCTGTGATCTCAAGTCTCTCCAGAAGATGTCAGCACAACCTTAATTTATTTTAACTCAGACACTGTTAGTGTTATCCAGTAGGGGGTCGCTATGACTTCCTGTGGCATCCGGTCGTTAGCTGTTAGCTTTAAAACTAGCATCGGCTAGACTTGGTTAAAACCAACATTTCTGAACGGATTTTTTACTCAAACGTGGCAAAATTTTAGCAATTAGACTTCGAAGAACTTAAACAGCGTTTCAGAATACAGCTTTTAAGCGCTTTTCAGCTTTAAAAAGCAGATTTTATTCCCTATGAAAACGAGTTTTCATTTCCGGGTCACGTGACTGAATCCGCCAATCACAAAGCAGCACGGGGGTGAGAGGAAATGACGTAGGCACGTCATTCACTTTCTCAGCAAATCAGAGCGCTTCACAGCAGCCAATCCAACCAATCACGAAGCGTTTACCCAACTAGCATGTTAGATTTATCTGAACAAGTCCGTCAACTTTTCTGTCTTTTAAACTGTCAAAATGCACTTTTTTCTGTTAAAAAGATGTAACGATAAGCTCCCAGCTGCACGGAGTCGCGCTCCGGTCTCAAAGACGTCTTTCTAGCTATTTAAACAACTCGTTCGAACTTTTTCAGAACCGAGCCGGTACCAGAACCGAACCGGACCAGAACAGCGTCTGGAACACAGTTTAAACAGAATAAAGCGTTACCACAGCTCAAAGCCAGCTCTAATTACACATAACAGGCGTACAATTTCAGCTTTAAAAGACATATGACCCACAATATGTCTCCCAACTCCTTGGCAGTGGAAAGTTTCTTGAGGGGTACTAAGTGGACCATCTTGGAAAATCTGACGAGGTAGGAAGAGGTCGAAGCAGGCCTGCCAGACAGCGTCTAGAGGTCTTAGCCTGATTACAGTAAAGGCAAGTGGAGACAAATTCCTTAACGTCCTTCACTAAGTCTTTCCACCAAAATTGAGATTTGATGATATTTAAAGTCTTGGTCACGTCTGACTGGCAAAACATACTTGAACTGTGGCATAATTCGAGGACTTTCTTTACTTGGTCAGGCGGTACAAACACCTTGTTGCTAGGGTATTCAGAAGGGGGTGGTCGAACACGGTAAGCCTGTCTGATCTCGGCCTCAATTTGGGTGATGGACAAGCGTACAGTGTCAGGTAAAATAAATTCTACCTCACCTTTGGGTTCAGGATCAACATTCTCCTCAGAGAGACGGGACAGACCATCCGGTTTTGTGTTCTTGGCTCCAAGCCTGTAGGACAACATGAAATTGAAACGGCAAAAGAATAAAGCCCACCTGGCTTGACTGGGATTAAGTCTTTTGGCTGTCTTAAGGTACTCCAGATTCTTGTGATCTGTCCAGACTTGAAAAGGCTCTTTGGCACCTTCAAGCCAATGTCTCCACTCCTCAAGGGCTAACTTCACTGCAAGCAGTTCTCGTTCTCCCACATCATAATTACATTCGGCAGGGGTCAGACTTCTGGAAAAGAAAGCACAAGGATGCATCTTCTCGTTGGCGCTGTGTTGGTTGAGGACAGCTCTAATACCAGTGCTAGACGCATCTACCTCAACAATAAATTGTTTTTCCGGGTCAGGGGAATGTAGTATAGGAGCGGATGAAAATAGTCTCTTAAGGGTGGTGAAAGAGAGTTTGGCTTGTTCATTCCACATAAACTTGGTTTTAATGGATATGAGAGCATGCACTGGAGCAGAAATGAGACTATAGTTCTTAATGAACTTCCTATAGAAGCTAGCAAACCCCAAAAACCTCTGAAGTTGTTTGTAGTCTTTAGGTGTAGGCCAGTCCAAGACTTCTGAGACCTTGTAATTATCCATGGTGATTTTATTAGGTGAAATGACAAAGCCTAAAAACGAAGTGGTTGGTTGGTGAAACTCACATTACTCTGCTTTGATGAAGAGGTTGTTTTGAAGTAATCTAAGAAGCACGGACCTGATGTTTTTTATGGGAGTCAAGATCTTTAGAAAAAAATCAGAATGTCGTCGAGATATACAAAGACAAAATGATTTACCATGTTTCTTAACACATCATTGACTAGCGCTTGAGAGATGGCAGGTGCATTAGAAAGGCCGAATGGCATGACTAGTATTCATAATGGCCTGTGGGGGTGTTAAACGCAGTCTTCCACTTGTAGTGTGTCAAGGTCAGCTTTGCTGTACCTTCGCTACTAATTATTTCAATATAAAGGGTTCTCTCTTTTTCGAGTTAAATCATTGCCATGTGACGAGGTAACTGTGAGGATTGTTTAATCAGTGACAAGAGACGTTAATTTCCTTTGACCCATCAGAATAAATGTGGTCATTTATTTAACAGAATCAAAATTTAACATCAAAACATGTACACGTGATTAGCTGATCTGGTTCTGATTAATAAAACTTGGCACGCTTTACTAACAAGACAACAAGACATTTCTGAAGGCATCTAGATTACTGGCAAAATAGAAGAGTTTAAAGGAAGGATGGGTGAAGAGAAAAATGGGTGAAGGGAGGTGTCTGTTTGGACCAGGATGGCACGCTTCTTCCAACACTAGCTCAAACCTCCGGTACGCTTAGCGCGTCACGACTCGTTACCTTCGCAGTAGATAAATAAGCTCCGGTGTCGGGCACATTTCAACGCTACTTTCCAACGTCTCCGGTAAGAGCGGCTGGCCATCGTCAGAAGTCGTGTCGATTTACTCCGTTCAACAAAACAGGCTCAGCTCCCTTCGAAATTGGAGGCATTACGCCCGGGTGGATTCACAGCAAGCATCCGTGAGTCCGTCAGAGATCCCACTCAGGAGTGGAAGGCTCCACAAGGTGGAGTAGACTCAGTAGACTGTTTAAGACCCAGTAGACTGGAAGACTAGACTTGACTGAGTAGTTCCAGTAAGTGTGGACTTTTAAAGAGTTCTCACTTCCGGTCACTCAGGACTTCCTGATTGGTTGAAACAACCAACAGGGGGTGTGTTTCAGTGATGTCA
>NC_056511.1:27386603-27394240 GCF_014905685.2 Nematolebias whitei | reverse complement strand
TAGAGGCATTGCATTTCCATGGTCGGACCTCCAGATTGACTGGGTCGGACCACTCACTAAGACCTCTAGAGGAAATAAATATTTTCTCACGGTAACCTGCGCGTTTACCAAATGGGTAGAATGTCTACCAGCCCCTAATGACACAGCACAAACCACTGCTATGTTATTAATGAATCATGTATTTTCAAGGTTTGGACTTCCCCTTAGGGTGAACTCAGACCAAGGTACACACTTCACAGGTGAAGTAATGAAGGAACTGTGGAAGACGCTAGGCGTCAAAGCCAACTTCCATATTGGCTACCACCCACACACATCGACTGGCATCTCTCCTTTCGAGATGATGACGGGTCGACAAATGACTCTCCCTCTGCACCTGTTGTACCAACCAGGCGATGCTGCCATGGCAACAGCCTACACTACACAACAATACATGAAAGACTTGGAAAGACACCTTAAAAACACTTTTGCTTTCGCACAGAAAAACCTGGAAAAATTAGCTGAAGGACGCAAAGCGTACTACGACCAAAAGGCCTCTCACGAGGAACTCCAAGTGGGAGACAGGGTCTGGTACTACACGTTTGCCCCCACAACTGGGAGAAGAGAGTCCGGGACCGGAACTCTCGCCCGTAAACTGATGCCCAGATGGACTGGACCCCATCTGATAACAGACAAACTGTCTCCAGTTGTCTATCAGATAAAAATCAGTAAAGGCCAAAAAGAGCCAACTGTTAAATGGGTACATCGTAACCAGGTTAAACCACACAAGGCGTGCAATAACTCCTCAGGAGACGAAGATCTCACAAAATCTGACCTCGTGGGAATAAGGGTCATCCAAGCAGAAGATAACTAATGGATAATAAACTTAACCATAGTTTAAACTTGCTGGTCCTACCCCCGACAATTAAACCAATAAACCGAGTTCTCAAGTCCCTCAGGTCCACAATTAAGAACCCGATCCAACCAATTACCTATGCGTGGTCAAGCGCGGACACGTTAATCATAGCCCTGCTAATGACGATAACCCTCGTATTGGGGGATACTCGCATCCCTGTTCCGGGGCCAAACGTCACTCCGAGTCGACGTGGATCGCCATGCAGCGCACCTCGATATGATTATGCCTCGCGTATGCGGGTCTGCAAAGAAGCCACTCACACGGGACAGCGTGACTGAAACTGACAACCAGGGTGAGGTGAAGCAGTGAAACGATGTTTTAGTTGCTTAGTCACTACTCTTGTCGGTGTTGAAACGTTATTGAATTGGTTTTGGTTGTTTCTGAGGTAAGAATGAATCTTGTGTAGTTAAGTTAGAGACTAAGAGGCCTTTAACCATGCCAACATGCAGTTCATTCGCTAAATTGCAATCTTTGCGGAGTCAATGTATATTATTGCTACCTTAAGTACCATAATCTACATTGATCTCACAACGCGTAAGCCGAACCTACTCGAACAATTCTATTCGGGGGGATAGCTAATTCCTTTTGATAAGTCTCGCCATAGACTTCCAAAACATTTATGGGGAAACCAAACACCCAATCTCAAGTCGTTCGTCTAAAAGACAACAGACATTTGAACCAAACTATATTTTGCCATGTAAAGCTAACTTAAACCAAGTTAGAAATGGAAAAATAGTTTGGAACCCTTTTCTATAGGTATAAACCCCTGTAGTTACCCCTTTTTCAGCATGCTCCACCCCTTAACTGGTAGTTGTAGCTGTTCTCAACCATATTAGCTTACACACCAGGTGCATATAGTTTAAGGCCTTATGTAAAATCCCCTTCATAAGCCCACCTTAAACCACATAAGTGCATGTCACATTGAACCAGAACGGCACCGACTGGACGTCGCCCAGAGACGACCTTCGCTGGAGGCGACCTGCAATCCTGACGTTGGTCTCCACTCTTCATCCAGTGGCCGCATCTTCAGTTCAATCCAAGGGTACCCCTCTGTATGCTGATCAATCAACACTTCCAATCGTTGTGGATTTACCGTTGTGGATTATATGACTTTTTCCAATGGATTACAGACTCTGTTTCCAAGGGGTTAAAGCATTGCTACAATGGATTTACCGACGACGTTATGGAATTATAATCAACACAATGGAATTACCAAGAACATTGTGGAATTACCTTGACTTTGTTTTCCTTGCTGGATTACTTTTGACTTTTGTTTTCCTTGCTGGATTACTTTTGACTTTGGTTTCTTTGCTGGATTACATCAAGCTTCAAGGACATTTGAAGGTGTAAGTTCACGGTTGGAATTCATCCCCATGGACAGGTGATGATTTCCAAAGGGGGGACTGTAGTGAACCTAACCTGATGTCAAAACTAAGCCTAAGGTCAAAACCCTTGACCTTAAGAACCTTGTGGGACAGAAACTATCATTTCATTGATCTGCATCCAGAAATACAGTTTGACCCATCCTGAGACTTTCTTTCTTGAATTAATCAAGTAGAAATGACAATTCTCTATGATCATTACTATTTTACAAATGTTTTGATAATCAAATTGTGTTAGTTCAAACAATATTTACAGGTTGAAGAGAACTACTCATTTTTATCTACTTAAACAGCAGTAATGATTTTTATTCCTCATTCAAAGAAGAAATCAGGGTAATATGCATTTCTTGATTTTTCTGTATTCAATGAGCAAATTTGTAAGTGTGTTAAAGTTCAGGTTTCGGTCAACTAAGAAGTTTACTGAAAAGAAATGTCATGTTTAACTTTTACAGCAAGATACTGAGTAGAGACTCCACGAAGTCTGGTTTTCTCCAATAATCTTTCTGTCTGTTTTAAACAATCTTAATCTCTATCCTTGACTTTCCATAACACCTTATATCACAAACCACACCTCTGTTCTGGTCCATCCACGAATCAGAAAGCTCTCAAATGAACCGGAAGTATAGCCCGTTTAAATGTGGCGACTTCCCAGTTCAACATGGGGAAGTTTTTCAGAGCTTGAAAGAGTTTCCTGGAGAAGAGTTCCAGAGTTTAACTCTCTGAAGAGAGTTAAAGAGTTTGGGAGTTCTTGGATGCAAACGCAGGCATTCAGGAGGCTTCTATTAGGAGCAAGCTGAACCAAGAGACGATTGTGGGAATTATAACTTCTGTTTGGATAACTTCACACGACTCCTAAGGTTCTTAGCTGTCCTCCCGGAGACGCTGAAAAAGTCAAAAGGAGAACTCTACACCGACGCTGATTCTATCATCTGCAAGGTAAAAGTTCTATTTCGACCAAGCGTACCGTTGGCCAAGCTGATTTTCCAAAGAGCGTGTTGTTCTGGTACTACAGATAAATTCCCTCACACATCTCTCTGTAAGATAAATCTCCATTTTCCATCTTTAAACTCTCCTTTCTGCTAGAAAATTAATCCAGATATTTTCATTAATGTCTGTGGTGAAGCAACGGAAAATCATGGCCGTATGGTTTTCTTGTTTGTAAAACTGATTAATTGATGTCTGCCGTTTTAGCTGAAAAGTGAAAACAATCGCCGTATTGTTCTCACTTCCTGTAAAACTATGCTGTTGTTATTTTCATATTTTGCCAAATTAATGTAAATGTTTGATGTTAAACTTTGATTCTGTAAATAAATGACCGCATTCATTTTGATGGGTCAAAGATAAATAACGTCTCTCGTTACATTTCTGTTAAATTCAATGCACGTATGCTACACAGTCAGAAAAATGAAGAACCCATTTAATGTATGAATATATCTCAGCATCTGTTCATACTACAATGGTCAAAGAGATTTTTCGCCTGCACGGTGTACCGACAGATATTGTGTCTGATCGAGGGGGCGGCTGTGGCTGAGTGGTTAGAGCAGTCGTCCTCCAATGCGAGAGTTGGGGGTTCGAATACACCAGCAGTCACATGCTGAAGTGTCCCTGGGCAAGACACTGAACCCCTCATAGCCTCTGATGTGTGTCCCATCAGTGTATGAATGTGATCTAAAGCACCGATTAGTCTCTTTAGAATGATTTGTTCAATTAGCTTTGTAGAGATCTAGTAGAGTGCTGTATGAATGGGTAAATGAGGATACAGATTGTAGTGTAAAGCGCTTTGAATGTCTTGAAATAAGATAGAAAGGTGCTATATAAGTACAGTCCATTCCATTTACCATTTATCAAGGACCACAGTTTGTTTCTTGTTTTGGGAAAGAGTTCTGTAACCTGCTTGGCATTTCTGTTAACCTCTCCTCAGGGTTTTACCCCCAGACTGATGGACAGAGTGAGAGAGCTAACCAAGACAAAGCTACGCCTGTTATGCGAAGGGGATCTCAACAAATGGGCCACTAACCTACCCAGGGTGGAACATGCAATCAATTCCCTACCATCATCCGCATCAGGTTTGTCCCCCTTCTATACTGTCTATGGTTTCCAACCCCCATTGTTCTCCATTCAGGCCAAAGAAGCCCAAGTTCCTTCAGCCCACAGAGCGGCTCTGAGATGTCAATGCACGTAGAGGAGAGCCAGGATGGCCCTCACCAAAACCTTCTCTGTCTACATCAGTGGGGCCAATCGTCGACGGTCCCAGAACCCGTCTTACGAGGTGGGCCAGAAGGTGTGTTTGTCCACTAAGGACCTCGCCCTTCGTACTGAATCACGTAAACTTGCACTTTCCCCATCTCCAAGGTGATTAACCCTGTGGCTGTTTGCCTACAATTACCTTGCTCCCTCAAAGTACACCCCACCTTCCATGTATCATGAATCAAACCACTCTTGTCTTCCCACTTCCCACTGCCCTTGTCTGTTCTGGACTCTGAAATCTGACCACGGTACCAACCCAGTTTCTGATTATCGTGACTACGCCTCCTGGATTATCCTCTGGATTTGGATTCTGATCTCTGACCAATGGTTCTTGACCCAAGCCTGCTCCACTGGACATTCTCCCTGGATTTTCCCCAAAG
Source organism: Nematolebias whitei (assembly GCF_014905685.2). NCBI lineage: Eukaryota > Metazoa > Chordata > Actinopteri > Cyprinodontiformes > Rivulidae > Nematolebias > Nematolebias whitei. Next base: position 27,389,339 of record NC_056511.1, on the reverse strand, counting down.
CTGCACTTTGTGTGCTCACTCTGCTGCTGCCTGCTCACAGTTCTTGACATCATCCTCCAGAACCAACAGAAGGACTACACTTTGCTCTCGACTGTGAAGGTTAGTGACTCTGACTATTATAATCATCATTCCCTGAACCTTCACAGTCTGGCCCAGATCTCTAACCCACATATCTCTACAGATCCGACCTGGTCCCAGAACCAGACCTCCTCCAGCGGTGGCTTATTAATAAATCATTTTAACCATTCCTGGCTTGTTTTGTCGTGCACGAATCCTAAAACCCTTTCTTGTCAGAATAATCTGGCCACAATGGATTTGTTGCCTCTTAGCACCAACATAACTGGTTTGTTCCACTTTGGAGTAAGCTGTTGGGGGAAGAATCAGTTTTGTGTTGTGTGTTTCCTTGACTGATGAAGCCTTCCGGATCGAAGGCGAAATGTTTCAGCATAAAAAAGGAAACTGTCCAGATGATCTGACTGAAAAATGTTGGATTGCATACCTGGATTATTGAGCATGGACTTTGTTTTCAACCAGTTCGACACGACTGTCAACAAGGAAGAGGGCCAGCAATGGAGGAGGGGGCGTACCAAAGGGACCATCTTAGCACCAACAAAACTGGTTTGTTCCACTTTGGAGTAAGCTGTTGGGGGAAGAATCAGTTTTGTGTTGTGTGTTTCCTTGATTGCTGAAGCCTTCCGGATCAAAGGCGAAACGTTTCAGCACACAAAAAAAGAAAAACCTGTCCAGATGACCTGACTGAAAAATGCTGAATACAAAAAATGTCTACGCAAGTGACAAAAGCCTATCATCTGCTTTAAATCATAACCACTTTAAGTTTTACATTTTTTAATCCCACATTTGAACATACTTACATTTAAAAGTGTACTCCATTGCTACTTTTACTGTGTGCCCGCAATGTATCATGGGATAGGGTGGACTGCGAAGGATACACGGGACCTGACCTTCAAATCGGAGGAAAAGGAGGTCGCATTCTTGGACCGGATTGAAGGAGTCTTCGAATTGGGACAGGCCTTGGCGTGTCATTGTGACATAAGCAGCCTTCAAATGCGGCCTTCGAAGGATGCAGCTGTTGGATTGGGACACACCCTGTGAAACAAAATAAATGGATGGCCAAAAGAAGAATGCACTGAGTAAAACGTTTGACTCTCTTCATGTGACATTCCACTTAATTATGTCTCTAGAAAACTGGCTCCTTGGTTACTTGTCCTCTTTGAGTTGGAGGGAATCATCAACTCGACCACAGTGTGCCCTAGGCTTCCCTCGTCAATGAAGATTCACGCTGCGTTCCACATTTCACAAACAAAACTAGTAATCAACTATTGTGTCCTTGCAACTCAAGGAAACAAACTCCAGAAGAAATTTTGAGACATCCTGGAGACTTTCTCACTAATTTTGTTCATTAACTAATCACAGACAAATAAATTGCTTTAGTTAATCAGTCATTTCAGAAATTTTTATTTATGTTTTTATTAATTATTTTTTTCAAACTGAGGTTGTTCAGAAAGCTATTTTCAACAGATAATCTAATCTGAGGCTGTTCAAAGAGCAGCAGGTAAGATATTAGTTGCTCCATCTATAATGTTGTATTGTTTAAGTTCCAGTTATGGAACATATCATAGAACCTACATGGGATGTTCATTCATTCATTACCGGTGGTTTATCTAAGTTTTTGCTGTCAAATGTTTTCTGTATGTAAGAAGTGACTTATCATACGGACTGCAAAATATATATTATTAGGGTAAAACATTTTGAGTTAAATAAAGTTATTTTGATTTGCAACAAATATGTTCGCCACAAACACCCACAGTATCCAGGCTGCTCACTTGCTTCGTCCCATTTTCATTGTGATGTTCCGGGAGGCGGTACTTCCGAGGTTCCATGAAGGCATCTTAGAGGCTCTGCTCTGTTGTCTAGTGTTCAGTCCGGACTCCGGAGCCACCCTGAGTGGAGAGACGAGTCAACGCCGGAGGGACACCCAGGGGACACAGGCATCATCCGGCCTAGCTTGGAAGTGAAAGAGGACTCGGGACTCCTGACTTTTTCTTCTGAGAGGAGCCACGGAGCTGGGATGCCTCGTCGTCCCGGGGGAGCCGTTTAGTTTTGGAGTTAACTCTGAATGTGGGCAGTGGCGCGCTTTTTTCCCACCCGGAGAAGTACCACGAAATATTCTCCAGTAATTACTGTCTGATGTGTGTTTGTGAGCCGCCATGAGGAGGGAATTAAACAGCGGCTGACGCCAGCGAAAGCTAAAGCTCGTCTCCCCCCGCAGACTGTGGTCAGATCCCGCAGCCGGACCCGACTGCTCCATCGGTATGTTCGCCACATTCACGGGCTATAACTTTCTTTACATGTTTACAGAAAGATCTCAGATATTTAACACGTGTGTCTGCTAACGTGTGTTGTGTGACTGGAGGGAGGACACCGACCTTCAGTAAAAAAGGTTGATTGGCAGGAATATCAAATATCCAGCACGGGCTCAGTTGACAGGTCAGTGAAGTATCCACAGTTGGCCCGGGGTCTCCTTGGCTGCGACTAGTTTGCGACTAGTTTGCAAACATAATCCACGGGCAATCTCCAAAATGACTAGCATGGCATTCAGAGGTTCATGTGGCTTGAGTTTAAACATGTTCAGAATTAATTTGCAACAAATGTTCTCTTAAAATTATCACAGTGGAGGGTGGGCTGAACCCCCCCCCCCAAAAAAAAAAAAAAAAA
>NC_056511.1:27377930-27386503 GCF_014905685.2 Nematolebias whitei | reverse complement strand
CCCCCCCCCCCCAGGTTTATAAACCCTTGAACACGTCTACGTTTATAAACCCTTTAACACGTCCAGGTTTATAAACCCTTTAACACGTCTCAGGTTTATAAACCCTTGAACACGTCCAGGTTTATAAACCCTTTAACATGTCCAGGTTTGTGGACTGAAGCACAATCAGCTTAATCACCATGCATGTTTTTGTATTAATTAGGTGTGCACCGATTGCAGTTTTCTGGCCGATCACCGATTTCTAAAAAGTCTGACCTGCTGATTCCGGTTTTGGTCAATACCAATTTTGTTTTATAAGCGACACTGTCAGGTGTTATAAGGTCACAATGCACCTTCAATTGTCCAATATTATTTTATTGAAAAACATACCCTTGAACAATATCCTAGAAACAATACAAACTTGTTTTAACTGGCCATGAGGTAGAGCTCTGAAATATAAATGAAGTTCAGACAATTGTTAAAACAAAAACAATCTGTAAAATTGGTTTCTCATGCATCGTCCGATTTTCGATTTCCTAAAATTAAGGAAATCGGGTCCGATTTATTGGTGCACCCCTAGTATCAATGGTAGGCTTTCTTGTATCATCCTCTTCAGTGAAAGTCCACCAATGTTGTTCATCTGCAATTTTTATAGGTCCATTCCTAGTAAAGGTGGTCCAGACTTCACTTTGTGGAATAATGTTGGAAGTTTGGTTTGATTTGCTAGTCTTACTGTAGCTTGTAGGCAGTCAATGACAGGTAGGTCACCTTTTGGATGCTTGACTTGTTTAACTTGAGTTCCGTCAGTGGGTGTTGTGCAAAATGTTGCTTGTAGCCAGTTTCTGGTAAAACGGATACAGAAGTTCCAGCATCTACCATTTCCTGCAGGACCATGGAGTTTCCTTGTGGTGTTTCAGTGTTCATTTTGCATGTGATTTTAATAAATGCTGTAGCTATCAGCTTAACATCATTCACACGGAGTACTGCTAACTCAGTAACGACTACTTCTGTCGCTGCAGCCACAGGTGATTTCTTTGGTGTATTTCCATTTTTCTTGCAGTGATCACATTTTACTTTAGCAGCAGGACAAGTTTTATTATTAACCCAGTGCTTATCTCATCCACATCTGAAGCAGTGACGATACTATTTATGATTTGCCTGTTTATAATAAACATTATTGCAACAAATTTATGGACTTTTTTAATGCTAAAATTGAAACCATCCATCAGGAATTGTCCATGTTGCAATCCACTTCCTCTGGTTTTCTTTCTTATAACCCCACTACGACACCTATCTCCAGTTTTCAACTCCCTTCTCTGTCAGAAGTTTGCAGTCTCATCTCTAAATCCATTTCCTACACACTTAGTTAAAGCCTGTCTACCTTCTCTATCTACTCTAATAACTAAGATTATTAATTTATCTCTCTCTTCTGGTTTTGTCCCACCATCACTCAAAACTGCTATAATAACTCCAATTCTTAAAAAAACAGGTGCTGATCCAACTGACTTAAATAACTTCAGACCAATTTCTAGGGGCGGCTGTGGCTGAGTGGTTAGAGCAGTCGTCCTCCAATGTGAGAGTTGGGGTTTCGAATACACCAGCAGTCACATGCTGAAGTGTCCCTGGGCAAGACACTGAACCCCTCATAGCCTCTGATGTGTGTCCCATCAGTGTATGAATGTGATCTAAAAACACTGATTAGTCTCATTAGAATGATTTGTTCAATTAGCTTTGTAGAGATCTAGTAGAGTGCTGTATGGATGGGTAAATGAGGACACAGATTGTAGTGTAAAGTGCTTTGAGTATCTTGAAATAAGATAGAAAGGCGCTATATAAGTGCAGTCCATTTACCATAACCTACCCTTTATTTCCAAAATACTCGAAAAAATATTTGCAGCCCAGGTTCACAGTCATCTTTCTGATAATAATCTGTTTGAGGAACTTCAGTCAGGTTTCCACCCCCTCCACAGCACCGAGACAGCTTTGATTAAAATCACCAATGATTTCCTGGTTGCTGCCGATGCTGGACTTTTATCACTTCTCATTCTCCTTTACCTGAGTGCAGCATTTGATACCATTTCACACAATATTCTTCTCGATAGATTACGTTCCATTGATTTTTCTGGTATTGCTATAAATTGGTTTCAGTCTTATCTCTCTGACCGTCAGCACTTTGTCCAACTCAAGAACTTCAAGTCACAGTCCTCCACAATTACTTAAGGTGTACCGCAGGGTTCTTTTCTGGGTCCTCTCCTGTTTATCATTTATCTTCTTCCACTTGGTCTTATCTTTAAAAAAAATTTGGTATTAATTTTCACTGCTATGTGGATGACACCCAGCTCTACCTCTCCATCAAGCCCAACACCACTCTTCCACCATCTTTCCTTTCAGACTGCCTCTGTGAAATCAAATTATGGTTTAATCAGAACTTTCTTAAACTGAACTCAAATAAAACAGACTTCCTCCTTGTTGGCACCAAGTCTACCCTATCCAAATGTAATAGTTTCACAATTAAAGTTGATGATTCCACAGTTTCTCCCTCCCCTACAGCTAAGAGTCTGGGTGTCATCCTTGATAGCACATTATCTTTTGAATCTCATGTCAATAACATTACTCGGTCGGCATATTTTCATCTTCGAAACATCATCCGTCTCAAGTTCAAGTTCAAGTATCTTTATTATCCCCGAGGGGCAATTTCACAGTTAGTAGATGTGTACATATACATGCACATACACACACATACACATATACACATATACATATGCATATATATATATATACACACAAGACATTAAGGCATTAAAGTAACAGTATTGAAATTAGTGTTCATTGAGAAACCTGATTGCTACATGGATGAATGACTTTTTCAATCTGTTTGTTCTACATCTGGGCTGCAGAAACCCACGTCCATGAAAGCAACCTAAACTCATCATGGAGTGGTTGATCAGGATCTGCCAGAATCTGCATGGCCTTATTCACTGACCTCACCTTGTGTAGGTCAGCGAGGTTCCCTAGATCTACACCAGCAGTTTTGCTGCACATCCTGACAATCCCTGAGAGTTTGCTCCTGTTCTTACATGTCAAAAGTCCAAACCAACACATGAAGGTAAAGGCTAAAGTAGACTCAATAAAACATGAATAAAACATTCTCATAAAAGTTGAATCAACATTAAAACAACAAAGCTTCCGATAAAAATACATCCTTTGGTGGGCCTTTTTACAAAGTGAGTTCACATGGAGATCAAAGGTCCGTTTATCATCAAGAACAGTTCCTAGGTATTTATATTGTTGCACCATCTCCACAGCTTTACCGTTAATGACCACGGGAGCTGCAACTGAAGATTTTTTTTTTCTGAAATCAATGACCATCTCCATTGTCTTAGAAACATTTAGCTTTAAAAAGGAAGACTCACACCATTCCGTGACGTCCCCAATCACAGGCCCAGGGTCTGGGTCATCACTGCTCAGAAGGGACAGGATGACAGAGTCATCAGCAAACTTTACAGTGTGACGCTGAGGGAAATGGCTGCGACTGTCATTTGTGTATAAAATAAATAAAAGAGGCGAAAGAACACAGCCTTGAGGGGAACCAGTAGAGGACAGAAGGACACCAGAGAGGACCCCATTAACCCATACCTGCAGTTAAAAAGTCCACAAGCCAACATATGAGGCTGGAGTCAAGATGATACAGACATTGTAATTTCTCTGCTAAAATGTGGGGCTGAATACAGTTAAAAGCAGATGAAAAGTCAACAAAAAGCAATCTTACAAAGGTTTTTATACCTTCAAGGTGTCCTAAAACTATATTTAAAAGAGTTCCTGTTGCGTCTTCCACTCCTCTATGAACGATAAGCAAATTGAAGTGGGTCCAAATGATCTTCAACTTTTGACAAGAGCGTCTTCCGAACCAGTTTTTCAAATGACTCAATAACTAAAGAAGTCAGGGCAATAGGCCTGAAGTCGTACAGAGACTGACCAGTCTTGTTTTTTGGTATTGGAACAATGCCAGAGTCTTTCCAGAGCTGTGGGACCGTACAGGTTTGGAGAGACATATTAAAAAGAAAACAGAAAATATCAGCAAGCTGCAGGGCACAGTTCTTAAGAATACGACCCCCTATGCCATCAGGACCTGGACTTTTCCTTTCTTTAGTATTTTGAAACATGTTAACCACACTTCCAATATCAATATTCACTGTTGCACCTGACGACATTTCTTTAAAAACAGAAAGCTCCTCAGTAAAATCATTAGTGTTAAAACAATTGTAAAATTAATTAAAATCATTTGACAGTTCCAAGGCGGATGAGGAGTTAAGAGTGATGCGAGTTTTCTTATTGGGCATCCCCATCATAGACTTAACACCCTCCCACGCTAGCCGGGAGTTATTGGACCTGAACATATTTTCCACCCTCTCCTTATGGTTTATTTTAGCTACTTTTAATTCTTTCCTCACTTGTTTTTTGAGTATGTGGTATTGAGTCAAATCCCCCTTTTTGAAGCTAATGTTGCGTAAATTTATTATTTGTTTTTAACTGATTTGGAGATCCAAGGTTTATTGTTAGCAAAAATTGTGACAGATTTCCTGGTGACTGATCCCTCACAAAAATTAACATAAGAGGAAATTATGTCAGTAAGTTCCTCTAAATTATTGCATGTACTTTTAAACAAATTCCAGTCTGTGCAGCTAAAACAGTCTTGAAGATTTTGGAAGGACTCTTCCGATCAAACTGGAACCAAACGTTGCTCTGGCTTGTATTTCCTCAGGACGGGTTTGTAGTGTGGGACCAAATAGACAACATTGTGGTCTGATGAACCAAGTGGGGCTCTGCTCAGGGATTTAATAGCATATTTCACAGTTCCGTAACACAGGTCCAAACATTTGGTAAGTCGAGTGGGGCACGTCACATATTGATAAAAATTCCCAAGTGACTTTCTGATAGGGATGCACCGATCCACTTTTTTTTTTACTTCTGATCCAATCCCGATACCTAAATCTGAATATCGGCTGATACCGATCCAGTTCCAATATCATCATCATTGATTTTATATGAGGCTGTAATAATCTCCTCTCAAGTACAATTTGTACAAATATATGCATGCATGTCCAGAAAGGCATCTTGAGGTAAGTTTTATTAATGTTGGATAAGTTTTAAAGTTAGAATTAAATTCTGCTAACACAAAACATGTTTATTTTTATTCCTAGCTTTAAAGTGGATATTAAAGTGATTAATTTAAGTGATTGTTTAAAGTTATTTTATATATTTTTAAATAAGGGGCAGATATAAAATTTTTTCTTCTTCTTTTTGCACTCTTTTCATTCAATGTTTTTTTTTTTGTTTTTTTTTATTTGTTTCTTTTAAATTAATGAATAAATGAATTAAATAAAATAAAATGTTAAATGGCTTCAAACACCTGCTAAGTTCATGACATAAACCAACAGACATGTTCCTGTTTTTAGTATTTTACATCACTTTATAATGTAGCTGTCTTGTTTTTAATATATATAATTTTCAAATCATGTTTTTTTATGATTGTTGTACTGATAAATATCTCCTGGAGGGTAAACTATATCTTGGATACAAATATCTAACTGTGAAATCTTTCGTTTTCTACAACTGATAGGAGTTGGTCATTAATTATGAAGTTTAGCAACTTCTCTGTAAACATTAGAGCTCCATGATTTCAACAATGTCTTCTTCTTGTTCAATCCGAAGCAAGCAGCCTGATTTGGGGCAGCCGCGCTCAGTCTGTCCCTCTTCAGAGACGGGCAGACTGCGGGGCAGATTGGACGCGGCTGGCTGGGGTTGAGTCGCTTCTTTCGGATTCAGCGAGAGTAGCCCCCCGCTGAAGCCATGGAGCTCGAATGTCCAACATAAAACTAACTTTACCGCGGTTTAATGTGGCGCTATGGCTCTGTAGACATTGCACGTTGCTGTCTTGTTTTGTGGTGTTTCTAATGTAAAATACTTCCACACAGCGGACATGTTTAGATGAAAAGTTGGTTAGCTGTTAGCCACAGTGCTGCTAACTCAGCCCTCACATTGTAGCTGGCTGCAAACTATGAAATGGATTTCCTGAATGTGAGGTGGGTCTTATTACTCTGGATTCATGAGACAAGCCACCGTTCATGAAATCCATTCCATAGTTTGAAGCCAACGTGCAGCGCAACCACAGACATGCATCATGGATTGGAAATATCGGCACGTGGATTGGAAAAATCCGATACATAAATTATGCTGGTATCGGAGGCCGATACCAATACTGGATTGGATCGGCCCCATCCCTACTTTCTGAGTCTGCAGTGGTTAAAATCCCCCATGATAAGGTTAGGAGCATCCGGTGAGATCTTTTGAAACTACTGCAGTGTTTTTAGCAAAGCCTGAGTTTCTAGCTCCGTATTAGCCTTAGGGTGGATGTAAATGAGTGTTATAAAAAGCTGCGGGAATTCCCTTGGCAGGTAAAACGGGCGGAGAGACACAGACAAAAGTTCGATGTCTGGCGTGCATATCGTCTCCCTGATGACAACCGTGTTACACCACTTTTTATTAACGTAAAGGCATAGTCCACCAAGTGATTTACCTGTCCTGGTGGGGTCTCTGTCCAAACGAACGGGCTCACCGAAGCCTTCGATCTCCAGGTCCAATAGGATAGTCCATGGTTATTCCTACCACCATATGCAGAAAAAAAAAATACAAAAAGGGACAGGAACAAAGAAAATGATCAACAAACATACACAGCACACTCCCTACTGCTGCGTGTCACAATAACCAGCGTCTCAGTTCATTTCTTACCCCCACCAGCACAGCTATCCTTATCAATGCTCTAGTTACCTCTCGACTATACTACTGTAACTCCCTCCTCTCAGATCTTCCTCTCAAAATCATCCATAAACTTCAGCTTGTTCAAAACACAGCTGCCCGGATAATCACTAGAACTATGTTGAAGGAACACATCACCCCTATCCTTAAAGATCTTCACTGGTTACCCATAAAATATCGCATCGAATTTAAAATTCTCCTCCTCACTTTCAAAGCTCTCCATAACTTGGCACCTCTTTACCTCACTGATCTTCTTTGCTATTACACACCTGCCCGAAGTCTTCGCTCCTCTCTATCCATCTGTCTTGTAATACCTCCTGCCCGCTTAACAACCATGGGATCCAGAGCCTTCTCCCACAAAGCCCCTCGTGTCTGGAACTCTCTTCCACAGCACATCTGTAATTCTGACTCTCTTCCCTCATTTAAATCTAACCTTAAAACTCACTTTTTCAAACTTGCTTATTCTGTTTAATGTCATGTATTTTATCATTATTAGCATTTGATTTTATTGATATCTGTATTTTATTGTTTTATTGTTTTTATCTTGTTCGGTGACCTTGAGTGTTTTGAAAGGCGCCTTCAAATAAAATGTATTATTACTATTATTATTATTATGGGGTGGAGCTCCACACGTTTAAGCTGTTTATGCTAATCATTTCCCCAGCATAAAGCATTTGCATTATATACAGCCTGTACAGGTGCAGGCGAGGCTGTACCTGCAGCCTAGAACATTGTAACATTTTTAACTGTTCATTTTCCATCAGTCCAGAACCACATGACACACATAAAGCTCAACAACTTATTGACTTGTGATTTTATTGACACATTGCACACGTCTAAAAGTGTGTCTGCACTCTTAACACAATAACTTTTGAGATGAAATGTGATTCGAGTGCAGCTATTGCCCCTTTTCCATAATCCTTTTCAGCACTATTCGACTCAGCTCAGTACGGATCCAAGGCTTTTTCCACTAGCAGTTTTTTGTGGAACCGGCCCCTTTTTCAGTCCCTTCTTCTCTGGGGTACCAATTGGGCCGAACCGGCACCAAAACGTGACGTCAGAACACTGTCGGTCACTGATTGGTCAGGGGGCGGAGTCACTGGATCTTTGCAAAACTTTCACAACAACCTGGTTTGCCATTTGCAATTACTCAAACTCAGGAGCAGCGGCTGGACCTATTTTTAAGATTTTAAAAACCTTAATGACAACACCGTGGTCTAATGCTGAAGTGCAGGTGTTTTTTGTGTCTGGTGACTGAAGACAAAATTCAGAGTGAGCTAATCACCGCGGAGGATCATACGAGCTGCTGACCTGAAGAAAGGCGCGAGGCTGGGGTCTGGGCCCTGGCCCCGGCCTCACGTGCTCATAAAGGCTGGAATTCGAGCCGTGGCAGATGGGTGGACCGGGACGGGTCTGGGAGGGAGGGTGGAAATAATTTTTTAAAATATTTTATGTATATTTAAAAAAAAAAAAATATATATATATATATATATATATATCATTGAAGATTCAAAAATAAATAAATGGTGCCGGCTTTATCGTGAAATGCTGTATTCACTTTAATGACTATTAAATAATCTGTTAATTAAAGTTAAGTCAGCTGAAAAATCATAAAAGACACAAAGTTATTGGATCTCTCAGGAATATTTCCCTCAAACATGTTTAAAGACATGCCGTTTGGACCTGTGAGCCGCTGAAACCGAGCTGAAACTGTAGCTGTCGGATCTGGGAGCTGTTACAACCGGGACCCGGTCTGCCGCCGTTTGGACCTGCGGGCC
>NC_056511.1:27373836-27377830 GCF_014905685.2 Nematolebias whitei | reverse complement strand
TGCGGCTGTCGGATCTGGGAGCTGTTGCAACGGAGACCCGGTTGCCGACATTTGGACCTGCGAGCTACTGGGCCGAGTGAACCGAGAGGCCGAGTGGGACCCGGGGTTGTTGCTGCTAGGCCTCGGTTAACAACATAAGCTAACAACATAAGCCTGTGAACCTCGTGGCTAGATCCTGTGCTTCTGAGAGTTGATACCAACGATCCAGAAGTATCGTGAGTAATGCCGAGCAAACACAAAACAAGAAATCATGAGTCAGAAAATTATTCAGAAGACATGGAGGAAGTTAAAAAATCCTTGAACTTTACGAGTGCTGAACTGACAAAAGTAGCAACTAAGTGTAAACTCCAGACCGGACTGTTTGAAGAAGTGAATCAATTGAAAGAACTGATAAGTAATAAAGACAGAAAAATAGCTGAACTAGAACAAAAAATAGACGACATGGAACAATACACGAAAATAGACAACTTGGTGATCACTGGACTGGAAGTTAGAAACCGGACTTATGCAAGAGGTGTTGCTGGTACTAACACAGCAGAAGATGCACCACAAGAAGAACTACAGACTCTGGAGGAGCAAGTAGTGAATTTTTTTACAAAACAAAGACATTGACATCAAACATGAGGACATTTCAATCTGTCACACCCTGCCCAACAAATCAGATAAAGCCAAACCATCCATAGTCATAAAGTTCATTAGCAGGAAATCAAGAAACAAGGTAATAATGGACGCAAAAAAACTGAAGGGAACAAATGTTTACATAAATGAACATCTAACTAAAAAAAAAAAGGAAATATTGCACGTGAAGCAAGGTTGTTGAAAAAACAGAAAAAAATAACATCAACTTGGACAAGAAATGGAAACATTTGGATCAAAATACAGGAAGATCTCAGGCTAAAATAATAAAAGACCTGAAGGATCTGGAAAGACTAAAATGAGCTCAGGAGGGGACAGATGATAAATCATTGACATAACTTCACAAACAAGAAATTAACAAAATATAAAATGAACAAATACATTAAAACATGGCAACATACGAAGACTTAGAGTTTAAAATATACAATGTTGAAGATGTGATTGATACAATCTTTTTTCCCTGTAATAAAAGACTGTGAATATTACAACGAAGAACAGTTTAATGACATCAATATAACAAATGGAGGTCTCTCTATTATTCACTTTAATAGTAGAAGTATAAATGCAAATATATCCAAAATAACAGATTATTTAAAACAGTTAAACAGAACTTTTACAATAATAGCACTGTCATGGACATGGCTCAACGATGAAAACACAAATAATGTTCACATGGAAGGGTATGAATTATATCATGTGAACAGAAGCAACAAAAGGGGTGGTGGAGTGGCTCTATTTGTTAAAAATGAAATAAAATGTAAATTAATTAATGAAATGTCAATAATTGTTGATAATATCATGGAAATAATAACAATAGAAATAATAAACAAGAATGATAAAAACATATTAATAAGTTGTGTATATTGATCTCCAGGATCAAATATAGAGATGTTCACTGATAAAATCGTACAACTATAGGACAAGAGTTTTATTGAAAGCATTTTTTTTGTGTGGAGACTTTAATATTGACCTGGGAAATAAAACAGATTCAAATAACATCAGTACATTTACAAATTCATTGTATAGTTTAAATCTTTATCCGTTAATATCAAAAGCAACAAGAATTACAACTCATAGTGCTACAATAATCGATAATATTTTCACAAATGTAACAAATGGGGATGTGATGGGAGGTATTTTAACGAGTGATTCAAGTGATCATTTACCAGTTTTCACTATTTATAAAAAAGATCAAAGCATTACAAAAGAAATTACAATTAAGAAAAAAACAATAAACACATCAAAAAAGCAATGGACAAATTAAAAGATGATTTACATAAACAAAACTGGAAAGACGTGTATGTTGATGATGTGAACAGATCATATGATGAGTTTATGAATATTTTAGGAGCTCTTTATGAAAAGAATTGTGTGCAAAATAATTATACAAAGAGAAATGTTGTTGATCAACCATGGATGACAAAAGGGTTTAGAAATGCTTGTAAAAAAGAATTGTTTGTATACATGTTTCTTGAAATTGAGAACACAAGAGGCCGAAGAGAAATATAAGAAGTATAAAAATAAATTAGTAGGGATTATAAGGAAACACAAGAAGGAATATTATAGTGATTTATTAAATAAAAGTAATGGTGATATGAAAGCAAGTAATAAATAGTGTTCTGAAAAGTCATAAAGCAAAAACAGGTATTTCACAATATTTTTTGAAGGATGACGATGAAATCCATGATGAAAATGAAATTGTAAATGGATTTAATCATCATTTTGTGAACGTTGGATCAAGCCTTACAGCTAAAATACCAAAAGTGGACAATAATGTGAACCATTCAGTTATAAGTTGTAACAACAGTATTTTTCTTAATGGAACTGACAAAGAAGAAATAATGAATGTAATAAAAAATCTTACAGATAAGAGATCAAAAGACTGGGTGGACATGGATATGATGTTTGTAAAGGACATAATGAGTTATGTTATCGAGCCGTTTACATATTTGGGGGCCGAGATGGTGTAGAGGCAGGTCAGCCGGCTTGGGACCCTAAAGTCCCAGGTTCGATCCCCAGTCACTGCACATCACGTGGCATCTCTGGGCAGCACATCTCATCCCCAAAATGTCCCCCGGGCGCCTTCAATAGCTGCCCACTGCACCACCTGGTGGTGGATGGGTTAAATGCAGAGACTAATTTCGCCATTGTATGGAAACATACAGTGCTGACATTGTGATGACATTATTATTATTATATATGTAATTTATCATTTTCAAAAGGAATATTTCCAGACAATATGAAAGTAGCTAAGGTAGTTCCTCTCTTTAAAAATGGTGATAAATGTGTGTTCAATAATTATAGACCAATATCCTTATTACCACAGTTCTCAAAAATTCTAGAAAAATTATTTGTGATCAGATTAGATAAATTTATTACTAAACAAAACATTCTAAGTAGCAGTCAGTATGGGTTTAGAGCAAAAAACTACATCAATGGCTCTCATGGACTTGATAGAACAAATAACTACTGCTGTCGATCAAAAACAATATTGTGTTAGTATTTTTGTTGATTTAAAAAAAGCCTTCGATACTATTGACCACACTATTCTCTAGGGCTGCAACAACGAATCGATAAAAATTGATGATTAAAAGCGTTAGCAACGAATTTCATTATCGATTCGTTGTGTCGCACGATTAAGCATCTCTCACGGTGCTGCGGAGCCGTTTTGTTCACGGGCAGTTCATTGTCAATGCTGACTGACTGAATAAAGTTTGAAAAAAAAACCAACTCTGCAGTGCGAGTTGAACAGAGCGAGGGGTTAGGTGAAAGCAGAGCAGAGGCGGTGTTTTCAAAGGAAATTAAGTAAATTTTACAAATGACCAACGCAGCGAAAACTGTTCGACCCAAGTCATTTAAAGTGTGGGAGAACTTCACAAAGATAAAAAATGAGAAGCATGCAGCTTTGAAAATCGCCGACACGACACGAGAGAACCACGGAGATATAAACGTAAACATGTCTGAGTCACGAGGAGGAGGAAGGAGCTCAGCAGCTGATACAACTCTTCATGTGTTGCAGGTGAGTCTCAACAATTTAACACATTGTTCTGTTTCCAAGAGAGAAAACGTAACGTCAGTCTGTCTGGTAGATGAAGCTGCTGTTTGTTTGTTTATCTGATTAATGACGGTGATAGAGAAACGTGCGTGTTACTTTTTATTTAATTTAATTGGTACAAGCAGTGTTTAAATGTGATTTATAAATAAATCTAACACAAAGATAATAATTTAAAGATTAAGCTTCAACTTTTAATTTGCTGGCAAAGTCTGAAGACACTGCAGGTATGGCAGGATGAATTGCATTTAAACAGGAATTAAAGTAATTTATTACATCTACTCAAATGTGTGTAATTAAGTATTC
>NC_056511.1:27367819-27373736 GCF_014905685.2 Nematolebias whitei | reverse complement strand
TGTGTGTGTGTGTGTGTGTGTGTTTAATTGCTCTTTTTGCTACTTTTGCCTGAACCTAACACTGTAAGTGAAACAAGGCATGTCTTGAGTTGCTGTAAATTATACTATAATACATATTTACTCTCTCATTCCAGAAAACAACAACAAAAAACAACAGCCTTCATGATGGACAGACATCATGGACACCACAGCAGCAGCTGTCTTCACTGAAAGATCCTTAAATAATCGTCATTGACATGAGGCCTCTGTCGATGGTTGAAGACGAAGGCTTCACTACAATAATCCACACTTTTAATCCAGGTTACAATAATCCACACTTTTAATCCTGGTTACAATAATCCACACTTTTAATCCAGGTTACACTCTTCCCTCAATGACACATTTTACAAAGTAGCTACATATTGTGCAGGTATAAAGAAACATTTGTATATATTTTTGTGTACATTTATTTTTTAAGCTATTTGACTAACTTTTATTTTTTATTATTCAATATTTTACTAACAGAATAGTCAAATAGCAACCTGTTTTTTGTGCGAATTTCTATGTCAGTCAAATGTTCAATTTTGGAATAAAGGGGTGGAAATTAAAACTTTGTCTTTTTTTGCCGATTCATCGATTAATTGAAAAAATAATCAGCCAATGAATCGATTATTGAAATAATCATTAGTTGCAGCCGTACTATTCTCCTTGAAAAATTAAATAAATATGGTATAAGAGGACCAGCATTACACTGGGTATCTAGCTATTTGAAAGATAGGAAACAGTTTGTACAAATAAATGGTGTAAGATCTGACCTCTGCAATATCACGTGTGGAATTCCTCAAGGCTCTGTACTTGGACCAAAGTAATTTATTTTATATGTGAATGACTTAGTGAATGTATCAGGACTCCTCAAATGTGTCCTTTTTGCAGACGACACCACATTTTTTTGTTTGGGTAAAGATTTGGGGAGTTTGGGGAGTGGTGGCGCAGAGGTTAGAGAGGTGGGCTTGTGATCCGAAGATCGCCGGTTCACGCCCCGGCCCCGACAACATCAAAAATTGTGGGTGGGGTAGGTGAAACACCCACACTTGCCCCCACCCTCATTCGCCCCACTCTGGGCCCATGAGCAAGGCCCTTAACCCCACCATGTGCTCCCTAAACAGGTCTCTCTTGAAAATGAGTTCTCGTGGCTCAATGAGACTAACCTGGATAAATTAAGGCTAAATGAAAAAAAATGTAAAACGAATGTTGGAACTGATGAAGACAGAATTTGATAAAATGCAAACTTGGTTTAAACTTAATAAATTATCATTAAATTTAGATAAAACTAGTTACATGATATTTAGTAACAAAAAGAGAACTGTTGATGATCCATTTAAAATTGAGGGTGTTGAGATTTGTAGAGTTAATGAGATGAAATTTTTGGGTGTAATCATTGATGTACTGCTAACATGGAAAAATCACATAACTTCTGTAAGAACAGAAATATCTAAATCTATTGCAGTACTATACAAAGTCAGGGAATTATTAAATGATAAAGCTCTGTACATATTGTATAACACAATCATTGTTCCACATTTAATCTATTGCATTAATGTTTGGGGGAAAGCGTGTAAAACATTTACAAAGCCTATTTTATTTTACAGAAAAGAGCTGTAAGAATTATCACCAGAAAGCATTACAGTCACCCATCAAGCACATTATTTTATCAACTGAAGTTATTGAAGTTCCATGATTTGGTAGATTATAGTATTTTATCAGTTATGTATAGGGCTCAAAATAACACATTACCATTAAATATCCAAAAAAATTTTGTTAAAAGACAAAGTTGTTATAATCTTAAGGGGATAGAGATATTTGTCAAACCAAAATTCAGAACTAGTCTGAAGGGAAGGTCTACCTCAATCTAAGGAATTGGATTGTGGAATGGTCTAGAGAGTGATGTGAAAAATGCCAAGTCATTGTGTACATTTAAGAAAAAGATCAAAGCTGAATTGTTAAAAAAAATAAAAATAAAGTAGCTTAATGTGTTTTTTGTATTAGAATTAGAAAAATGAAGAGACAGTTTTTTGTATTAGAATTAGAAAAATTTAAAAGAGTTATTCATTTTGTTCTGTAACTTGAAAATTATTGTGATTGAACTAATTGTGTGAAAAAAAGTGGCAGAAATAATAAGATTTTTTTTCTTCTTCTGCTGCCTTTCATTTTAAATCTCTTGTATTTTTTATATTGTTTTGAAATTGTTTTGTATTTTTTTAAATGAATAAACTTTATACCATACCAAAGAAGAGCTACAGCCTTTAGTTCAACTTTATTCTAACCCACAGATGTACAAATCACAAAACAAGAATAAAACTTTATATCAAAGGTAAAATAAAATAATCTGTATACAAGAAACAAAACCACACATCTAAATTGAACAATAAAAAAAAAAGAAAACAAAACAAAACAATTAAACCTGTTTCAAGTTTAAGTCATGATTATGAGCTAAATCCAGATTTTATCCAGTCCGTGTGTGACAGTAATAATCTGACATGAAAGATAACAAATTCCATGCTCAATAATCTAGGTATACAATCCAACATTTTTCAGTCAGGTCATCTGGACAGTTTCTTTTCTTTTTGTGCTGAAGCGTTTTGCCTTCGATCCAGAAGGCTTCATCGGTCAAGGAAACACACAACACAAAACTGATTCTTCCCCCAACAGCTTACTCCAAAGTGGAACAAACCAGTTTTGTTGGTGCTAAGTTGGTCTCTTTGGAACACCCCCTCCTCCATTGCCGGCCCTCTTCCTTGTTGACAGTCGTGTCAAACTGGTTGAAAACAACAAAGTCCATGCTCAATAATCCAGGTATACAATCCAACATTTTTCAGTCAGGTCATCTAGACAGTTTCTTTTCTTTTTATGCTGAAACGTTTGTTCCACTTTGGAGTAAGCTGTTGGGGGAAGAATCAGTTTTGTGTTGTGTGTTTTCTTGACTGTTGAAGCCTTCCGGATCGAAGGTGAAACATTTCAGCACAAAAAGAAAAGAAACTGTCCAGATGACCTGACTGAAAAATGTTGGATGACATGAAAGATGTTTTATCTGGACTAATTCTGATGCTTCCAGGTTAACCCTTTAACATACATCATATATTTTAGATTACCGTTTGTTTGTTTATCGTATATTTTAGTTTATATCTTAGATCCTTATTTACTGTTTCTTTTTATACTTTATATTTTGTTATTTTTGGGAGTAAATGGGACCCTGTGTACATAATTTCATTCCACCTCATGTATAACATGTGGTGGAAACGACAATAAAGTGACTTGAACTTGAAACAGACATCGTCCTTCTGGACCCAACACGTAATGAAACAGCATCTTGCATCTGGACATTCTTCTTCTTCAGTAGCATTTCTAACAGGCATTCAGCATTTCCCCTACCATTACTGAAGGTGGGCGGTCCACACTGACAGCACAGCTGTCCTCCCTGCTGTGAACATTATGGCCAGTTAACGAAAATATCTGTATGTTCACACATGACCAATTCTTTTTGGGCAGGGGCGACACCAAATGTCCTTTTCTCCCATCATCACCCCTTCTCCTGCACTGTGCCTCAACTTCTCTGGGTTTTTTGTACCTAAAATTAAACTTTGTATTAAATGAAAATGTGTTCAGAGTAACATCATTAGCATACAGACACATCAAACAAAGTCTTGCTCTCAGAGAGAGTGTTGTTTGAGTCACTGTCTTGGGTAAACTCACTGTTTTCTGCAACTTTAGTTCTTGAAATCAAACTATATTAACACTATAAGGTCGTTTTCACACCAGATAGTCCGGTAGACTCGGTTCGGTTCGGGACCAATATTCATGACCTTTTGTTTACATTTGAGCTGGTGCGTTTGCATTCACACTGCACTGTGCAGTCGAGTCAACCTGTTGAACCAACCTATTCCCCCGATCGCCTGTGGGGGCGCTGCACCAAGAACTACTGAAAGAAATGACACAAAAACCTCTGAAGACACGTCTTCTTCTTCTTCTGTAAATAAAAATAAAAACGAAGTGGCATCAGATTTTAGCAGTTTTAGGAGTTGTGTTTTGTCATTTTTCAAAAATGGACTTAGCATGAGCAGAAGATGAGACAGAAGACCATGGAGAATATTGTTTTTCACACAAGGCAGCTGACGGCTCCATATAAGGTAAGAGAAATGCGTGTTTGTTTGTCCTGCGGAGCGGGGCTCGGTCTGTTTACATTCATACTGTACTCGAACCGCGCTGGAGTCCGCTTCTACCGGACCGAGACCTAGGTTTTAGCCCGGGCCAGAGTTCCCCTTTTTATTCTGTGACAGAGTTCGATGGTGCGTTCACACCTCCCTAAACGAACTGGACTTTCTAGGAAAACGAGCTAGAGTTCGATTAAAGCGGACTAAACAGGGCTGATGTGAAGACATGCTTTTATATGATGCCCAGGATTAATGCAAAGCTTCGTTTAACTTAAAACAACTCTGTGCTCTCTCTGTGTCACTTTCAAGTCATAGTAGTTTATCAAAAATATCTGCAACATTCAATTCTAAACTGGATTATAGCTAAAATACAAGGCTTTGGTTCTCTGTATGCAATAAACTTATCTACATTTGAAACCATGCTGTGAGGTAATTGTGATAAACATAATTTAATAAATGATCAACTATAAAAAAATAAAATTGTATTATTAAATCAACTGAACTCTTTAAAATATATTCTCTTGAGTGAAATAGTCATTTTAGGGTCGAAATCTACCAGTCTGGTGAGCATGAATGGCTGTTTTTAAGTGATTTTGTATCTTACAGTATTTCTCCGAGGTCACCAGCCTTGGCACGGTGCTCATCTAATTGTTTTTTATTCTTTTTTTCTTGACAGTGGGGGGGAGTTTTTCATGAGAAGCGGAGCGCTATGTCTGTAGAGTTTTAGTTAACAAGTCTGATTGCGTGCCACTAGCTTAGCACTACATCAGTGCCAGCAATTATGGGGTGGGGGTGGAGGGTGGTGGTAAAGGGCAATTTGGTAGGCAGGGCATTCAGTTCTGTTGACAGGGTGGGTTGCCCTCCTTTGATAATGGTAGGGGAAACAACAACATTCAGTCAGGTCATCTGGACGTTTTTTTTTTTTTCTGAGATGTTTCGTCCTTCATCCGAAGGACTTCTTCAGTCTGAGGAGCCACAAACTAACTGAGTCCCATCACAAACGGCACACTCCCATAGTGGAAAAATACAGTTTGCTGGTGATTGTTTTCCACTATGAGAGTGTGCTGTTTGTAGTGGGACTCAGTTGGTTTGGTGGCTCCTCAGATTGAAGAAGTCCTTCGGATGAAGGACAAAACGTCTCAGCAAAATAAGAAACCGTCCAGATGACCTGACTGAATGTTGTTGGATTATTACCTGGATTACTGAGCATTAACTTTGTTGGTAGGGGAAACACTGCCTTGCAAAGGACAAGTGCTATAAAAAATAAAAATAAAAATAAAAAAAATCACATTTTTAACATGAGAAAGTTAAAAAACATCCTTTCACTGTCAACTTCTAGTTTTATTCCTGTAATAACATTTTGACTCATGAACTTGACAATATGAGTGTTATGTTGGAAACTTTATGAACAATCACACTTGAATATTAAAAACCTCATGACCGGTAACAACACAGGCAAACAGTGGTTCCAAACCCTGGGCCTTGAGGAACACCATCCTGCATGCTTTAGCTGTTTCCCTGCTTTGACACACCTGAACTGAATAAATGTGTGATTAACAGGCTTCTGCAGAACTGGAGGAAGTAATTAAATCTCTGAATCAGGTGTGTTAGAGCAGGGAAACAACTAAAACATGCAGGAAGGTGTTCCTCAAGGACCAGGGTTAGGAACCTCTGAACTACAGGTCCTTCTCAAAAAATTAGCATATTGTGATAAAGGTCATTATTTTCCA
>NC_056511.1:27365435-27367719 GCF_014905685.2 Nematolebias whitei | reverse complement strand
CTTTTCATGATATGCTAATTTTTTGGGACAGGCATTTTGGGTTTTCATGAGCTGTATGCCATAATCATCAGTATTAAAACAATTAAAGACCTGAAATATTTCAGTTGGTGTGCAATGAATCTGAAATATATGAAAGTTTCATTTTTATCATTACATTATGGAAAATAATGACCTTTATCACAATATGCTAATTTTTTGAGAAGGGCCTGTAGACAAACAGATTTGACAGAATCAATGCAAAAGTGTTGCAACTCACTGAAAACCAAAAAATATTGTTTTTTTCTATCAATAACAAGAAGCTTTAAAAAGTTATTTGAGAATCACTGAAGAAAACACTTCAGTTAGAACATCTGATGACTTTGTTAATAAATCATCCTGCTTATAAAACTATTCAAAACTGTTGTTAATAGCAGAACATGTTTGATTTTCGAGCCTTGATTGGCTGGAACACTTTACGAGCCATGGTTCATTAAGGTTTTAGCATCATTGTCGTGGCTCAGCACTCACAGAAAGCCTAACCGTTGCAATTTGGTGTGTTTGTGTGTATGTGTGTGTGTGTGTGTGAGTGTGTGAAAAGTAACACTAACCTGCCTGTATTTGTGCGACTGCAGCAGCATTCCCAGAAAATCAGTGCTTGGTGTATTTTCTGATCTGTTCTTCTTGTTCGTGTCAATCATGTGACAAAATACACCTATTTCTTTCTGATTTAATTTATTCCCTTTTGTTAATTCAGTACAAATGTTTTTTTGTTTTTAACTATTTGCAGAGAATTACTTGCAAATTGCCTGAAAGGGATCAGTGTAGACCGGACTAACGGGTTTCTAGGACTGGGAACCAGCTGGCAGAAACTGGAAATCTGATATTACTGTGTTAGAGCAGGAAGGCCAAGACATTGAAAAGAATGACTATTTCCCTGACTGCTGGTGGCTATACATAGATATCTGAGTGGGCTGGGAACTGACGAGACACACTCAACATAATAATCAGTTTTATTGTTAGTCTTGTCATTTGTAGACAGCTCAAGTACAGACTTGTTTATTTCATTGAATTATTTGGCTCTTAGATGTTGTATTCATCGTTTACTTCAGATTTTGTTCACAGCTGATCATCATAATCAGATGATTCATTATTGTACAGTTGATTATTTCCTCAAATTAAAGAAGTAAGAGCTGATTCAGCACTTTTTGAATTGATTAATAACCAAAAAGCTAATATAGAAAGCATCCTACCAAGAACTTTATTGTAGTTTATTGTTGTCTGTACCTCATCTGGGTTCTTTGTCTAAAACAGGACTCTCTTGTAAATTCAATTCAGTTTATTTATATAGCGCCAAATCACAACAAAGTTGTCTCAGGGCACTTTACATGAACATTCACATACATAAAAGCCAATTAGTAAAGTTCTCTATCTAAGGAATCCAGCAGACAAGTTGAATCTTGGCTTCGTTGCAGTCTCCCATCCTGAGCAAGCAAAGTGGCAACAGTGGAAAGGAAAAACTCCCTTTTAAAAGGAAGAAACCACCAGCAGAACCAGGCTCAGGACAAGCGGCCATCTGTTTTGACCGGCTGGTTGAGAGGAAAGGAAGGAGAGACAGACGAACATAGAATGGTAGGTCTAGGTGTATCTGAAAGACAAAAAAACACATGTTAAGGATAGAAAAAATAATTACAAATACAAAACAGGTTGAGTAGAGTAACTAAAGACAGCAGTAGAGTGAAAATTGTGGTCAGTTTGTCCTCCAGTAGTCTAAGCCTATAGCAGCATAACTAAGGGACAGCTCAGGAAACCCAAGCCGACCCTAACTATAGGATTTAGCAAAAAGGAAAGTCTTAAGCCTAGTTTTAAAACTGGATAATGTGTCAGCCTCACGGACAGAGATTGGAAGTTGGTTCCAAAAGAGAGGAGCCTGATAACTAATGCCCCTTTTCCATTATTACCTGTAGTACCGGTACAGCACGGCTCTACTCTACTTGGTACGGTACAGGTTGTGTTTCCATTATGCTTTCAGTACCGGTTCCAGTGGGCGGGGTTCAAATTGACGTCACCACCTCTCACCAGCTGGTGGCGCTGAGACGCAGAAACTGTTTTCAGTACAGGTTGAGAATTTATGTTATTTTGAAGTTGTGTGTATGTATGTATGCACGTATGTGTGTATGTACATGTGTATAAATATATATATATACACACATATATATATATATATATATATATATTTTTTTTTTATACACACACACACACAAATACATATGTACACACATGTGTATATATATATGTGTATATATAT
>NC_056511.1:27354590-27365335 GCF_014905685.2 Nematolebias whitei | reverse complement strand
TATAGGTTTTCATCATCATTTGATGTATTTGCACTCATTGTGTCTACTTTTAATGTTCATTTTAAATGTGTGGTTTCCTTTCTTGTTCACATATATACATTTTATTTTTAGCTTTGCTTTAAAGTTCTTGTTTTGTGATTTGTACATTTGTGAGTTAAAATAAATTTGAACTGAAGGTCGTCTCTTTTCTTTAAACATGTTTGAGGGAAATATTTCTGAGATCCAATAGTTTTGTGTCTTTTTATGATTTTCAGCTGAGTTAACAGTCATTAAAGTGAAAACAGGATTTCATGATGAAGCTGGCACCGTTTATTTATTTATTTTTTTTAATCTTCAACGCTAAAATATATATATATATATATTTTTTTTTTATGACGATCCTCTCTGTTAGGGATTTTTTCCCTCGTATCACCTTTAAAGAATTCACACACAAGACAGAGTATAAGAATTTTGATGAGCCCTCTGCAGAGGGGGGAGTTCGTGACCTGACCAAACGTCAAGGTGAAGTCCGCCGTTCGACGGGAGAGCTCGTGTTTTATTGTGAGGCAGGAGGAGTGAGCAGCAGGCAAAATCAACAGATACAGATTTTCTCCGACGCAGCGGAGCCAGAAAAGATTACTAAAGAGACAGCTTGACTACAAAATGGGATAGCCGGAGTAGCGAGGTCAGATCTGAATAACATCATGGTTGTTTAAAAACCCAAGGTCTTTGTCTCACTGCATAAGACAAATGGCTATTCTTTAGTTCACATGACTGGAGTTTAATTAAATGATGAGGGGTCTAAAAACAGTTTTAAATTATAACATTTACATTTTATCCAGGGCAGCACGGTGGCGCAACTGGTAGAGCTGCTGCCTCTCAGCGAGCAGGTCCTTGGTTCAAACCCCGGTCCAGGGGCCTTTCTGGGTGGAGTTTGCATGTTCTTTCCGTGCATGCGTGGGTTTTCTCCGGGTACTCCGGTTTCCTCCCACAGTCCAAAAACATGCATGTTAGGCTGATTGGTAACTCTAAATTGTCCCTAGGTGTGAGTGAGAGAGTGAATGGTTGTTTGTCTCGTTTGTCTCTATGTGGCCCTGTGATGGACTTGCGACCCGTCCAGGGTGTACCCCGCCCCTCGCACAGTGATTGCTGGACATGGGCACCAGCGACCCCCGTGACCCAAAATGGAATAAACGGGTAAAGAAAATGGATGGATGGATGGACATTTTATCCAACATTCCCTACTGTTTATTATTTAAAACTAAGTTTTACCATATGCAAACTATTAATTTATGTGGGCATCACGTTTAACTGAAGATTCTGTGTGAATGACGCTGAAACCCCCCCCCCCCCCAGGGCTGATGGTAAGAGCGTAGGAGGAAAAGCACGTCATCACCCCAGGCCCTCTCTGGCGATGACCCTGAACTTCAGGTTCACTCAGTATCTTCAATTTGTGGGCCCCGGAACAAGTAAATCAAAAGGCAGAAAAACAAAAATCACACAAAGACCAAGCAAAACTAGAATTATGTGGGCTCTTTATGAGTGAGCAGTAATTTTTTTTTATGAACTGCAAAGGTAACTGAATCATCACTTTAAACCAATCTAAAATAATAAATATAGAACAGGTTTTTAGGTCTGAGTGTAAAGCATTGTGACTATTTTAACTACCAGTTCTGGTAATAAAACTATTATACTTTGTTCTCCTGATATGACCAAATAAAAGCAACAACAACATAAATTTTCCTTTCCCTCGTCGTTTTGGTGCTCTGAAGAGTCGGGAGGCCCTCCCATGTGAGGGGTCCTTTGTTGCTCAGCGGTGATGTAATTATAGGACCGCGGAGTTCTCTTCATGTGTGTAAGAGTCTCTGTTATCAGTATGTTTTAAACTTTCTAGGGACGTGTGTGCACTGAGGAGGCCTAAGTCAGCGTGTCCATCTTGTCGTTTTTCTTTGGGGGTATAAGTTCAGTTCAGGATTTTCAGGAAGAATGTGTCAGGCCACTTGTCCTGACAAAGTGGGGGCTTTCATCAACCAGATCGATCCCAACGGGTTTGGCTTCTCTGCTGGCGTGAGGTTCTCTCAACCACCTGATAAGGTCCAGTCCACCTCGGTCCCTTCCTCTTGTGATGACATTCAGCAGCACCGAGTGTGTGGGGCCTCCCAGGTTCATCTCCCTCCTTTGGTTTTGTCACCTGTGAATGAAGCCTGACACAAAGGTGCTGAATTTTTCTGTATTCCTTCGTTTCTTCTCTCAGGTGAGAGCAGTTGCTTTACCCAGAGACTGTCTTCCTTTCACCCGCCACCTGTAACACAACAATCTACAAAAATCTCCTGCATCGTTGTCTAGGGGGTCTATCTTCAGATCTTTTCTAATTTTTCCTGTCTATTTTTTGTAGGTCATATGATGTTCTATGTTTTAGTCCAAATGCAGCCATCTAAGGCATGTAACAGTATTTTCTGTCTCTTCCACTAAAGGGGTTTGTCAAAATAAATATTTCATTATTACTTCTACACTGTAATATCTTTATAGAACAACATAAATCACATTTAATTTGTACTTTCATGTTTACAAACCTGAACCAAGAAAAAGGATATGTCGGATTCTCAAAAGTCCTTACTCTGCATCCTAGAACAAGCACAGTTATTTTCACAAGAGAACATAGAAATCAAAATACATTATGTGTTATTACCACATGCAGTGAAAATGAGTAATCAGAATCAAAAAAGTTAAAGTTTTTAGTGGTGGATATTTGGCATGAGCGACATTAGTTTTTAGTTAAGATAATAAATTTATTTGTCTTACCTCCTCCTGTCTGTAGGGAAAAATTATTAAACGCATGCGCAGAAAATATATTTTCTTTCAAAACAGTACAATACAACATCAAACATTGCGTTTTCTGATCGAGATAGAACAAATAAAAGGAAATCAAAATCAGTTATCCAGCTCTGCCGTAGCTCCTCTGGAGATCTGTTTAGGCAGAACAAATATGTGCTCATCATAAAAATGTGGTTAAAACACTATACATGAAAACTCAATTAATTTCTTGATAGTCCAGTCAAGTAAAGTCAAGTCAAGTTAATATATCTAAAAACATAGATCCACCACATTTTCATTGTTCCCCTGGGTCTAAAAAAGGTAAAAAATAAAAGGTCTACAAAGGTCTCAGAAAAAGGGGCGTCCCCCTAAGAGAACTGTCCTGTACACATAAAAGTGAGATTCTTTGGTTATCAAAATCTCTAATTTACACAGGTGATGAAGCATCCTTCAATTTTCTCAAAAAGCATCCTTAATGTTTTGTTGTGAAGTTGATAAAATTTGTATATTAGCATCTCTTTTTAATTTTATAGCAAGGCAAATCTATAAAATCTGTACATCACTATATACCTCCCCCATTTTTCTGAAACTACACCAGTGTGCCCTGTTTCAGAAACATCGAAGTAAAGTTTTCCCGTTTTGGTTGTTGGTTAATAAGATTCCCGTTTTGTATTTGCCCAAAATACTGTTTATGTGTGAACCGAATCATCCCCAGTACATGATAATTTATTTATGTATTTATTTTCCAAATTAGCGCTCTATAGGAAATGTGAGATCAACCACAGTTCAGATTTTCCAGCTCATATTGCAGACCAACATTTGTTAACCAAAAAGAATACAAACAACAATTTTTCATTCTTGTCCCTGAGTCCTTAAATCTGTAAAGACAAAGTGAACCCAATGGAAAAGCCAATAATTTGTTCAGGGGTAGCATTATTCATTTTTGATATAAGATTGTAAAATTATAAATCTCTTCTTTTTGTCTAAAAGTTATTGAACTAGGCCGGTGTCCCAAGTGACCACAATACTACTTTTCAAAATCAAAATTTTGCTGTAATGTTTGAAAAGTGTGTCTATGTGGGTGCATTTATGTCAGAGCAAACATGCAGCATCTATCCTGGATCCAGAGTGAACGCACCACCGTACATCACATGCAAAAGTCGACACTCAAATCCAGACGTATAGTGACAGCCCGCTTCAGGTTCTCTCCAGTGTGACTTTGGAGATACTGCAAGTTCAGAGTTCAAGAGTTCATCATGATGTTAGTCCAGCTCCCCCCTCCTGGACAAATTGTAGGTCCACAGACACAAGCATTTTGTTTCAGTTCAAGTCCATGTGTTCCAGACTTATATTTTGTTGTTGTTGTTTGGTAGCAGAACAGGATGTGGTCTCATAAAGTCACAAGTTCTTGTCAGCCTAGTTTTTCATCAACCCTGCACATGTGATACACTACTGGGCACTTCAGAACCAGTCCAAGATGTCAAACTGCAAATTGCATGTGGGTTTTCAGCAACTTATATGAACAATTGTGCATTATGTGTCATCAGAACATCCCTCCTGGTTCAAGAACTCACTCAGTTCAACTTTTTCTCAATTTAAGATTAGCTTAAAAATAAAGTAATCCAATTAAATCCTGATATTATTTTTAATTTATTTATTTATAGCTCTAAACCAAACAAAAAGTTGTCTCAGGGTACTTAACAGAAACAGTCTTAAATAGCAAAATCAATTACCCAAATAACAAATCCAATTGTAAAGTTCTCCATCTCAAGTTACACATAGACAAATAAAGCTCAGATTGAGCTCTCCGATAGCCATTTCCATCTCTTGAAAATCCATCTGCCTCTACCTCCAGCGGTGTCATAACTGTACTCTGACTAACACAAGGATCTCAAACAGCACCTCATAATGAAAGCCAAAAAACACCATCAACACTAAACTCAGAATCTAAGGCAGAACTTCCTACACCACACATGTCAAACTCAAAGGTCGTGAGAGCTTAAACGGTCTGAATTGTCATACAATAAATGAAACGAGAACACAATCTATTAGTGTATTATCCATATTTAATGCCTTAACAGTGCTAAGTCTGCTAAAATGTACATTGTTAGGTCTGCTTAAAATGAGCCGTCAACTCCTAATGTGGCTATCTCGGATTTAATTATATTATGTTAAATTTGCACCTAATTTATAGATTTAATAAGCCGTTAGTAGTTAATTTTTACACACCCAATTTGAACAAATGCTCCTTTTGTGGGTCGTTCAAAATTCCATTCAACTGCTGTTATAAATCTCTTAGTGTCTTTTTTTAAATCAAATCTTTAAATTAAAAGTCGAGAAGTCTTAATTTGCCCTTGACAGACGTCTGTTTAAACCCAAATGTTAACTTTTGGCCTGCAGTGATCATGCCGGGACATTAGTTGGCGCTGTGGTCCTGTATCTCCGGTTACGCATGCGCACTACTGCGAGTTGCACTTCCTGTGTAGCTAATGTTTAGCTAACCAGTCGGTGAAGGTGATGACAAGGGCAGATGCGGTTTGTTGGTTTTATGGAGAGAAAGCGACGGTTTGTGACGGCGAAACGGACCGTTTACCCACTCAAATTCAACTCGGTCGACTGGTGGACCCGAAAACAAACCGTAGATGTTGGATTTCAACAACTTCACAGCGGATTTATCGCAGGTACAGTAGCACTTGGCCTTTACTTTTAAGCAATACTCAATTTGAATTTATTAACGCATATATATTTATATATTTTTTTCTCCTTTTGTTTTATGTTTCGTGACACACATTTGGTGTGGTTCTGGTCCATTCGGTTCTGGTCGAGTCGGAGTGGCGGATGGATGGGGCTGCTGCGAACCGACGGGGCCGAATCCGGTTCCAGCAAATCTTCGCCTCAATGAGTGGGTTCTAATGTAATTATCAGTGTCTGTGTGGTTAGTGTTGTTCAATAAAACCAGAAAAAGATAAAGGTGAATCCGTTTAAGTTATTTTTGTGTGGTTTGGTTTCAAAGGTCAGAGATATTCTCTTGACATGAAGTGAATTTAAACAGTTTAAAGGGACATTTCAGAATTTTTCTAAATTGGGTTTTGGTACAAGATTATAAACAGTAGCTATCTTACCTGATGTAGCTGGCTTATAAAACCAATGTCAATTTCTATTTTTCAACATCATGCAGTATATATATTTTTTTCTTAATCTAAATTCAGATAATGTGTTTTTAGAGTGTCATACTTCTTAAAACTTTAGTGCAACATGACGTTCGCGAGCGTGTGTGTTTGTGCGTGTGTGGTTATCACATGGGAGGGAGTTCAACGCATGCGTGTGTTTGGTCTCCCAGACTGAGAGCCAGCAACACCACAGATAACAGAAAAAGTCAGCTGTACGCTTGAAGGACATTATAGAATCAAAAAAACAAATAGTGAACAGTTATCTGTAAACTTATATTACTCAATAAACTTACAGGCGAAGTAGACAAGGTATTTTAGCGTTTTTTCTTATGCAGTTAGTGGGTGTTATCTTTTTTCTGACAAACAAAGCTGCAGTCTTTGTTCCCCAGATGAAAAAGATTCACTTAACCCAAACTCAGTTAAAAAAAAGGTTGTAAGCAAATCTGCTTCGGGTCCCGTCTGTTAGTACAGCCAGGATCCTCCACAGGATCAGCCTGTCACTTTAAACATACACACAGACAGACAGTCACACATAGACAGACAGGAGTTTTGCACTGTCTCACAATTTTTTCAGAATAAATGCCGGCTTATGAGGCTCACTTAAAATTTTAGAAAGGGTCTTGACAATAGTCTCACCTGCTTTTGTCAATTAAGATCTTGATTCAGGAAAGGTCTCACTTCTGCTTGTAATCGGTGAAAAATCTCACTTTTCTCACGTTACTCATGAAAAATCTCACTTTTTTCACGTTGCTTGTTTATAAGTTTCTTAACCCTTAGAAATCTCACTTCCAGAGGAGGTCTTGACTCATTTTATATTAAAAATGGCAATTAAGATCTTGATTCAGGAAAGGTCTCACTTGTGCTTGTAACCTGTGAAAAATCTTTTTTTTTTTTCACGTTACTTATTTCTAAGTTTCTTAACCACCCTAGAATCTCACTTGCTGTTCATTTAACGCCTCACCAGATGTCTCACTTCTGTACTATACTGGGTCTTGGCTTAAACTGTTTTTTCTTTTTCACTATTTAATCAGGTCTTGATTGCATGGGCAAAACAGCTTCACTTTAACATGGTCTCAGCATTGTTTTGAGCAAACAACCTCACTGTTCAACTTTGCTTATAAAAAAAAAAAAAAAAGGAAAAGTCTCATACTCGCCTTGTGTGAGAGATGGGTCGGAGCTCCGCCGGTCTGTCCCCGATGTCTCGAGGAGAACCTATCTCACTGGCCTGTGACACAATCAGCGTCCGGGGCTTTTGGGCGGCCTATTGCCGACCTTTCAGCACGTCCTGTCGAGTCCCACCCATGAACAGATTGTGGGGAGCTCCTGGCTAGCTCGCCAAGAATGTTAGGGATTTTTTCCTTCGTATCACCTTTAAAGAATTCACACACAAGATAGAGTATAAGAATTTTGATGAGCCCTCTGTAGAGGGGGGAGTTCGTGACCTGACCAAACGTCAAGGTGAAGTCCGCCGTTCGACGGGAGAGCTCGTGTTTTATTGTGAGGCAGGAGGAGTGAGCAGCAGGCAAAATCAACAGATACAGATTTTCTCCGACGCAGCGGAGCCAGAAAAGATTACTAAACAGACAGCTTGATTACAAAACGGGATAGCCGGAGTAGCGAGGTCAGATCTGAATAACATCATGGTTGTTTAAAAACCCAAGGTCTTGGTCTCATTGCATAAGACAAATGGCTATTCTTTAGTTCACACGACTGGAGTTTAATTAAATGATGAGGGGTCTAAAAACAGTTTTAAATGATAACATTTACATTTTATCCAACACTCTCCTCTGGAGACAGGACGGGCAGCCTCATCTTCCCAGCTCCGAGCTCAGCTGTTGACTCACAGAGGCTGTTCCAAGATCCCAGCCGCGCGTAATCATGAAGGCCCGACCCACGCAGACAGGCGGGCAGAGACGGGTCTGCGACGAACGGTGGAAGCGATTTAAAAAAACATTTTATGTGTAAAAAAATAACAATCATTTTTAAATCGCTTCAGCAATTTTTTTAAACATTTTTTGTATAAAAACAAAATATTATTTTATTTAAAAATCGCTTCTACCGTCCGCCTGACTGCCGGGTGGGATCGGGATTCAGCCTTCATGATTACGCGCGGCCGGGGTCTGGCAACGTCCATCTGCGAGTCCCCATCTCCAGCTTTGCAGTGACCAGCGGAGCTCTGAGCACACAAGGCTGGTATCCGGAACCCGAGCCTCCGAGTCGGCACATCGAAGGATCTTCCGCGGTGACCAGCTGAACTTGGAGCCGGGGAGATGACGCCCTGCCCGGCCTGGCGCTCCGAGGCTCCGGAGGGAGGATCTGGGTAGACCAGCAGAGCTCCATCCAGCTTGCTCTAAATTATGTTGTCGGCCACCAAGCACAAAAAATGCCAGCACATAAACATTAGACCAAGATGTTGTCAGTATTGTTTTAAAAATCTTTAAAATAAATCCAGCCGCTGCTCCAGTCCGAGAAATTGCAAATGGCGGATTAATGTTTTGAAACGTTTCTGAAGGATCCAGTGACTCCGCCCCCGACTCCGCCCCCGACCAATCAGTGACCGACAGTGTTCTGACGTCACGTTTTTGTACCTCTTCGTACCGGTTAGAACCACAGAGCCAAGGGTACTAAAAATAGTAACAGGTGCTAAGTATCGGTACTAATGGAAAAGCCTCAGAACCGGGCCAAGTAGGGTACAGTCGGCCCGTACCGGTACTAATGGAAAAGGGGCATAAAAGATCTGCCTCCCATTCTGTTTCTGTAAATTCTAGGAACCAAAAGTAAACCTGCAGTCTGAGAGTGAAGTGCTCTGTTAGGAAAATATGGAACAATAAGATCTGTAATATAAGATGGAGCTAGGTTGTTGAGAGCTTTATATGTTAGAAGTAAGATTTTGAATTCTATTCTGGACTTGACAGGGAGCCAATGGAGAGAAGCTAAAACTGGAGAAATATGATCTCTCCTACTAACTCCAGTTAAGACTCTGGCAGCAGCATTTTGGATCAACTGAAGACGTTTTAAAGAAGTATTTGGACACCCATATAATAAACCATTGCAATAGTCCAGTCTAGACGTGACAAATGCATGGACCAGTTTTTCTGCATAATTTTTAGATAAGATGTTTCTAATTTTAGTGATATTACGCAGGTGGAAGAAGGCAGTTCTAGTAACGTTTTTAATGTGGGGGATAAAAGACATGTCCTGATCAAAAATAACACCAAGATTTTTAACATTAAAGCTGGAGGACAGATTAAGGCCATCTAAGGAGGGAGAAAGACTGAAAAATTAATTCCTAAGGTGCTCAGGTCCAAAAACCAAAACCTCAGTTTTGTCTGTGTTCAACAGGAGAAAATTAAGGGTCATCCAGGTTTTTTATCTTTTAAGACATGCTTGTAGTGTAAATAGCTGATTGGATTCATTGGATTTAATGGACAAATATAACTGTGTGTCATCAGCATAACAATGGAAATTTATCCCATGCTGTTTAATAACTTTACCTAATGGAAGCATATATAAAGTAAAGAGTATTGGCCCAAGCACTGAGCCCTGAGGAACTCCATGACTAACTTTGGTGTATGAAGAAGATTTATTATTTACATTTACAAACTGGAATCTATCAGATAAATATGATTTAAACCATTTTAGAGCCGTTCCTGTAATCCCAATATCATATTCAAGCCTCTGTAGTAAAATATTGTGATCAACTGTATCAAATGCAGCACCGAGGTCTACCAGGACCAGTATAGACACAAGTCCATTGTCTGAGGCCATGAGAATATCATTAGTTACTTTTACTAGTGCTGTTTCTGTGCTATGATAAGCTCTAAACCCTGACTAAAATGAATGAAATGAATGAATCTTCGAGACTCAATGACACTAACCTGTATAAATAAAGGTTGAATGAACTTGGCGTATATTCTTAGTGATCCAAGACATGCCAGTAGGGTTGCACCGGCCGATTTATTGCCCCCGATTGTCTTAATTTTGGGAAATCGGCCATTTGGCCAATATTTACATGAGAAACCGATTTTACCGATTTATTTGTAGTTTAATCAACAATTGTCTAAACTTCTTTTATATTTCAGAGCACTACCTCATGGCCAGTTGAAACAAGTTTGTATTGTTTCTAGAATATTGTTCAAGGGTATGTTTTTCAACAAAATAAGAAAAATTGAAACAACAAAATAAGAAAATTGAAAATTGAAGTTGCATTGTGACCTTATAACACCTGACAGTGTCAATTATAAAACAAAATCGGTATCGTCAGGTCAGACTTTTTAGAAATCGGTGATTGGCCAGAAAACTGCAATCGGTGCACCCCTAATTGTTTCTAGGATATTGTTCAAGGGTATGTTCCATCCATCCATCCATTTTCTTTTGCTTATCCGGGGTCGGGTCGTGGGGGTAGCAGCCTAAGTAGGGAGGCCCAGACTTCCCTCTCCCCAGCCACTTGGGCCAGCTCTTCCGGGGGAATCCCGAGGCGTTCCCAGGCCAGCCGAGAAACATAGTCCCTCCAGCGTGTCCTGGGTCTTCCTCTGGGCCTCCTTCTGGTGAGACGTGTCCGGAACACCTCACCAGGGAGGCGTCCAGAAGGCATCCTAAACAGATGCCCAAGCCACCTCAACTGGCTCCTCTCGACGTGGAGAAGCAGCGGCTCTACTCCGAGTCCCTCCCAGATGATCGAGCTTCTCACCCTGTCTCTAAGGGAGAGCCCAGACACCCTGCGGAGAAAACTCATTTCGGCCGCTTGTATCCGAGATCTCATTCTTTCGGTCACAACCCAAA
>NC_056511.1:27339354-27354490 GCF_014905685.2 Nematolebias whitei | reverse complement strand
GTTTTTGTTTTGTTACCTTTTCCTTTTAGCCATCCTATTTGTTAAAAAAAAACAAAAAAAAACTGTAGTATGCTTTTTTATAACTTTATTGTTGTTGCAGTTGTCCATTGTTGTCATCTTTCTTTGTTGAAATCAGGTCTCTCTTGTAAATGAGTCCTCGAGGCTCAATGGGATTTACCTGTATAAATAAAGGTTGATTGATTGACATACGGTTGTAGCAGATCAGAGAGATGGGGGGGGGGGGGGGGGCGAAACTGTTCAGTGATTTGTAGACATACACGAGAATTTTGAACTGCATTCGAAAGTGAACCTGTAACCAGTGCAGTGAAGCCAAAACTGGAGTAATGTGCTCTCTTTTGCCTGTACTGGTTAAAAATCGGGCTGCTGCATTCTGGACAAGTTTTAGTCGTGCTATGGAGTTTGACTGATACCAAACAGGAGCGAATTGCAGTAATCAAGCTTAGATGTAATGAATGCATGTATTACTGTCTCCAGGTTATTTTTGGACAATATGGGTTTCAGTTTAGACAGCCGCCATTTAAAGATTGTTGTTCATGTTTTTTGAAGATGGATTATTTTCCTCTTCTTTCAAACTCTCAAGATGTAGATCACGAAGTGCTAAGTGTTGACATGATGAGCTGGCTCTTCTGTGTTGTGCCATTTGTTTTTCTATGTGCTGTTTTGTTTCTCCAAGACTGAGGTCTGACTATGTACATCACTATGTTTTAAACATCAATAGTTAAAGTAAAATACGTGAAGAAAAAATGTTGATCTTTTTTTTTTTTGCCATCCAGATGGATGATGAACATCTCAACTAGGGGTGTGAATTTATCTGTCTTTTGATGTCACGATTCGATTCAAAATCGATTTGTTTCAGAAATGATTTTTCTATTGAAATAGTCATAAATTTTGTTTCAGTTATGTAACTGACAAGATAAAAAGAATAAACAACAATGTAAACAAATAGAACGTTTATTTAAAACAATAATTTTAGGTTCTTTACTGTATCAAATCTTTTTGCATCATTTTATGTTTATTTATTTATTTATTTTATTCATTTTATAATAATAAAAAACCACAAAACAATTAACATAAAGACAACAAAAGAAATAAAATTATAAATTGAAAGGTGGCAGATGAAGAAAAAAATCTTATCATATCTGCCCCTTATTCTATGATAAACAATTTAAACAAACAACTTCCTTTGAATACAAAACCAAAAATAGGAACCAATATAGGAGTGCAAAACATTCTGTAACTTAAATTACCAGCTTAGTTGCCTGGCTTTTTCTAAAATAAAAAATATCTAGGAACAAATCGTCCGTCCGTCCGTCCGTCCATCCATCCATCCATCCATCCATCCATCCATCCATCCATCCATCATATTTACCCACTTCTTCTTTTACGGGTGCTCATATCCAGCCATCACTGTGCGAGAGGCGGAGGACACCCTGGACAGGTCTCCAGTCCATCACAGACAAATAATTCAAAATATATAAATACAAAAGTAAACAAAGATTTTAGCTTACCATACTACATTAACCTTTAACTCAACATAAAATACAGACTTCACAGTTTTTTTTAACCATATTGCTCTAACATTTGCTATATTTTCAAAATAGGTCAAACGGTCAAACCTTGTATGAAATAAACAGACTTCATAGTTTTAACCATATTGATTCATATTGGGTAAATCTTTAACAAAATTTCAAAACCTGCGAAAGTCTACAAAAAAACACTTTTTTGAACTGTGTATAATTTATAATCCTTCTAAATTGTGTCATTTAGAACTGGCTCCAGGTGATGTGTCTCATCTGGCCTCTTCAACCTGTTAAAAAGACAAATTACATTAAGTTTGTTGTATAAGTTATCTTAAATTGTAGAATCCAAAATCAGAAAGAGTTTTTTATTTGTCATACACACCACATGTGGTATGTGTGGTAGAACAAAATTGTGTACACAGGGTCCCAGTTCCATCCAACAACAAAATGTAAACGAAAAACAGTAATAAGATCTAAGATATGAACTAAAAAAACATTAACTAAAAATACGCTAAGCACTAATAGCATAAAAACAATACGCCGAACAGCAGCACGAACATGTAGGGCTGAGTACCGAACGGAGGTTATTTTATAGCACCGACCGAACTACACCAGTCGGTGTATGGATTGAAACGTCACTCTTTTTTGGGTGTTGCTCTGTGTTTGTCTTTAAGAGGGACAGCAGCCTCCCCTCCTCTCTCGGCATTAAAGTCAGCCTGTGAGTGTTAAGGCTCCAGTATACTGCCGCGTATATCCGTTCACGCATACGTACGCGTGTACGGTACGCAGAGGGTTCAGACATGATACTCCAGCGTACACCCCGAGCAGCTGCAGAGCAGCTTCACAGACAAGGGGCGTTTACCTTCGGGACAAATTGAGGTCGCCGATTGGTCATTTGCTGACACGCCTACTGGATTGATTGACAGGTCGGAAAAAAAGAAAAAAAAAAACGAGTGCTGGCAGCCTCCACCGCAATGGTGTTCTGTGTTTATATGTTGTTAATAAAAAGATCTAAAAAATAAAAAAACAGGGTGACATGTGGGCTGTAGAGCCAGCTCAGACCAGCCCACCAGGAAATCTCCTGACCCTCCCGCAGCCACACTGGACCTGAGTTTAATTTGCTCGTGACAAATTCCTCCATTTCTCACCATTTCAGTCATGGCATCAACGGAGGAGGAATAGATCTTGGCAAAAAACAAAACAAAAGAAAAAGCCAGATCAGAGATGAAGAAGGGGAATTTAATACATTGGTGTCGCATACAAAACAGTCCCTCGCTGGGCAGTTTATTGTGCGACACCGCGTACGCGTATGCGGTCGTAAAAATTTGAGCTTTGCACGGAGGGTACGCTGGGGGGTACACACGTACCTCTGCGTACGTACGTGTGTACCACTGCGTATGGATGTACGCGGCAGTATACTGGGGCTTTAGAGAGCATGAACGGCCTGATTCATTATTTCCACGACCGGACTCGTCTTCATCAAAGAACTCCGAGGACGGAGCTGTGTCTGTGTTTCAGCTGGTGAGTTTACGTTTGTTAACGTTACAGCAGCTTAACGCGTGCATCGCTGAGAGTTAAACGAGGATCCACGTAACGCTAACTTTAAGATATTAGTGTGTAAATTTATTTTATCTATGTAGCTAGCTAAACTCAGAAGCTAACTAAAGATTGACAGTAACAGATGAAGCTTAGCTACTAAAATTGTGCTCATCCATCGGATCAGCTACTTAAAACTGACTCTGGAGGAGCAAGTAGTGAATTTAAAAAAATAAATAAAGACATTGACATCGAACATGAGGACAAAATGTTTACATAAATGAACATCTAACTAAAAAAAAAATGGAAATATTGCACGTGAAGCAAGGTGGTTGAAAAAACAGAAAAAATAGCATCAACTTGAACAAGAAATGGAAACATTTGGATCAAAATACAGGAAGGATCTCAGGTTAAAATAATAAAAGACCTGAAAGATCTGGAAAAACTAAAATGAGTTCAGGAAATGACAGATGATAAATCACTGACATAACTTCACAAACAAGAAATTAACAAAATACATTAAAACATGGCAACATATGAAGACTTAGAGTTTAAAATATACAATGTTGAAGATGTGATTGATACAAACTTTTTCCCTGCAATAAAAGACTGTGAATATTACAATGAAGAACAGTTTAATGACATCAATATAACAAATGGAGGTCTCTCTATTATTCACATTAATAGTAGAAGTTTAAATGCAAATATATCCAAAATATCAGATTATTTAAAACGGCTAAACAGAACTTTTACAATAATAGCACTGTCAGAGACATGGCTCAACAATGAAAACACAAATAATGTTCACATGGAAGGGTATGAATTATATCATGTGAACAGAAGCAATAAAAGGGGTGGTAGAGTGGCTTTATTTGTTAAAAATGAAATAAAATGTAAGTTAATTAATGAAATGTCAATAAATGTTGATAATATCATGGAAATAATAACAATAGAAATAATAAACAAGAATGATAAAAACATATTGATAAGTTGTGTATATCGATCTCCAGGATCAAATATAGAAATATTCACTGATAAAATTGTAGTGATGTAGGGTAGGTTAGCTTCAGTGTTAGCTTAGGAGCCCCACTACAATCAATATTTGATAACGGGTTCTCTCTTTTTCGAGCTACTTGACAGATATGTGACAGAGATACTGTGTTGGAGATGGTCTAATCAGTGACATGAGACGTTAATTTTCTTTGACCCATCAAAATGAATGTGGTCATTTATTAACAGAATCAAAATTTAACATCAAAACATTGTACACTTGATTATGCTATCGGCTCTGATTAATAAAACTTGGCACGTTTTACTTAATAAAAACAACAGACATTTCTGAAGATATCTGGATTAATTACTGGCAAGATAGAAGAGTTTTAAAGATGGGAAATGAAGGAGTTTAAATGGAGAGAAAAGATGGATGAGGGAAAGTGTGTTGACGAAGAACGGCACCCTCCATCCGAACCCAGCTCAGCCTCGGTGCACTCGGTAGTGAAGCGACTCGTTACCTTTGCAGAAGATAGGTCTGCTCCGATACGGAGTTCCATTTCAACGCTACCTTTCAGCGTCTCCTTAGGATGGCTGAGAATCGTCCGAAGTAGTGACGGTACTCCGTTCAACAACACGCACACCTCACGGGTGGACTCACATGAGCTGTGAGTCCGTCAGAGGTTCCACTCAGATGTGGAAGATTCCATAATCCCAACTAGACTCGGAAGAACTCCCAACTAACTCCAGCACTTCAGAACGTTTGGAACTTCTGAACTTCTGTCCTGCTGTCCAGAACTTCTGTTCTCCTGTGCTCCCAGAACTAACTGGAACTAGGAAGTGTCAACTTTTAAAGAGTTCTGCTTCCGGTCCCTTTTGGGAAGTCCTGATTGGTTGAAAGAACCAACAGGGGTGTGGTTTTAGTGACGTAAGAGGTTACTACAAGTCAGAAAAACAGCGAAGATGTTTAGGAACAGACAGAGAACTGTTTAGGAACAGACAGAGACATGTTATGGCAAAGTGGGAGGAAGCAGATGCCAGTAGCTTCTTATTTACCATCTGCTAGGTTTAAAAACAATCCACTTCGTTCTAATAACTTCTTTCTGACTTTCGACCGACATCACTACTTCTCATTTCAGACAGAAGATCAAAAAATGCATAATTACTTTGTAACAGACATTTTAACTTGATTTCTACTTTGAATGAGGATTAAAAAAATCATTAATACAGTTTCACAGTTGATTTAAAATGAGTGGTTCATTTCAACATTTAAAATGATTTGAACTGAACACACTTTTGATTATCAAGACATTTGTAAAAATAGTAATGACAATATAAAAAGAGAGTGTTCTTTCAATTGATTAGTTCAGGATACAATTAGAAAGTCTCTGGATGAGCTAATTTGTATTTCTGGATTCAAATCAATGAAATAACAGTTCCTGTCCCATGAAGGTCTTCAGGGTCAGGTTTTGACCGGAGGCTTAGTTCACTACAAAATCGTACAACTATTGGACAAGAGTTTTAATAAAAGCATTTTTTTCTGTGGAGACTTTAATATTGACCTGGGAAATAAAACAGATTCAAATAACATCAGTACATTTACAAATTCATTGTATAGTTTAAATCTTTATCTGTTAATATCAAAACCAACAAGAATTACAACTCATAGTGCTACAATAATCGATAATATTTTCACAAATGTAACAAATGGGGATGTGATGGGAGATATTTTAATGAGTGATTTGAGTGATCATTTACCAGTTTTCACGATTTATAAAAATGATCAAAGCATTACAAAAGAAATTACAATTAAGAAAAAAAACAAACACATCAAAAAAAGCAATGGACAAATTAAAAGAAGATTTACATAAACAAAGCTGGAAATACGTGTATCAGAATCAGAATAAACTTTATTGGAATTGCACCGAGATACAACGCGAATATGTACGTACAGTCGTCCGAAAGATGGGCGGAGTGCACGAAGCTGCAACTACAGGAGAGCGCGGCCATTTTATCCTTATCAGATAATAATCTTAGATAGGAAAAGGGGTAGAAACATGAGGGTAGATAGTGGTATTACAAAAAAAGATCTTTCACATCTTGTCTATCAGGACACGATTTGAGACATCAAAAAACTCTACCAGCAAGCACAATTAAAACATGAATACATTTGCATTTGACATCAAGGTGTTGAGATTTGTCCATGAGCTTTTTTTTTTTTCAGATCAGCCACAGTTTCTGAAGATGTTGTTTTCAGCCAGCAGTTCTGATAAGCCTGCACAGAGAGTTCTCGGGGGGTGCGCAGATTTTTTTCTTCAGCCTTGAGTCCATCTGGGCATTCTGGTTCCGAAAAAGCCTAATTGTGGAATTAAGTTTCACTGATCCATGTTATGAGTCTCCTTCAAGGTCGAACCCACCACGCTGACGAGTCCCAGAAGCCGCAGGTGGTCTGCGATTCTCAATCGCCTCCACCTTATGGTTAAGCTCGTAGACCAGACGATTTAAAGTTCCCACAGCGAGGACCAGACCTTCACACTGACTCTGAAGCTTTTCCATGGCCAAAACTGCTCCCGATGTCTTCTTCAAAAGTCGATAAAACAGAGCCCCGCCGATGCCAAAAAGCAGGGTCCCTGCTATCATAAGTCCAAATATGTAAACGTCTTCAACATCCTCTTGAGACAGAACAGAGAGGCACATCATCTTCCACACTCCCCACAAATCCATGACGTACCCCACAGCGTGAGTCTCAGCTGGACATGCCGGTTCCCCAGGACATTGTCGTTTTCATGAAAAAATCTTATCAATAGAGTTGAACGCCCACAATACCAAATCCATAATCTTCTTAATTTATGTTCGGGAGATGAGACCCAGGCGCTTCAGACAGACAGAGAGCAGAGCAGGAGGAAGGAAAAAAACGGGGGAGGAGAAATCGAAGCTGCCACCTCGATCAGAGCCTGGGAGGAAAAAAAGGTGTATGTTGATGATGTGAACAGATCATATGATGAGTTTATGAATATTTTAGGAGCTCTGTATGAAAAGAATTGTGTGCAAAATAATTATACAAGGAGAAATGTTGTTGATCAACCATGGATGACAAAAGGGTTTAGAAATGCTTGTAAAAAAGAATTGTTTGTATACATGTTTCTTGAAATTGAGAACACTAAGAGGCTGAAGAGAAATATAAGAAGTATAAAAATAAATTAGTAGCGATTATAAGGAAACACAAGATGGAATATTATAGTGATTTATTAAATAAAAGTAATGGTAATATGAAAGCTACATGGCGAGTAATAAATAGTGTTCTGAAAAGTCATAAAGCAAAAACAGGTATTTCACAATATTTTTTGAAGGATGACAATGAAATCCATGATGAAAATGAAATTGTTAATGGATTTAATCATCATTTTGTGAACGTTGGATCAAGCCTTACAGCTAAAATACCAAAAGTGGACAATAATGTGAACCATTCAGTTATAAGTTGTAACAACAGTATTTTTCTTAATGGAACTGACAAAGAAGAAATAATGAATGTAATAAAAAATCTTACAGGTAAGAGATCAAAAGACTGGGTGGACATGGATATGATGTTTGTAAAGGACATAATGAGTTATGTTATCGAGCCGTTTACATATATTTGTAATTTATCATTTTCAAAAGGAATATTTCCAGACAATATGAAAGTAGCTAAGGTAGTTCCTCTCTTTAAAAATGGTGATAAATGTGTGTTCAATAATTATAGACCAATATCCTTATTACCACAGTTCTCAAAAATTCTAGAAAAACTATTTGTGACCAGATTAGATAAATTTATTACTAAAAAAACATTCTAAGTAGCAGTCAGTAAGGGTTTAGAGCAAAAAACTCTACATCAATGGCTCTCATGGAAATAATAGAACAAATAACTACTGCTGTCGATCAAAAACAGTATTGTGTTAGTATTTTTGTTGATTTAAAAAAAGCATTCGATACTATTGACCACACTATTCTCCTTGAAAATTTAAATAAATGTGGTATAAGAGGACAAGCATTACACTGGGTATCTAGCTATTTAAAAGATAGGAAACAGTTTGTACAAATAAGTTGTGTAAGATCCGACCTGTGCAATATCACTTGTGGAGTTCCTCAAGGCTCTGTACTTGGACCAAAGTTATTTATTTTATATGTGAATGACTTAGTGAATGTATCAGGACTCCTCAAATGTGTCCTTTTTGCAGATGACACCACATTTTTTTGTTTGGGTAAAGATGTAAAACGGATGTTGGAATTGATGAAGACAGAATTTGATAAAATACAAACTTGGTTTAAACTTAATAAATTATCATTAAATTTAGATAAAACTAAATACATGATATTTAGTAACAAAAAGAAAACTGTTGATGATCCATTTAAAATTGAGGGTGTTGAGATTTGTAGAGTTAATGAGACAAAATTTTTGGGTGTAATCATTGATGAACAGCTAACATGGAAAAATCACATAAATTCTGTAAGAATAAAAATATCTAAATCTATTGCAGTACTATACAAAATCAGGGAATTATTAAGTGATAAAGCTCTGTACATGTTGTATAACACAATCATTGTTCCACATTTAATCTATTGCATTGATGTTTGGGGGAAAGCATGTAAAACATTTACAAAACCTATTTTTATTTTACAGAAAAGAGCTATAAGAATTATCACCAGAAAGCATTACAGTCACCCATCAAGCACATTATTTTATCAACTGAAGTTATTGAAGTTCCATGATTTGGTAGATTATAGTATTTTATTAGTTATGTGTAGGGCTCAAAATAACACATTACCATTAAATATCCAAAGAAATTTTGTTAAAAGACAAAGTTGTTATAATCTTAAGGGGATAGAGATATTTGTCAAACCAAAATTCAGAACTAGTCTGAAGGGAAGGTCTACCTCAATCCAAGGAATTGGATTGTGGAATGGTCTAGAGAGTGATGTGAAAAATGCCAAGTCAATGTGTACATTTAAGAAAAAGATCAAAGCTGAATTGTTAAAAAGTATATATGAAGTAGCTTAGTGTGTGTTTTGTATTAGAATTAGAAAAATTAGAAAGAGTTATTCATTTTGTTCTGTTACTTGAAAATTATTATGATTGAAATAATTGTTTGAAAAAAGGGGCAGATATAATAAGATTTTTTCTTCTTTCTGCTGCCTTTCGTTTTAAATCTCTTGTATCTTTTTTTATATTGTTATGGAATTGTTTTGTACTTTTTTAAAATGAATAAACTTTATACCATACCATACCAAAACAGTTCAGCT
This sequence comes from Nematolebias whitei, assembly GCF_014905685.2. Classification (NCBI taxonomy): domain Eukaryota; kingdom Metazoa; phylum Chordata; class Actinopteri; order Cyprinodontiformes; family Rivulidae; genus Nematolebias; species Nematolebias whitei. Next base: position 27,345,146 of record NC_056511.1, on the reverse strand, counting down.
AATGTTCAGTGTTAATGTTCTCTCACAGGAGCCTCTGACCCTGATGTGAGGAGGACAGACAAAAGAAAAGAGAGATTGGTGTGTGTGTGTGGGGGGGGGGGGGGGGGTGCACAGGGCAGTCACAAACTTTGTTGTTAAAAGTTTGCTGTTTTTAACTACAATGAAGGCTGCATTATTATTATTTATTATTACATATTAAAAATACAATTTATATATAATCTGAAAGTGTTTATAATTTAAAAGAACATTTGTCAGCGTTTCAGGCCCTGCATGCACGTGTATAATATCTGAAAACAATGATTATCTGATGTTAATTGTGGAAAGAGACTTTCCACAATAAAGTTGTGCTTGTTGTTTCCGCTAAAATTTCAATGCCAGGTCACCAGCTGACACTGTGATTTTTATTTTGCAATGACTTTCACATGCACGCAGCCACCCCAGTCACAGGTTGAAAACAGTTATGCCCAGAGACCTTGAAAAGGTGTTGCGCGCGTTTATTACCTCTCGTTTGGACTATTGTAATTCATTATGATAAATCATAAATCATATGATAAATCATCTGCATCTCTTACAAACCGTCCAGAACGCAGCACCTTGTGTTTTAACAGCAACTAGAAAACACGAACACATAATCCCTGTCCTGGCTTCTCTCCACTGGCTTCCTGTTCACTTCATGTTGATTTTAGAATTTTATTGCTTGTTTTTAAAGTCTTAAAAGGTCTGGCCCCATCATATTTATGTTCTTGTTAACAGCTACACTCCAGTAAGAGCACTCCGGTCAACCAACCATCCGTCCATCCATCCATTTTCTTCCACTTATCTGGGGTAGGGTCGCGGGGGTAGCAGCTTAAGTAGGGAGGCCCAGACTTCCCTCTCCCCAGCCACTTGGACCAGCTCCTCCGGGGGAATCCCGAGGCGTTCCCAGGTAAATTGAGAGCTTCGCCTTTTGACTCAGCTCTCTCTTCACCACGACAAACCTGTACAACGCCCACTTCACTGCAGACGCTGCACCTATCCGCCTATCGATCTCACGCTCCATTTTTCCCTCATTCGTGAACAAGACCCCAAGATACTTGAACTCCTCCACTTGGGGCAGGACTCCCTCCCTGACCCGGAGAGGGCTCTCTACCCTTTTTCTGTTGGCTTCATCACGATCTGATGAAGCCAACAGGACTACATCATCTGCAAAAAGCAGAGACACAATCCTATGGCCACCAAAACGGATCCCCTCAACACCTTGGCTGCGCCTAGAAATTCTGTCCATAAAAGTTATGAACAGAATCGGTGACAAAGGGCAATCTTGGCGGAGTCCAACTCTCATCGGGATTGAGCCCGACTTACTGCCAGCATTGCAGACCAGGCTCTGACACCGGTTATACAGGGACCTAACAGCCCGTGTCACAGGGCCTGGTACCCCATACTCCCAGAGTACCCCCCACAGGGTTCCCCGAGGGACGCGGTCGAACGCATTCCCCAATCTACAAAGCACATGTAGACAGGTTGGGCAAACTCCCACGCACCCTCCAGGACCCTGCTGAGAGTGTAGAGCTGGCCCAGTGTTCCATGGCCAGGACGAAAACCGCACTGCTCCTCCTGAATCTGAGGTTCGACTATCCGACGGATCCTCCTCTCCAGAACCCCCGAATAGACCTTACCAGGGAGGCTTAAGAGCGTGATCCCCCTGTACTTGGAGCACACTCTACGGTCCCCCTTTTTGAATAGGGGGACCACCACCCCGGTCTGCTAATCCAGGGGAACTTCCCCTGATGTCCACGCAATATTGCAGAGTTGCGTAAGCCAACACAAACCTACAACATCCGGAGCCTTAAGGAACTCCAGGCGAATCTTATCCACCCCTGGGGCCCTGCCACTGAGGAGCTTTTTAACCACCTCGGTGACCTCAGCACCAGAGATTGGAGGGCCCAGCCCAAAGTCCCAGGCTCCGCTTCCTCAGTGAAAGACGTGCCAGTGGGATTGAGGAGGTCTTCAAAGTATTCAGCCCACCGACCCACGACATCCCGAGTTGAGGCCAGCAGCACACACCCCCACTCTAAACTCTGTTGGTGGTGTACTGCTTTTTCCCCCTGAGAAGCCGGATGGTGGACCAGAATCGCCTCGAAGCCGTGCGGAAGTCATTCTCCATGGCCTTTCCGAACTCCTCCCATACCCGAGTTTTTGCCTCAGCGACCACCCGAGTCGCATGTTGCTTGGATTGCCGGTACCATCAGCTGCTTCTGGGGCCCCACAGGCCAAAAAGGCCCGATAGGACTCCTTCTTCAGCCTGACAGCATCTCTCACTGCCGGTGTCCACCACCGGGTTCGAGGGTTGCCGCCACGACAGGCACCGACAACCATGCGGCCGCAGCTCTGGTAAGCTGCCTAGAAAATAGAGGCATGGAACATGGTCCACTCAGACTCAATGTCCCCCACCTCCCTCGGAACATGTTCAAAGTTCTCTCGGAGGTGGGAGTTGAAACTCCATCTCACAGTAGACTCTGCCAGATGTTCCCAGCAAACTCTCACAATACGTTTGGGTCTGCCAGGTCTGACCAGCATCCTCCCCCACCATTGGAGCCAACTCACCACCAGGTAGTGATCAGTGGACAGCTCCGCCGCTCTCTTCACCCGAGTGTCCAAGACATGTGGCCGCAGATCAGATGAGACAACGACAAAGTCGATAATCGAACTGCAGCCTAGGGTGTCCTGGTGCCAAGAGCACATATGGACACCCTTATGCTTGAACATGGTGTTTGTTATGGACAATCCATGACAAGCACAGAAGTCCAACAACAGAACACCACTTGGGTTCAGATCAGGGGGGCCGTTCCTCCCAACCACACCCCTCTAGGTCTCACTGTCATTGCCCATGTGAGCATTGAAGTCCCCCAGCAGAACAAGGGAGTCCCCAGGAGGTGCACTTTCCAGTATCCCCTCCAAGAACTCCAAAAAGGGTGGGTAATCTGAGCTGCTGCTTGGTACATAAGCACAAACGACAGTCAGAACCCGTCCCCCCACACGTAGGCGGAGGGAGGCTACCCTCTCATTCACTGGGGTGAACCTCAACACACAGGCACCAAGATGGGGGGCAATAAGTATGCCCACTCCTGCTCGGCGCTTCTCACCAGGGGCAACTCCAGAGTGGAAGAGTGTCCAACCCCTCTCAAGGAAACTGGTTCCAGAGCCAGAGCCATGCGTAGAGGTGAGTCCGACTATTTCTAGCCGGAACCTCTCAACCTCACACACCAGCTCAGGCTCCTTCCCCACCAGTGAGGTGACATTCCACGTCCCAATAGCCAGCTTCTGTAACCGAGGATCAGACCGCCAGGGTCCCCGCCATCAGCCACCACCAATCCCACATTGCACCCAACCCCTTTGGCCCCTCCCACAGGTGGTGAGCCCATGGGAAGGGGGACCCACGTCTCCTCTTCAGGCTGTGCCCGGCCAAGCTCCATGGGTAAAAGCCCGTCCACCAGGTGCTTGCCCCACCTCCAGGCCTGGCTCCAGAGTGGGGCCCTGGTGACTCACGTTTGGGCGAGGGAACATCGAGTTCATTTATTTGTCTCATCATTGGGGTGTCAACTAACCAGTTATTTAAAATGTGTCCAGCTCCAAACTGAAGTCCAGAGGTGATGGAGCTTTTTCAGCTGCTGCTCTTGAACCGTGGAACAGTTTACCTGATCATTTAAAGACCACTGAGACTGTTGAGACTTTTAAATCTTTGCTCAAGACTCGTCTGTTTTTCCTGGTGTTTGAGCCGGGCGTAGTTTGAGAACCAGTTAGAGATTATGTTTCTTGTTTTTTATTGTTAGTTTTCTTAGGGACACAATTAGAGTTCTAGAATTGTGCCGCTCAAGGTGTTGCATGTTAGAATAGCTCTGTTACTTTCATTCTGAGATGTTACTTTTGAAAACTTTATTTTCTCTTTTTTCTGGATATAAATCACTTTTTCTTTGGCTGAATATTTCCTCTGGTATCGGATGCTGTGCAACTGGAAGGATTTTTACTGGATTTTTTTTTGCTTTTGGACATTTGTTATGATGCGTAACCATAACAACATGGTTCTTTTTTACAATTGGTAGCAGCTGATTAACATCTCCAAAGATCAAATAATATCTCAACTACAGCCCCAAATCCCAATTGAGTTGAAAAGGAGGCATCGTGGATGCAGAGCAGGAGCAAAGAAGAGGGAGAGGAGAAGATAGTTCAAACCATCTCTTCCATCGATAATGATGGGCATGTGAGATTGCTGGGAAACAAGTTGGATGAACTTCAAACCCTAACAATGACCCATCCAGAGTATCAGAAATGCATTGTTATGTGTTTCACGGAGACATGGCTGCAGGATCATATCCCCGACTCCAGCGTTTCTCTGCCAGGCTTTCTGACCATACGAGCAGATAGAGTTTTAAAGAGGAGTGGCAAAAGCAAATGAGGTGGGTTTGCATTGCTCATGAACAACAGATGGTGTAATCTTGGACATGTTACTGTGAAGTGTCATCTCTGCAGACCAGACATTGAACTGTTAGCAATAAGTTGTCGTCCATATTATTTCCCAAGAGAGTTCAGCCGTGGTATTTTGGCAACTGTTTACATTCCACCCAATGCTGTTGTCGAGACTGCGTGTGATGTCATCAGCTCCAAGGTTGCTAAGCTACATACCTACATACAGCCCTAGTGCATTTATTGCATATCTGGGGATTTTAATCATGTCTAACTCTGCTACACTTCTGACAATCCAACAGTTTGTCAGCTGCTGTACCAGTGAAAACAAAATGCTGGACTTGTTTTATGCAAATGTCAAGGATTCATACATTGCTAAAGCAAGACCCCCTCTTGGCAAATCAGATCACAATCTTGTGCTTCTCTGCTCAAAATTTAAACCCCTTGTTCAGAGAGAACCTGTCACAAAGAGAACAGTGAGACAATGGTAAACGGAAGCTGAAGAAGCCCTGCAGGGTTGTTTTGAGGCTACAGACTGAGATGCACTGTGCCAGCCACATGGAGAAGACATCAATGCCATGACTGAGTGTGTGACCAACTATATAAACTTCTGTGTAAACAACACCATCCCCATCAGAACAGTAAAATGCTTCCCCAATAACAAACCCTGGATCACCACTGACCTGAACGAACTGCTAAACCAGAAAAAAAGAGCCTTCAGGGAGGGAGACAGGGAATTATTGAGGAATACACAGAAGCAAATAAAGTCAAGATAAGAAACAGCAAGAAGGTGTACAAGTTCTAGAATTGTGACGCTCAAGGTGGCTGCATGTTAGAGTAGCTCTGTTACTTTCATTCTGAAATTTTGCTTTTGGAAACTAATTCCTTTTTCTGGATTTAAATCACATTTTTTTGGATTATTGTTGCCTCTGGTATTGGATGCTGTGCAGCTGTAAGGATTGTTACTGAAACTTTTTTAGTTTTGGACATTTGTTATGTTTTGCTTTCTGATAAGCAAAGGTAACCACTGGAAAATAGTGATAAGCACCTTGCTTGCAACCTCTCCTCCAAGGGGTCCGGAGGCTAACCTCAGCGCTGTGGTATTACCTGCAGCTGTCTAAAGTAGCCTCATTAAGACAAAAAAGGTTGAATCATGTCATCTGGACTTCGTTTTTTTTGTTAAAAAGAAACGTTTCGCCCCTCATCCAAGCGGCTTCGTCAGTCTGAGGCCTAGCCATCTGGTATTACCCAGAAGCCACCCTGACTCTTGTGTTTCAAGCCTGCCTCAGATACCCCTGAAGTCTGGCCTTTTCACTAATGGTTTCAAAAACACAAAGTTTGTTTTCTCAGTC
>NC_056511.1:27280051-27338954 GCF_014905685.2 Nematolebias whitei | reverse complement strand
ACGACCTTCTATCCGTGAGTCACACCCTAATCTCACTCTATTACCTCGAACCTACCAAGCAGCAGGGTTGGGTCGTTTGTTCCAGAGAAACTCACGTTATGGCCGCTCACCTCTTTATTTAGCGTTGCAATTGTTATCTGTTCTGGTAATCTTTAGGGCCCTGGAAAACGGGCTCAAGGGTGTTGTTACTCACTGGCTAGGAAACCTTTTAAAACCTCCAATTTTTATGTTGTTAAGTGAACCAAGCTTTACCACGTATTTGTTCAATAAGGATGAAATAATAGTCCAGATTTATACGTTTTGCTTTGCTTTAATCAACAATTTTCGCAGGGGTACAGCATCAGGCACAATTTTATAATGATTTAATTTCATGATTACATAGGATACACTTTCTTCATTAAGTAAGGCGATGACTTCTTCCTGATGATTTCTAATCCCCAAGAGCCCTTGAGGATTTGTGAACACCACCTTCACTCAGACCTTTCACACGTCAAGCCAAAAGATATTCTCTCTCAACCCTCTCATGAACCAGAAACACCTCCGAGCAAAACCCACTAGTACCCAGTTTAATACTCTTGAATTTATCCTGTATGCTATATTTCTAATCTGATGAGTTATTTTATTCAGAGCAGACGAACGGGGGAGTCCGCTTACCATGATTCTGAGGTGACCCTCAGAAAATCTCTGTGATGATAAGAGGCATATTTCCAGTCTCCCAGGAGAGAAGTACTGGCCAACCCCCAAAGCAAACGCAGCTATTCCAATTAGAAAAGATCAGAGCTTTGGATGAGCCCGGGCCAAGCTTTTAGAAGTATGAAACCTCTCCAGTCTGCTGTTACAAGTGAAGATTTAAATCCAATCCCGTTTCAGTGAGAAGAGAAATAAATCCCAGCCTTGTCTCAAACTGGTAAAATCCAACTTCTTTCGGGCTTCTTTGATCCTCAGAGCTGCTTCTTGCTTGTAGTTCCTTCTGCTCGACTCTTCGGCTCAGCTTTGACCAAGTTTCATCAGTTCAATCTGTATTTAAAGACCCCTTTATCCTCCTCCTCTTAAGGAGGGGTTAGAGGCTTTTGCTTGGAAAATTACATCATACTTTTTCCAGTAACTGACTGTTGTTTTGCACCTCAACCGGTTCTAACCGGCTTTTTGGGTTTTTCCCCAAAGTTGTTTTGCTATGTGTGTGTACTTTCCAGAACTTGAAAAAAACAAGCTGTTTCCTGTTTTTTGCTCCGAAGTGCGTCACCACGAGATGAGTCGAGATGAACCTCATGACCTCTTGTTTTGTTACCATAATGTTCTTCATACATGCTTTTTCATTTTCAGCTTAGAATATCTTGTGCAGAACTTTACAAAGGTTATATATTAACCATCATTCCTAGTTTGAACTTAATACATTCATAGCTGGTTTTCGTTCTCTTCTACTTAAGACATGTACAGACTTGCCTTTGAGCTTAGGGCATGCTGAGCTTAAGGCATGCTTCAGATTTGTTATGGTTACAGACTTGATACGGCAACAGACCCGTTATGGCAACAGACCCGTTATGGCAACAGACCTGTTATGGCAACAAACTCATCATACATCAGGTCTCGATCTGCACTTTTCTCTTCAACACTTTTCAATAACAAGTAAATCATACAATTATACAATGGATTACACAATTCTTATAAATCAATAGTTGATTACTTGTTGATTATTAGTAAAACATTTTTGATTACACTTTTTTATATTTAGCTTGTTTTAAAGCAGAAGTTCAGTCCTTTTGCCCTCAGCTTTAGAGGAGAACTGATCAGGCTTCACCTTCATTAAAGCTGGTTGTCTGTTCTTCATCATTTGGACACCAGGTTTATCAACACCCCCTTCTTGAAGTCGGATCCTTCTTCTTTTCGGCGCCAGGTTTGCTGTGACCTAGCCCTCCTGTTCTCCTTCCCAGGATTCAACCACCGTCATGTTGTCCAGGTCGGCGTTCGATGTGGACTGCCCCGCCTGATCTTCATCTGGTGCTGCTCGCTTCCTGGGCACCCGGGCTTGTTGGGCGTTGACGGCGGATGGACCTGGCAGGTTGACCTCTGGTAGGTCAGCCGATCTGTTAGACTGAAGGGTTTGCGGGATCTCAATCAGGGGTGAACCTACAGGAGTAATGGGTTCTATAATAATCCGCCCCTTATTTGGTGGGATCTTTGCAACTAGATTGGGCATTTGACAAAGCTGATTCAGCCTCAGGGGGACAACCTGTAACACTTCAGATTCAGCTGTTTCTGAATGGGCGAGGCCTTCTGGTGTTAAGGTCGGGGACTCAGAATCTGTTGGGCTGGTTGGGTCAGTGAGAACCGAAGTTGATGTCCTAATATCTTATTTACACAGGTACCATTGGGTACTGATCTTTTCCACTTGCCACTATATTTTTTCCACACTACTTTTGCTGCGTGCATGGTATACTCAGTCCCATAATAACTCTCACAGTAGCTTTTCCATCCTGGTATAGTACCACAAGGCCTTCGGGCTAATTTAATGACACATTGTGTTTTTGCTGTATTACAAGTCATGTGCCTTGGTCTAGGACTAACATACCTATCTGGTCTATACAGGGCACTTGCCCATATATCTTGCTCTTTAGAATAGACCGTAGCCAAATACTGATACTTAATCCAGTAGTTATTTGAAAGTTGCAAACACGGGGCTACCCATTCTCTAATTTCTTCTTCCTGAAACCCCCACCATGTTCTAGAGTCATCTCGTTGATGATATTCATGCCAAGCTTGGAGCAAGATTTTAACCGTTTTTTTTTGTCTACGTAATTCTGTGCAGTCATATCGCCATGTGGACATGACAGCGACCTCCGTTTCCCATAATCTACTTCTGGGCGACGCCCCACTACTCTCCCACACTGAGTTGTTAAGGCTAAGAAAAATTCGTTCAGCTACACACTTATCTATTTTGTCAAAATCACCCTTAGGTGCACTGAGAAGCTCATCTGGTTTTGGCAGTTTCTGTACATACATGTCCGTATAATATGGTCCCATGAGGTCTTCAGGAGTCCTGGCATACCCCTCCACGAAGTCACCTTCGAAGTGAGGCAGCCCAGGCTCAATCCAGACCCATGGTAATGTCATATTCAACCAATTCTCATGCCAGGCATTAGTTGGGTGGAATATGGCTGCCCAACTCCAGTAATCGTAACGCTGATTCTGTACTGGAGTTATGGGTAAATAATTTTGAGTGGGGCATTCGGTATATAGGTTCCAATAACAAAACGGGAGCCTATTCAATTTAGTTGTTATACATTGCTTTTTTAGGTTGGGTCTGGCGACCATTCTTTTTCCATTTATCTTTTTTATTTGGTGCGGATACACCCACATCGTTTTGGCCTTATCTGTTGTTCTGGGAGGCGGTATAGGCCGCCTGTTAGATTCCCAGTCTGTAGCATTGATTTTGAGCTTCTTTTCATGTCTTACTGTGTGGATTACCTTATGTTTGGTCGAATTCAGGTATTTGCCTGTGTGATTTCTTCAAATGAGAGGGGGAATTAGGTCACAATCTAAGTGGATATTTCCCCAGAATTCCCAACGAGGGAGTATCGCTTGGCAGCTGTGGTTCTTAGGTGGGGCCGGAAAAATTACTTCGTGGTCCCAATAGCCTTGATGCCTTAATCCAATTAACGGTCGACAGCTCCAATCGCAGTGCCACTCGGGTGGTCCATTTTGAGGTTGTATCCAATTACATCTTGTTGATCGTCTGATCTGACCATTCAAAACTGCTATCCCGATGACTCTTTCGTCCGGTAGTATCATTAGATTTGTGACGACCCAATTGGGTCCGTCAGGTTCTGGTTCGGTGGAATAGTTAGCTACGGTTAGGTTCTCGGCTATTAAAGCCGAGCTCCATCCTGCGGTGACTTTCAGTCTGTTCATCCAGGCCTGATGACCTGCTCTCTTCACTTTTTTCCAAGCTGCTGTTTGGTTCTGGATGCTTTTTCTCGGGTTCCATGGCAGGGAAATATTCTTTGCGGTGACCTTCCAACAGGTCATGTTTGCATACTTTGATCTTCCATGGGCCACTGTCACATGTGTCAGGCTCCAGGGTCTGACTCCGGCTAGGTATGATAACCAACAACATTGCTAAGCCTATTAACACTACGAATCCCCGCAGCAGGGTTCGTAGGCAGGTTGCTTTATCCAAAATCGTAATCCTTAGACGGTCCTTAGGTCGGTTTGGGGTCGTTTCATCATCGCTTTCATCGCTGCTTGAATCATCACTGTTGGAGTTTCTGTTTCTCAGTTGAATCATTTTGATAGGGGCTCTTGCTCCTTCTTTCTTGATGTCTTTGCTCTGAGTGTCTGCGGGCTGTCGATACTCGTCCTTTAAGGAGTTCCAGGTATATAGGAGAAGGGTGTGGCAGCCCTGGTTGTAGTCCTTTCCACACCCATTTCCATTGAGTTACCAGCCATTCTTCGGGTTCGCGTTGGGGTCCTGGGAGGCTCCAACTTTGTTGAAAATTGGGTCCCGCAGTTATTTTCCGTTGAGCCTTACAAAGGGCTTCTAAATATTGAAGTGCCGTAGGGCCATGTTCTGCTAATGTCTCTATTTGCGTTATCAGGGGACTTCCTTGGTATAGGACGTGTACTGCATAACCATGTCTTGCCCAAGGACAGTGCCTGTGAAATGGTGTGGCTGTCCGATGCCTCTCAATTCTTATAGGCAGATTTTGATTTTCGATTACGTACCGTTTTGGGTTTTCCATTCTTTTTGTGATAGCTTCCACCATTCACGGGCTTGTGCTCCAAATTATCATTCCTCCTATCGAGATTTCGAAAAATCGGCTCTGGTATGGCTCGTGGTAATTAGGTCCTCATCTGAGCTTTATTTATTTTCCCCATAGGGTCAGGTAGACCACGTTAAATATCCATGGGGGCATTGGTGGGCAAGGTTGGAGCTGGGTGTCGTATTTAGGGAGATATACTTGCTTTGAATGTTGTTCCTTTTGGGGATCGTCCAGGTGAGGTCTTCTCTTGTACTGGCGATTGGAGTAGAAATAATTTCTCGTGTGGTTCTTCCATTTGGAGAAGTCAAGTTCTGGTTCGTCGAGCCATATTATGCCATCTGTAGTCTTTAAGGCTGGTATTGTTGAGCCAGTTTGTTTACATTGGACCAGTATGTTGGTTACTCCAGCACTAAGGGGTTTTGTGTCTATAATATCTTCCTCACGTACGGGGCTCCTGGTGAAGGTGCAATCAGACATGCTCGTGTAGGGTATCTTGTCTTCTGGTAGACCGGATACGTGGGCTGCTCGGATCCAGATCCTCTGGGATCTCTATTTGTTACTCGCCCTTTATAAAGCTCTACGCTGAGCGGTGAGGGGTGGTGTAAGTCTGGTCGTAATCCTCGCCACACCCACTTCCATTGTCTGACCGACCATTCAGAGGGTTCTCCTAGGGGTCCCTCCATTGGCTCAAGCTGATCACTGAGATAGTTAATCATCTCGTCCCAATCTCCGTATCTTTCCATTGCTTCTCCCATCACTCGCCCTACCAGCTCCTCTCTTGCGGCCTTATGTTGGTCATAGGCATCTCCCATCTCCGTCAGTGCTGTTGTCAGGCTGATCAGCGGGTGTCCTCTGTAAGATACTTTTATCCTGTTTGCCGCTAGTACGGGATGTGAATTCCACTTGTCGAGGGGAGTTAGGACTCGGTCATACAACATTTTTAGGGGTAACCGAGTGTTTTCAATTACCACTCGTTCTGGTTGTGCTATTCTCTTATTGATTTTAGTTCTCAGTGTTGGGCTTGTGGCCCAGATTATTAGTCCTCCCAGAGAGATCTCACAGTACTCTGTTTGGTGAGGTTCTTCATAGTTTGGGCCCCATTTGAGTGTGACTTGCTTATTTTGTATTTCCAACTGGACCATATTAAAGATCCATGGTGTTCCCATCGGGCTAGGGTTATATGGGAATTTTAAGTTATCACTCAACAGGGTTAGGCCAGGGATTCTGTGTCTAGCTTTAGTGAGGTCTGCTTCTCTAAATGTTTGCAGATGTGAATTATAGTAATTTCTTGTTTTTGCTAGGAAATTTGAAAAGTCCTTTTTTGGTCTGTCTAATTCCACCACTTGACCTCTTACAAGCAGGGCCGGCTTATATGTCTCAGTTCCGGGTGCTTGAAACAACAAATTCTGTACTTCTTCTTCAGTTGTATGGCTACTCTGAGTATCAAAAGCATTTACTTTATACTTCCACGTTGGTAAGGCTGCTATTGCACTGGTTTTAACACGACACGTTTCGATAGGCATGACTTGTTTTACGTGCCCTATTTTCTTCCAGATGTGGCTTGGGCTTTTTATTGTTTTTGTTAGAGGTTCTTTACCTTTTCTTTTCTTGCCATGTCTCCCAGCGATGAGTCCAGCGACCCCCTGTTCATTTCCTACTTGCGTGCTTTCTTGTTCGCATGCTTCCATTTTCCTTGGAATGCTTTCTTGGCCCAACTTTTCAGACCTTTTTTCTCAGTTTTATTCGGTACTGGCTCCTCCAAGCAGCTTTTGTATTCCTCAATCGGGTGGGCTGTGGCTCCCACCGAGTACGTTCCTTGGTATCTGTATTCCTCGATCGGGTGGACTGTGGCTCCCACCGAGTACACTCCCTGGTATGGTGCAATGACCATCTGCACGGAAACTTTAACCCTCTGGGTGGAGTCGGGCCTCGTGGGCGTTCCTGCCCTCTGTGCAGCAGTTCCGGGGATCTGAAGCACTCCGTTCCTTTCCCAAGCTTCAGAGGTTACTAAGTATTCAGCTGTTTTTTGCATGGGTTTAGCCTCGTGCCTGGCCCATCCATCCAGACTAGTAGTATAATAGTACAAGTTGTTACGTCTGGTTCTGGTCTCTCGAGGGACGTCTGGCAGGGGCACTAGGGGGACTTCCTGGCTCATAATTACTTCCGTAATCAGCTGAGCCCACGTCGTTAACTCTTAGGGCCCTGTCCAGCTTCCCTGTCGAGCCTCACCTGTTTCTTTGTCCAGTAACATGCTTGCTTCTTCTTTTTTGCTCCCTGCGCCTGTTTGGTTTCGAAATACTCTAAAAACTAAGGGGAACTGCTGAGTACCGAGGGGGGCATTCCTTTTTTTACCCCTCGAAGGATCATAGGGCCAGGCTTGTTGCACGGCCTGCTCGAGCAAGTCTCTGGGATTCAAATTTTTCCTGTGCTGCTGCTTCTCCTTTCTTTCTTTTAATTCTCCTAGTTCTGGATATAAAGGTGGGGCCGAAGGTGTTACCTTAAAGAGCTGTAGATGAGTTCTTGGTCATACTGTTGTTCCGTAAGGGATCCCTCTAAGGTCTTAGTTTCCTCCTCGTCAAGTTGAGCCTTGAAAGATTTGAGGGGACTGTGATACCTCCTTACTTGCCAGCCCATTGCTCTCTCAGAGTGCAGCAGTTGGCCTTCCTCCATCTGTGTGTCACAGGCTGAATAGTATTTTACTTCGGTTCCATCCCATTCGCATGCACAGTCTTTTGGGCCTTTTCTGCTTTTATCCCATTGTGTGATGATAATTGCTCGAGGTAATGTGGTAATCCTGCATTCTCCACAAATGAATGCATCCATCACCTTTACAGGTTTTAGTTGCAGCTGTCGTGCGTCCATCTTATTTATTTTAGGCTTGATGGGTTTCTTCTTCCCCGGTCCTTCCCAGAGAAGAGGCAATCCACTTGGTTTCAGGCAGAGCGTACAGTTGTTCTCCAGCAAGCTCCACTTGAAGGTCTCTCCTTCCTTTGACAGGTATCCTTTTTTCGCATACTCCAATGTGCTCAAGGCCCTACCCGTCCAAAGCCCTGAAACTATTCTTTTTAGTATCACTCCCCCGCATATAGTGGCCATTCTAATATAGGGGAGCATGGTGCTTGGTTCTGTGGCCATACTCTGGTTTCTGGTTTCAACTAGCTAGGAATTGGCTTCAGTTGCTCTATTCCTTGGATCCCTTTTTTCACTAGCTCAACTGTGTTTTTGTCTAACACTTTTCTTACTCTGTCTGTGGCGTTATAATTGGGCTTCACTGCAACTGCTGATGGGTGATCCTGTGCTCTGACCCACACCTTCTGTCCCACTCTGAATGGGGCCTCAGAGTCTGACTGTTCCTCTTTATCCCCAGAGCTCCGCCCAACTTCAGGCGTGCTAAACCGTCGTTGGTTGAGCTCTTCTGAGGGGGAGGGTCTACTAGCTCGTCTCCTGTCATTCAAGGCTTGACCTATCTCCACAGTTTTAGTACTCCATTCTTTGGTGTTAGCATTTTTAGCTATCCAATTTTTGACTAAACCTATGGTTCTTTCTGCTACTCCATTGGCTTGAGGTGTGTAAGGAGGCGAATAAACGCGCACAACTCCAAAAGTCTGACACCAGTGATCTACCTGTGCATTGCGGAAATGTGTCCCATTATCGGTTCTCAACTCTTTTGGAACTCCTAACGACCCACAGACCTGCTCCAGCATACTAACAACACTGTTGCCATTAGCTTTTCTAGCTGGTTTCACCACCACGTACCCTGACATCGAGTCTACCAGCACTAGAAGGTATTTCTCTCCCTTCTTGCCTGTAACTCCCATGGGCCCGGCTACATCCATGCACACTGAGCCCCATGGTGTGGTACTTTTGATGGTTTGTCCATCCACTCGGTGTCCTCGCCTTCCTGCGTTGTATTGACCGCATACTTCACAGTTTTGCAACACCTGGCGGACCTGTTTCAACGGGACCCAGAGCTCCTGACACTCCAACTCCTTACGTGTGGGTTGTACGCCTGCATGACCTAGACCCTCATGCACGCCCCGTACTACCTGCTCCACGTACTTCTCTGGGACTCTCCGACCTTCGGAGGTTCTGTCCCACTCCTCGATCCCGACAAAGACTATTTTTCTCTGCTGTACATAACGGTCTACTTTTTCGTTGCCTTGCCAGTATTTTCATTCTCTAGTGTGGGCTTTCTGGTGCTCTACTTCTAACTTCAGATTTACCCTAATTTCAGCTATTTTCTTCCACAAGTCATGATGAGCTACCACTTTGCCCTTCGCACTTTCAAATCCATTTTCTTCCCAGATAGCTAAGTCCTCGTTTAGAGCTTGTGCACAATAGTGGCTGTCTGTCACTACTTTAGCTGTCCTTATTCTCTTGTGAGTTAATTCTAGCAGCCCTTCGAGTACTGCCGTAACTTCTCCTGTTTGTGCACTTCCCTGAACTCTCCCCCTTCTACGGCAGCACTCGTTCCCCTGATATTTTAGGATAAATCCCCAGTGTGCTACCTGATCTGACCCTTTTTTGGATCCATCCGTGTAGAGAGTCCAGTCGTGCTGCTTCGGTTCTTCGGGCACATTTCTGGCTGCTTTTTTATTCACTGGCTGTGCAGGCCCTATCTCCAAATCGGGATCTAATAAAATATCTTCCCATCTACCCCACCTGGTGTTAGTAGCTTTGGTACTCTCTATCGTCCCTTTCCTGAGATACTTGTGTACTTGGCTTTGTGTCATTACTCTAATAGGTTGCCCCTGGGCCAAGTCTTTCAATGTCCCCCAGTATCTAGCAAGCACTGCTAATTCTTTTTCTTCCTGAGTAAACTTTTTCTCTACTGAGGTCAGGGTGTAACTCCATAGAGTAACTAATCCACCATTTTCATTCTTTACGGCAATCATGGCATCATCACTGTCACAGCTGACTTCAGCTATGAGTTTTGTCATTGGGCTTCTTGGTTCTAGCCTTACAGCTTCCTGAATCTTTTTCTTAAGTTCTTCTAAGTCCTGTTGGTTTTCTGCTGTCCAGACCCATAGTTTCTTACTATTCGTTTCACTGTCATTTCCTTTTTTCTTTAGGCAGGCATACAGTGGTTTGGCATAATTCTGATAATTAGGGACATGATCTCTCACATAATTACACAGTCCTAAGATCGTCTGTAATTCGTTTTCGGACTCAGGAGGCTGAATTTGCTCGAGTTTCTCCCTATACCCCTCTGAGAGTCCTAGGTCTGCTGTCACTTGAAACCCTAAATAATTCACTTGGAACTGTCCAAGCTGGCATTTTTTCAAATTCAGTTTCAATCCTGCCTCTGTGACTCGCTGCACCACCTTAGCTAACCTTTCCAGGTGTTCTTCCTCTGTGTCATCTGTGATAAACACATCATCGATGTAAATTGTTGTGCCTAAGTCTTTGAGTACATCCATCACGACCGACTGGAACACGTTAGGAGAGTTTTTATATCCCTGTAGTAATCGTTGCCAAACATAACTTTTTCCTTGATGGGTAAAAGCTGTCTTTCCCTGTGATTGATTTGCCAGCCTAAGAGAGAAAAATCCATTTGCTAAATCAATGCAAGATTTGTACTTTTTCACTTGCAGAGTTTTTAGGGTGCCCTGATTAGGCTCGCTCTGTTGGCTACTGTTCGTCTGTTAAGGGCTTTAAAGTTAATCACTGGTCGCCACCCTCCTCCTGCTGATTCGGGTTTCTTTACTGCCTGAATTGGGCTGTTAGTTATGGGATTTGGTTCTTCTCTGATAATTCCTAACGCTCCTAATTCCTTCACAATTTTGTTCATTTCCTCGACCGCTCCTGGATTTAGGGGATATTGTCTCACGGGCGGGTGTACCCCTCCTTCGATTAGATGTACAAGCTTTGGGCCTAGGTCTCCGCAATCATTTTTAAATCTGGCTATTGAGTCTTTATCTAGTATTTGTTTTAACCTCTCTTTCCCAGCCGGGGAGAAGTCACTCTCGTCTATTTTTTGTTTTGTCACTTCAGGGATATTTATAGGTTTATACCAATCTTCAGACTCATGTTGTTTGTGTGTGAACCCTATTTTTACTAGCCTAGATTTTAGCTTCTCTAACCTTCTGTTTAAGGCCCTTCGGGTCTTTTTTGGATTCCTTAGTTCTTTTAAGTCTGTGATTGTCATAAGGTTATAAGGCCCTTTTATCCACACAATTCCTTGCCTTAACCCATAAGGCATCGTTTCAATTTTTCCGTTTGCTAACTGAACTGTTAGGTGTCCTACTGTTTTTAGGTTCCTGCGGGTCATAGACACCTCTGCTCCGGAATCTATTAGGTAAGGTTCTCCCTCTACTTTGGTGTAGATTTCGTCCCCCTCCCAATAGGCATCTTCCAGAGTGACCCGCAACCTACCTGCCATTATTTAGCTGGTCCTCCACTCCCTTTTTCACGGGATTCATGGAGGGCTCTTTTCTCTTCTGGGGTCAGTTTTGCATATTCTTCTGGGGGTAGGTATTTACTACCTTTCTGTGGTGTGGAGCTTGAAGCTGGGGCTGAAAATCGTTTTGGTTGTTGGTCCCTGTATTGTGGCTCTGACTGTCTTGGTGGTCTTTCTCTGTACTGTGTCCCTGGCTGTCTCGGGAACTGTTCCCTGTATTGGGGCTGTTGAGGGGCCTTTTGTGTCGGCTTTGGCGGTTTTTGGCTTTGCCTTATCTCATTTTTCTTCTTTTCTTCCCAGAACAGCTGTTCTAGATCATATGATTTCACTGCCTGGTCTATCTGGGCGTCATTAGTTTCATGAGGCATTCTGGCAAAGGTGAGTTCTCCCCTTCTTCCCTTGGATACGATCCTTAAGGCTTTAACATACCTTTTAGGGGGAATTACTTGTTTGAGTTGATACCAAACTGGGGTGAGGCGTTGGCCTTGATCCATGCGTGCTCTTGCCCGCTGAATGTGAGAGTCCTCATCGTCCATATCCTCCAGGACCAGTTTTTCATATTGGCTTTTTGCTGACTCCCCTTTACTCATTGGGTTTGTGGTGACATTACCCAGCCACAACTTTTTTGCTGCATCACACTCAGTGGAGCTAACTACCATGGGCCACACATCTTTGATGTATTCTACGGTGGTCTCCTGGGGTTGTTTTTCCCTCGCTAAGGTTTTCAGCTTTTTGTACTCACGGTAACTGTCAGTCTCTGGGCCCGGGGCTCGGCTTTGTTTAGCCTGCCCTGGCTCAAGGGTTGATTCAGGCACTTGATATTGTGGATTTGTCTCGGCCGGGTACATGTCATCTTCCTCATCGGCCGATATTTCATCTCGCAATTTCTTTTCTGTTTCTTGGGCATATTTGTAGGCCGTCTTTTTCATTCTTCTTAGCATCACATCATGTACTATTCCTTAGTAAGCGGTTCTAAACTTACTGGTTAAGGGTTTGTGGGCTGCTAACGTGGGGTATGAGGGCATCATCAAAATGTTGGCCCACTCTCCCAAAGTAGCTTTAACAGTCAGTTCCACTGTCTCCTCTGACCTGTCTACCCATACTGGTGGAATGTCATAGTGATTTTGGCCAGCTTCAGGGATGTAAGTTCGACGCCCATCACTTGCCTGCACCGGGCCCCAACTCAAGTCCCTGGCCAACCTTTCTGATGCTCTATGTGCATCCAGTATTTCTACTCCCTTCTTTTGTCCTTTTCTTTGTCCTATTCTCAATGGCTTAACTGGACCTTAGTATTGGCCTGCTATCGATTCTAGACTGGCACTACCTTCATCATCGGTGTCTTCCTGGCTCGGGTCTGCATCTGGTTCTCCCTGGTTGCTTTCTTCGTCATTTTCCTCACTCTCTATGTTTAAAGGTTGTATTTTTGTTAATGTTTCACTCTTTAGCTGTCCTTCTTGTGAATCTGCTCCGCTTCTGCGTCGTCTTGTGACCGAACTTCTCAGGTCCTTTTCTGAGGGTGTGGTCAGAGGTGTTTTCGACCCCTGAGGACTGATCCTTAACGGGTCTTCACTTTTCTTGGCTCCCAGTGATGTTAATGATTTTTCTGTGTCTTCTTTCCCTAACTTTAGGGGTTCCTTGATTGTTTTTTCCTCTGGTTTTGTCATTGAGGCCACGACTCTGGATTTTTGATCTTCATCTAGATGAGTGGGGGTCACTATAATCATTTCTTTTAAGTGGGCCTCTTCTGGCATGTCTTTGGCCAGGTATGTCATTGAATTGACTGCCACTCGTTCGGCTATTTCCCACTGCAGATGATGGGACCGGAGCCCATCTATCCCTATCACTATGCGCCTGAAACCGAACTCTATGGCTCGGAACACTCCTTTTTGCAAAGCTTCTAACATTTCCCTGAGGTAGCCGGTGTTATCGGTTGCTTCTTTATAGCTTCGAATTGGGATGTGTATTATTGCATAATATGTAGTACCAGCCCCACTGGTCATTCTCGTTTTTGGCTCTGTGCTATCCGGTTCACTAACAAGATGATTTATTTTAGCTTGGTACTCCCTACCAGCTACTTTCTTTAGAGCTTTTCTGTAGGTTGAGTTATGGATTTTGTATTTATGATTTGTAAACACCAGTAATGCATCTGCCTCCATAGACCATGGGGTCCCTATCACCTGGTATACTCGGGTACCATTTTGAAACTTCACGCATTGAGTCCCCTTTGGGACTGGTTCTAGGACCTGTTTGAGCCCTACTGTTTTTCTGATTTTCCTTTTTGGTTTCTTTTGGGAATTTTCTTTTTCGTCATCTTGACTGGAATATGACTCAGATTCTGGTTTTAGGTGTTTTTCTTTAGTTTTCTTTTTTCTGTGAGTTTTTGGGGTTTCCCCTGAGGGGCTCTTTTTAAGATTCTCTTGCTTATTCGGCTGGTCTTTTAGTGGTTCCGTCTGTACCTGAGTTGGCACCCTTCGCAACTCTCCCTCTGTCCATCCTGCTCCGGGTGTCCTAAGCTTTTCCATCCTTTCCACTATACTTTGGGCAAGAAAGTCTAGCTTTTTGTTAAGTTTCCCCTTATACTCTTCATCTTCTGTCCACTCGGCCTCACTTTCTTTGGATTCGGTTTCTTTTTTGAACCTTCCTGTAAACGATTTTCGTCGCCCTGCTCCTAGTTCATTGTCTGTATCTAAATCCGGGTCGTATTTGAAAGTTTCCCTGTACTTATCCAGGTTTGGAGTGGAGCTCACATACGTGGGGGGGTGACGAGAAGCGGGAATAATGGCTCTCTTTTTTGGTTTCGCACCTCCTGTGTTTTCTCCTTCTATTTTGATTTGGAGGGGGGTATATTCTTTTTAACCTCATCTTCCACTAGTTTGCTTTTGTCTTCTTCTTCATTTTTCGACGCTTCAGGGGTATGTGCGATGGAGCTTTGCTCACTTCTCGGGTCCATCTCTGATTTTCTTTCTTTTCTATATTCCCTCATTCTTGCCAATTCCTCTTCACACTCCTTATATTTTGCCGTTGCTCTTACTATAGGGTTTGTAGTGACCCATCCCAATCCTGTCACTTTGGATATCATCTTTACTAAGGGGTCATACTCGACTGAGGGACTAATTACTGACACTATTGTTGCATCTCTTTGTGTTTCTATCTGTTACACCCACCATTGCAACCATTTTTTAACTTCCTTTTTTGTTTTTGCTTCGCCCGGGTCTCTTAGTACTACTGTCTGAACTCCCTGCCGGATTTTTGTACAGAAAAACACCCCCTTTTCTTCCATATATTTTTTCAGTCCTTGTTCCAGGACTCCCTCGACTACTTGGGGATTACTTTCTTTTAATGTTTCCTTTATCACTGAATGCCAGGTGCCATACCCTTTTCCATACAGGATGATTTCCACCTTGGTCACTCCTTCTGCTGACTGTCCTTCTGTACCCTGTACGGCTGACTTTTGGCCGTCTGTCTTCCCTTCTACTGGCTTCTGTTCTTCTTGGCTTGTCTGAGTCGGCTTGGAACCTCCTAGCTCTGCACTCGTCGATGCCCCTTCTGAGGCCATCGTTATGTCTTTTCTTGTCGGGTCAAGGTTGTCGGTCCTCAAAGTCTCCAGACTTTATCCTAACGTTTTGGACTAGGACAGACTAGCTGCTTGCCTACGACTCTGGATTATGGTCAGTAACCCTCGTAAGCCTTCTACCCCTCCTCACTAGCCTCTAGTGATCCATTGGGGGTACTGACTAGGGGGTCTCCCAGCCACTAACAACTCCTTACTCTCTAGAGCTGTTCTATCGACGCCTATCAGTTCTTCTGTAGCTCGCCTTCTCTTCTGGGGGGTTTCTATTCTTTAAAAACCTATCCCACCGCTGCCACCATGTTTTGCTTTCTGAAAAGCAAAGGTAACCACTGGAAAATAGTGATAAGCACCTTGCTTGCAACCTCTCCTCCAAGGGGTCCGGAGGCTAACCTCAGCGCCGTGGTATTACCTGCAGCTGTCTAAAGTAGCCTCATTAAGGTTGCGACGAGGTGATTCATCCAGAAAATTAACGACCTTCTATCCGTGAGTCACACCCTAATCTCACTCTATTACCTCAAACCTACCAAGCAGCAGGGTTGGGTCGTTTGGTCCAGAGAAACTCACGTTATGGCCGCTCACCTCTTTATTTAGCGTTGCAATTGTTATCTTTTCTGGTAATCTTTAGGGCCCTGGAAAACGGGCTCAAGGGTGTTGTTACTCACTGGCTAGGAAACCTTTTAAAACCTCCCAATTTTTGTTGTTAAGTGAACCAAGCTTTACCATGTATTTGTTCAATAAGGATGAAATAATAGTCCAGATTTATAAGTTTTGCTTTGCTTTAATCAACAATTTTCGCAGGGGTACAGCATCAGGCACAATTTTATAATGATTTAATTTCATGATTACATAAGATACACTTTCTTCATTAAGTAAGGCGATGACTTCTTCCTGATGACTTCTAATCCCCAAGAGCCCTTGAGGATTTGTGAACACCACCTTCACTCAGACCTTTCACACGTCAAGCCAAAAGATATTCTCTCTCAACCCTCTCAAGAACCAGAAACACCTCCGAGCAAAACCCACTAGTACCCAGTTTAATACTCTTGAATTTATCCTGTATGCTATATTTCTAATCTGATTAGTTGATTTATTCAGAGCAGACGAACGGGGGAGTCCGCTTACCATGATTCTGAAGTGACCCTCAGAAAATCTCTGTGATGATAAGAGGCATATTTCCAGTCTCCCAGGAGAGAAGTACTGGCCAACCCCCAAAGCAAATGCAGCTATTCCAATTAGAAAAGATCAGAGCTTTGGATGAGCCCGGGCCAAGCTTTTAGAAGTATGAAACCTCTCCAGTCTGCTGTTACAAGTGAAGATTTAAGTCCAATCCCGTTTCAGTGAGAAGAGAAATAAATCCCAGCCTTGTCTCAAACTGGTAAAATCCAACTTCTTTCGGGCTTCTCTGATCCTCAGAGCTTCTTCCTGCTTATAGTTCCTTCTGCTCGACTCTTCGGCTCAGCTTTGACCAAGTTTCATCAGTTCAATCTGTATTTAAAGACCCCTTTATCCTCCTCCTCTTAAGGAGGGGTTAGAGGCTTTTGCTTGGAAAATTACATCATACTTTTTCCAGTAACTGACTGTTGTTTTGCACCTCAACCGGTTCTAACCGGCTTTTTGGGTTTTTCCTCAAAGTTGTTTTGCTATGTGTGTGTACTTTCCAGAACTTGAGAAAAACAAGCTGTTTCCTGTTTTTTGCTCCGAAGTGCGTCACCACGAGATGAGTCGAGATGAACCTCATGACCTCTTGTTTTGTTACCATAATGTTTTTCATACATGCTTTTTCATTATCAGCTTAGAATATCTTGTGCAGCACATTACCATGTGACTTGTTTTTAGAGGATAAATGAAAGACTGAAATACTGTTTTCCTTTTGGTTTGTTGGGTCCCTCCTGTTCGTTCCTCCTCCCCCTCTCTCTCTTTTTTTTTTTTTTTTCTCTTTCCTTTTTTTTTTTTTTCTTTCCTTATTTTGTCTTGTTTTTGGTTAAGGGGGAAGGGGAGGGAGGGGAAGAGGGGAGGGATGAGGGAAAAGGGGGAAGGAAAAAAAAAAGAAAAAATTGGAGAAGTCATGTAAATTTTGTATAATGTATGTAATGTCAATTATATATTCTCCTGATAAATAAAAATTAAAAAAAAAAAGAATATCTTGTGCAGAACTTTACAAAGGTTATATATTAACCATCATTCCTAGTTTGAACTTAATACATTCATAGCTGGTTTTCGTTCTCTTCTACTTAAGACATGTACAGACTTGCCTTTGAGCTTAGGGCATGCTGAGCTTAAGGCATGCTTCAGATTTGTTATGGTTACAGACTTGATACGGCAACAGACCCGTTATGGCAACAGACCTGTTATGGCAACAAACTCATCATACATCAGGTCTCGATCTGCACTTTTCTCTTCAACACTTCAATAACAAGTAAATCATACAATTATACAATGGATTACACAATTCTTATAAATCAATAGTTGATTACTTGTTGATTATTAGTAAAACATTTTTGAATACACTTTTTTATATTTAGCTTGATTTAAAGCAGAAGTTCAGTCCTTTTGCCCTCAGCTTTAGAGGAGAACTGATCAGGCTTCACCTTCATTAAAGCTGGTTGTCTGTTCTTCATCATTTGGACACCAGGTTTATCGACAGTTATGATACGTAACCATGGTAACAAGGCAGTTTTCTACAAACAACAGCAGCTGATTAACATCTTAAAAGCTCAAATAATATCTCAGCTACAGCCTCAAATCTCAAATGAGTTGAAAGGATGTTCTGTGGACACATTCTCATCTACCTGCCAGCTGTGCTCAAGTGCCTGACCACTGAGATCCTGGAACTAGCAGAAAACACGGCTCATGACATCGGAAGGACAGGATCGTCCCTCAGTACCTACAGTTGGCTGTCCGTAGCGATGAGGAGCTCGGCAGATTGCTGGGAGGAGTGAACATCGCTCTGGAAGGAGTTCTGCCCAGCATTCGGGCGGTCCTACAGCCCGGGGGAACCGAGAGGCTAGCCGAGTCTGGGTGGACGGATCGGATTGCATCTGCAGCCAGTTTCTTAGGATTCACTGTGGGATGGACCTTTACAAGAGACCCTTCCTGCCTACAGCCATCAGTATCTATAACATCTCTTAATGAAATGAGAATAACGAGTTACTACAGCAAATAATTTCCCTTTGGGATTAATTAAGTATTTTTGAATTGAATTGAATTGAATTGAATTGAATTGAATTGAAGAAGAAGCTGGAGAGAAAGCTCCAGCAGAACAATATCAGAGAGGTGTGGTCAGGGATGAAAAAGATCACAGGCTTCATGCAGAAGGAGGATCAGAAGGATGGAAGCCTGGACAGAGCCAATGAACTGAACACGTTCTTCAATAGGTTCAGTTCAGGAACAAGCTCAGCATCCTCCTCTCTTGCCCACAGCCAAACAAATATACCACCCTCCTTTGACCCAAGGCTGTCCTGTCACACCTCAAATATTGTATCTACCACCTCGGTCATGGACCTTTCTTCTCCTATATGTTGGTCTTCAATGTAGTATGTCAGGACAGCTTTGCTGTGGACACATGGACCACCATTTATGTTATTTAAAACATGTACAGGCCACTGAATGTAGCGAAGTGTGGGGGACAGCTTAACTGTCGCTTCACTACTAAAAATTTAAATACAACGGGTTCTTTCTTTTTCGAGTTAAATTAATGCCATGTGACCAAGATAACTGTGTTCATTGTTTAATCAGTGACATGAGACGCCATTTTCTTTGACCCATCAGAATAAATGCGGTCATTTATTTAACAGAATCAAAATTTAACATCAAAACGTGTACACAAGGATTTGTTGATCTGGTTCTGATTAATAAAAACTTGGCACGCTTTACTAACAAGACAACAGAACGTTTCTGAAGGCGTCTAGATTGATTTACTGGCGAAAAGATTTACAAGAGGAGAGATTTAGAGGAAGATGGATGAAGGAAAGTTGTATGTTTTGTTGACCAGAATTAACACGCTTCTTTCAACACCAGCTCAAACCTCCGGTACACTTATAGCGCGACGACTCGTTACCTTCACAGAAGATGAATCAGCTCCGGTACCGGGTCCATTTCAACGCTACCTTTCCAGTGTCTCCGGTTAAAGCGGCTGGTCATTGTCAGAAGTCGTGTGGTTTACTCCGTCAAACAGAACAAACTCCCTTCGAAGTTGTAGGCGTTACGCCCGGGTGAGTTCACAGAGAGGCGCTGTGACTCCGTCAGAGATCCCACTCAGAAGTGGAATACTCCCAGAAGACTCCATGAAAGACCCAAGAAGACTCCGGTCAAAGACTGAAGAGTCGAGAAGACTCAGATCAAAGACTCCAGTCCAAGACTCCAGTCCAAGACTGAGTTTGACTCAGACTACATAGTTCCAGGAAGTGTTGACTTTTTAAAGAGTCCTCACTTCCTGTCACTTAGTACTTCTTGATTGGTTGAAACAACCAACAGGGAGTGGTTCTAGTGATGTCAGAGGGTTATTAAAAGTCAAGAGAGGGTGCAGGAATGTTTAGGAACGTTTAGTACAGACAGAGAAATGTTATGGCGAAGAAGATATGATATGAACAGAGATGTTATGGCTGTCCGCATATATATATATATATATATATATAAATATATATATATATATATATACACACTATATATATATACACACCATATATATATATATACCAGCTCTGCTGGTCTCACACGATCCTCCTCCCCGGAGCCAGGACGGGCAGGCGTCATCTTCCCAGCTCCGAGCTCAGCTGGTGACTCGCAGAAGGCCGTTGCCAGACCCCAGCTCTGCGTAATCATGAAGGCCCGACCCATGCAGACAGGCGGACAGAGACGGGTCTGCGACGAACGGTGGAAGCGATTTTTAAAAACATTTTACATGTAAAAAAACAACAACCTTTTTTAAAATCGCTTCAGCAATTTTTTTAAACAGTTTTTGTATAAAAACAAAATATTGGTTTATTTAAAAATCGCTTCCACCGTCCATCCCATACTGTCCAGTCCGTCTGACTGCCAGGCGGGATTGGGATTCAGACTTCATGATTACGCAGCCGGGGTCTGGCAACGGCCTTCTGCGAGTCACCTGCTCCAGCTTCGCAGTGACCAGTGGAGCTCTGAGCACACAAGGCTGGGATCCGGAACCTTAGCCTCCGATTAGGCACAACGAAAGCTCTTCCTCGGTGACCAGCGGAACTCGGAGCCGGGGAGATGACACCTTGCTCGGCCTGGCACTCCGAGGATCCTGGTGGAGGACCGGAGTAGACCAGCAGAGCTCCATCCAGCTTGCTCTGAATTATGTCGTCAGCCACCAAGCACAAAAAAACACTAGCACGTCAGCATTAGACCAAGATGTTGTCATTATTGTTTTTAAAATGTTTAAAATAAGTCCAGCCGCTGCTCCAGTCCGAGAAATTGCAAATGGCGGATCATTGTTTTGAAAAGTTTCTGAAGGATCCAGTGACTCCGCCCCCGACTCCGCCCCTGACCAATCAGTGACCAACAGTGTTCTGACGTCACGTTTTTGTACCTCTTCGTACCGGTTAGAACCACAGAGCCAAGGGTACTGAAAATAGTAACAGGTGCTAAGTATATGTACTAATGGAAAAGCTTCAGAATCGGGCCAAGTAGGGTACAGTCGGCCCTTACCAGTACCAATGGAAAAGGGGCATTAGTGAAGTAATGGTCCTGTGTGATGCTACTCCAGCCATCACATGTGAGAGCAACAGAGTAGACATCACTGAGCTCTGTAATTACATTAGATTTCTCAACTTGATACCATGAAGGGATTAGCTTATTAGACAAGTTGTCCCTAGTGGGTGGTGTGTATTTTGGATGGATGCTTTTCACCATGTCCCTGCAAACATATAAACAAACATGTTTCTGTAAGCTTAGGTTGGACTGTCGATTAGCTTAGCTCTATTGTTATTCGTTATGGGTAACTAACCTAAATGTTGCTGACTCCACATCTGAAAATGGATGCAGCCTTTTAACTATATAAGCCATGACTTTTCTGTGGCACTCTTTAGTTTGTTGAACCGATATCTTTCCTCTGGAAGCTATTGTGAACGGAGTAACACACGGCTGTTCTGCAGGCGGGTCGACTGGTTGGTTAACAATAGCCATTTCCGGTCGTTTGCCTAGGGTAAAAATACATGAGCTAACATTAGCATAGCATTTGCATTTGAGTTTACCTACCGCTTTAAGTCGAGTGTAACTTGTTAGCTTCCTTAATGTTGGTATAAGACCTAGTTTATAATTTTACTTACCAGATTCTTACTGCAGCAGGTTGATCAGCTGCAGGCCAGGGCCGGTGGCAGTGGAGGGAGGCCGACACAGCATGTCGAAGACTGGGCACGGTGCAATTTCTACACCGTGAAGCCGGAGGCGTTTAATCATATTGGTCGTACACCCTCCTTTGCATGATATCAGCTTCCTGCAAGTATTGCATTGAGCCGACTGGTCATTTCTCTTACTAAAATTGAGCCATACTTTTGATGGCCGCTGCACATTGTCCATGGTTGCTCTGCTCACACACCTCCTGCAAACTCTCTTGGTTTTTGGCGCCTATTTCCTGCAGATTCTTCTTTGTTGGTTTTCGGCGGCAAATTCTTCTTCGGCGTTTGGCGGCTACTTCTGGTCGGCGGACTAGGCATCAAAACTAGGAATCGAACGTGAATAAAGCGATTGAATCTGGGAAAACTGGAACGTTGGTCCTGTTCCAAATGATTCTCGATTCTCGATGCCCAACCCTAGTTGCAAGGTTTTAAAAATGGTGGGTTTGATTCTTGTGACGAAGTTGTTCACATGACTGACTCATGCTCTTTGACAAATCAGTGGCTTCCTGTCTTCTGATTCAAATCTTTAGTTCCATTTGGCTCGTGTGGAACCTCAGTTGAGTAGGGCCTAACAGAGCTAAAAATGCATGGGATCACCCAATGGAAAGACTTTGAACCTGTGCTGGGTCAACCTGAGTATGGCTGAGTGAGAAAAATGGCTTAAAACATGTCAATAAGGTGCTATTTAATAAAACTAATCTTGTGGGCAGGCCTCAGACTGATGAAGTCTTTCTGATGAAAGCGGAAAAGTTTCTTCCTAGAAGAATCTGTCCAGATGACATGATTTAACTTTTTTGTGAAGGGCTATAAATGTAGCGTAATCAAGTCCTAAATTTTTGCAGCCTGGTTTAATAGCATACTGATTCAAATCCTTTCAGACCTGGAGGTTTCGGTCACATTGTTGCTCTGAGTTGTTTTTTGCAGTGCATTGACTCAGATTTCTTTAATTGTTTTGAGCTTAGTAAACTCAGTCAAGTCAAGTCAAGTCAGATTCATTTATAGAGCACATTTAAAACAGAAACTGTTACCAAAGTGCTTAACAAAAATATCACAACATCAAATAAAAAGTAGCAAGATATATTTACAGCACATGGAATAAAAATATAAAACCAAAAACAATTAGAAACGAAATACTAAATCAGATCACGTTGTGCCAAAAGTCAAGGAAATAATAACAAAAAGCATAAACTCAGTCAGAAACAATGAAATACTAAATCAGATCTGAGGACCTTGTGTTAAATAGGAATAAAAACAAAAGCATTAACAGAATCAGCATCGATGAAAAACTAAATCTAAATCCGATCACCCTGTGTTAAATGCCAATGAGTATAGGTGAGTTTTTAGGAGAGTTTTAAAGGCAGAGACTGAAGTGGCCTGTCGAATGTTGATGGGCAGATTGTTCCAGAGTTTAGGGCCCACGACTGAAAATACTCGATCTCCTCTGAGCTTCAGCCTGGTTTTTGGTACGGCCAAAAACAGCTGGTCTGATGATCTCAAAGCCCGAGAAGGAGTATAAGGATGAAGAAGGTCGGAGAGGTATGAGGGTGCAAGGCCGTTAATGCACTTGAATGTCAGCAGGAGAATTTTAAAATTGATCCTGACATGCACAGGAAGCCAGTGAAGGGAGGACAGAACTCGAGTAATGTGCTCAAACCTGCGAGTTCCTGTTAAAAGCCGAGCTGCCGCATTTTGTACGAGCTGGAGACGTGAAAGTGAAGCCTGACTAATCCCAACATAAAGTGAGTTACAGTAGTCCAGCTGGGTTGTAATAAATGCATGGACTAGTTTTTCAAGGTCGGATCTGGACATAACGGACTTAAGCTTTGCTATCTGCCTTAGCTGAAAGAAGCTTTTTTGTAGAACAGAGTTGATCTGTTTATTAAACTTAAAGTCCGAGTTTAACACTACCCCGAGATTGGTAACTGACTGCTTTAGATGTGGCTGAAGGGAGTGCAGGTTTACGGGATCAGTGACAGTGGTAGAGCTTGGATTAAACACAATGACCTCAGTCTTCTGATCATTAAAACTCAAGAAGTTTGCAGCCATCCAAGTCTTGATGTCATCAAGACATTTTAGCAAAGGGTGGATGGAACAGGAACTGTTTGGTTTTAAAGGCAGATAAATCTGAGAATCATCAGCGTAACAATGAAACAAAATACCATCTTTCCTCAGGATTGACCCCAAGGGGAGCAGATACAATGAGAACAGAAGGGGTCCAAGAATAGAGCCTTCTGGGACCCCACAGGAAAGAGGGACAGAAGCAGAAAAATGATTGTCAAAGTTAACACAAAAACTCCTGTCACCCAGATACGAATGGAACTATTCTAGCGCCACCCCTGTAATCCCAACCCAGGGTTCTAGCCGTGACATAAGGATGCTTTGACCAACAGTGTCAAATGCAGTGGTGAGGTCAAGGAGTACCAGGATCACAGACTGACCTGAGTCATTTGCTAGCAGAATGTCATTACAGACCCTTACTAAAGCTGTCTCGGTGCTGTGCAGTTGTTTAAATCCTGACTGAAAAATCTCTAAAATTCCATTTTCTCAGTCTTCTGATCAACTTGGTTAGTTGACTAAAAACTATTTTCTCCAAGATTTTAGAAAGAAATGGAAGTTTTGAGATTGGCCTGAAGTTTGAACAAGCTGCAGGGTCAAATCCGGGTTTTTTAATTAATGGTGTTACCACTGCATGTTTTAAAACATCAGGAACCACACCTGTAGCCAAACTGCTGTTAATAATGGCAAGAACAGAGGGTTCAGTTGACAGTAGGACCTGTTTAAAAAAATGTGGCAGGGATGGGATCAGCAGGTGAGTCTGAGGGTTTCATGTGACCAACAACCTCATTTAAAAATTAGAGTGAGATGGGTTCAAAGTGACTGAAGACTGCTGAGCAGGGGACAAGAACTGAAGGGTCGGCTGTGGAGTGTGGAATTGATGACCTAATCGACTCAACCTTTTTAACAAAATGCCTGACAAACTTATTACAGGTGTCAACAGAGGACTCAATGGTGGCAGACTGAGGCACGTTTAGAATGGTGTTAATGGTGTTAAAAAGAATGCGGGGGTTGTGACTGTTTAAGTTGATAATTTTTGAGAAATATTTGTTTTTCTCCCGTTTAATGGTGGTCTGATAGGCTTTCCATCATGATTTTAACACATCAAAGGAAACCTGGAGTTTATCTTTTTTTCCATCAACATTTAGCTCTCCTGCACAGGCGTCTTGCCTCTCTTGTTGTCTCGTTTACCCAAGGTTGGGGTGTGCGTTTTCGATTCCTGAGCTTTAACGGGGCGACTGAGTCCAGGATCTGTACACAGGCCTCCTGATGCTGAGAAAGCATCTCCTTTGTAGTAAGACCCGCAGAGAGTCCAGAGTCTGAAACAGAATTATTAGCAAAGATGGAAGAGTGTGGCGGTGGAAGGGTTAAAAATCCTACAGGGCTTGGGTGAGGGGGGAGGTCCAGGTTCACAAATCAAAGAGGTGTTGAATAAAACTGGTTTGTGGTCGGAACAAACAGTGTCACCAATTTCTAAATCAGAAACAGACAAACCATGCGTTAAAACTAAGTCAAGAGTGTGGCCCTGCTGGTGAGTCGGACCAACAACACTCTGAACAAAGTTAAAGGACTGGATGAGGTCTAGAAAGTCCTGAGCTAATGGTTTATCAGGGCAGCACACGTGGATATTAAAATCTCCTAAAATCAAAACCCTATTATATTGGAGCAGAATACCAGTTAGAAAGTCAGAGAGCTAATTTAAAAACTGTTTATGATATCCGGGGGGTCTGTAAAAAATAGCACATAGAACTGGGTTGGAGCGGCCAGCTCACAACAAAGCAGTTCAAAACTCAAATAATTGGCTGAACCATGGAGCTGTCTGCAGTGCAAATGTTTCTTAAAACAGCCAATAATCCTCCACCATGACCAGTTGTCCTTGGAGCATTGAAAAAAGAACAATCCGGAGGCAATAATTCCAGAAAAACACTGAACTCACCAGGGCAGATCCAAGTCTCAGTGATGAAAAGAAAGTCCAGTCGGTTGCAGCACAAAAAGTAATTCAAAATAAAAGTTTTATTAGCCAGTGATCTGGCATTTATCAGGGCCATCCTCGTAGAATCCACCACAGGAGGAGATGATTGCAGTGTCCAGTCCAGCGGTCTCAGATTTGCAGAGTTCGACGCGCGCCTCCGGCAGGAAACCCAGCCACGCACAGGCCCAGTGTGATCATGAGACCCCGACAGTGGGACCAGACAGCGCGCCACAGGATCTGCACAGCGCCAGGATCGGAGGTGGAAATGTTGACCATCAGCTGGAGAAGATGCTTCAGAGGCAGCAAGCAGGGCTTTAAGTTTCACCAGCCGGCCAGCGCGTTTTCCACAGCGTCTGGAGCGATGTCTCCGGGGAGGCAGATGCACGACTCGCAGCAGGTAACCAGGCACGTCCGCCAGCAGCGGTGTGTGTGTGTGTGTCCAGAGTTTTGCTCATATTGATCAAAATAAGCGAAATTGGTGGCACAAAGTCGAAGATCCAAAAGTTGTTGTCGTTCATACACCAGCAGAGAGTTTATGTCACAGATGAGAAATGAAAAAAACACCAATAATCAGCAGAGGTGGATTGCAAGCCATGTACACAGGCGCCATCTTACCGGAAGTGATTAGGATTGGTCAAGTACAAAGTAATTTGTTGTACGTTAACCTCTTTTCAAAAACATTCTGCACAAAGGAAGAATAAGAAACAAAATTGTTGCTGCGTGAAGTTTCTCTAGTAAACTTTGCAACTGAAGAATCCTCCTGCGGACTGGATGAATGAATGTAAAGTAGAAAACAATGTGAGGAAAGATTGTTCTCCCTCTCCTGTTATGCAACTGACTGGTTTCTTTTGTCTTCTTGTTCACATAAAATGCTGTGCACTCAAAGGTTTTCTTGTTTGTGACCATCCATGACATCCACTCAGCAAACTAGACGTGACCTCTGACCCCTGCCTTAGACTGATGTGTACATGCAGGGTTGAACATTTCATTGGTGTTTCTTTTTGTGTACTGTGAATATATAGCAGCTTGTTAGTCAGCTAGCAACTGTGTTTTGCTCATCCATTTTAAAAACAGCTCATTTTTGCAAAACGGCCAACACGTGCTAGAAATTCTGAACATTGGCAGACAGACTTGTCAGAAGGCAAACACATGGTTTGTGTACAGCGCAGAAACACCAGGGATCTCACTGTCTGGTGGGGGTGGGGTGTCGGTCCGGTGCGTCACATTGGGAGCAGTATGTGTGCTGCTATCGGTACCAGGAGAGCGGAGTAAGCACGGAGTGAGCAGCCAGAGTGAGCACACAGAGCAGCAAATATGTAAATCACATTGATGCATGCTCATTGTCGATTGTAGGCAACCAAGAATATATCTTAAAAGTAACTACATTTCTGCTATACAAACTACAGGAGAACAATAAAAATTGTGATGTTAAATTTTTTGAAGGAGCAGGAGAAAAAGTGAGCAGCTGCGCCCACCTCCGCCTGTGGAATTAATGCAGTGAGGAAAAAAGTTTACACGGCTTAAGGAAGGTAGGTTTGGACAGCACTGTTGGTGATTTTCAGGTTTCCATAAGAGGACCACAGAAACATTCATTCAACCTTTATTTAAACAATCGAGAGCTGGTGTGTACTTGTTAATGTGAAAGTCGCACATTGGATGTGTGTGATCAAAACTAAACCAACATAGAGTGGGAATTAACATTTATTAATGTGAGACACGGACAGCTAAAGAGTAGCCTAAAATACTGATATAATTTTTTTTTCACTCTTGCTCTCGATGAAGGCAGATGCTTTTCCCTTCCGCTCCTGTTTCCCTCCTGCTTTGCTCATTGTCCTGTGATCCTCATCGGAGACTCTCTTTGCATATCTTCCGAATTGTAAATTATGGATTTGGTCAGCTGGTCGACACAATTGATACATTTTTCTCAACGAGAAGACAGGGCCAAGGAGAGCCATTTTGCCCTGACGGAACACTTGCAGCTGGCTACACGATGGATTCCTGGGGCAATGGAAGATTGTGTGTCTGTCCATATTGTCGGTTGAGGATGTAGAAGATTCATACATAATTGGATTTATGATAAAAGGACTTCTGCTTTTTGGTGTTGGCGGTTACCTGGCATATCGACAAATGCGAAAAACGGCGGCAGTAGGGGTGCACCGACTTAAGTTATCTGGCCGAGCACAGATTTCTAAAAAGTCTGACCTGCCAATTCCAAGGTTGGCCGATACCAATTTTGTTTTATAAGCAACACTGTCAGATGTTATAAGGTAACGATGCACCTTCAATTTTCCAATCTAATTTTATTAAAAAACATACCCTTGAACAATGTCCGAGAAACAATACAAACTTGTTTTAACTGGCCATGAGGTAGTGCGCTGAAATATAAATAAATTTTAGACAACTGTTGTTAAAAACTACAAAAACATCTGTAAAATCCGTTTGTCATGTAAGTATTTGACAGGCTCTGTCCCTGTCTGTTTTCTTTATATTTATTTGTGTTCCCCGCTCTGCTCTTTATACTTTTGTTATTCTGCTCTTTGTGTGATTTCTGTTCCTATATGTCTGATTCTGTTGTCATTTTCCACTCACTCCTCAGTTTGCCTCTCCAGTCCTCAGTCTTTATCATTCACACCTGTCCCTCATCAGCCACCTGCCCAGGTGCTCTCATTACTCACTCTCCCTCTGTCTTATAAAAAGCCTTTCTCTCCTCCACTCCTCGTCCGGTCATTGTTCTGTTCTGCACAGACAACATGATCCTCCTCTGTTCCTTGTGCCAGGTATCTGTCTGAGTTTGAATCTGTCCTGTTCTTGTCTGCCTGGATCCTGCCTGTAGTTTTGCTGCTCTGTCAGCCGTTTTGTTTTTGTGGTTTAAATTAAATTATTTTTATTTTAAACTCCTGCCTCGCTCGCCTGCCTGCATATGGGTCTAAACACTGAGAATTGTGTCAGTATTGGCCGATCGCCAATCTCCCAAAATTAAGGGCATCAGGGCCAATAAGTCGGCCGTCCGATTTATTGCTGCACCCCTAAAAATACCCCATGTTTAAAAATATAAAAATTGTTATTTAAGAACAGGTCTTAAGGAATTATGTTACACAAATATTTCCATTACAATAAAGAGACAAATTGAAGACATCCATCCATCCATTATCTTTACCCGTTTATTCCATTTTGGGTCATGGGGGTCGCTGGTGCCCATGTCCAGCAATCACTGTGCGAGGGGCGGGGTACACCCTGGACGGGTCGCAAGTCCATCACAGGGCCACATAGAGACAAACGAGACAAACGACCATTCACTCTCTCACTCACACCTAGGGACAATTTAGAGTTACCAATCAGCCTAACATGCATGTTTTTGGTCTGTGGGAGGAAACCGGAGTACCCGGAGAAAACCCACGCATGCACGGAGAGAACATGCAAACTCCACCCAGAAGGCCCCTGGACCGGGGTTTGAACCAGGGACCTGTTCGCTGAGAGGCAGCAGCTCTACCAGTTGCGCCACCGTGCTGCCCAAATTGAAGACAATATTCTAATAAACATGAGAGTTATGTGGGGGTCCCTGAAACTTTTTCTCCCCTTTAAGGGGTCTGAGACAAAAAGTTTGAGAACCCGATTCATTCACCACTTGCTCTTGCCGAGATTGGATGCTTCCCCCCCCCCCTCCCTCTCTGCTTTGCTTTGCTGCTCTGTCTGTCTGTGAAACTGCTTGAGACTCTTTTGCATTTCTTCTGAACCATAATTATAGACTTTTTGATCAGTTGGTCCCTCAACTCAATTTACAACATTTCGTCGGCAGCAAATTAGGACCCGATCACGCTGCTTGCCTTTTTGACTTGGTTCGTGTCTTGAGTACCCGGACTCATTTGGGCAGAATGGATCAGATCTTGGGGATTTTACTCATTCACATTCCATTGGTGTGGCCATGTATTTTGGACATTTCGGAACCGAGTGGACCAACACAGACTCAAGGTAGATGTCATTAAGTTCTGCCTGTCCCCTAAACAACTGTGTGTTTATCTGAATTTGGCTCCCTTGGCTGGCCTTGAAGGTCCTCTTATCTGAATTCGCCTGGAGAAAATGTGATCTGATGCTTACCACCCCCTCCCTGAGGAATTTTCAACTGATAACCAGATGAAACCAGCTGAATAAACTTTGTGTCATCATTTCAGGACTCTTGGATTCTCATAGACGCTATTCTTGGCCATTCCTCAACATACCTCAAGAATGTTTATGGATCTCACCGGATGACATTGGCTGATTATTCCATCCTCATCATATCTCTTACAGTGACATCGAGAGCATTTATGAACATGCTCACCGCTCTCGGCTCCCCCCTCTGCGGAATGTCTATGTCACTATGTGCTTGTTTGTGCAAGGTGTTTTTTAATATTAGAGGGTTTTTTTTCTCAGGCAGGAAAAAAAAAAAACGTATGATAGGAATTTTTTCGCCTCCAACTCCTACATGTGTCCATTTTACGACTTTTTTGTCTGTCCAAACAGGTCTTACTTGTAAATGAGTCTTTTAGGCTCAATGTGATTTATCTGTTTAAATAAAGGTTGAATGAAAAAAAACAACAACCCTGATTTAGATAACCTAGCATAGACTATTGCCTTGTGAAACTTTATCCAGAACAATAAATCTAACGTAGAGGTAAATGTATATAATTGTTAGTAACATTACCTTTGTCATCCTCAATGAAATGATTGTTTGTCTGAAATCTTCTGTACAAAGAAAAATGATGCTCTTCTGCGGTAAACACTAATTAGGCCTTCACCATACATGACTGTTTAAACAATGAACAGGGAAGCATGTTTCTTTGTTTAATATATATTTATGTAACACACTTGATAACTTTATGGTGAATATCTTAACATTTTTCAGTCAGGTCATCTGGACGGTTTCTTTTTTTTTTGTGTGCTGAAACGTTTCGCCTTTGATCTGGAAGGCTTCATCAGTCAAGAAAACACACAACACAAAACTGATTCTTCCCCCAACAGCTTACTCCAAAGTGGAACAAACCAGTTATGTTGGTGCTAAGATGGTCTCTTTGTCATGCCCCCTCCTCCATTGCCGGCCCTCTTTCTTGTTGACAGTCATGTCAAACTGGTTGAAAACAACAAAGTCCATGCTCAATAATCTAGGTATACAATCCAACATTTTTCAGTCAGGTCATGTGGACAGTTTCTTTTTTTTTGTACTGAAACATTTCGTCTTCGATCCGGAAGGCTTCATCAGTCAAGGAAACGCACAACACAAAACTGATTTCCCCCCAAGCAGCTTACTCCAAAGTGGAACAAACCAGTTATGTTGGTGCTAAGATAGTCTCTTTGTCACACCCCCTTCTCCATTGCTGGCCCTCTTCCTTGTTGACAGTCGTGTCAAACTGGTTGAAAACAACGAAGTCCATGTGTAATACACTCTATTATTAGAGTTTTATCCACAATTTGTTTATTACAAGACAAGAAAATCAAGGATATAAATCATTACATAATTTTATTGTTACCTGCAAGGGACAGAAATAATTTCAACACTATTTTGGGTCTGAAGCTGACTGAAATACTGTCAAAACTAAAAGGGAAAAGGACCGAACCAAAGGAGGATGGATGTCGTTTCCCAGGATACCCAGAGTGAGGATCTCTCCCCTCTCCCTCCTCAGACCGAGTTTGGGGAAGAAGATGTAAGTTTGCTCCTTCACTCACGGACTTTATTAACTTATGTTTCCAGGTTGGTAATGTGTGAAACAGGTGAAAACTGTCCCTCCTAAAGTGTGAAGTAATGAATAAGATTGGTATCGAGTTTGTGGTCACCTATTCAGGTCTGTAATGGAGCGAGTTCTGTCGTAACGGTGACAGAAGCTATGTAGTTAGCGGCTACCTATCATTAGCAGCTACTTAGCATTGACTGTTGCGTATAACGGCGGGCGGGGTTACACTCTTTGATCCAACTGTAATAAGGTTATAAAGGTATCCGGACATGTGTTTTGTGTTTTATTATTGTTAGAAGAATGTTGAACGAGTAAAGCTCGTTTAAGCTATTGTCAGTTTTGCATTTAATCAGTTATATGTTGAACGGGAGTTTCTTTTATCGTTTTCCACATTGTGTAATCAGTCTCACTGGTTAGTTCTACCATCAGTCATACATTTTGCAACATTTTACTGACCACATCAACTCTGTGGATAAATACATCAAGTTCACACGAGAAGATGTAAAAAATGGCAGGTTGGCTTTCTTGGACTGTGAGGTCTCAGTCTCTGATAGAGGACATTTGCAAACTGAGGTGTACCGCAAACCCACCCACACAGACCAGTATTTGCAGTTTGACTCCCATCACCCTTTGGAGCACAAGTTAGGAGTCATCAGGACTCTGTATCACAGAGCAGACAGTGTCCCCACTAGCTCAGGAGCCAGGCAGAAGGAGAAATCGCACACAAGACAGGCTCTAGAGCAATGTGGATATCCTAACTGGGCCTTCCTGAAAGCAGAGAAGAAACCCAAACAGGACTCCAGTCAGCCAACATGTGAAAAGGAGGAACCCAGACCAGTGGTCATTCCATATGTTGAGGGAGTATCAGAGAAACTGAGACATTTATTTTCTAAACATAACGTCCCAGTGGCTTTTAAACCCCAAAATACATTACGGCAAAGACTGGTTCATCCCAAAGATCCAGTCCCCCGGCACAAACAGAGTAATGTTGTGTATGCTGTTCAGTGTCAGGAGGGCTGTGATCAGTCTTACATCGGGGAAACTAAACAGCCACTGGCCAAAAGGATGGCCCAGCACAGAAGATCAACATCATCAGGCCAGGACTCTGCGGTCTTCACTCATCTCCAGGCCAGCGGCCACTCTTTCAGGGATGAAGATGTTCACATCCTGGACAGAGAGGAACGATGGTTTGAGAGAGGAGTAAAGGAGGCCATCTTTGTGTAATGAACTATATCTGTCAGATATTATTCATAATTTAAACGGATTCTTTCATTTTTCTGGACTGAGTACTATCGTGCATTGAATGATTAAATGTGGACAGAAACGTGTTTTAATTTCTGACTCACCAACAACAGTGGGTCGTTTATTAAAACGATTTAAAACAACATCACACATTTACAATAATTGGCGGATTGATTTCAATAAGACAGCTTAACTAATTACAACAGACATTTATGAAAATATCTGGATTAATTACTGGCAGATAGAAGAGTTTTAAAGATGGGAAAATGAAGTTTAAATGGAGAGAAAGGATGTATGAAGATGTAGGTCTGTAGACCAGAACGACACGCTCCCTTGAAGCGCAGCTTAACCCACGGTACACTGGTAGTTGAAGATCGACTCTTTTACCTTTCTGAAGATATTTCAGTTCCGGCGTAAAGTTCCACTTCAAGCCACCTTTCAGCGTCTCCGTAAGAACAGCTGTGTCTCAGGAGTCGTGAGATCACTGAACAGACTTCCTCATTGTTCAGAGCTTCCGTCGGATAGCCACAGCGAGACGTCGTGGCATCGACGGACTCTGGTCATTCCATTAGAAACTGCTCGAACTTGTTCTGCTCGGAACTTTGTTCTGCGTAGTTCCCGTTGTTCTCCATTCCTGCGTTCTCCGTTCTGCATTCTGCTTGGAACTAGGAAGTGTTGACCCTTTTTAAAGAGGTCACTTCCGGTTCCTCTGAGAACTTCCTGATTGGCTGATAGAACCAACAGGGGTGTGGTCTTAGTGACGTAAGAGGTTATTAAAGGTCAAGGAGAAAGAGTAGATTGTTTTAAGAACAGACAGAAAGATGTTTTGAAGAACAGAGACTTTTTGGAGCCGTTTTCCTCCTATCTGTCTGAAAAAGTTAAACATGCCATTTCTTTCCAGTAAACATGTTTTTGACCGAAACTTGACTTCTGACCCACATCACGACTTGCTCATTTCAGACAGAAGATCAAAAATGCATAATTACTCTTGTAACAGACATTAACTTGATTTCTACTTTGAATGAGGATTAAAAATCATTAATACTGTTTCACAGTTGATTTAAAATGAGTAGTTCACTTCAACATTTAAAATGGTTTGAACTAAACACACTTTTGATTATCAAGATATTTGTAAAATAGTAATGATAATAAAAAAGAGAGTGTTCTTTCAATTGATCAGTGCAGGACACTTAGAAAGTCTCTGGATGAACTTAATTTTGTGTTTCTGGACTCAAATCAATGAAATAACAGTTCTTGTCCCAGGAAGGCCCTCAGGGTCAGATTTTGACCTGAGGCTTAGTTCACTACATTTGTGAAAAGAAATCGTCCATCGTTAAACAGGGGTGGAGGCCTCCGGGTTCAACTGTCCCCCTCTTACAATGCTGTGATTGCTAGTATCACTCAGCCCTCTGTGAACAGTAAACAGCCATCAGTGTGCTAATGATCCATTGTTAGGCTGATGGTCCTTCTTGAGCAACCAACTCCCAGGTGGTTGTCAGCAGCAAAACTGGTTGATCCACTCTGAGATGGTGCTATTTAAGAGACTTGAGCTGAATACAGCTCCTC
This sequence comes from Nematolebias whitei, assembly GCF_014905685.2. Classification (NCBI taxonomy): domain Eukaryota; kingdom Metazoa; phylum Chordata; class Actinopteri; order Cyprinodontiformes; family Rivulidae; genus Nematolebias; species Nematolebias whitei. The sequence continues at coordinate 27,305,327 of NC_056511.1, read as the reverse complement.
AGACTGAGGAAGTCTCTCGGATGAGAGACGAAACGTTTCTACATTTTTTTTTTTTGATTTGCTTTGTTTTCTTTTTTTTGAATGTCCAGAGGACCAGATTTAACTTTTTTAGACATCATACAGTTAGCAAGCAGGTGAGCGCTTGAAGTATACATGGTCATTTAAAGACGTCTATATTTAATTATACATGTTACCATGATTATTACTCTCAATAAAAACAACAATTCAAGGGAATTGATAAAGCAATGTGTATGTTTAAAATATTATTGCACTTGGGAAAATTGTGGTATTTATTGTAAATGGATGATATCTGAATTTATTTATGTGTGAAATGCTTTGATCTTACTTTTGCTGCCAAGCTTGAGGAGAATGTTTTCTACCCACTAAAGTGGAGGGCTCATGATGTCGTAGGATAACAAAAGGACACTGAGACATAATTACTTTGACTGAGGAAAGTTTATTGTATGATTTCATAATTGTGAAAATTTATAATAAATCAGACCGAGTTTGGGGAAGAAGATGGAAGTTTGCTCCTTCACTCACGGACATTATTAACTTATGTTTCCAGGTTTCCCGGACTTCCACTCAGAGTGAGGATCTGAGGCGGGAGTCCGGCCAGACCAAACATAATTTGTTACAATTGTTTCACCCTGTTTGAAACGTGTAACAAACATTACAGGGGAGTGGTGGTGGATTAAACAACATTAACCCCAACCACAGTTTCTTCCTTCTGGGCTGTCCCTGAAGTGTCTGTCTCCAGGACCTTCATGACAGACTGGATGGTCCCCAGGGGAGTTCTCCTGGGTAGGGTGACCTCATGTCTCGAGTGATTGGAGATGGGTACTTTAACATGTGGTCGCCTGGTATCATTGATTTTTAGGAGGCCTTCCCCAACTCCCAGGTGCTCCCATTTGCGGGTTCGTATAGTATGAAGGGGTCAGAAATGTTAAAAGTTTTGGGGTACCCTGCACCACATGCGAAATGTTCGGCCAGGGGGAATAATAGCATGGTATCTCCCCACTCTTATTGTAGCTGGATGTCCTATATGTCCTAGGCAGCACCTGGATGAGACTCACAATGGCCTCCACCTGCTCCTCCTCCATCCCAAACGCTTTGCGGAGAAGCCGTACCACTGTAGTCACTGCCTCATCCGTGGACTCCTGCCTTCTGATAACTTCCCCCAACACGTTTGCTCCAAGGAGGGGTTGGGGCAGTGGCAGCTGACTGTCCAAGAAAGGAGTGTGTATGGTCAGGTTGGGGTCATCATTTCCCGAGAGGTTGACAGTGAGTTCAACCCATCCACTGTATGGGACTGTATGGCCAGTAACTGCATAGCCACCTAGTTCCTCCTCTAATATCTCTGAAAGGGGTCTCACTGTATAATTTGGGATGTGGGCGGCGACCCATTCTTGGTCGATTATACTCACTTGCGACCCTGAATCAAATAAGGCTGTAATTGGGTAGCCACCAAGCGGGCATTTCAGCAGGCTTTTTTTTCCAACTAAGGGTGCTTTACAGGTGACTGTGCACTGGATGATAGGTGTGTGTGGCTTCTGATGTTGTCTTTGGGGCGTCTTGTTGTTTGACTTGAAGCCTGATCTACTACTCGGGACTGGGTCTGCTAATTGTTCTCTGGGTATCCCTCACCAGAGACCGAGCCCCGCTTCCCTGCACCGTGGCTAGCTTCAAATACCCCACTGCTCTGTGACCTGCTTCTCCACATGCAAAGCAGTGGTTACACTCCTGTGAGTTCTGCTCAGTACATCTAGGGCAACGAGCCATCCTGCCCCACACCTGAGTTGTCGGTTGCCTCAACAAAGGTTGTGATGGTCTGCTTGAGGGTGGCTGGTTAGGAGGACATGGCTGGATATGGGCTAGCATACTTAGAAGTTGAGACACTTGAGTGATAGATGCATGCTGTCTCATCAATGATGAAGCCACCATCTGAGTCAAGGTCTCAACTTGATCACTGAGCTGTCTTATGGTCTGGAGATTTTTATTGTCTGCTGCTGTGTCTTGTGGCTTGTTGTTGTTGTTGTTATCCCCATCCTGTTTCAACTTTGGTACTGTGTGCTTGTGTTGTCCTTTGTCTAGGAAGTTGGCCCAGTCGACATTGGTGCTCATTTTCATCAGTCATGTAGTGAACTCGGCCTCCGACCAAAACCTGTCTCTGAAGACCTTCATGGGACAGGAACTGTTATTTCATTTATTTGAATCCAGAAATACAAATTAGCTCATCCAGAGACTGTCTAACTGTATCCTGAAATAATCAATTGAAAGAACACTCTTCTTTTTATATTATCATTACTGTTTTACAATATCTTGAAAATCAAAAAGTGTGTTTAGTTCATAATTTCTAATGTTGAAGTGAACCACTCATTTTAAATCAACTGTGAAACAGTATTAATGATTTTTTTAAACCTCATTTAAATTAGCAATCAAGTTAAATGTCTATTTACAAAGTAATTATGCATTTTGATTTTCTGTCTGAATGAGAAGCAGTGATGTCGGTCAAAAGTCAGAGACAGTCAGAAAAAAGTTATTAGAACGGGCTGTATTGTTTTTAAACCTAGCAGACGGTAAAAAGAGAAACATTGGCATCTGCGTTGTCTCACTTCGCCATAACATTTCTCTGTCTGTACTAAACGTTACTAAACATTCTTGAACTGTCTGTTGACTTTTAATAACCCTCTGACATCACTAGAACCACCCCCTGTTGGGTGTTTCAACCAATCAGGAAGTATTAAGTGACTGGAAGTGAGAACTCTTTAAAAGTCGACACTTCCTAGAACTATTCGGTCTACTCAGTCTTGGAGTCTTCTCAAGTTCTTCTGAAGTCTTGGATCTGAGTTGCACTCAGTCTTTGATGGAGTCTTCTCAAGCCTTCTGGAGTCTTCCACTTCTGAGTGGGATCTCTGACGGAGTCACAGCGACTGGCTGTGAATCCACCCAGGCGTAACGCCTCCAACTTCGAAGGGAGCTGAGCCTGTTTGTTGAACGGAGTAAATCGACACGACTTCTGACAATGACCAGCCGCTCTAACCGGAGACGCTGGAAGGTAGCGTTGAAATGGACCTGGTACCGGAGCTGATTTATCTCCTGCGAAGGTATCGGGTCGTCACGCGCTAAGTGTACCGGAGGTTTGAGCTGGTGATTGAAAGAAGCGTGCCAATTCTGGTCAACAACATACACCTCTCTCCATCCATCTCTTCTTTAAACCTCTAAACTCCTTCCTTTAAGCTCTTCTATTTTGCCAGTAATCTAGATGCCTTCAGTAATGTCTTGTTGTCTTATTAATAAAGAGTGCCAAGTTTTATTAATCAGAACCAGATCAGCTAATCAAGTGTACAATGTTTTGATGTTAAATTTTGATTCTGTTAAATAAATGACTACATTTATTCTGATGGGTCAAAGGAAAATTAACGTCTCTTGTCACTGATTAAACAATCCTCACAGTTACCTCATCACATGGCATTAATTTAACTCGAAAAAGAAAGTACCCGTTATATTTTATGATTAGTAGTGAAGGTACAGTAAGCTGTCTCCCATGTTTCACTACATTTGGTGGGACCGTGTGTCCACAGCAAAGCTGTCCTTGACAAACTACATTCATGATTTTCATGACTTGGCTGAGGATTTTGTCATCTGTTACTTGGCTGTCTGCAATTAGAGACCTCAGCCTCTGTTAGAGGTCTGCATGTTTTGTTCCCAAACCCTGATATATGGTATTGAGAAAAACTTTTTAGATGGTCATGGGGTCATATGCAATGTCTGTACTGGTATGCCGTGTTTGGAAAAGGAGTTTCTGTTTTAGTCCAATCATGTGGTATAGGAACTGCTGGGGTGGTTCTTGGTCTGATTGCTTGGCACACATCAACTCCTGGAACATCTGAGTCGATGCTTTCTCATCTAGGTGGGACCCGAGGAAGCCTTTGAGCTCAGATACAGTGATTGAGTCTTTGTTCTATAGCATCCCCTTAAAGGCTCCTGGTTTTATTATCCTCAACACCCCCTTGACCACTTCAGCCTCCGTGAAACCTTCTTTCATTCCCTCATCAATTTGTCTACTGATGTTGTAGTTTAGGTCAGAGCTCTGCTCTCCAATCTGATCACTGTCTACTTTGAAGTCTTTGCGCTGTAGGTATGGTAGGTCTTTCGGACACACATGTTGCTCTGGGTTCATACGTGGCATGTTGTCCCAACTTGACTCACCCTGACTGAGAGAAATTGTTTGGTGGGGTCACATTAGATTCATACTGTCGAAGTTTCTCACCCAATTCTTCATACACCTTTTTCAGTTCTTCTACAGGCTGCATCATTGTGTTGAGTTCAGTCATGGGGTAAGGTTGGGGCTGCATGTCTGTGCTGTGGGTGAATGAATGAGAATGTGGTGTGGTGTGTTTGACTGTTGCAGACTGAGTGTGATTAGGTGTAATATGTGTACCAACATCATTCAATACACAAGCATCAGAATTATCAGTAGCATAGACATTCGTTAGCTTATATATCAAGTCGTTCAAATCCAGCAGCCGACCCATACCTTCAGTCTTCCAGTCTGAGCAAGGCATCAGACTGCAAGTAGGAGATGACAAAGTCCATACAGCTTTCTTCATCATTTGGGTCCAGTTCCTCTCCATGCTTGATGCTGGTAGCAATGTCTTTTGCCACTTGATAGATGTTGTCACTTGAAAGTTTGAACAGCTGTTTCTTGATGTTCCATAATAGCTCTTTGTGAACCCCTGCCATGGTATTTGGTTCTACCACAGCTTAGTTCTCTGGTAAGTAATGCCTTGGACCTCAGGTTCGGTGCTTGGATTCCCCTGCAGCTAGAGTACGTTGTCCTCTGGATCAGCAACTAGCGTACGTTGTCCTCTGTCAAGTCAAGTCACATTTATTTATATAGCACATTTAAAACAGTAACTGTTATCAAAGTGCTTACCAAAAAAGATCACAGCATCAAATATTAATAACAACACATTACAGCAACATGAATAAAAGCATAAAAACAATTAAATATAATGAGAAACAATGAAATACTAAATCAAATCACCCTGTGTTAAATGTCAGGGAGTAAAAGCAAAATGGATGAACACAATCATCAACAACGAAATACCAAATGAGATCACACTGTGTTAAATGTCAATGAGTACAGATGTGTTTTGAGGAGAGATTTAAAAATAGAGACTGAGGTGGCCTGTCGAATGTTGATGGACAGATTATTCCAGAGTTTAGGGCCCATGACTGAAAACGCCCGATCTCCTCTGAGCTTCAGCCTGGTTTTTGGTATGGCCAAAAGCAGCTGGTCTGATGATCTCAAGGCCCGAGAAGGAGTATAAGGATGAAGGAGGTCGGAGAGGTATGAGGGTGCAAGGCCATTAACACACTTAAATGTCAGCAGAAGAATCTTAAAATCAACTATGACATGCACAGGAAGCCAGTGAAGAGAGGACAGAACTCGAGTAATGTGCTCAAACCTGCGAGTCCCTGTTAGTAGCCGAGCTGCAGCATTTTGGACAAGCTGGAGACGTGAGAGAAAGACCTGACTGACCCCAGCATAAGGTGAGTTACAGTAGTCCAGCCGAGTTGTAATAAATGCATGGACTAATTTTTCAAGGTCAGATCTGGATAGGACAGACTTGAGCTTTGCTATCTGCCTTAGCTGAAAGAAGCTTTTTTGAAGAACAGAATTTATCTGCTTATTAAACTTAAAGTCCAAGTCTAAAACTATCCCGAGATTGGTAACAGACTGTTTTAGATACGGCTGAAGGGAGTCCAGGTTTGCAGGATCAGTGAAAGTGGCAGAGCCTAGGGTTAAACACAATGACCTCAGACTTATGATCATTAAAACGCAAAAAGTTCGCAGCCATCCAAGGCCCTATTTACACGGACACGATGGGGGGGAAACGTAGTTTTTTTTTTTGTATGTTAATTAGAGGAAAAAATTTGCGTTGACACGGTCACATTTTGAGTTTACATGCATCCAGAGGATTCCCCCCGCCCTCCCGAATCTGTTGTAGTTACCATGCCGGGTCATTACGTGGCGCTATGAATTTTGTACCTTCACCTAATGCGCATGCGTGCTGCCTCGGCACGCTGTTTTCCTCAGGGCTAACCAGCTAACAACAACGTAACGTAACAACAAGTTTAAGCTGGATTCTGGCTGGATTTTGGATAAGAGTCGACAGATTTGACGCCAAGTGGGACCGCTTCATCTAACAGCGCCACACCAGTCGCTGAGTGGACCAGAACCGAGTCAACGATGTCGGACTTTACTCCGTGATAATCAGTAGCTGTTTTACTGCAGGTAAATCAATGTTCTTAATAATGTTAATTTGTGTTTACTTCGGTTACAAAACAACCAACTGAGTTTTTATTTTTCCTGAAAGAAGAAGAATCTGTCCTTCCACCAGGCGGACCGGTTCTGAATGAGGCTCGGCCCAGATGAACTCTGCAGGAGGACGTCGAAGACAGATGTTGGATGAGCTATTTATTTTAAATTCCCCTCATTTATTTTATTCGATCCATTCAAGTTCAGTTAACGTGTTTTAATGGTGTGTTCAGTTTAATTATCAGTGTTTGTGTGACATACAGTTTGTGGTGTTGAATAAATAAATAAAAATTAAACCTGATGTCTTCATTTTCAACGTTAGTGTTCACGCTATATGTTTAGCATCATTTTAAATTTGAATTGAATACTCTTTATTATTATTAAACTGTTGTTATTTAGCACATTTATGTTATAGTGCAGTGCGACGTGTGCACGTGACACGTTCTATAAACAGCGACATTAGAACTGGATCAGACTGTGTCTCTTCCAACACAGATGTCTGTCACAGCACCTGGAATCTGACATAGATTAACTATGAGATTAAAATATATTCCATCAATCGAAGTTCTGAAAGCAGTGTATCCGCCGCCATGCTGATAGAAATATAGTGTCTGTGCGTGTGTGCATGTGGTTTAACACAAAGCCTCAGCGGGAGATGTTTACATTATCAGCGGGGGGTCAGCAAAAAACCTCCACTCTGGAAGGTGGGTTCAGAAACCTCCGGATTCAAAAAGGGGGGCCAATGGTGTTGTGTAAATGTTCAGCAGAACCGCAGAGAGAAAGCTACGGATGCACTCAAAATACGCGCCGTGTAAACGGCCCCCAAGTCTTGATGTCATCAAGACATTTTAACAAAGGGCAAATGGAGGAGGAACTGTTAGGTGTTAACGGCAGATAAATCTGAGAGTCATCAGCATAACAATGAAAGGAAAGACCATGTTTCCTCAGGATAGACCCTACTTAAGGGGAGGAGATACAAAGAAAACAGAAGGGGTCCAAGAATGGAACCTTGCGGGACCTGGCAGGAAAGAGGCAATTGAAGTAGATAGGTTCAGCGACGTGGCTCCTTGGCGATCAGCAGGCGTTGACCTCAGGATTAGCTATGCGTTCCGGTGACGGCGAGGATTCCTTCCCTCCGATATTCCACTCTGGACACCCACAGGTTGACTCCTAGTCCTCAGCTGTGCGTGGTTGCCTTGGTCACGTGGTTCTGGTATCTCTGGATCTTCACCTGATGATTTTTGATGAGAGGAGATCCCGAACAAGCCCCCACAGTTTGTTACACGTTTCAAACAGGGTGAAACAATTGTAACAAATGATGTTTGGTCTGGCCGGACTCCCGCCTCAGCTCCTCACTCTGAGTGGAAGTCTGGGAAACATGGAAACATAAGTTAATAATGTCCGTGAGTGAAGGAGCAAACTTCCATCTTCTTTCCCAAACTCGGTCTGATTTATTATAAATTTACACAATTATAAAATCATACAATAAACTTTCCTCAGTCAATGTAATTATGTCTCAGTGTCCTTTTGTTATCGTACGGCATCATGAGCCCTCCACTTTAGTGGGTAGAATACATTCTCCTCAAGCTTGGCAGCAAAAGTAAGATCAAAGCATTTCACGCATAAATCAATTCAGATATCATCCATTTACAATAAATACCACAATTTTCCCAAGTGCAATAATATTTTAAACATACACATTGCTTTATCAATTCCCTTGATTTGTTGTTTTTATTGAGAGTAATAATCATGGTAACATGTATAATTAAATATAGACGTCTTTAAATGACCATGTATACTTCAAGCGCTCACCTGCTGGCTAACTGTATGACTGATGGTAGAACTAACCAGTGAGACTGATTACACAATGAGGAAAATGATAAAGAAACTCCTGTTCAACATATAACTGATTAAATGCGAAACTGGCAATAGCTTAAAACTTCTACTCATTCAACATTCTTTTTTAACATTAATAAAACACAAAACATATGTCCAGATACCTTTGTAACCTTATTACAGTTGGATCAAAGAGTGTAACCCTGCCCACCGTTATACATAATGATTAATGCTACGTAGCTGCTAATGCTTGGTAGCCGCTAACGCTAAATAGCTTCTGTCGCCGTTACGACAGAACTCGCTCCGTTACACACCTGAATATGTGATCACAAACTCAATACCAATCTTATTCATTACTTCACACTTTAGGAGGGACAGTTTTCACCCGTTTCACACATTACCAACCTGGAACCATAAGTTAATAATGTCCATGAGTGAAGAAGCAAACTTCCATCTTCTTCCCCAAACTCAGTCTGAGGAGGGAGGGGGGAGAGCTCCTCACTCGAGAAGGGGGTCTCTGCAGACCAAAAGTGGGCGTTTCTGGCGAATAGGCGTTTATGGGCGGCGAACACTGATTGGCTAACAGTATTTAATAGGCGTTTGTCGGCGGCGAACACTGATTGGCTGTGGGTAACCCTCAAAGTCACGAGTCATTGATGAGGTAACGTTTCTTTGCGATATTTGACAAAGAAATATGGTTTATTGTACTTATAAAGTATGTTATGTTTTCACTTATGCATTTTATTGAAGTACGTTTATTGTAGGTCACGATAGTTTCGACCGTTCTCTCGTTGTTGTCGTAACGCACTGAGGTAAAGTGAACCTCCACTCGGCTCCTTTTCAAAATAAAAGCTGAAAATAAAAGTTCTTAATACTTGAAAAATAAATATTTAAAAGCTGTGTATAACTGAAAAATATGAAAAAAATAAATAAATAAAAGTTGTTATTAGCTGAAAAATAAATAAATAAAAGCTGTTAATTATATCTATGTCTTTCTGCCATGTCAGGGACCACTCTCACTTCAGACCGACTCTAGAAGACCCCAAGATGTTGCCCAACAATGTTGACCAACATCTGATGTTGACTTTCATTACTCAATAATGAGTAATAACTTATTCAATAAAAAGTCTGTAATTTGTCAATAATAGTCAATAATTCATTCAAGAATAGATTATGGGTGTTTGGTATGGCTCAGTGGCTAAAATGGGTTGGATGTTAGAGAAATTACTTAATTTTCAATTACCTGAATGCACAAATTCCTTCATTTATAGTTAAACTTTAGGAAATCAACTTTATTTTTCTTGTGAAAAAAATATCAAAATTAACTTTAAAATCCAATCCAGGATTAAGTAACAACTAGCAACACCCTAACTGTACTATGTTCTGTGTTTCCAACAGATGCTACGATGACTTCTAGAAATGGATGTCCCAATAAACACAATAAAAAAATCAATGATGCATCAAATGTTGTCTGAGTATGTTTTAAGGTAATAACAAATGTGAAATCTGGAAAACAAAGAGAATTCCTGAATCTGTCTTGTGTGCTTTGATGTGTACATAAGTTTATTGGAGGTCCTGAAACAACTTTTCTGAGAACTCAAAGATTTTTATTTTACCTTTGGCCAAGATGTCAGTTTGAAATCAGGCTGCTTACTGCAAAACCAAGAGGTTTTTTAAGACGGTCTTCATTTGTATTGTTTTGTCGACTAAGCTAAATGTAATTTCTAAAATATGGATAAATCTGATCTCATCATGCAGCATGAGCAACTGGGTATAGGTGTGAGGGCCAAAAGTCTGGTTATGTACCGACTCCTAAATGTGCTGGTTTTCTACTGAAACATGGAGTAGGGTTGACCTTTAAAATGTGAGACAGCTGAGGAAGTTAACCAGTAAACAGAAATACCTGCTCCAGTTGCAGAAATCTTACAGAAACTGAGAATCACTCATCTGCAGTGACTGCAGGTTGAACAAGACAATGTGAAGTTAAAGGAAACATCCTTTGTCCCAAGGCCAGTTTAAGTATCATTAATATTTTTCTTTCTTTATGAATCGATTGTAACTTTGTTCACATTTTCCAACAACCAAAATGGAATTTGTTTTTTTAATGTTATGGCTAGGTATTAAAAAAAAACCTAACATTTAGCTCTCCCCACTACCCAGTTATGTTGCTCTTATTTTGAAATGTAACCGGAAGTTCTGTGTTAAGAGAGTCGAAAAAAGAAGTTATGGAGACGCCGCGGCAGTATACTGGAGCAATGTCGAACCGAGACGCCGCTAATGTCGAACCGGTTAACACCATAGACATAATATGCCTGTGGTTAACACAATCTGCCAATAACGCCTTGTTTTTAGACATCATGTGTCTGTGGTTACGGCATTTTATCGTTCAGCCTTTTTTTTTCTATCGTTCAGCCTTTTTTTTTCTATCGTCCAATCAGATGTGGCCGTCCAGACACGCCCATTTTTCTATCGTCCAATCAGATGTGGCCGTCCAGACACGCCCATTTTTCTATCGTCCAATCAGATCCGGCCGGCCAGAAACGCCCATTTTTCTATCGTCCAATCAGATATGACCGCCCAGATACGCCCACTTTCCTATAGTCCAATCAGATATGAGCGCCCAGATACGCCTTCCGAATTTGCCTGCAGAGACCCCTTCTTGCCTCACTCTGGGTATCCTGGGAAATGAAATCCGTCCTCCTTTGATTCGGTCCTTTTCCCTTTTTAGTTTTAACAGTATTTCAGTCAGCTTCAGACCCAAAAAAAGAGTGTTGAAATTATTTTTGTCCCTTGCAGGTACCTATAAAATTATGAAATGATTTATACCCTTGATTTTCTTGTCTTGTAATAAACAATTTGTGGATAAAACTCTCAAAATCAAGTGTATTTGTTTGTTTAGATAATTTAATTCACAAATCTGAGATAAGCTTACCTAAACTTTAATAACGTTAAGAGTGTTGAGGGAGACCAGTTTTCCCTCTGCGTGTTCGTTTGATCGGACAGGTACTGCTCCGGAAACTTCACCTTAGTTTTATAGGATTTATTTTAAACAAAGATAAAGCACAAGACAAAACAGACCACAGACAGAAATGCATTTCAGGAAACAGACAGAGTACGTCAACTTGAGATTATTAAAGATGGCCGCCCAGGAGTTTCTGACTTTTCTTCCTCATTATTCAATGTTATAAACCTTTCATAAGCCTTTCCCCCTTTGGGGGAGGTTCTTCTTTTGATTGGATAACCATCTGCTCACTCATACTGTTGCCATGACATCGAGCTCCTCCTATGTCCCTTCTCCTCAGAGTGATAAACTAGTTTTACTATCTGTTTCTTTTGGGAGAGTTTCTAACTGCCCCTAGAATGTGAAACCCCACACCTGTCTTTGTTCAAAACAAGTTACCCCACATTACTCGTTGTCCAATACAAATTATGTCATACTACCTTACCCACCTTGTCTCTATGTGACAACACATCTATAATGAAAGGGAGTAAACACCATAAACTGATTAATTTAATTGACTGTAAACCCACTGTAGTGAACCAGATGACCTCAAATCTACCAGATGGACAGAGACTGTTATTTTCATTGATCTGAATAAGTCTGGGCCATCTGATGACTTTCTTTCTTGAATTAATCAAGCAGAAAAGACAATTCTTTATAATCATTACTGTCTTACAAATGTTTTGATAATCAAATTGTGTTAGTTCACTCAATGCTTTACAGGTTGAAAAGAACTACTCATTTTTATTTTACATAAACAGTAAGTAATGATTTTTATTCCTCATTCAGAGAAGAAATCACCTGAATAAGCATTTCTTGATTTTCTGTCTGAAATGAGTCAAGTCGTAAGTGTGTGAAAGTTGAAACTTCGGTCAGCTAAATGTTTACTGAAGAAGAAATGTCATGTTTAAACTTTTTCAGAAGATTACCAAGAGTTGGCTCCACGAAGTCTGCTTTTTGCAATAATCTCTCTGTCAGTTGTTAAACAAATTTCATTCTCTGACCTCGACTTTTGATAAACACCTTACGTCAAAACCACTCCTCTTTCTGGTCTATCCACGAATCAGAAAGCTCTGAAGTAAACTCGGAAGTAAACTCATTTAAAATGTGACAACTTCCCGGTGCTCTTTAGACATCAGGCTACAGGCTAGAGAGTCGAGTCTAGAGTGCAGTCGGTTCCAAAGAGTGCAGTAGATTCCATGGAGAATGGAAAAGTTCTGAAGGAGTTCAGAAGAGAACTAGAGTTTTGGAGAGTTTTGGAGTTGCCGAGAATCCAGAGACGTTTGGAATTATAATTTCTGTTTGAGCTAACCACGCACGACTCTCTAAGGATTTTAGCAGTTCTCAACGGAGACGCTGATATCAGTTGAAAAGGATTCTTACTGAGGTGATCGATCATCAACAAGGTAAAACTTCTTCTTCGACCAAGTGTACCGTGGGCAAAGCTGAGATCTGACGAAGCGTGCAACTTCTGGTCAAACAGATTAAATTCCCTCACATAGTTCTCTGTAAGATAATCTCCTTTCATCTTAAACTCTTCTCTCTCACAAAATCAGTACAGATATTTTAGAAATATCTGAAGCAAAGTCCTCAAATCACCGCCGAGTGATTTGAAGTTCATTTTCTGTGAAACTGTCTGTTATTATTTTCATATTTTGCCAAATTAATGTAAATGTTTGATGTTAAACTTTGATTCTGAAAATAAATGACTCCATTCATTTGATGGGTCAAAGGTAATAACGTCTCTCGTTCGCATTTCTGTTAAATTCAATGCACGGCATTACAGTCAGAAAAATGAAGAACTCGTGAATATAGTATGCATATAAACGGGGATATATTGTCATACTACAACTAGTGACACGTACCCACGTGACTCACTACACCACCATAAGTAAATAAGTAATTTCCCATTTCCACAAGAGCTATGAAGTTCAAATTAAATCTATACCCCTTTTTCAAAGTCTCCACATGTATGTCATTCACTTTCTAAAATAACATTATTCAGTGTTTCCCCTAGTTAACTTGCCATGGTGGGGTGCTCATCTCATCCATGATTTTTGTTGACAGGGAGAACAGAGTCATTTCTGAGTGCAGCTTGTACCAACAGTTTTTGAGCGGGTGTGGGGGGTGGGGGTTCAGCATGAGGGATGAGGCGGCATTTAGCTTTTTATCTATAGCGCTGTATTGCATGCTGCTAGCTTAGCGTGACACGTTTGAGTTGTGCGCTGTTTATACAGACAGTTTTTGAGTGTGTGTGTGGGGTGTTCAGCTTGAGAGAAGAGGCAACGTGAGCGCTGCCTTTAGCTTTTTAGCTGGAGAGCCTGTATTTCGCAACACTAGCTTGTGGTCAGTGCCGGGTGGGGGGCAAGTTCGATTTAATAGGCGGGGTGTTTAGTTCTATTGACTGGGTGGGGCACCCCGCTTGTATAATATAACGATTATAGCTATAACTGTAATTGTAGGGGAAACACTGCTATTGGCTGTTCATTCATATTCCATATTTGCCATAATTCTCATTGTCATAACTCAAACTGAAAATAAACGTTACATAATTGTGTATTTAAATTACTGGACTCTGGTTTTCTTCGAGGGAGAGGAATTAAGTTGGCTACAAGAACTCACATAAATATATATTTGTGGGTTAAGGCCAGTCCAGATTACGGTTAGCGTAAACACATGTTGCTCGAACCAAAGCCCTATATTCCTACAATGTCTTAGATCTTTATATACTGTTTCTTTTTATACTTTATATTTTTGCTATTTTTGGGTGTAACTGGGAACTTTACACAATTTCACACAATGTGATGCGAATAACAATAAAGATACTTGAACTTGAAACTTTTCCTGTAAAGTTCAGCTGCTTCAACTCAGAGTTAATGAGCTTTTTAACTGAACTTTGGGGTTTTAGAAAGGCTTGAACTAAATGGGTTAGTTTGATAAACTAACAGCGAGCGAACGCTGGCGCATCTTGGTTGCCGCTGCTCGTCGTGCTTTTTTGCTTTTTTCTGTTTTATTCAGTCCTTCCTGCCTTTTCCCTACACCAAGTCTCTGATCCGTCTCAATATCAACCATGCGGTTCATTAGGATTTACCTGCTGCCTGCTCTGGTTTGGACTCTCCTGCTGCTCATCCACCACCACCCGGCGTCTGGTCTTCTCCATTACTCAGCGGTCGAGCTCCTTCGCCTTCGTTTCCTACCAGCCGTGCCACCTGTGCTCCCTCTTCAGGACATTGCCCTCCATCCTCGCCGGAGATACATTCACCGTGGCTCCCGCCGTAGTCTCCACGCTGACAAGTCTAACCCCATAAACTCCATCTGGTCTGACTCTCACCATTCTACACGCCGCAATACTCGGGCCGCTAACAGTAATAGCATGTTAGCTAGCCTAGCTCGGTCGGCTAATGCTCCGGTCGCTACCAACTCCTCCTCCGTAAAGTTTGGCATTCTGAACGTTCGCTCACTCACTGGAAAAGGTCAGCTTATTCAAGACCTAATATCCGACCGTAAGCTGGATTTTATTTGTCTAACAGAAACGTGGCAACAACAAAATGACTTTTTCCACCTGAATGAATCTACCCCACCGGGGTTTGTTTACATTGCCAATTCCCGCGAGTCCGGCCGCGGAGGAGGTCTCGCGATAATTCACCGCGAGAACTGGAAGGTCACGCCGGTTCACACACCTCCCTCTCCCTCCTTTGAGCACACTGTGTGTCTACTCTCCGGCCCTACTCCCACCATTGTTGCCACTTTCTACCGTCCGCCCAAAATCAACAACTCTTTTATAAATGACTTTGCTGCTCTAATCGCCCATCTCTCAGCTCTTTCACCCAACATTATTCTGCTTGGAGACTTCAACATTCATATGAATGAAGACAACAACCCCCCTCACCAGAGACTTCACATCCTGCCTCGACAGCTGTGGCTTCCAGCAGTTCATTAACTTTCCAACCCACATAAAGGGTCACACTTTGGACTTATTATGCTGCTCTGGACTCTCTCCTCTTAACTTTTCTTCTGATGAACTTCCATTTGGTGCGGTGGAAGTGGTCTCCAGCTACAAGTACTTGGGTGTACACATGAATGACAACCTCAGCTGGAGCAACAACACCACCAGCCTGATCAAGAAAGCTCATCAGAGACTCTACTTCCTCAGACGGCTGAGGCGAGCTGGTCTGGGAAGCTCAGTCCTCACCTCCTTCTACAGGTGTGCAGTGGAGAGCATCCTGTGCTCGAGCATCAATGTGTGGCATGGAGGCTGCACAGCTGTAGAAAGAAAAGCTTTGCAGAGAGTGGTGAAGGCTGCACAGAAATCTGTTGGAATCAGTCTCCCCACCATCACAGACATCTACACCTCCAGATGCAGGAAGAGGGCCACCTGCATCATGAAGGACCCCACCCACCCAGCACACACACTTTTTGCCCCACTCCCCTCAGGAAGGAGGTTAAGGAGCATTAAGTGTAGAACCACTAGACTGAGGAACAGCTTCTACCCTGAGGCTGTTAGACTCATGAATCTCTAACTAGAATAATCACTGTGAAAAACCATATCATGTTGCTGCTGATCTGTTTCATGTTGCTGCTGATCTGTTTCAATGTTGATGTGTTCATGCGTGCACATCTGCTCACAGACTCATGTTCATGTTTGTGCTGATGTTCAATGTTTTATGTTATGAGTGCTTAGTGTATATTTAGTTGATGTTTTTCTTAGTTCATATCTTAGAAGTCATTACTGTTTTTCTTATACATTTTATTGTTGGATGTAACTGGGACCCTGCGTACATAATTTCGCTCCACCACATGTACCACATGAGGTGCGAATGACAATAAAGAAACTCTGACTCTGACTCTGACTCTGATTTACTGATCACCTCATGATTTCATTCAGTGTCAATCTTAAATTTTCTTCAGAGAAACCTCAACGCACTCTTTCCTTCCGTAATATTAAGAATATCAACCATGACATTCTTTTGTCTCATATTAATAATACTATCTTCACCTTCAATTCTTTTAACCCAGATGACCATGTCACATTCTACAATAACAGCCTCACCAACATTCTTAACTCTGTCACTCCTCTGAAAACCCAGTCTGTCTCCTTCTCCAACTCTGCACCTTGGTTCACTCCAGAACTCCGTTCTCTGAAATCCAAAGGTCGGAGGTTGGAGCGACTCTATAAGAAATCCGGTCTCTCAATTCACAAGGAACTCTATGCGAACCACGTCATCCAGTATAAGGACAGTATTTCTCAAGCCAAATCCAGCTACTTCTCTGACATCATCAATTCCAATGTTGACAATTCAAAGACTTTGTTCTCTCTCCTTAACCGTTCAGTCTCATCTCCTAACTCATTACCCTCTCACATGGTTTCCACAGAATTTTGCAACTCTCTGATGGCTTATTTCAATGAAAAGATTCTTTCAATTCATAAACACCTTGGACCAAATACCACCCCCAGCATCGATGTTGAACTCCTCCCTCCCTCCCTCCCTCCCTCCCTCCCTCCCTCCCCTTCTCTGTCTTCTCCCTCCCCTCTGCTGATGACATTGCTGACATTATCAGCAAGTCTAAGTCCTCATCCTGTCAGCTCGATCCATTTCCCACAGCTCTTGTTAAATCCTGTCTCCCGTCTCTGCTCCCCATCATCACTAACATAATCCACTCCTCCCTAACCTCTGGCATTGTTCCCACAGCTTTCAAATCTGTGGCCATCACCCCCATCATCAAGAAACCAGGTCTTGACTTTACCAACTTCAGTAATCTTCGTCCAATCTCTAATCTTCCCTTTATTTCCAAAGTTCTTGAAAAAGCCGTTGCTAGTCAACTTCACTCTCACCCATCCAACAATAACATTTATGAAGAGTTTCAATCTGGTTTTCGCTCCCACCATAGCACCGAAACAGCTCTAATAAAAATAACCAATGACCTTCTTCTTGCTGCTGACTCTGCTCTTCTGTCTATCCTCATTTTACTGGATCCAAGTTCTGCCTTCGACACAATCTGTCATTCTATCCTCCTCAACAGACTAACCTCCATTGGCATCTCAGGTACTCCGTTAGACTGGTTCAAATCATATCTCTCTGACCTCACTCAATTCATTCAGCTCAAATCCTTTCGTTCCCAGTCTTCCCGCATCTCCACGGGTGTCCCCCAAGGCTCTGTCCTCGGACCCCTCCTCTTCATCATTTACCTCCTTCCTCTAGGTCACATCTTCCGTAAATTTGGTGTCCATTTTCACTGTTATGCTGATGACACACAGCTCTACCTATCAACAAAAACAAACTCCACCCACCCACCCTCCATCCTCACCGACTGTCTCAATGAGCTAAATCACTGGTTTTCCAACAACTTTCTACAACTAAACTAACAAAACAGAAATCATTCTTGTCGGTACCAAAAACTCTCTTTCAAAATCAGAAAATCTTCTCATCCCCCTTAACAACTCCCTGCTATCCCCCTCGCCTCAGGTCAAGAGTCTTGGTGTCATCCTCGACACCACTCTCTCCTTCACTTCACACATCAACAACGTCACTCGGTCTGCCTATTTCCATCTCCGAAATATTAACCGTCTCCGCCCTTCTCTCACACCCCGCTCCACAGCTATCCTTGTTCACAGTCTTGTGACTTCTCGGATTGACTACTGCAACTCCCTTCTTTATGGCCTCCCCAACAAATCTCTCCAGAAGCTACAATTGGTCCAGAACTCAGCTGCCCGTGTCATCACTCAAACCTCCTCCTATAACCACATCACTCCAGTCCTGCAGCAGCTCCACTGGCTCCCGGTTAAATCACGCATCGTCTTCAAAATTCTTCTTCTCACTTTTAAAGCTATCCACAACCTTTCCCCTCCGTACCTATCTGACCTCCTACACATCTCCATCCCCTCTCGCTCTCTCAGATCCTCCTCTTCACTACACCTCCATGTACCCTCTGCCCGCCTCTCCACCATGGGGAGCAGGGCCTTCACCTGCTCTGCCCCTCATCTCTGGAACTCTCTACCCCCTGACTTAAGAAACACCACCTCTCTTTCTATAATCAAGACTGCTCTGAAAACACATCTCTTTAGACTCGCTTATCCTTAACTCTGCTGTATGTATTTTATATTCTTTACGCATTTTATATTCTGTATGTATTGTATATTGTTTACGCATTTTATATTCTGTATGTATTTTATATTCTTTATGTATTTTATATTCTTTATTCCTGTTGATCTTTGTTCTTACTGTAAAGTGTCCTTGGGTGTCATGAAAGGCGCTTTTTAAATAAAATGATGATTATTATTATTATTATTATTATAAACTAACTCGCTATTTGGTTGTGAGGCAACAGGTCGAACTACTGCGCCATCGGAAAAATATAAAAAAACTCTAATTTTTACTTGCATATCCAGTAGGTCTGGGACATATGGACCAAAATTAATATCTTAATATTTAAAGATAAATTGCGATATATATAATGTTTTTTATTTCTATAAATTAAAGACAAAAATATATTTCTGAGTCTAAGCTTTGTCCCAGTTGTCACACAGGCACATTTCTAAACTGTACAAAATAAATGTATAAAAAATAAACAATTTCCCTTTGGAATTAATAAAGTATTATTGAATTGAATTTTAATTGAATTTACATATATTAAAGTTTGTTTTTAAGACATTTATTTACATACTGTATATGAAATAATAATCCTCCCGAGCTGCGCTGCCTTTACGCCGTTAGTAAGCCTGTGTGAAGCAGCAGTGAGGGGTTGCTTGTATTCAGTGAGGGAGATGGAGGGGCCGCGTGAAGTTGGACAGGCAGACAAAGAACTACACAGGTTTTCCAGTCTTACAGTGAGAGGTGGCGCGACATTAATAAAGCATTGGCTTATCATATCACTTTAGACAGAGTCCTTAGTAGCTAACAAGACGGCTAATGCTTTTGACATTGGGAGGTGAAAGTGGCGTGTGATTGGGTTCTTTTATCCCTGAGACTGGCTATCTTTGCTGCAGCTTCTTGCTCTAATGAGCTTCAGATATGATGATTTTCAGAAACAGATGTGGTGTTGATTGTTTATCATAACTCTGATTTTACTTGGCTGATCAACACGATTAAAAAACTGGTGTATAGATTAAAGGTTCCAGTATACTCGCGCATCCTGTTAGCCGCGCCTAAACTGTGCGCACTGTCTGCAGAGGGTTGAAACTTCATGCTCGAGTGTCCACACTGAGCCGCTGCAGAGCAGCGCAGCAGACAAGGGGCGTTTTACCTTCGGGAAAAATTGTGGTCACCGATTGGTCATTTGCTGACATGCCTATTGGATTTATTAATAGTTGGAAAAAAAAAAAAAAAAACGAGAGCTGGCAGCCCCAGCGATGTTCTGTGTTTATATGTTTTGTTAATAAAAAGTTCTAAAAAATAAAAAAAGGGAGCGCTGGCCCTGCAGCCCACACATCTGACCGACCCACCAGATCAGGGATGAAGAAGGGGAATTTAATTGGTGTCGCATACAAAACAGTCCATCGCCAGGCAGTTTATTGTGCAACGTTGAGTACGCGTACGCGGTTGTAAAAATTTAGCTTTGCGCAGACATGCCCTGCAGATGTCCGTTTCGACTTTAATCTGGTACGCACGGACTGACGTAAGCGGGAGTATACTGGGGGCTTAAAGTCTGTACTTTTGACAAATTAAAATAGAGCCTCTGAGAGCTTTGTCTTTCCCCTAGAGCATATTAGTCAAACTCAAGGCCCATCATCTTATCTGGCCCACAAGATGTTATTTTAAATGTAAAATACTAGGGATGCACAATATTATCGGCATGGTATCGGTATCGGCCAAAATTAGCGTTAAATTTCAATATCAGACATCGGCCATTCCATTAAAATAACTCGCCGATATAAAAGACGCTGTTTTTGCCTGCAGCAGCAGCACAACGTGATGATGTTGCAGCGACAGTGCAACGCGATAACGTCACGTGCGCCTACCTGATCTCACGGCGGAGAGGAAAATTCAAAATGTCGGCGGTGTGGAAGTTTTATTTTTCGTTGGTGAGAATTTCGAAGACTTATGGACTACGTTGAGCCTCGCTACATGGTTCCCAGTCAGAGATATTTTTCCGACGTAACATTACCCGAGTTACAAGCTGTCATTTCCGACATCATTGAGAAGCAAATAGCTGATAGCTATAGCTGATGAGCTAATAGCTAAATGGACTGTACTTATATAGCGCCTTTCTATCTTATTTCAAGCTACTCAAAGCGCTTTACACTACAATCTCTGCCTCATTTACCCATTCATACAGCACTCTTCTAGATCTCTACAAAGCTAATTGAACAAATCATTCTAAAGAGACTAATCAGATCTTTAGATCACATTCATACACTGATGGGACACACATCAGAGGCTATGAGGGGTTCAGTGTCTTGCCCAGGGACACTTCAACATGTGACTGCTGGTGGATTCGAACCCCCAATTCTCGCATTGGAGGACGACTGCTCTAACCACTCAGCCACAGCCGCCCCAGTTCTAGAATTGCACCACTCAAGGTGGCTGCATGTTGGAGCAGCTCTGTTACTTTCATTCTGAGATTTTGCTTTAGGAAACTTTAATTCCTCTTTTTCTGGATGTAAATCGCATTTTTGGATGGTTGTTTCCTCTGGTATCGGATGCCGTGCCGCTGGAAGGAAACTGAAACTTTTTTAGTTTTGGACATTTGTTATGATGCGTAACTATAGCAACAAGGCAGTTTTCTACAACCAACAGCAGCTGATTAACATCTCAAAAGCTCAAATAATATCTCAACTACAGCCCCAAATCTCAAAGAAGTTGAAAAGGAAGTTCTGTGGACGCATTCTCATCTACCTGCCAGCTGTGCTGGAGTGCCTGACGACTGAGATCCTGGAATTAGCAGGAAACGTAGCTCATGACAGCAGAAAGACAGGATCGTCCCTCAGCACCTACAGTTGGTTGTCCACAGTGACCAGGAGCTCGGCAGACTGCTGGGAGGAGTGGCCATCGCTCTGGGAGGAGTTCTGCCTGGCATTCGGGCGGTTCTACAACCCGGCGGAACTGAGAGGCCAGCCGAGTCTGGGTGGACGGATCGGAGGGCATCTTCAGCCAGTTTCTTAGGATCCACTGTGGGACAGACTTTTACAAGAGATCCTTCCTGCCTACAGCCATCAGTATCTATAACATCTCTTAATGAAACGAGGATAACGAGTTACAACAACAAATAATTTCCCTTTGGGATTAATAAAGTATTTTTGAATTGAATTGAATTGAATTGGTAGCACGACTTTTTGGGTAAGTTTTACCACAGCCATTTGGACATCGTGTTAGCCTCGATAGCATGATTAAGTCTTACGGCACAATGGATAGACAAAAACTTGGAACTTAAAAAGGCTGTCCTTCATGCACAAGAGTGCAGAGGATCCCACACTGCAGCTATAAACCTGGAACAAGCCTCCACAAGTGTGACAGCATCGCAGGTGAGTAATGCTTATAAATAACATTTAACCCTTTCCATTTAATATAAGTCAAAGTGCTATGCATATCATATAGCTGTAACTGAATATATGTCACCAGCTCTTACAGCTGTTGCACATTTTTTGTAGCAAATAAGCCTAAAAACAGGGCTATGTTCTGACAAAGGAACATTATAAAACATCGATATCTGCATCGGTTATCGGCCGAATAAGTTTTAACATATCGGCATATCGGATATCGGCCAAAAATCCAATATTGTTCATCCCTATAAAATACTTTTATCACTTTATTTTTTCAGTAATCTTTGATTATGATGTCAAAAGTGCAACAGTGAACATCAAATGAGACCAATCAAACACTTGTTGAAGAACCTGCAACCAAGAAAAGATGTTGTGTATCTGACTTGAATTAGGGTGCATTCACACCAGCCCTGTTTAGTCCGCTTTAATCGAACTCTAGCTCGTTTTCCTAGAAAGTCCGGTTCATTTAGGGAGGTGTGAACGCGCCAACGAACACTGTCACAGAACAAAAAGGCAAACTCTGGCCCGGGCTAAAACCTAGGTCTCAGTCCAGTAGAAGACAACTCCAGCGCAGTTCGAGTACAGTGTGAATGTAAACAGACTGGGCCCCGCTCCGCAGGACAAACAAACACACATTTCTCTTACCTTATATGGAGCCGTCAGCTACCTTGTGTGGAAAAACAATATTCTCCATGGTCTTCTGCCTCATCTTCTACTCATGCTAAATCCATTTTTGAAAAATGTCAAAATATAACTCCTAAAACTGCTAAAACTTGATGCCACTTCGTTTTTATTTTTATTTCCAGAAGAAGAAGACGTGTCTTCAGAGGTTTTTGTGTTGTTTCTTTTAGTAGTTCTTGGTGCAGCGCCCCCACAGGCGAGTGGGGGAATAGATTGGTTCAACAGGTTGACTCGACTGCACAGTGCAGTGTGAATGCAAACGCACCAGCTCAAATGTAAACAAAAGGTCATGAATATTGGTCCCGAACCAAGTCTACCGGACTATCTAGTGTGAAAACGACCTTAATGTATATTCTGAAACCGGCCCTTAGTTTGAAAACGGTTTTAATTTTGGCCCCCTTTTGTACATGAGTTTGACACCCCTCCCCTACAGCAACTACAAAGTATAATCAGTCATTTAACTATCATTCCCCGGCGTGTCGATTGACTACAAATAGGAAAAAAATCGTTAAGAGTATACGGTGAAATCGCCGCCCGCCACCTGTTATTGAGAAGGCAGCATGTCACCTTTACACAAGTGATAGCATTATCTCATATCTTGTAGTTTTGAGATTTAAGTGTAAATATTGACATAAAAAGTCTCAGTGCTGAAAAAAGTCAAATTTCAAGATTAGTTTCGAGGACGTAAACTGCAGTAATTTACAAAAAGTGTCTCAAAGACATTGTGTTTGAGTGTTGACTTCTAAATTATCCTAAAAATCCATGTTAGTCTGGACTGCAGTGTCCATCTGACTAAAGAACAGTAAAATAAGTAAATTGTTTTCATAAGATTTAGGTGTGTAGAAAAGTTTGTTAGCGCTCAGCATATGTATTTGAGACTCCTATTGTGAAAGATTGAAGAAGGCCCTGCAAGTACTACTTCAGCTATAATAGTGCATGTTATTTGTAATTACCCAGTAGGGCTGTTGTAAACGAATAATTTAGTAATCGAGGAATCTATAGAATATTCTTGCGATTAATCGAGTAATCGAAAACAAAATTTGTCAGGTTCTGCAGTAACCACTCATTTAAATACATGAAAAAGAACATTAAGTAAATAATCCATTTAATTCCTCATTTTAAAATATTTTATTTTAAAATGTAATAACATGTTGAACCTCCATTTCTCTGAAGTGTAGCAAAACTTTTTTTTTCTAAAATGTAAAACCAGAAGAGAGAAGTGAAAAAAGTACATTAACATGAAATAGAAAACAAATTAAAGCAAAAGCAGTAAACACTGCCCTTTATAAATTCTACTTGAATGTCTGAGCTTGTCAGGGTTTTCGAGGCAGATCAGAACAGAAGAACCCAGTTGCGCAGGCAGGACTCAGGAGGCAGACGTATAAAATAAAAATACTTTTAATAATAATAATAATAATAATAAATGAAAAGGCTGACATGGCAGCAAAACTTACAACAAGGACTCAAGAACAGGATCAGACAGGCAGGACAGGACAGGACAGGCAATACCCAACGACGAACCGACAATGACAGAACTGACAGACAGACTTTAAATACACACAACCAGGACATGACACAGGTGACGATAATCAGACAATCAATACAGACACAAGGGAGAACAGACAGGGGGAAGGCCCACTAGATGGTGCCATCCCTACAGAGCTATAACGAAATCCACTTGTGCGTTTTCTAGGATCAAAGTTTCTATTGTCATTTACATATTTGGTGCACAAGGCACATCCTCAAGCCACTCTGCAATATTTGCTGCTGTGTGTCTTTCTTCAAGCGGCATTGTTGTCAGACTGTGGGACTCCATTTTCCAGTCCTCCCCAAGAAAGTGGCAGGTCACCCCAAGATATTGCCTCCGTGGCAACACTTGTCCAAATGTCGGTTGTGAGAGCAATGCTGTCAGTCTCTTTCAGCGTGTTTTTCAACTTGTCTTTGATTTCTTCATACTTTTTCTCCACCATTTTTATAAAGTAGGATCTGAAGGGAAGGACGTAATTTGGATTGAAGGTTGAGATCATTTTCTGGAAGTCTTCATCTTCCACCACAGACAGCGGCTGCATGTCCGTGATGATCATATTTAAAATGCTGTTGGTGAAGTCTGCTGCTTGCAGAACTGAACATCCTGGTGCGCTTTGCACAAAGCTGTCCAATGTGTGACTCTGCGATTTACTGAAAAGAAGTACAATAAAATTATTATTTGTTTGTTCATAGCTATGCCTTAATACATTTTCAAGTGTACTTCATTGGATATTATAAAATTATATAATATTGTTAAGGGGTAATCTACACTTTGATGACCTGCTGCAATCAAAGTAACATTAGTGTCAGTTGTATTTGATTTATGCATTTTAAGCTTTTATTCATGTGAGGTTTGAGGATGCTTTAATTAAAACCCTCTGTCACTGAATTATTTTTAACCATTAATCTAAATGGATAAAATTAAAATGTTTTTATTTATGTGTGTTCTAAAATCTAAATGCTGTAAAATAATTTTTTATGGATTGGAAAACTGAACGGAATCTTTATATGTTAGAAATTAAGTAAGTAAGATAGATAATGTAAAAG
Source organism: Nematolebias whitei (assembly GCF_014905685.2). Classification (NCBI taxonomy): domain Eukaryota; kingdom Metazoa; phylum Chordata; class Actinopteri; order Cyprinodontiformes; family Rivulidae; genus Nematolebias; species Nematolebias whitei. The sequence continues at coordinate 27,280,430 of NC_056511.1, read as the reverse complement.
TTTGTACATTTGAGTTCTGCAGACTTAACTTGTAATTGTAAATGTTAAAAATACTTTGCTTTTTTTTTATTAAGACTATTATTTTTCTCGATTGCTTAGCTATAAACAAATATGACAACAGTAGTAATAAATGTAGATTACTCCCAGTTTTCAAGTCATAAACAGCAATAGCAAGAAAATAATAAATCCTACTACCTTGTGTAAATACATTTACACAAAATATTCACCCTAAATATCTCATTTAAGTCAGGATGGAAGTACAGCAATAAATAAATGCGTCAGTCTGTTGCTGCTTCTATCGTTAACAAACGTGCATCAAGTCCTGCAGTTTTTTTTTCTTTCTTTCTTTCTTTCTTTCTTTCTTTCTTTCTTTCTTTCT
>NC_056511.1:27273025-27279951 GCF_014905685.2 Nematolebias whitei | reverse complement strand
ACACACACACACACACACACACACACACAATGAGAATGCTGGTTTTGAACTAACATTTAAATAATTTTCTGTCCAGAAACTGCTGCCAATAGATGAGCTTTTTCTTTTCCTCTCCTACCTGTCTACTGGATGTACCCAGAGGGAACTGGGCCATCGATTTAACATCCACAGAGCAACAGTCAGCCGCATTATTGTGACATGGGCCAACTTCCTGTACTGCTTATTGGGCTCAATTTGTGTGTGGATGTCTCCTGCAGCTGTGAGTTCCAGTCTTCCACAGGATTTTGATGGCCGCTACAGTGACACACAAGTTATCCTGGACTGTACAGAACTACGGTGTCAAACACCTTCATCCCTGCTCCTCCAGAGTGAAGTCTTCTCCACCTACAAATCCCACTGTACCTTTAAGGCCATGGTGGGCATGTCTCCTCACGGAGCCCTGACATTTGTGTCAGCACTGTTTGAGGGTTCCATGAGTGACAAGGAAGTGTTCCGTCAATCAGGGATTACATCACTCTTGACACTGGACATGGCCATCATGGTGGACAAGGGATTCTTGGTGGATGATCTCGTACCTGGGACTGTTCATCGTCCTGCCTTCCTCTCCAAGAGGGCCCAAATGTCAGAGGTCGACGTTTTGAAGACCCAGTTCATTGCCCGTTTGAGGGTGCATGTTGAGAGGTTAATAAGAAGAGTTAAAGAAAATAAACTCTTTGATTCCACTATCCCTCTCTCCATTGCAGGAAGCATAAACCAAATTTTTACAGTTGCCTGTCTCCTGTCAAATTACCAAAATGGACCTTTGGTCAGGAAATGGAGATATGAAGTTTGACAGAAAAGCTGATGGCACAGTCTTGAAGAAACAGAAAATGCTGTCATTTACTTACATTGACATTGTCTTACATTTGTAAATAGATATTCATGATGGAAATATTTTGAAACAAATTTGTACATTTGATTTGATCAAACTCCTAATTTAGACATTTCTGCAGGTAAACATAGAAAAAATATCTGTCTACTTTGTGTTTGATTGAATCCATCACATTAGTGTCTGCATAAATTCTTTGAATAAGAATATCTTCCTCAGCTGAGACAACAAAATCACACCAGTTCATCCCAGTTATTAGCATCTGCCCCTGAACCTGCCAATAGTAAACATGAGTTTTTTTTAGTTTATTCACCATGTCCCAGGTGACCTCCATACTTTTAAGGTGTAGCTGTTGTGGTTCAGAACAAACAAACATGCTTTTTGATGGCTGTAGGTGGTAGTTCTTAAGAGGCAGAGATGGGCGGGGTGGTGCAGCATGGAAGGACATGTCTCTCTTTGCTGTTGCTGGCTGTTGGTAGGACAGAGGACTTCCAGCCTGAACTTTGCCAAGGGCAGAGTCAACAAGGGGAAATTCATGGCTGATTCCCATGCTGCAGATCATTGGTGCATCAGCTGCTGCAAAATCTTCATACACCTCGGAAACCTGGGAAAGTGAAAACAATTATTTCAATAAAATGTAAAATACATGTATATCAACTAATTTTAAGCCCTCAAAAATTCTACACTTTACAAAGAGACAGCACTTGAAAATAAAATTATTCAATACACCGGTAAGTCTACAACTCTTTGTTAGTACATTGTAGCCTACTGTTAATTTCATTTTTATTTATCAGTAATTTAAATACAACTACTTACTCTAAGGACAGAAAGGTCCGGCAAATCCCCACTAAGGCCTTTGTAGAGTGTGCTCCTGTGTATATAAATAAGAAAAGAACATGAGTCAAAAATAGAATACCCACCTGCATTTCGTTCAGATATGAAACATAAAATAATAGTGTTTTTCAAGCCTGGTCCTCAAGGCACACTGTCCTGCATGTTTGAGATTTGTCCCTGCTTAAACACAGCTCATTTCAGTTGGTAACTGATTAACAACTGTATCAGCTGTGTTAATGCAGGGAAATCTATAAAGCATGCAGAGCAGTGTGCCTTGAGGACCAGGGTTGAGAAACACTGTTGTAATACATCAGAATTTTTATTGATTTTTTTTTACCTTACACCCTCTGTTGTTGCTCCACTCTTCGGTTTAGCAGACAGCACAGTCATCTTGTCCACGGGGCCAGGTTTTATACCCTATTCAGTTATCCATGACACAGTTACAAGTTATACGGCAAGAAAATGTAATAAATTGAGTCTATTATTGAAGAGAAAACTTACTAAAGTTCTGGGCTTGTGCCACTGCTGTTCTCCTTCTGTACAGCTTAGTACAGGGGGGACCACTGACAGTTTCAGCTCAGAATAATGTGCTGACTGGAACAGCAAAGCCACACAGTGGTTGCATAATGCTGCACCAGCAACACACGTACAGCTGTGGTGAATCAGCTCCACAGGACACGAGTCTTTCAGGACCACCTGCATAAGAATGTCATAGTAAGAACTTATTATCTTAGCTTGGTCACTCATCAGCCATTCTTTCATGATGCAATCTTGCTTCCCAAATATTTTTTTATAACTAATGTCATAGAACCATAGTATCATGTTATGTGATTATATATTTAGTTTGGAGTATGTTCTATGAAGGTCAAGAGTAGTGTAATACAATTATCACAAGATTACATCTTAAATGAATGGATGAGATAAAGATAACTTGATTTCAAAACACTTTTAACCCAGAGGAGACCCGCTAGGTAAAAATACCTGGATAATGTTACAGAGACTGTGAGTGTATTCTTTAGATTTAAGTAAAACTAATATGCATGAATTACCAAATTAACACTGGGTTAAAAGTAACACATAACAACCATAAAAGAAGAACAATGCATGCAGCAAATAACCAAATGGGGACAAGCAAGGCCAAACTCACGTGTTAATATTCATCAAATAGCCAATTCCATTTTATTTTTATTTAAGAATTAATTACCACCTTAGCTAAATCCCCATTAACATTAGGAACGTCGGGTTACTGAACCAACAATCTTAAAACTGTCATCTGAACAATCCTATCTTCACCCTACACTTAAACTGTGAGGTTTTTCATTTTTCTTCATGGACCTGTGACACAGAGCCCTGACAACGACTTCACCTGTGTCCTGATTTTTGCTAGAAACTGAGAAGAGCAGAATGTTAGTAGAATGATCACAAAATATGAGCCTTTTGTTTAAGTGTGGAAAACCTGTTTCTATAACGTGAGTATACACAAAAATGGTCGTGTTGCTAATAGCCTAACGTTAGCTGCAAACAGTTAGCAACATCACAACGATCAAACTAACGTTACTTACCCTCGTAGTTGTGCAGGTAACTTGAGATATACAATTTAAATCCCTTGTTACGTTTGCTTGTCGGAGCAGGGGACCAGGCATCAACAATACGATGAACATCGCTGATATTTATCTTGGGCAGCTCTTGTAAACATCTAGAAAACGCCATTTTCACCGAGACCGGGGATTAGACCGGAAACTGGAATGCCGACATCCGGTCAAAGGGGAAGTGATTCAGGACGCATGTGCACAGAGCCTATTGTTTAATTTGTCCAGTTGGTTTCTCTGATCATCATTTAGTTTACTTGGATTTTCATTTTTCAAACACCACTAGAGGCAGATCTTATTGGCATTTTAACACTAAACTACTTCAAGATACCTTTTTTTGCCAAAGCTTTAATACTTTCTGGCAGTTATGGCAGGAAAGAAAATCATCATTTTCATCCTTATCTGATTGGTGGGAGGTTGGAAAGGCTAAGATAAAAGTTTTTTGTCAACAATACACAAGTCATTCTACAGCTAAAATTAAAAATGTGATTCAGAATCTAGAAAATGAAATACAGCAGTTAGAAAACAATACTTTCACAGATGTTATTAATAATGACCATCTTAAACAAAAGAAAGATCAGTTAAGTTGTTTTTTACATGAAAGGGCTAAAGGGGCTTTAGTTAGGTCAAGGTTTGCCTCTGTTAGGGATATGGATGCCCCTACATCTTTCTTCTTTAATTTGGAGAGGAACGTCAGCCAGACAAAGCAGTTGGTTTGCCTCCAGCTTCCAGATGGGACTCGGACCACCGATCCCAGTGCCATGAAGGAGCACGCTGTGGAATTCTACAGTGACCTCTATAAGCAGCAGACGTGTAACAGAAGCTGCATGGATGCCCTGCTGGATGGTCTTCCTCAGCTGAACGATGCAGATCGGGCGATTCTGGATGCTGGAGTTTCACTGGAAGAACTGACTGCCGCTGTTGGACAAATGGCTCCTGGCAAAACTCCAGGGCTGGATGGTATACCTGTGGACTTTTATAAACATTTCTGGACTCTGTTGGGAGAGAACTTGTGGGAGGTGCTTCAGGAGTGCACATTAACAGGTATCTTGCCATCGTCCTGCCGACAAGCTGTTCTTTCCCTTCTTCCCAAAAAAGGAGACTTGACTCTGCTGAAGAACTGGAGGCCCGTTTCCCTTCTCTGTGTGGATTATAAGTTATTTTCTAAAGTGCTTTCGAATAGGTTGAAGAACTTCCTTGAACTTATCATACACAGAGATCAATCATACTGTGTTCCTGACAGATCCATCATGGACAATCTTTTTCTTTTAAGAGACTTGTTTGACATTTGTAAATGTTATGAAATTGATGTGGGTATTATTTCCTTAGACCAGGAGAAGGCCTTTGATAGGGTTGATCATTGTTTTCTCTTTTCTACATTGAGCTTTTGGGTTTGGTGAAAGGTTTATTTCTTTATTGGGTTTATTGTATAATGAAGTGTTTTGTCTTGCTAAAGTAGGGGGAGGTTTAAGTTGTCCTGTCAAGGTCCAGAGAGGCATTCGTCAAGGGTGTCCTATATCTGGACAGCTGTATTCAATTGCAGTTGAACCACTTTTACACAAAGTACGTTCTACCCTTACTGGTGTTATTTTTCCGGGTTTGTCTATTCATCCAGGGTTAGTAGTTTCTGCTTACGCTGATGATATAAACATTTTTATTAAAAACCAGGATGATGTCATAGGTCTTCAACACTGCTTGGAACTTTATGAAAAAGCATCTTCAGCTAAGGTGAACTGGGAAAAAAGCTCTGCTTTAAAAGTTGGCCCTTGGACAAATAACAATCTGCCCATATTACCAGGTAATATTCACTGGGTTAACCAAGGGTTAAAATTCTTGGGTGTGTTTTTGGGGACAGATACTTTTTTGGAAAAAAATTGGGAGGGTGTCATGGAGAAAGTGTGTGCCAGATTTTCTAAGTGGAAATGGCTGCTGCCTCAGCTGTCTTACAGGGGAAGGGTTCTGGTGGCTAATAACTTGGTTGCTTCGGCCCTCTGGCACAAACTGACTGTTCTAACACCGCCTGCTTCTCTCATACATCGTATCCAGAAAACTCTTGTGGATTTCTTCTGGTCTGGACGACACTGGGTGAAAGCTGCAGCCTTGTACCTACCGGTGGAAGGGGGAGGACAAGGACTCATAGACATAACCTCACGGATCGCGGCTTTCAGGCTTCAAACACTGCAAAAACTACTATACGGAGTTGGACTACCATGGCTGGATACTGCACGTCTTCTGCTAAGGAAAGCAGGACGTCTTGGCTATGACAAACATCTGTTTTTGCTGCGACAAGGATCTTTGGACCTAACAGGCCTTGCACCATTTTACCGTTCAGTTTTAAATGCTTGGCAGATCCTCACCTTTGAGAGAAAGACTGTTTTGACACCTGGAATGTGGGTTTTTGAGGAACCTCTGTTTGAAAACAGTTTCTTCTCATCACAGCTGCTCTCATCTGCTACAATGAGAGCTAAGATGAGAGACGCGGGCTGTGTGAAGCTGGGTCATCTAATGAAGCTGTCTGCGTCCAGTCTCACTGAGCGTCTAGAGCTGCGATCCAACAGACTTGTGTTTAGGCTGAAAGAGGAGGCCTGTTCTTCTCTGCCAGATTCCATCAGAGCGTTTGCTTCTAACAGTACTCTGTCTGACCAATGGGATGATGACTGTGAGTATGCGTTTCCTTCCCTGATTGTCTCTCCTGCAGTGGATCAGTGGCAGGATGAGACAGAAAAGTTGCTGACTCTCCAAGATGCACCACTTGGTTGTTTTGACGACCTGGGGAAGAAAGACTTGTACAAGATTTGCATGAAGGTCTTGAATTTACGCTCTCTGGCAGAAGTGAGAGTGTCAAAGTGGACTGAGTTTTTTGACACCGGATCTACCCCGAGAGGCTGTTGGCGGTCCCTGTACAAACCCCCCATTGAGAAACGGGTGGGTGACCTCCAGTGGAGGATTGTGCATGGGGCCATAGCTACAAACAGGTATCTGGCACACCTTAATCCTGACATTAGTGTTTCATGTCCTTTTTGTTCTCAGGAGGAAACTTTGCATCATATTTTTATTGAATGTTTAAGATTGAATCCTCTTATTGTTTTTTTAGATCATCTGTTTAGTGGTTTTGGTGTACAGTTTTCTACCTGCATTTTTATTTATGGTCCACGGTACTGTGCAAAGAAAAAACCTGTTCATGTTCTTTTGAATTTCATCTCTGGGACTGCAAAGCTAGCAATATGGTTATCAAGAAAGAACAAAATCAATGGGCATCAGACGGATGATGCTCGTGTTTTATTTCAAAGACTGGTAGTTGCTCGAGTTCGCGTGGAATTTGAGTACTTTAAGTTGACAAAAAACATGGATGGCTTTGTAAACAAGTGGGGTGTTAATGATGTTTTGTGTTCAGTGGATGAAGCATCTTTAGTTTTTACTTTTTGATTTTTTGTATTTAACATGTTTTTGTTGGTGTCTTGACTGTTGGAGTGTGTAATAAAAGATCTTTTAAAACTCAAACTCTTTCTTTCCTTCCTTCCTTCCTTCCTTCCTTCCTTCCTTCCTTCCTTCCTTCCTTCCTTCCTTCCTTCCTTCCTTCCTTCCTTCCTTCCTTCCTTCCTTCCTTCCTTCCTTCCTTCCTTCCTTCCTTCCTT
>NC_056511.1:27270933-27272925 GCF_014905685.2 Nematolebias whitei | reverse complement strand
GCCTTCCTTCCTTCCTTCCTTCCTTCCTTCCTTCCTTCCTTCCTTCCTTCCTTCCTTCCTTCCTGTTTCGGATTTTCCGATCCACCTGCGGATATTTCCGATCCATGATGCATGTTGGCTTCAAACTACGGAATGGATTTCCTGAACGGCGGCTTGTCTCACGAACCCACAGTAATAAGCCCCGCCTCACATTCAGGAAATCCAGTTCATAGTTTGCAGCCATCTACAACGTGAGGACTGAGTTAGCAGCACTGTGGCTAGCAGCTAACCATTTTTTCATCTAAACATGTCCGCTGTGTGGAAGTATTTTACATTAGAAACACCACAAAACAAGACAGCAACGTGCAATGTCTACAGAACCATAGCGCCACGTTAAACCACGTTAAAGTTTGTTTTACGATGGACATTCGAGCTCCGTGGCTTCAGCGGGGCGCTGCTCTTTGCTCAACCCGGGATGGCCAATTCGACCCCGTCAGCCGCGTCTAATCTGCCCCGCTCAGTCTGCCCGTCTCTGAGGAGGGACAGACTGAGCGCGGCTGTCCCAAATCAGGCTGCCTGCTTCGAATTGAACAAGAAGTAGACGTCGCTGAAACCACGGAGCTCAAATGTTTACAGAGAAGTTGCTAAACTTCATCATAATTAATGACCAACCACTATCAGTTGTAGAAAACGAAAGATTTCACAGTTTGATACTTGCAGACAAGATATAGTTTACCCTCCAGGAGATATTTATCAGTACAACAGTAGACAATCATAAAAAACATGATTTGAAAATTATATATATTAAAAACATTAACAGCTACATTATAAAGTGATGCAAAATACTAAAAACAGGAACATGTCTGTTGGTTTATGCCATGAATTTAGCAGATGTTTGAAGCCATTTAAGATTTAATTTAATTCATTCATTTAAATGAAACAAAATTTTTTTTTAAATCATCAAACAGAAAACATTGAATGAAAAGAGTGCAGAAAGAAGAAAAAATTCTTATATCTGCCTCTTATAAAATATAAAACAACTTTAAACAATCACTTAAATTAATCACTTTAATATCCACTTTAAAGCTAGGATTAAAAAGAAACATGTTTTGTGTTAGCAGAATTTAATTCTAACTTTAAAACTTATCCAACATTAATAAAACTTACCTCAAGTTGCCTTTTTGGACATGCATGCATTATTTGTACAAATTGTACTTGAGAGGAGATTATTACAGCCTCATATAAAATCAATGATGATCATGATATCGGAACGGTATCGGTATCGGCCGATACTCAGCTCTAGGTATCGGGATCGGATCGGAATAATAAAAAAAAAAAAGTGGATCGGTGCATCCCTACTTATAACCCTCTGGTACACACACAAAAAAAAAAAATTAAACAAATCCAGTTAGGCTGAGGAACAGAGAGAGGATCCTTCTACTGGTTTAAGTTTGGAAATATAACTTTTTATTTATAACATTGCAACTATTGTCTGTCAATAATATTGACACTTTTTTCTTTCAATAATAATTACACATTAGTCTGGAAACTTCCCCCCCCCCCCCCCCCCCCACACACACACACACACTTCATCCACACTTTGTTTTTTTTTCTGAGTGGCCCTGAAAGTGTCATAGACAAAGGACAAACTATAGTCTAATCATATCCTGATACATGCTCAATAATCTAGGTAGAAAAATTCAAAAAAGTTAAATCTGGTCCTCTGGACATTCAAAAAAACAAGAAAACAAAAAACAAAACAAAGTAAAAAAAAAAAGTAGAAACGTTTCGTCTCTCATCCGAGAGACTTCCTCAGTCTGAGGTGCTGTATTCAGCTCAGTCTCTTAAATAGCACCTTCTCAGAGTGGATCAACCAGTTTGCTGCTGACAACCAAAACCAGCTACTCACATGGTCAAGAAGGACCATCAGCCTAACAATGGATCATTAGCACACTGATGGCTGTTTACTATTCACAGGGGGTTGAGTGATACTAGCAATCACAGCATTGTAAG
>NC_056511.1:27270249-27270833 GCF_014905685.2 Nematolebias whitei | reverse complement strand
TGAGAGACTTCCTCAGTCTGAGGTGCTGTATTCAGCTCAGTCTCTTAAATAGCACCTTCTCAGAGTGGATCAACCAGTTTGCTGCTGACAACCAAAACCAGCTGCTCACATGGTCAAGAAGGACCATCAGCCTAACAATGGATCATTAGCACACTGATGGCTGTTTACTATTCACAGGGGGTTGAGTGATACTAGCAATCACAGCATTGTAAGAGGGGGACAGTTAAACCCGGATGCCTCCACCCCTGTTTAATGATGGACGATTTCTTTTCACAAAGAGGTCCAGTCTCCCGACTCAGAGTCATGCCACTTTTCCATTAGTACCGGTACGGGCCGGTACAGCACGGCTCTACTCTACTTGGTACGGTACAGGTTGTATTTCCATTATGCTTTCAGTACCCGTTCCAGTGGGCGGGGTTCAAATTGACGTCACCACCTCTCACCAGCTGGTGGTGCTGAGACTCAGAAACTGTTTTCAGTACAGGTTGAGAATTTATGTTATTTTGAAGTTGTGTGTATGTATGTATGCATGTATGTGTGTATGTACATGTGTATAAATATATATATATATATATATATATATA
>NC_056511.1:27256579-27270149 GCF_014905685.2 Nematolebias whitei | reverse complement strand
TCATATGTGATATATATATCACATATGTATATATACATATGTATTTATGTACATATATATGTATTTATATATATATTCATATATATTTATGTACATATTTATATATATTCATATATATTTATATACATATATATGTATTTATATATATATATATTTATAGATATAAATATATATATATGTATATAAATTAAAACTCTGATGAACCAGATTCTACAAAAACATTACATTTAAATTTTTATAGGTTTTCATCATCATTTGATGTATTTGCACTCATTGTGTCTACTTTTAATGTTCATTTTAAATGTGTGGTTTCCTTTCTTGTTCACATATATACATTTTATTTTTAGCTTTGCTTTAAAGTTCTTGTTTTGTGATTTGTACATTTGTGTGTTAAAATAAAGTTGAAATGAAGGTCGTCTCCTTTAAACATGTTTGAGGGAAATATTCATGAGATCCAATAGTTTTGTGTCTTTTTATGATTTTCAGCTGAGTTAACAGTCATTAAAGTGAAAACAGGATTTCCCGATGAAGCTGGCACCGTTTTTTTTTTTTTAATCTTCAACGCTCTGCTGGTCTCACTGATCCTCTCCTCCGGAGAGGAGGAGGCTGGGAGGCTCATCTTCCCAGCTCCAGCTCAGCTGGTGACTCACAGAGGCTGTTCCAAGACTCCAGCCGCGCGTAATCATGAAAGCCCGACCCGCGCAGACAGGCGGACAGAGACGGGTCTGCAACGAACGGTGGAAGCGATTTTAAAAAACATTTTACGTGTAAAAAAAATATAATTTTTAAATCGCTTCAGCAATTTTTTAAAACATTTTTTGTATAAAAACAAAATATTATTTTATTTAAAAATCGCTTCCAGCGTCCGTCCTAGACTGTCCAGTCCGCCTGACTGCCGGGTGGGATCGGGATTCAGCCTTCATGATTACGCGTGGCCGGGGTCTGGCAACGTCCATCTGCGAGTCCCCATCTCCAGCTTCGCAGTGACCAGCGGAGCTCTGAGCACACAAGGCTGGTATCCGGAACCCAAGCCTCCGAGTCGGCACATCAAAGGATCTTCCGCGGTGACCAGCTGAACTTGGAGCCGGGGAGATGACGCCCTGCCCGGCCTGGCGCTCGGAGGCTCCGGAGGGAGGATCGGGGTAGACCAGCAGAGCTCCATCCAGCTTGCTCTGAATTATGTTGTCGGCCACCAAGCACAAAAAATGCCAGCACATCAACATTAGACCAAGATGTTGTCAGTATTGTTTTTAAAATCTTTAAAATAAGTCCAGCCGCTGCTCCAGTCCGAGAAATTGCAAATGGCGGATTATTGTTTTGAAACGTTTCTGAAGGATCCAGTGACTCCGCCCCCGACTTCGCCCCCGACCAATCAGTGACCGACAGTGTTCTGACGTCACGTTTTTGTACCTCTTCGTACCGGTTAGAACCACAGAGCCAAGGGTACTGAAAATAGTAACAGGTGCTAAGTATCGGTACTAATGGAAAAGCCTCAGAACCGGGCCAAGTAGGGTCGAGTCGGCCCGTACCGGTACTAATGGAAAAGGGGTAAAATATTGTGTATGCTGTTCAGTGTCAGGAGGGCTGTGATCAGTCTTACATCGGGGAAACTAAACAGCCACTGGCCAAAAGGATGGCCCAGCACAGAAGATCAACATCATCAGGCCAAGATTCTGCAGTCTACACTCATCTCCAGGCCAGCGGTCACTCTTTCAGGGATGAAGATGTTCATATCCTGGACAGAGAGGAACGATGGTTTGAGAGAGGAGTAAAGGAGGTCATCTTTGTGAAAAGAAATAGTCCATCATTAAACAGGGGTGGAGGCCTCCGGGTTCAACTGTCCCCCTTACAATGCTGTGATTGCTAGTATCACTCAACCCCCTGTGAATAGTAAACAGCCATCAGTGTGCAGAGGACCAGATTGAACTTTTTTGGATATAGTCTAATCAATGTGTGACACAGACACTGTTTTTATCCACCTCCTTGGTGTTTGAAGCTCTCTGAAAGTCTGCAGCCTTTGTGGACTGAGGACGGTGACCTTGTAGGTTTAATTTATACTGATGAGAAAAAAACATCTGTGCTAACAGATGGTGTTGTATATCACATTACAGACGAAACAGTTCCATGTATCAGGTTCAGAGTGGAGGTTTTATTCAATTTTTAATGCTCCTTAAAGCATTTTAAGTATTTGTTGACAAATGTACAAACTGTCTCTGGAACCAGACAGTCTGTAATACAGCAGCTGGATTAGGGTGCAGGTATGTAACATTCACAAAGCACAAATGGTTAAACCTACAATAATGAACAATGTAGTCTCCTAAAACATAAGGAGGGTTTAAAAGAAAAATGACCATGGTGGTGGCCAATGACTCCATCTACCATCAGTCACATTTTGAAGGCTTCACAGGTGAGATAAAGCTACTCACTGAAAGTACGGTATTTTCTATTTTATACTTGTTTTTTTCAATGTTGAGTCTTAAAGGACTCTTATTGTCTGATTTCAGGTGCTCAGTGCATAAGGAGTTTCACTACCATCATCCTCTGGTAAATCAATGAGACAGGAAAAAAGAACTAAACTAAAGGAACATACTTTGTGTACATATGTTTTGTTTAATTTAAGCAACATGATCATATGTAGTTTCATTATACTTAACCTTTAGTTTCCTTTTAATTTAAACAAAGGAAAACCATGTGCATGGCTCAGCAATGTTTACAAGAACCCATGTACACAGTTCTCTATTGTATACAATAGAACGGAACACCCCAGCACACAGTACTGTGTATACTAGAATAACCTGTTTTAAGAACCAGTTGAGGGAGGGGTGTTTATCTGTAAGAGTTATTTCTCTTTAACTTGAACAAATGATCTCAGTAGTGTGTGTACCTTTGCAGAATGGGTCAGAATGCAGAAAAAAAATACTTGAGCTACTTCAGGCCTTTCCTGAAGCAGTGTTCACACTTAAATGTCCTTGAAGTTCTTTTATTTTTACTTTTTTTGATCTGCTCTTCAGATTTTTGTTTACTGAAATGATTTTTGATTATTATTAAATCCAGTACACAGCTGAGATGAACAGGAAGACATTATTTAAAAGTCCAAAAAAGTTCAATCTGGTCCTCTGGACATTCAAAAAACAAGAAAACAAAAAACAAAACAAAGCAAAAAAAAAAATGTAGAAACGTTTCGTCTCTCATCCGAGAGACTTCCTCAGTCTGAGGTGCTGTATTCAGCTCAGTCTCTTAAATAGCACCTTCTCAGAGTGGATCAACCAGTTTGCTGCTGACAACCAAAACCAGCTGCTCACATGGTCAAGAAGGACCATCAGCCTAAAAATGGATCATTAGCACACTGATGGCTGTTTACTATTCACAGGGGGTTGAGTGATACTAGCAATCACAGCATTGTAAGAGGGGGACAGTTGAACCCGGAGGCCTCCACCCCTGTTTAATGATGGACAATTTCTTTTCACAAAGATGGCCTCCTTTACTCCTCTCTCAAATCATCGTTCCTCTCTATCCAGGATGTGGGCATCTTCATCCCTTAGAGTGATCACTGGCCTGGAGATGCGTGTAGACCGCAAAGTCCTGGCCTGATGGTGTTGCTCTTCTGTGCTGGGCCGTCCTTTTTGCCAGTGGCTGTTTAGTTTCCTCGATGTAAGACTGAGCACAGCCCTCCTGACACTGAACAGCATACACAATATTACTCTGTTTGTGCCGGGGGACTGGATCTTTGTGATGAACCAGTGTTTCCCGTAATGTATTTTGGGGTTTAAAAGCCACTGGGACGTTGTGTTTAGAAAATAAACGTCTCAGTTTCTCTGATACTCCCTCAACATACGGAATGAACACTGGTCTGGGTCTGGGTTCCTCCTTTTCACCTGATGGCTGACTGGAGTCCTGTTTGGGTTTCTTCTCTGCTTTCAAAGGCAAAGTTAGGATAAGGCCCAGTTAGGATATCCACATTGCTCTAGAGCCTGTCTTGTGTGGGATTTCTCCTTCTGCCTGGCTCCTGTGTTAGTGGGGACGCTGTCTGCTCTGTGGTACAGAGTCCTGATGACTCCTAACTTGTGCTCCAAAGGGTGATGGGAGTCAAACTGTAAATACTGGTCTGTGTGGGTGGGTTTGCGGTACACCTGATGTATTTATCCAGAGAGTTGATGTGGTCAAAAAAATGTTGGATTTCGTGGAATTTAATTTTAACTCGGGTGTCATCAACATACCTGAACCAATGACTTGGTGGTGGCCCTGAAAAGGACGTCAAGGCTCTCTTTTCTACCTCCTCCATGTACAGGCTGGCAACAATAGGAGAAACTGGAGACCCCATAGCACACCCATGTCTCTGCCTATAATATTGCTCCCCATATGTGATGTAGTTTGACTGTAGGCATAGTTTGAAGAGTTGAGTTTTACCAATTATATTAAAAAAGGCATGAGAAGATTACAATTTCACAGCGCTGGACTCTACACAATCTTGTGACGCGTTCACAGAACCAGAGGAGCCTCTTAAGTCCCGTGTTGTCACTCATTTATGGGGGTCCTAGACTCCGCCTTTCACAGAAGGGGAGCTCAGCCTATCACTGTATGAGGGGGCGTGACTAAGTGTGGTTTTATGTGTACTGACGTGTAAGGAAAAAACACGAGACAGTGCTTTAAAGCCTTCCTACGTGTGGCAAGCTGATTAAACTATTTCTTGACAGATATTGAATTATCAGGGAGACTTTCTTAAGAGTTTGCAGGCCCAGTTTAACCCAGTCAGAACCGGGTTATAATTTCATTATAATCCTGTCTCTGAGCAGATCAAAACATAAAACCAGTCTAAATAGGAAATATCTTAACAACTAAGATGACCAGGGGGAGTTTCTTTTTTTTTGTGCTGAAACATTTCACCTTCCATCTGAAAGGCTTCATCAGTCAAGGTAACACTCAACACAAAACTGATTCTTCCCCCAACAGCTTACTCCAAAGTGGAACAAACCAGGTATGTTGGTGCTAAGATGGTCTCTTTGGCACGCCCCCTCCTCTGTTGCGGTACCTCTTCCTCGTCGACAGTAATGTTAAAAAAAACAAAAAACTTTACATTTTTCAGCCAGGTCATCTGGACAGTTTCTTTTTTTTGTGCTGAAACGTTTCACCTTCCATCCAAAAGGCTTCATCAGTCAAGGAAACACCCAACACAAAACTGGGGGAAGAATCAGTTTTGTGTTGTGTGTTACCTTGACTGATGAAACCTTTCGGATGGAAGGTGAAACGTTTCAGCACACAAAAATATAAGAAACTGTCCATATGACCCTGATGAAAAATGTTGGATTGTCCATCCATCCATCCATTTTCTTCCACTTATCCGGGGTCGGGTCGCGGGGGTAGCAGCCTAAGTAGGGAGGCCCAGACTTCCCTCTCCCCAGCCACTTGGGCCAGCTCTTCCGGGGGAATCCCGAGGCGTTCCCAGGCCAGCCGAGAAACATAGTCCCTCCAGCGTGTCCTGGGTCTTCCTCTGGGCCTCCTTCCGGTGGGACATGTCCGGAATGTTGGATTGTATACCTGGATTATTGAGCTTGGACTTTGTTGTTTTGAACTAGTTTGACATGACTGTCGACGAGGAAGAGGGCCAGCAATGGAGGAGGGAGTGTGCCAAAGAGACCATCTTAGCACCAACATAACTGGTTTGTTCCACTTTGGAGTGAGCTGTTGGTGGAAGAATCAGTTTTGTGTTGTGTGTTTCCTTGACTGATGAAGCCATTCGGATGGAAGGTGAAACGTTTTAGCACAAAAAAAAAGAAACTGTCCAGATGACCTGGCTGAAAAATGTTGGATTGTATACCTGGATTATTGAGCATGGACTTAATTGTTTTCAACTAGTTTGACTTGACTGTCAAGGAAGAGGGCTTGCAATGTTGGAAGGTGCGTGACAAAGAGACAATCTTAGCACCAACATAACTGGTTTGTTCCACTTCAGAGTAAGCTGTTGGGGGAAGAATCAGTTTTGTGTTGTGTGTTTCCTTGACTGATGAAGCCTTTCGGATGGAAGGTGAAACGTTTCAGCACACAAAAATATAAGAAACTGTCCAGATGACCTGGCTGAAAAATGTTGGATTGTATACCTGGATTATTGAGCATGGACTTAGTTGTTCTGAACCAGTTTGACATGACTGTCAAGGAAGAGGGCCGGCAATGGAGGAAGGTGCGTGACAGAGACAATCTTAGCACCAACATAACTGGTTTGTTCCACTTTGGAGTAAGCTTTTGGGGGAAGAATCAGTTTTGTGTTGTGTGTTTCCTTGACTGTTGAAGCCTTTTGGATGGAAGGTGAAATGTTTTAGCACAAAAAAAAAAGAAACTGTCCAGATGACCTGGCTGGAAAATGTTGGATTGTATACCTAGATTATTATTACCTGGGAGTATGGACTTTGTTGATATAGTCTTATACTCTGCATAAAATTAAATCCACCATCTTTTCTCCCAGTCTGCAGGCTGCAGCCTTTCACAACACCCCTCCTCCTCTCTCCCTCACTGACATGCATGTCCACTGTGAGAGCCATATTCTAAAAAAATAAATAAATCTGGGAATCACAATATGTGTTTTTTTAATAATTTATTTGTGTGTTACTACTGCAAATAATTATTTGAACACCTGTGAAAATCATTGTTAATATTTCGTACAGTAGCCTTTGTTTGCAATTACAGAGGTCAAACCTTTCCTGTAGTTTTTCACCAGGTTTGTACACACTGCAGCATGGATTTTGGCTCATTCCTCCACACAGATCTCAAGATCAGCCAGGTTTCTGGGATGTTGCTGAGAAACACGGAGTTTGAGCTCCCTTCAAAGATTTTCTATAGGATTTAGGTCTGGAGACTGGCTAGGCCACTCCAGAACCTTGACATGCTTTTTGCAGAGCCACTCCTTGGTTATCCTGGTTGTGTGCTTTGGGTCATTGTCATGTTAGAAGACCAAGCCATGACCCATCTTCAATGCTTTAACTGAGGGAAGGAGGTTGTTCCTCAAAATCTCGCAATACATGGTCCCGGTCATCCTCTCCTTAATACAGTGCAGTCATCCTGTCCCATGTGCATAAAAACACCCCCAAAGCTTCCACCCCCATGCTTCACAGTAGGGATGGTGTTTTTGGGATGGTACTCATCATTCTTCGTCCTCCAAACACGTAGAGTGGAATTAAGACCTTCTGCTTCTTTTTCTTTTGGCTTTTCCTTCTTCAGGGGTCGCCACAGCGAGTCATCCTCCTCCACCTCACTCTGTCCTCTGCATCCTCTGTCCTCACTCCAACTACCTTCATGTCCTCTCTAACTGCATCCATATATCTCCTCTTTGGCCTTCCTCTTCGTCTTTTTCCTGGCAGCTGAATTTCTAACAGCCTTATACCAATATACCCACAGTCCCTCCTCTTGACATGTCCAAACCTTCTCAGTCTGGCCTCCCTAACTTTATCTCCCAGTTGTTCAACCTGTGCTTTACTGAATGATTATGTCATTCCTAATCTTATCCAGCCTTGTCACTCCTAAGAACACCTTAGTCACCATAGCATCTTCATTTCTGCCACTTCCAGTTCTTTCTCCTGTCTTTTTGTCAGTGCCACTGTCTCCAGACCATACAATATAGCTGGTCTTACCACTGTCTTGTAAACGTTTCCTTTGACATTTGCTGACACCCTTTTGTCAGAAATCACTCCTGAAACTTTTCTCCATCCACTCCATCCTGCCTGGACTCTCTTTTTCACTCCTTTACCACATTCCCCATTTCCCAGGACAGTGGACCCTAAGTACTTGAAGTCCTGCACCTTTGTCACCTCTGCTCCTTGTAGCCTCACTGTTCCACCAGCCTCCCTCTCATTTACACACATGTACTCTTGTCTTAACTACGGCTGACTTTCATTCCTCTTCTTTCAAGTGCATACCTCCACGTCTCCAAGTTCTCTTCCACCTGTTCCCTGTTCTCACCACAGATCACAATGTCATCTGCAAACATCATCGTCCATGGGGATTCTTGCCTGACCTCATCTTTTAGTCGGTCCATCACCAGAGCAAACAAGAAGGGGCTCAGAGCCAATCCTTGATGCAATCCCACCCCCACCTTGAAGCTATCTGTCACTCCTACAGCACATCTCACCACTGTCCTGCTGTCCTTATACATGTCCTGTACCAGTCTAACATACTTTTCTGCCACTCCAGATTTCCTCATGCAATACCACACCTCTTCCCTCGGCACTCTGTCATATGCTCATTTCTAAATCCACAAAGACACAATGGAGTTCTTTCTGATGCTCTCTGTACTTCTTCATCAGCATTCTCAAAGCAAAGATGGCATCTGTGGTGCTCTTTCTTGGCACAAAACCATACTGCTGCTCACAGATAGTCACCTCTCATCTAAGTCTTGCTTCTACAACTCTCTCCTAGATCTTCATTGTGTGGCTCATCAACTTAATTCCCCTGTAGTTGCTACAACTCTGTACATCACCCTTGTTCTTAAAAATGGGCACCAGCACACTTCTTCTCCATTCCTGAGGCATTTTCTCACCCTCAAATATGCCATTGAATATTTGAGTCAAAAACCTCACTGCCATATCTCCAAGACATTTCCAAACCTCCACTGGTATGTCATCAGGTCCTACTGCCTTCCCCTTCTTCATTCTTTTCAGAGCTTTCCGGACTTCACCCTCACTAATCTTTCCCACTTCCTGGTCCACAGTTTCTATGACCTCTACTCTTCTTTCTCTTTCATTCCCTTCATTCATTAGCTCCTCAAAGTACTCCTTCCATCTTCCCGTCACACTCTCCTCACTTGTTGTGGCATTCACACCATTGTTTTCTGGATAGTTGTGTGAATGCCATCAAGGCATTCACATGAATTCCACATGAAGACTGTTCTAGTACTGAAATGGACAGAAGGCCATGTCAAACATTCAGAAAATGCGCATCGTGGTGAACGTGTGGTGGACTGGCATGACGGCGTTCGCGATGGCAACTGGGTGGAGGGGCTTAAGCTCCTGTGGTAGCGGCATGGCCGGAGTGGTGCTTTGCTGGGAGGGCCTTAAATGGCATTCACACGTGCATTTTCGAAGGAAATGCAACTTCTCTAGTTATTTTTATTATTATTATAGTTGTTTTTATGATTCCGTACGTTTTTTGGAAGCTCACTACTCACAGAGGATTAGTGCTATATGAACATATCATATATCAAACCGTTCAGTTTTTTCAGGACAAAATGGCTATGACTTTCTTTATTGATGCAACTTTAGCTTTTGGAGATATTTAGCCTTTTCTGCCATTTTGGCTGTCATAGAAAATGAATGGAACTCTATAAACAGACCAAGAGCGCCATCTGGCAGTTTGCAAAATACACTACGCATTACCCTTACTTTGGCCTAGAAGCATGACACTTGGTACACTTGTCCAAATGTCCAAGATGGAGCATGCTGAAGGGGCGGGGCCAGACCTGAAAATTTGACCTCTCGCCTTACAAAATGAAATGCTAATAGTTCATAAATGAAAACTGTCTGAATCATCAAACCTGCAGTGATTGATCCACATCAGGTCCCCTGCAAGACTAAATGGTCAAATCATGACATCACTTAAGCCACACCCCCTAACAACAGGAAGTGCAAAGTTTTACATTTAACATCCCAAGATGACCCCTGTGATCTAATCAGCATGACAGTGTGTCCAGTGACCGAAGACATGTTGGTGTAAATTGCTTTCTAACACTGACAGTTTTGGGTGCAGCATGTGGGCGGCGTGGCGAAGTAAAACGTAACGCCATCGCAATACGTTTGGCTCTAAAATCCACAGATTTGAGCCGTGGTGCCTCAAAATCAGTATGATCGATCATTATCCACCCCTTGAACAGGCATCCATGATAAATTGCCAATAGCCTCCACAGCGCCCACTAGCGCCACCTGCCACTTTTCAATATACCCTACATTAACCTTAGTTTATCGTAAAAACACGAAATTTGGTACACTTCCCCAATTCCACAAGATTCACAAAAAAACCCTCTGGCACCAACGCCGTACGATAAACAGAAAAGGTGGCCATTTTGGAATCCTGACCACATTTTCACACCTATTTGGCGGTTTATATCCTGCACATTTTTCGCTCAATCCTTTCCAAACTTAGTCATTTTGGTAAAGACACATGGGGGACGAAAACTTATCTAAACGGTGCATTTCTGAGCATGCTGAAGGGGCGGGGCCAGACCTCAAAGTTTGACATCTCGCCATGAAAAACGAAAAGCTAATAAGTCCTACACGAAAACTGTCTGAGACATGAAACCTTCAGTGATTGATCCACAGTCCGTCCCCTGCAAGACTGAATGGTCAAATAATGACATCACTTAAGCCACGCCCCTGACAACAGGAAGTGTAAAGTTTTACGTTGAACGCCCCAAGCTGACCCCTGTGATCTAATCAGCATGATAGTGTGTCCAGTGACCGAACTTGTTGGTGTAACTTGCTTTCCAACACTGACAGTTTTGAGTGGAGCATGTGGGCGGCGTGGCGTGGCTAAGTAAAACGTAACGCCGTCGCAATACGTTTTGCTCTAAATTCCACCGATTTGAGCTGATTTGCACCAAAATCAGTATGATCGATCATTATCCACCCCTTGAACAGGAATCCATGATAAGTGGCCAATAGCCTCTATAGTGCCCCCTACGTTATACTTACATTTATATCTCGGTCATACATCATCCGATCAGCACCAGATTTTTTGTGCTTCATCAGTGAGCAATTGTAGACGCATTTATATATATTTTTTACTTTTGGCTCAAGTGCGCCCTCTAGATTATTCAAACAGTTATATCTCAGTGATATACCATCTGATATGCACCAGATTTTTTGTGCATGATGTGTGAGCACTTGTAGACACATTCTAAACACTTTATTTTTGTTTAACATTTGACTCGAGTGCGCCCCCTACATTAATCCAGTAGTAATATCTCAGTGATCCATCATCCGATCTGAACTGATTTTTTTGTGCTTCATCATTGAACACCTAGAGACACTTTGGAATTGTTGATTCATGACATTACTTAAGGCCCACCCACTCAGAGAATAAAATGTCAGTTATTGAGTGACTCTTCCAGCTTGACCCTGTGTAATTTATAAAAATGAAACTAACTTGATTATGACATGATGTGTAGAAAAGCATATATGAAGTACTTGTCAAACGTTTGCAACAAAACAGGAAGCCACAATAACTCCTGTCTGGAAAGTCGGATTTCACGTATACTTGTAAGACTTGTAGCTGTTCTAGTACTGAAATGGACAGAACGCCATGTCAAACATTCAGAAAATGTACATCGTGGTGAACGTGTGGGTGACAGGCATGACAGTGTTCGTAATGGCAACTGGGTGGAGGGGCTGAAGCTTCTGCGGTAGCGGCATGGCAGAAGCGGTGCTTTGCTGGGAGGGCCTTAAATGGCATTCACACGTGCATTTTCGAAGGAAATGCAACTTCTCTAGTTGCTTTAACGATTCCGTACGTTTTTGGAAGCTATCTACTCCCACAGGTTTAGTGCTATATAAACAGTTCATACATTAAAACGTTCAGCTATTTCAGGACAATATGGCTATGACTTGGATTATTGATGCAACTTTAGCTTTTGGAGATATTTAGCCTTTTCTGCCATTTTGGCTCTTATTGAAAAGGAATGGAGCCCTCTATAAACAGACCAAGAGCGCCATCTGACTTGTCCAATTCCCCAAAATGGAGCATGCTGAAGGGGCGGGGCCAGACCTGAAAGTTTGACATCTCGCCATGAAAACGAAACGCTAATAGCTCCTATATGAAAACTGTCTGAGACATCAAACCTTCAGTGATTGATCCACATCAGGTCCCCTGCAATACTGAATGGTCAAATCATGACATCACTTAAGCCACGACCCCTGACAACAGGAAGTGTAAAGTTTTACGTTGAACAATCCCTATCTGACCAAGATGGCCGCGCTCAGAGCAGTTGCAGCTTCACAGGCTCCCGGTACCATCCCAGTTTTTAGAAGTTTTAATATTGACTCTGTGCCTGACTCCGCGTGATTTATGCGTGTGAACTATAGCCGAACCGAACTGATGAGAATAAGAGCGGATTTGCCACGAAATATAGCAGAAATCAGCAACAAACTCAAAACTACGCTCGGCAGAATGCAGATCTTAAAGTCATCTACCTGGAAGCTGCAGCAGAGGCGTTCCAGCGGGCAGAAGAGGAAGCGCTGCTCCCGGCTTAAGAGGAGAGGATGCCGGGCGGGAGTTATGGTGAGGCTACGAGCTAACGCTAAAGCCGGTAAACTCCCCATGCCGTCTCTCTTTCTGTCGAATGTCCGCTCGTTGGACAAAAAGATGGATTTACTTCGTCTGAGAGCGGGCGCCTCAGAAGAGATGAAGAAGTGTGTGGTGCTTTGCCTCACGGAAACGTGGATTACAAGCGAAACGCCGGACACAGTCTTCCAGCTAGATGACAGACTTTTTTTTTCGAGCGGACCGCTGCAGCGAGCTAACGGGGAAATCACGGGGAGGCGGAGTGTGCATTTAGAGACTTTAACCACGTGAATCTAAAGGACCGTCTCCCAAGCTTTAATCAGCATGTGATAATTCCGACACGTGGAGACAAGACGCTGGACCGTGTTTACACGAACGTAAAAGATGCATACAAAGCCAAACCCCGCCCCCACCTAGGACTGTCAGACCACATCTCAATCTTCCTGGCTCCTGCTTACATGCCCCCGCTGAGACGCTCCAGACCGGTACAAAAGAAAGTTAAATGCTGGATCCAGGACAGTGGCCCCATACTGAGAGATTGTTTTGATCGAACAGACTGGCAGGTTTTCAGAGAAGCTGCTGAAAATGGAGGTTCGCTTGATCTTGACCAATACACATCCTCAGTTCTGGGTTACATTAGTACATGTACTGACACCGTCTCCACTATCAGAAATGTTAAAAGCTACCCAAACAGAAAACCTTGGCTGAATGCAGAGGTGCGTACCCTGCTGGAAGCCAGGAACACTGCCTTCAGGTCTGGAAACTCAGAAGAGCTGAGTAGGACAAGAAAAGAGCTGGTTGCTGGTATTAAGAGGGCCAAGGGCACATATGGAAAGAGGATCGAGAGTCAATTCATCTCACATGACCCTCGGAGCATGTGGAGGGGCATTAAGTGCATAACAGATTATAAAGGAAGGAGCGAACAATGCCCCAAAGACCCATCTCTGCCTGATGCCCTCAACAAGTTCTATGCACGCTTTGAAGACCCGAACAGACCACCCAGCACCAGACTCACCTCACCACTGGATGAAGAGCATCTCAGCGTGACCTCAGCAGAAGTAAGGAGTACCTTCAGGAGGATTAATCCGCACAAGGCAACTGGCCCAGACAACATCCCCGGAAAAGTGTTGAAGGAATGTGCTGATCAGCTCTGTAAGGTGCTGGCAGACATCTTTAACACCTCACTTACCCTGGAAACAGTTCCCACCTGCCTGAAGACTGCCACCATCATCCCAGTCCCAAAAAGCTCTACAGTGACTGGTCTGAATGACTATCGGCCAGTGGCCCTCACCCCGATAGTCGCTAAATGCTT
>NC_056511.1:27247111-27256479 GCF_014905685.2 Nematolebias whitei | reverse complement strand
GTACACTTTTCTAACTATTTTTTAAAAGAAACGTGGTAAAAACAGAGCAAGTCTATTATGGCCAGATGGCCAAGACAAGTTAGAAAAAAACAATTTATCACGCAGGACTCTGACTCGCCTTGTGGACCTGACTGATGAAGATTTAGCCAGCAAAATAAGCTAAAAGGCAGAGAGAGTCCTTTAAGTTACGATTTACTGGATGAAAGTAATAAAGGACACTGCTCATCTCCTATTTTTTATCTGCGGGATTAACAACAGTTTTGAGATAATGGAGGTGTTTTTGACCTTCGAGTCTCTGATAGGAAAAACACAGATAGAAGATTTTTATAACCGTCTGCTGTCATGAGAGAATGAAGCATCTGTCGAGTAAACTTGGACGGATTACCAAATTTAACTGGAAAACATGTCGGGCTGCTGACAAGAATCCAGGATAAAGTGAAAGAGGAAAACTCTGGCCAGGATGTCATTTTTCATCCATCAGGAATCACTGTAAGTCATGCTTTGTGTGTGCGTGTGCGAAACTGTTAATTGTGTGTGAATTATCAAAAAAAAAACATGAGAGACAAAAACACGTGTGAATTATTGTGCAGGTACTCTGTTGTGTTGCTGCATAGAGAAGCTGCAGGAGGATGATCTCTTCTTCCATTCCCAACCTGCCACAGCTGACCTGCTGTCATCAACTTTAGATCCTGTAGTTGTAAAAAGTTTTGTGAGGAGTTTATAGAGGTGAGCTGCCACTTTATTTTGACTTTTCTCCTGTATTCCATTAGCAAAGTGAGGTAAGAGACTTATGGTTTGGTTAATTTTATTTTTCTTCAGGTAAGAGAAAATACATTCCGGTATTCCTTACTTCCGGAAAGATGGCGCCCGTGTACATGGCTTGCAATGCACCTCTGCTGATGGTGTTCGGATTATTTTTGTTTTTTGCATTTCACATCTGTGACATCAACTCTCTGCTGGTGTATGACAGACAACAACTTTTGAATCTTCGTTTTTCTGGCACTGAAGTTACTTATTTGGACCATTATCAGCATACCTCTGGACCCCCCCCCCCCCCTCCTCCCCCCATGCTGGCGGACGTGCCAGCTTACCTTCGTTGGGCTCCTCACCTGCCTGCCCGGAGATATCGCTTCAGGCACCGGGGAAAATGTGCTGGTCAGCTGGTGAAGCTGAAAGCTCTGCGCGCTGCATCTTCCTCTCCTGTGTGCCCGGACCAGGTAACCAGCTTTAGTTGTCAGCCGGTGCGCAGCTCGGACCGACATGGAGGGGCTGTTATTGAAAACCTGCGGCCATTAGCGCGCGCTAACTCCACCGCTGCTAGCTCCACTTTGGACAATATCCGGATGTGTTTGGTCAATGCTAGATCTGTTACCAACAAAACTTTTATCCTCAGGGATTACTTTCAAGAGCACGATTTGGACTTTCTGTGCATCACAGAGACTTGGATGTCTCCGGGTGAGTCCAGCACCTTGACGGAATCACTGCCACCGAAATGTCTGTGTTTTAACGCACCGCGGCCATCAGGCCGGCGCAGTGGTGGATTATTAACAATATTCAAATCAATCTTTGACTGTAAACAACTGCCCATCCCAGTTTCCCGCGCCAGATTTGAGCTGAGCGTCTTTGAACTTGGACATTCACCTGCGACGTTATTTGCACTCGTTTACCGCCCACCTCGATCTAAGGATTTTAAATGAGTTTTCTGACTTCTTGGCTGAAATCACACCAAAATATGAGCATCTTTTCATTATTGGGGACTTTAATTTGCACATGTGCTGTCCTGAGAAGCCCTTGGTTAAGGACTTTTTAGATTTATTGGACTCATTTACTAACTCAATATGTAAACGGTCCCACCCAAGAGCGTGGACATACACTGGACCTTGTTTTAACTTATGATATGACTGTTAATAATCTTGTTATTGGTGAAAATGTTTTTTCAGACCACATGCCAGTCCGGTTTGAGTTCACCCTTCCCCATCTAACTCCTAAGTCGTGCATTCCTGCACGTAGGACTCGGACCATTAACCACTTCACTGCCACACATTTCACAGATGTTTATAACTCTGAAATGATAATTCAGGCCCCAGTGTTTCTCACCACCACTGAGGAGCTGACATCCCAGTTCAACTCTGTCAGCTTAAAGACTATGGATCATGTCGCACCTGTTAAAACCAAAAAATCAAAAATCAAAGCAGAACCTTGGCTGAGTGACATCACCAAGGCCGTTAGGCAGCAATGTAGGAGGGTGGAACGAAAGTGGAGGAAAGACAGGCTGCAGGTCTCTTTTCAAATACTTAAAGAGAGTTGGCGCCATTATCAGAAAACAGTAAAAGCTGCTAAATCAAAATTCTTCTGTGATATAATTACCTCAAACGCTCACAACCCACGTGTCCTCTTCTCCACCCTAAACTCTGTTCTCCACCTCACTGAACCATCACCTCTGGAAGCCTCGACTGAGCTGTGAGACAACTTCTTACATGTCTTTTTGAAAAAAATTGCGACCACCAGGGCTCTCATTTCCCCTCCAACTCATGACCCATCCATCCCACCTCAATCTGACCTCCTTTTGACCATTTTGAACCCATCACTCTATCTTCTCTAGAGCAGGTCTTGTGCAGCTTGAAACCTTCTGGCTCCCCCTTTGATGTGGTCCCCCCTCGACTACTAAAGGAGGTGTTTCCAACTCTAGGTCCATCCATTCTTGCCATAGTAAACAGTAGTTTATCCACTGGCGTGGTGCCAAAATCCTTTAAACATGCTGCTGTCCAGCCTCTCCTGAAAAAAACAAACCTTGACCCCTCAGTCGTTTCCAACTACCGGCCTGTCTCCAAACTCCCATTTGTTTCTAAAGTACTGGAGAAAATAGTCGAGTCCCAGTTGAAGTGCTTCATGGAGGATCACGCCATCTTAGAGCTTTTCCAATCTGGCTTTAAACCTCTCCACAGCACTGAAACTGCCCTGCTGAAGGTCTTTAACGACATCTTCAGATTCACAGATACTGGTGATTCTGTGCTGCATGTCCTGTTGGACCTCAAAGCCGCCTTTGACACCATCGACCATGAGATCCTCATTGCTAGGTTGGAGCAGTGGGAGGGCGTCACAGGATCAGCCCTCAATTGGTTCAGAACTTATCTCACTGACAGATCCTTTTGTGTCTAACCCGCTGCATGTAAACGCTTGTCATGAACAGATTGTGCCCATGTAAATAATACATTTGAATTATTTGAAAACATTTAAATCCGGTCAAAAAATGTTGCGCATGTAAACATAGCTATAGATGGGCCACTCTGGTCACATGGATGAAATTCCTGATAGGTGTGAAAATGACTGGTTATCAGTCCTAAAGCTGCATTACGTTTTGAAAGTTGAAATCTGAGACCTCCTCCTCTGTTTAAACATGGTTTATCTTGTTTTACATAAATAGCTTCCTTCACCCACCCGCCTACCCCCTCTCAAACCTGTGTCTTCTCAGTCCAAAATGTGAACATTCTGGTCCTCAAATGAGTTTCTCTTATGCTTGAGGTGGAGGTGAACAGCTGAGTTTTTTCCTGAGGAGCTGGTTCTCCTGTGTTGAGCCATGTGTCTGTGAAGAGGCTGTTAGGTTTCTCCAATGTAGAGGTCTGGACATTCCTCGCTGCGCTCAACTGCATACACCACACCTCTCTGTTTGTGTTTGGCTGTTTTGTCCTTAGGGTGGACCAGCCTCTGTCTGAGAGTCCTGTTAGGTTTGAAATGCACTGGGATGTTGTGTTTAGAGAAAATCCTTGGATGAGAAGTGAAACGTGTTCTGTTACAAATAAAGTCCAGTTGTTTTTGTCTTGAAATTTTTTGAATGCTGTCTTATACTGCACACATTTACAATCCTCATCCTTCCTCAAAAAAAATACTGTTTATTTCTATAACCCATGAAAATGTTTCAAATTAAGTAACTTGGTCAGTAAAGTCACTTATTACTGAAAGTTATTGGTGAGAAAAAAGCAAAAGACCACTGGATTCATTTTATCCACATTTCTGCTGGACATCCAGTAAGTGTTCAGAGTGGCCCCTCTCCCACATCTAAAAGAGCAAACTAAGATATTGATGTGCAAATGAGTCGGTGACGTCAGCGTCTCTGAAACCGTTCCTAAATAACCTAGCAACAGCATTCAGTCTCTCCATTGTCTCTGACAGCCTGAGGGAGCTTTACGGTTTCCACAGAAATCATTAAAAAACTTAGTGAAACAGGATTAAAACTCAGCACACAGCATTTTATTTTATTTAACACAAGATAGTTTTAGGTTATACTCAGCTAAACTACAGAACAATTTTCTTACTGAACTTTTACAGCTCAACTGAACATGTGAAGATTATTCAATTCTGAGTCTATGACTCAAATTACATCCAACTAAAATGCTTGGAGTATAAAAGTGTTATTTCACAAAAAGCTGAACTTGTTTTCCAGGTCAAGGGTTCTTAGTGACAGAGAACATGTAAAGCTAAGCTGTGTTGAGAACAAATTCTGCTGAAGACTAGGGCAATAATTCGATAAATGAAGTCATGCTGTTCCATCCCAGTGGCTCACTCATGAACCATGACATTGACCTTTTCTCTCTAGCCCCGCTAGAGAAACAAAAGGTCACTAATCTGGGGGTGATAATGGACCCGTCCTTAAAACTCAACAGTCAAGTAAACATGATGGTCAAATCCTGTTTTTTTCAGCTGAGACGGCTGTCTAAGCTGAAGCCTATACTCTCCAAAAAGAACCTTGAGACAGTGATTCATAACATCTAGGCTTGATTACTGCAATTCACTTCTGTTTGGAATCAGTCAGTCCTCCATTGCACGTCTACAACTGGTCCAAAATGCTGCAGCCCGATTTTTAACTGGTACAGGCTATAGAGAGCACATCACGCCAGTTTTGAACTCCCTGCACTGGCATTCACCTTCGGATGCAATTCAAAATTCTCATGTATGTTTTTAAATCACTGAACAGTTCCGCCCCATCCTATCTCACTGATCTTCTGCAGCCATATGTCCCACCGCGCTCTCTGAGGTCAGCAGACCAGATGCTTCTCTCAGTCCCAGAAACCCGTGGATTTAGAGGAGCTTCAGACAGGAACTGACTGATTATCCTGAAATGATACACATTACACATTAATACAGGACTATTTCATTAGTATTGACAATTGTATGTTTCACTATTATGGACATCTGCTGGTGTTTACTGACTGTGAAAACAGTCAGATGTTAGATACAGAGTCAGGATTTGCAATACGGCATAAAATTCATAACCCGGCGATATTGTCTATTGTGATGAGAAGCTACACGCTAATTACGTCATTTTTTTTTGTTGTTTTTTTTGCCAGTGTTCTGTCCATTCAGCATACATGTTATGGTATCATACATTTAGTTAATACGCATGCGCGCATGCACATTTTGCAATAAGCCTGTGACGTTCAGAGGAGCCGTCTAATCATCCTACACTGCAAGACAACAAAAAGTAAGTCAGTAAATTCTAAAAAAGTTAAATCTGGTCCTCTGGACATTAAAAAAAAACACAACAAAGCAAAACAACAAAAAAATATAGAAACGTTTCGTCTCTCATCCAAGAGACTTCCTCAGTCTTAGGTGCTGTATTCTGCTCAGTCTCTTAAATAGCACCTTCTCAGAGTGGATCAACCAGTTTTGCTGCTGACAACCAAAACCAGCTGCTCACATGCTCAAGAAGGACCATCAGCCTAACAATGGATCATTAGCACACTGATGGCTGTTTACTATTCACAGGGGGTTGAGTGATACTAGCAATCACAGCATTGTAAGAGGGGGACAGTTGAACCCGGAGGCCTCCACCCCTGTTTAATGATGGACTATTTCTTTTCACAAAGATGGCCTCCTTTACTCCTCTCTCAAACCATTGTTCCTCTCTGTCCAGGATGTGAACATCTTCATCCCTGAAAGAGTGACCACTGGCCTGGAGATGAGTGTAGACTGCAGAATCCTGGCCTTCTGGCCAGATAACTTTTTTATATGTTAGCAGACCATCTTTACAAGTTAAATACAATTCTTGAACATTAGTAGAGCGCCATTTTCTATCCTGGTTTCTATATGCCTGCTTTAAAGTACCTAACTCAGAATTGAACCAAGGAGCCAGTTTCCTCTGATTGATTACTTTCTTTTTCAGTGGAGCAATTTTATCAAGTGAATATCCTGATGCATGCTCAATAATCCAGGTAGAAAAATCTAAAAAAGTTAAATCTGGTCCTCTGGACATTCAAAAAAAACAAAACAAAGCAAAACAACAAAAAAATGTAGAAACGTTTCGTCTCATCCGAGAGACTTCCTCAGTCTGAGGTGCTGTATTCAGCTCAGTCTCTTAAATAGCACCTTCTCAGAATGGATGAGAGACGAAACGTTTCTACATTTTTTTTGTTGTTTTGCTTTGTTTTGTTTTTTTGAATGTCCAGAGGACCAGATTTAACTTTTTTAGATTTATCAAGTGAAGTTTGCATTGAAGTTGTAAAATGATCACAGGCATGACACTTAATATGCACAAATATGGGCATCTTAAGGTTTGTCACATGGAATATTAATGGAGCCGGTAGCCAACATAAAAAAATAGAATCTTTAGCCAGATTAAAAGATTAAAGGCAGATGTTGTATTACTCCAAGAGATTCATAAATTACCGTCAACTGTGGATGAGCTAAAATCTCCTGAGTTTCCTGATGTATTTTCAGCCTGCTATAACTCAAGACAGAGAGGAGTAGCAATATTAATACATAAAAATGTGAACTTCACAATATTAGACACAGTTATGGACCCGCAAGGTAGATATATAATATTAAAATTATCCATACTCAGTCAAAAATATTGTATTGTTAGTTTATATGGGCCAAATGTGGACGATGCC
Source organism: Nematolebias whitei (assembly GCF_014905685.2). NCBI lineage: Eukaryota > Metazoa > Chordata > Actinopteri > Cyprinodontiformes > Rivulidae > Nematolebias > Nematolebias whitei. The sequence goes on along the minus strand of NC_056511.1, from coordinate 27,249,592 downwards.
GTTTTTTTTCATGATCTCTTCTCTACTCTATCAAATCACATGGATTGCTCGCTGGTACTGGGAGGTGATCTTAACTTTGGTTTAGATAACAAAATAGACAGGCTGAATGCAGTAGGAGCTCAACGCAGTTGGCAATCCATAAATGTAGTTAAACAGTACATGAGTGATTATGGACTCTGCGATGCATGGTGGTCTCTTCACCCTAATAGTAAAGAGTTTTCTTTCTTTTCACATGTGCATCACTCTCACTCTCGTCTGGATTATTTTATAATCAGCAACTCATTGCTGACCAACATTTCAGACACTAAGATACACCCTATTGCTGTCAGCGATCATGCACCAGTTACTTTAAATTTAGATAATAAGAAAGAAATCCCAAAAAGTATAAACTGGAGATTAAATACCTCACTGCTTATGGATGAAGAATTTATACAATACTTTAAAAATGAATGGACATCGTATTTAGAGTTTAATGACTTGCCAGGTACATCAGCGTGTACACTCTGGGAGGCTGGGAAAACAGTTATGAGAGGGAAAATAATATCCTACTCAACAAACAAAAAGAAAAAAGAAAATAAACGTATTGAGGAATTAGAGAAATCTATCAAATTATTAGAAAGTTTACAAGGAGAGGAAACACAGAAAAAACTGTGCAAGATAAAATTAGAACTAAATGAATGTACTGACAAAAAAAACAAATTCTTGGTACAAAGACTTCGCTTAGAACATTTTGAACACAGTAATAAATCAGTTAGCTTTTTAGCTAATCAACTCAAATTAAATAAAGAAAAAACGTCTATATATGGTATTAAAGACACAAATGGTAACATAACTTATGACGAGGAAAAAGTAAATAGTGTTTTTAGAGATTTCTATAAAACTCTATACACTCCACAAATAAATCCAACAGATGAAGATATTAATCAATTCTTGGAGAGAGTAATACTTCCAAAACTAGACAGTAGTCAATCATCAGAAGTAGACTCACCATTAACATCAGATGAGCTCCGTGAAGCCATTAAAAACATGCCTAATAAGAAATCTCCAGGCCCAGATGGATATCCAGCAGAATTTTATAAAGAGTTCTGGAACATCCTGGAACCAATATTTCACAGAATGCTACAAGAGTCAGAAGAAAATGGCAGATTTCCAACACATGAATTCAGCCAACATTAGTCTACTATTAAAACCAGGCAAAGACCCAGTACTACCTACCAGTTATCGCCCCATCTCTCTTATTAATGTGGATGTTAAAATAATTAGTAAAGTCCTCTCTAAAAGATTTGAGAAAATAATTCCTCTCATTATTCATCCTGACCAAACTGGATTCATAAAAGGAAGACACTCGACCACAAACACACGCAGATTATATAATTTAATAGAGTATTCATATAGTAAAAACATTGAAGCAGCTATTTTGTCTTTGGACGCAGAAAAAGCATTTGATAGGGTAAACTGGACATTTTTATTTGCTACATTGAGTAAATTTGGTTTTGGGGACCATTTTATTAATTGGTTAAAAATATTATATAACTCACCAAGAGCATGTGTCAGGACAAATAATCAAATATCTTCAAGCTTCTGTTTACAGAGGGGGACCAAGCAGGGATGTCCACTTTCACCTGCACTATTTGCTATTTTTATTGAACCTTTAGCAGCAGCAATAAGACAAACAGCTGATATTAAAGGTATACTGTGTTGAAATATAGAACATAAAATTAGTCTTTATGCTGACGATGTTTTACTTTTTCTTCAGAACACAGAAAATTCAATATCTAATGTTATCGAATTAATAAACTCGTTCTCAAAAGTTTCTGATTATTCTATAAATTGGTCAAAATCTACAGCTCTTCCAATAAACTGCGTGTTTAATACTTCTCTCAATGAACGACTACAATCAGGTAACATTAGATACTTGGGCATTAAAATTTCTCCTAGATTGGAAGACTTAATAAAATTGAATCATATCCCAATTTTAAAGAACATTGAAGATGATCTTACTAGATGGAAATCTCTGCCCATATCACTTATGGGAAGAGTTGCCTCAGTAAAAATGATGGTCCTGCCGAGAATAAACTATTCTCAATGATTCCAAATAAACCTTCAACTGAATGGTTTAAGTCACTGGACTCTTTGATATCTAAATTCCTTTGGAAAAACAAAACTCCACGTATTAGCTTAAAAGCATTACAGAAATCTAAAGATACCGGAGGATTAGAACTTCCCAACTTCTATCACTACTATTTAGCCAATAGGTTACAATATATCTCAAAGTGGTTAAATCCAAATACATTAGATGAAACTTGGATAGACATAGAACAAACTTTATGCAATAATATTAAGATTTCAGATCTACCGTTTATTAGCACAAATATAAAAAGACATGTTTGCTTTAAAAGCATCAGTATTAGCTCTTCTCTGACAGCATGGTGGGAGTATTTGAAAATGACAAAATCTTCACTACTCCCCTGTAGACATACA
>NC_056511.1:27241816-27247011 GCF_014905685.2 Nematolebias whitei | reverse complement strand
GGGGGCGGCCCGGAACTGTGCATGGCCGGCTGGCTGGCCCCTTTCCTGTGGTGGGGGCTCGCTCCCGGTGCTTCCTGGCACTGTCGGCGGTTGGCCGGGCGCTCTTGGCCGGGTCGTCCTGGTGGGGTTTGGCTCCATCTGGTAGCGGGCTGACTGCGGTTTGTGGGGGTCCTGGCAGCCCTCGGGTGTGTAGGCTGTTGGTGCGGCTTCTGACGACCCTCGGGGCTCTGTCCCTCTCTGGTCTGGAGCTCAGCGGGCCTGGCGGTCGGTCCAGATGGAGAGGTGTCTTGGCCTCAATCCCTGGGTGGACCTTGGGGAGCTGGGGGGGGGGGGGGGGGGGCTGTTGGGTCAGTGGGGGAGCTGACTCCCTGTGGGAGCATTTGCTCTCACAGTTATTTTTCCCCATCCCTCACCATGCACCTCCACCCTCTTCATTTCAATTCCATACATTTAGGGTTGTTTGGGCTCGGGTATGCTGCAACAATTTTACATCTTTGTTGACCATAGCCACCTGGGACTCAATTTTATTGTACACCTTAGACATTCATTCATAACATCCTCATGACATTCATATATAGGAACTTGAGGTGGGCACATGGCTATGGGTGGTGGGATGACCTTACTCTCACCCCCTGTGCCTGTGCTCACTTACAACGGTTGCATTTAGACACTAGGGTTTGGATAGAGTTGGGGTGGAGGGGAAACTGGCTCCATGCCAGCCTTTGCTCCTTCTTCTTTCCTTTTTAATGGCACTATACAACAACACACATCAACAGCACATCTAGGGGCGGGGGTGTATGTGTCGGGGTCTTATTTTTTTTATTTTTATTTTTTTATTTTTTATTTTTTATTTTTCTACCCACCTAGATCCCTGACTGCCATTCCGGGGGTGGGGTCCGGGAGAAGGGCAGGCCGTCGGGTGTTGACCAGGACTATGTGGGGGTTCAGGGTCTAGGGGGTTGCCGTGGGCGGTGCTGGCGCTGTGCTCTCTCTGGGGTTTTTTGGACCCCCTGAGCTTGGCTCTTGGGTGCCAAGGTTGGCCCGCTGGCCGGGGTGGCTGCCGGGGCCTGGCGGGCGGTCGGCTGGGGGTGCGTGCTTGGTTGTTGGCGGTGTGTGGGGGTGGTCAGTGGCGTGTCCTCTTCATGGTGGGGGGGTGTCCTGTTGGCGGGGCATGGCCTGGGCCGGGTCTGGGGTATTGGCTCTTCTCCGCTCAAGAATGAATGGGTTTACCTCCTGGGTTTGGGCATGGGCTGCCCCATGTAGAGGGCGGGTACATGTCTTGGACCTGGGGGGTATAGAGTGCGTATCGGGAATAAGAATGAAATGTATCGTTATTGTATGTCTTTGAGTGAGTTAATGTGAGATTGAGGTTGGGATTGTGTGATTGTGTCTGTGTATGAATGGGTATTTGTTAGGCCGAGACTCGGACTGCCCCCTCTTTGATACAGATGCTTGGCATCGCTCCCCTATCGCGCGGCCCCCTGGTGGGGTGTGCCCTTGCCTGCCGGCGCGCTTGGGGCCCTTGGTATCGGGGGCTGGGCGCTTGGGCGTGTGTCGGCTCGGCCTGGTGTCTGCCTGGTGGGGCTCGGGTCCTCTGGCCCTGTCGGGCCTTGGCCTGGGTGGTGTGAGTCCTCGGTGCCCGGGCCTCGGTGCCTGGACCTGGACCTACATCGGTGCGGCGGGTGCTGACGGAGGCCTATGAGTTTGTCGCTGTTGGCCCCGGGGGGTCACTGTATGTGGTGGCTGGTGGGGATCTTCCGGTTCTCCCCTGTGGTCCGTTCTGGGGGGTGGGTGAGTGGTTCGTCCTGTGTGGGTGGCTCTGGGGGCTCCGCGGTCGGGGTCCCTCCTGGGGTCTTGGGCTCTGGTCCCCCCTTTTTCGTCTGCCTCTGGTCTTGGGGGTCGGGTCTCTGATGCTTCACAGTTACTAATAAATGTTCTATTAGAGAAGCCTTATACACTTATGCATGCTCACAACCACACACAAATAGAAGCAGGGATGCTTATGTAGGCTTTATATGTAGATATATAGATATGTATGTGAGTGTATATTCATGTGTATGTATGTATGTATGTATATAGGCGTAGGTATGGGTATATATATTTATGGAAACTTACTGCAAAGCCATGAATATTTTAAGTTCTTTATACATATGTATTTTGTTGCTGTGTTTTGTCATGTTCTTTGCAGGTGAACAGACAGTGGCCGGGTGTTTTGACGTGTGCTCTCTTTGTGTATATTTCTTATATTTTGGAGTCTTACTTTGTCCTTTCTTTCTTTCTATCCTATTAAAAAAAAAAAAAAAAAACTACACTAGATAGTCACTATAATAAATATTTCATAATAATGGTGTGGAGAGGATGGCTGTAAGGGGAGAAGGGAGGCCATCAAAAAAAAAAAAGTTGTAAAATGATCAACTAGATGATCCAAGTCACGGTTCTCTGATGCATTACTCTGCAATACAGAGTAATGCATATAAACCTTGTTATATGTTAAATCACAATAGCAATGTGTCTAGACGTGCTCATTGATTATGCACAAAAAATCTGGTTCCGATCGAATGATGTATCACTGAGATATAACTGTTGGAATAATCTAGGGGTGCACTTCAGTCAAATGTTAAAGAACAATACCAATGTGTCTATAAGTGCTCACTGATCACACACAATAAATCTGCTACATATTGGATGATATTTCACTGAGATATAACAGTTTAAATAATGTAGCGGCGCACTGGAGTCAAAAGTTAAAAAACAATACCAATGTGTTTATAAGTGTTCACTAATGACGCACCCAAAATCTGGTTCAGATCAGATGATATATCACTGAGATATAACTTTTAGAATAATTTAGGGGCACACTCGAGTCAAATGTTAAGTAACACCACAGATGTATATAGAAGTGCTCACTGATCACGCCCAAAAAAATCTGGTGCAGATTGGATAATATATCATTGAGATACAACAGCTTGAATAATCTAAGGGGCGCACTTGAGTCATATATTAAACAACAATACCATTGTGTCTAAAAATGCTCACAGATTACGCACCAAAAATCTGGTGTGGATAAGATCATGTATCATTGAGATCTAACTGTTGGAATAATCTAGGGGGCGCACTAGAGTCATATGTTGAACCACAATATCAATGTATTTAAAAGTCCTCACTGGGGGGGTTCCGGGTTGATGGCGTGCTGAACGGACGCATCACTTTGAGCTCTTAAATGAGTCCCGATGTTAAAAGAGATTTAAAGTAAACTCCACAAGAAATACAGCTGCTCGACTTCAGTTACAAAGTTGAGCCAACAAAAAGACCCACAAACTTCTAAAAAAGGGCTTTTTAAATCTACTACGAGTCGTCAGTCGGAAGGCTCAGAGCACAGCTACGCAGAGCCAATGGAGGCGGCTAATGCTAATAGCAAACGAGACAGAGGAGCCACCACACCAACAAATACACCTGAAAAGAAACAAGCGGAAAAGAAAATGAAAGGTAACGGTGATGAGGAGGAGGTCTCGGAGAAGGCAGTTGGGACCATCCTTTGTGCATTAGAGGCTTTGGGAACGCGTGTTGAAACTTTGGTAGCTCGTGTTGATGACCGCCTCGAGGGCATTAGCGGCCAGCTACAATAACACAGCTCCATGCTAGCATCAATAGCTAAAACGGTGCAACTGAACTCTGAGGATATTCAAGAGTGTAAAAACAAAGTTAAAAGCTTGGAGACGCAAGTCGAGCTTCTTCAAAAGGAAAAGGAGGAAATGAAGGAACGTTTGGTGGGTCAAGGAAGATATAAAAGAAGATGGTGCCTACAGATTAAAGGAAAAAAGGAAAAAGTTAATGAAAACATCAAAGCTGAAGTCGTGGAGTTGCTGAGCAGAATTCTACCTGATCTGGCTGGAAAGATGGAGGATGCTGTTGACATCGTTCACAGAGTGGGAAGATCAACGGAAGGTCGACACTGACAAATTATAATCCTCTTCTCCAAGAGAAGTGTCAGAGATGAGGTGTTGAAGAAAACAAAGTCATCACAGATCTGCAGAGATGAAGGTCTGAAGTTTGCAGAGGACCTGACCCAGGAGGACTTGAAGTCAAGACAAGCGCTGTGGCCGAGAATTGACCAGGCAAGAAAGGAGGGTAAGGCTGCAGGATTCAGAGGAGCCTTCGCCTACATCGAAGGGAAGATAATTTTTTAGCTGAAGTTCGAGCACTGTTTAGATGTTTAGATGAAACTTGAAGCTTTTCTGTTACAGTGGAGATTGTTTTGTTTTTCAAGGGTCTATTAAGGGGACTCTACTCTCAGGGTTTTTTACTCCATCTCCTATAACCGAAGTTTTTTTATTTTTTATTTGTTTTTCTATTGTTATTGTTCTTAATGTGTTCAGTATTCAATTTAAAGACTGAGATTCTATTCTTATTTTAATGCAAGAGGGCTCAAAGACTATTAAGCGTAAGGCTGTTTTTTTTATTTTGCAAAGGTCAAAAGGCTAACTGTTTTTTTCTTCAAGAGACACACTCGGAGTTAACTGATGTGAAGTTTTGGACTCAACAATGGGGTGATAAAATCATTTTTAGTCATGGCAGAAATCGTTCTGCAGGAGTAGCTATTTGTTTCAATAGATGTCCAGGAAAGGTTATTTTTCAGGAAATAGACGATGCTGGACACTGGGCAGCATGTGTTTTAGATATTGACAGCAATTTGTTCATCATTGTTAATGTTTATGGATACAACAGCGACCAAAAAAACAAACAGTTATTACATCAAGTCACAACAATTATAAAAAAAATGCAGTTGAATTATCCCACTGACCACGTTGTTGTTGGGGGTGATTTTAATTTAACTCCAGATGAATGGATAGATAGATGCCCTTCCAAACAATCTCAGGTGACATTAAACCCAATCCTGGATGACTTTATGAATACCAATACACTTGTTGATGTTTGGAGAAACATAAACTCTAACATTAGACAGTATACTTGGTTTAAACCTAACGGACAATCAAGATCAAGAATTGATTATTGGTTAATTACAGATTCTATACTTGAACACGTCACAGAAGCCAAGATCTCCTGTAGCCCTTTAAGTGATCACTGCACCATAAACCTGCGAATATCCAAAAATGAAACTAAAAATAATTTCAAAGGTTACTGGAAATTCATCCATCCATCCATTTTCTTTACCCGCTTATTCCATTTTGGGTCAC
>NC_056511.1:27237061-27241716 GCF_014905685.2 Nematolebias whitei | reverse complement strand
ATCAGCGGCCATCAGCAAGGCAGGCTGCAGGCAGTGGGACCCTTACAGTACCCCCCCCCCCCAAGAATCGCCTCCTGGCGACCTGAGGCGCTTCTCGGGGTGGTCTCTGTAGAACCTGGAAATGAGGCTAGGATCAAGGATAAAGGACCTGGGGATCCACGACCTCTCCTCAGGACCGTACCCCTCCCAATCGATCAGGTATTGGAAGCCCCTACCCCTGCGTCTCACGTCCAAGATGGAACGGACTGAGAACGCAGGGTGGTTGTCGATCAGGCGGGGCGGCGGAGGGAGGTCAGATGGAGGACACAGGGGACTGAGGGAGACAGGCTTAACCTGTGAGACGTGAAACGTTGGATGGATACGCATGGCCCTGGGAAGCTGGAGGCGGACCGCAGAGGGGTTTATAATACGGGTGATGGGGAAGGGACCAATGAAGCGGGGAGCCAGTTTGCGAGGGGTGTCCCGCAGCTTAATGTCCTTGGTGGACAGCCACACTTGTTAGCCGACCTGGTAGGCGGGCGTCTCCGAACGGTGGCGGTCAGCAAACCGTTTTGCCTGGGCTGCGGTCCTAAGGAGGGCCGCTTTGGCCTGGCGCCAGATGCGACGGCAACGCCTAAAATGATGCTGGACTAATGGGACCGAACAGTCTGTCTCAGAATCAGGGAACAAGGGGGGATGGTAACCCAGGGAGGCCTCAAAGGGGGACATGCCGGTGGCAGAGGAGCGGAGGGAGTTGTGAGCATACTCCACCCAAACCAAGTGCTGGCTCCAGGACGAAGGATTGGACTCGACCAGGCAACGCAGAGTGGACTCCAGCTCCTGATTGCAGCGCTCGGCTTGTCCGTTAGCCTGAGGATGGTAACCAGAGGTGAGGCTAACGGACGCCCCGAGCAACTTGCAAAAGGAGTGCCAGACCTGGGAGATGAACTGCGGGCCTCGGTCAGAGACAATGTCCGATGGGATCCCATGGAGCCTAAACACATGGAGGGTGAGTAAGTGGGCAGTCTCAAGGGCAGAGGGGAGCTTAGGGAGGGGAACAAAATGAGCAGCCTTAGAAAAGCGGTCGACCACCGTGAGGATGGTGGTGTTGCCGTCAGATGGAGGAAGACCAGTAACAAAATCAAGGGTGATGTGGGACCAAGGGCGACTAGGGGTCGGGAGGGGGAGCAGAGGGCCAGCCGGGGGTTGAGTACCTGACTTGTTTCTGGCACAGACAGGGCAGGCAGAAACAAAGTCCTTAATATCATTGTTCATAGACGGCCACCAGAAATGGGTCTTTGTGAGGGAGAGCATGCGGTTGACTCCAGGGTGGCAAGAAAGTTTATTGGAGTGTAGCCATTGGAGCACCTGGGACCGCACGCTGGAGCGAACGAAGAGGGTGCCGGGGGGACCACCACCTGGATCAGGTTCGGAGAGGAGGGCCTGTTGAACGGTGGCGGTGATGGGCCAAGAAAGAGAACCAACGATGCAAGAAGATGGAATGATTGAATCAGAAGCCTCGGGCGAGTCAGGTGGAGCAAACTGCCTGGACAGGGCATCAGGCTTGATGTTCTTGGAGCCCGGGCAAAAGGTCAAAACAAAATTGAAACGGTTAAAGAAAAGCGACCAACGGGCCTGACGGGGGTCAGACGCTTGGCGTTCCTGAGGTAAATTAAGTTTTTGTGATCTGTCCAAATCAAAAAAGGTGTCTCAGTGCCTTCCAGCCAGTGCTGCCATTCCTCGAGTGCGAGTTTGACCGCCAATAGCTCGCGGTTTCCCACGTCGTAATTACGTTCTGCCTGAGAGAGACGACGAGAGAAGAAGGCGCAGGGATGGACCTTGTCGTCCAGAGGAGATCGCTGGGAAAAGACTGCCCCAACCCCAGTGTCAGAGGCGTCAACCTCCAAGATGAACTGGTCCGCAGGGTCAGGATGGCAGAGGATGGGCGCCGAGGAAAAGAGGGACTTAAGTTTTGAGAAGGCGGCTTCAGCCTCCGGGGTCCAGTGAAAGGCTCGGGCGGTTGAAGTGAGTTGAGACAGGGGGGCGGCGACACGACTGTAATTCTTAATAAAACGCCTATAGAAATTTGCAAAACCCAGGAAGCGTTGTAACTGCTTCCTGGACTCGGGGGTCGGCCAGTCGACTACCGCCCTGGTCTTCTCAGGGTCGGTTCGGCAACGACCTCCCTCAAAAATAAAACCTAAGAATGAGACAATGGAAGTGTTAAACTCACACTTCTCTGCTTTAACGAATAATTGGTTCTCCAGCAGCCGCTGAAGAACCGTGCGAACGTGGGCCGTGTGTTGAGCTTGGTCGCGGAAATAAATAAGGATGTCATCCAAATAAACGAACACAAAATTACCAATGAAGTCGCGCAGGACGTCATTAACGAGCGCCTGAAAAACAGCGGGGGCATTGGTTAACCCAAAAGGCATAACTAAGTACTCGAAATGGCCCAGAGGAGTGCGAAAGACGGTCTTCCACTTGTCGCCCTCTTTAATACGGACGAGGTGGTACGCGTTTCGTAGATCGAGTTTAGAAAAACAGGAAGCAGACTGTAACTGCTCCTGAAGAGAATCAATAAGAGGAAGAGGATATTTATTCTTAATGGTTATGTTATTCAAGCCGCGATAATCTATACATGGCCGGAGTGATTTATCCTTTTTAGAAACAAAGAAAAAACCCGCTCCCACAGGGGAGGTCGAGGGTCTAATAATGCCTGAGGCAAGAGATTTGTTAATATAGTCAGACATAGACTCTCTCTCAGGACCAGAAAGGTTGTAGAGTCTACTTGACGGCAAGGGGGCGCCAGGTAATAAGTCAATCGCGCAGTCATAGGGACGGTGAGGAGGAAGTGACAAGGCGTGTTGTTTACTAAAGACGGCCGCCAGGTCGCGGTATTCTGCAGGGACCGAGGTAAGATCGATCTCCTCTAGAGGAGGCGTGTCTCGAGGGAACTCTTTAACAGTGGAGCGCAGACAATTGCTGAGGCACTTGTCGCTCCATTATCAATACAGCCACGCTCCCAGTTAAGAACTGGGTTATGGTTACGAAGCCAGGGGAAACCTAGAATTACTTGGGGAGTGTGAGAATTGAATATAAAGAAATCAGTCATCTCGTGGTGATTTCCAGAGATTATGACATGTAGCTCGGTGGTCTTTAAATTAATACGGGTCAATGTGTCTCCGGTTAAGCCGGCGACAGAAATTGACGGAATCTCGCGAGTGGGTAGAGAATACTCTTTAACTAAATCTGAGCTAATCAAATTTTGTTCAGCACCTGAATCGATTAGAGCAGAGAAAGAAAAACGACGGTTCTGTGTCTGAATGACCATGGGAAGTAATAGTTTGAATGGGGAGGTTAACGCAGACGTTCCCACCAGTAACTCCCGCTTTACTGGTGGAAGTTCTCGTTTCCCCGAAACAGACAGTGGGGCAGAAAATGACCGGGATTACCACAATAAATGCAGAGACGGGCAGATAAATGCCGCTGTCTCTCTGTAGGAGTCAGCCGTGCGCGCCCCACCTGCATAGGCTCGGGGGAGCGATCCCGTGAGGGAAAAGAAGATGATTGGCTGTGACCAGGAAGCAAGGAAGACTGGGAGTTGTAGTTCACAGGGGAATGTTTTAAAGAAATGGACTCGTAGCGAGGGGTCATGAACCCGGAAGTGGGAGGATTATGGGAAACGTAGTGCTGAGGTGCAAGCTTGGGCTCACCTGGAGGAGTCGAAAACCCGGAAGTCGAGGGTCGATGGGAATTGTAGTTTGCCTCTCTCCGTCTCTCCCAGAGAAACGGTCATCGATTGAGATGGCAAGGTCTATCAGCTTGTCGAAAGTCTCGGGTTCATCTCGCGTGGCCAGCTGGTCTTTGAGAAAATCAGACAGAGCGTTAAGGAAAATACCTTGGAGGGCGGGCTCGTCCCATCCTGTTTGGGCAGCAAGGATTCGAAACTCCAGAGCGAACTCCGAGGCATTACGACGGCCCTGTCGTAAGTTCAACAACCACTTGGCGGCATTTGAAGACAGCAGGGGACGGTCAAAAATCCTACGAAACTCTCGAAGAAAAAGTGCATAGGAAGCAGGGGGGTTATCGTGGCTCAAGAGGAACGAGTGAGCCCACTGGAGAGCGTTACCTTGGAGCTGGCTTACGAAGAAGGTGATTTTGGCCGTGTCCGACGAGAACTGGGAGGGAGCCCCCTCGAAGGCGAGTCGGCACTGGAGCAAGAAGCCGCCACATTGGTCAGGGTCTCCGGTGAAGAACTCAGATGGTTTAATGAAAATTTGTTGGACAGGAGGAGTGGAACCAAGAGCCACGGGGGCTGGCGGAACTACTGGAGCTGAGGAGGCAGAAGCTTGCAGCTGACGTTTTATGGAATAAATCATACCTCCGAGCTCCTGAAGGTTGGACTGGACCGTGGTCTGGTGAGTCAGCACCTGATGAATAACTTTGTCCATCCTGTCGATCCGCTCCTCCGCGGGAACGGGGGATGTCTGCTCGCTCTTGGTCTCATTCTGGGTCTGTTGTTGCTGGAGCATTTCTGTTAGGAGTGCGCGGGGAACCCAGATGTTATGAGACCCAGAACGAGGCAGACACAGGGGAAATACAAAAGAACAGTGTTTATTATGTACTGTGAAATTAAAGCGTCCACAAGCTGCTTCACAGAGGCTCCTGGAAAG
>NC_056511.1:27233948-27236961 GCF_014905685.2 Nematolebias whitei | reverse complement strand
TTTTTCACTGCTCTCACGCGATCCGGTCAGAAGAAAGGTATAAAGGAGGTGTGACAGGCAACTTAAATCGGGAAGTCTTGTGTGGATCAGCGCGCGCGGTGCCATGCGCAATTTTGATGTGATTCTTCTTTACCTGGGTCGAAAACGACTTCCCGGCCAGTGTCACGGTGAGAAGTTCTCTCATATCAATTTGTGTGTTAAGAGTGTACGAGTGTACATGACTTTTGCTTGGCTGTTTTCTGTGGCAGGTTAATAAATGACACTTATTATTCCTAGCAGTAACAGTCTCTGTGTTTTATTTTTCCTTGTCTGAATATCTGGTGCCGATCGTTCACGAACCCTTTTGATAAAGAATTTCATAATACACTCAGTAAACTGGATAAAATCCACAGTTCTACCAATTAATTGCTATTTCAACAATTCACTTACCACACAACTGTAGTCAGGGAATATTACGTACTTGGGTATGAAAGTCTCTCCTAGATTGGCAGATTTAACTAAACTAAACCACATCCCACTTTTAAAGAAAATTGAGGATGATCTTGCTAGATGGAAATCTCTACCCTTGTCTCTCATGGGAAGGATTGCTTCGATATAAATGATGGTTTCGCCTAGAATAAACTATCTATTCTCAATGATCCCAAAAAAACATCATCTGACTGGTTTAGATCCCTGGACTCCTCCATCTCTAAATTTCTCTGGAAAGATAAACCCCCACGTATTAAACTAAAAACACTTCAGAAGATCAAAAATAAAGGAGGACGAGAACTACCCAATTTCTATTATTACTTTCTAGCCAACAGGCTAGAATATATTTCAAGATGGATAAAACACACACCCCTTGATGAACCCTGGCTAGACGTAGAACAGACACTGCAATAATACAATTATTTTGGACCTTCCATTCATTAGCTCAAACATAGCATGACAGGAATGCTTTAAAAACATGAATATCAGCTCCTCTCTGACAGCTTGGTGGGAGTTTCTTAAAATGACAGTCTTCACTAATTCCATGCAGACGTACACCCATCTGGAACAACCCTGACATCCTACAACTGAATAATATGATAAACTTCCCAGGTTGGAGGTGTAAAGGAATCGAATATTTGGAACATATATACGAGGAAGTAGACTATATCCCATTTAACAAATTAATAACACAATATGGGACTGATAAAAATCAATTTTTAGAATATCAACAAATTAAATCTATAACAAAAAAGAAATTTAACCTTAATAACACTAGAATTGAAATACCAACGTGTATTAGAATTCCTAAATCTTAACCATCCCAAATTACTATCTAAGGTTTATCGGACACTCATTAAAATAGATGAATCAATATCCTTTCCCATTGTAAAATGGGAGACAGACTTGTCAGTCAACTTTGACCAAAACTTCTGGTCTCAGATATGTCTAAGAACTTTTAGGATGATCACAAACTCCAATTTACAATTAATACAATACAAAATCATTCATAGAGTACACTACACAGGTCAACGGATGTTCAGGATGGGTTTCGCATCATTTTATGTTTGCTCACCGTGTACAGACAATATTCCTGACAATTACATTCACGCATTTTGGTTCTGTCCATCTGTTAAGAGGTTTTGGTGCCGGATATGTGAAGACTTATCAAAGTGTCTGAGATGTAATATTCCACTCTCTCCGTCAGTTTGCTTATTGGGCCACTTAGAGGATGTCACCTTGGAGACAAAGTCAACTCACATGATTTTTACTGCTTTATGTATAGCAAAAAAAACTACTCATGAATTGGAAAAATAAAAATACTCTTAGTATTAAACAGTATAAAGACCTTTTGTTGGATTACATCAGTCTTGAGATAGCCTGTACCTCCAAATCAGATCAATCACTCTGGGCTTCTTTGATTGGCTCCAACCCGTAGTGGAGGTGGGTAAACCCCTTTGATTTCGTCCCGTGGGGCATCGTTGTTTATGTGGGGAGGTATCGGGGCTGGGGGCATGGGGGGTCGTGGGGCTGGGGCAATGGCGCTCAACTGGGGAGGTGGCTTTGGTGGTTCTGGTCGTTTACCTCTGCTGGCTGCATGCAGGATTCTGGGCGGTCTGTACCGGTGGGCGCAGGTCACTGGCCTGGTGGCCTGGCTGCTCCTGGGTGGTTTGGGGTGGGCGCAGGTTCGGGGTTATGGGAGAGTGTCGCTCCTGGGCCGGGGTTCCGGCTTAGCCGGGAGGTCTCGGGTCTTGGCGGGTATGTTGACGGGGTCTTGGGCCGGTGCATGTGCCAGCACCCGGCCCTTGGTGCGCTGGTGGGCTTTGGGGCCTCTGCCATTGAGGGGGGGGGGGGGGGGGAGGGGTGGATTGAGCGGTGGACTGGTCTGTCCTTTTGTGGGGGTGCGCTCTCGGTTGTCATGGTGCGCTATTTGTGGCTGTTTGGGCACTCCTGGCTGATTATCGCTGCTGAAGTTTGGTGGCTTCTTTGGTCAGGGGGCTGGGTGTTGCTGTGCTTGGCTGGGGATCGTTTGGTGGTCTGGACGATCTCGGGGGGGAATTGGGTCGCTGGCCCGGGTTCTGGTCGGTCCTCGGGGCTATGTGCCGGTCCGTGGCCTGGGTCCCTGGTGGTGCGACTGCCTCCTGCTCCTGGATGGATGTACTGGAGCCTCCCTCCCCTGGTGGATCTTGGAGAATGGGGGTGCCTATTGGGGTCAGTGGGAGAGATGGCCCCCTGGAAGGGCATTGCCACCTCAGTTGTTCCTCCCCAACCTGACATCTTCCTCCACCCACTCATCACACCACCACTCAAGCAGGGCCTGGGGGTTCAGTTCAGGTGCACTACTGAGCTGCGGGGAGGATCAAGGCACAAGGTGGCATATAGGGGGTGGGATGTGTAATCATTCTCACCTCTGGGACCTGAGCCCACTCTCATATGTAGCATTTAGACATTTAGGGTTCTGGGCAAGGGTTGGGGAGGCAAACAGTCACTGCCTGCTCTCTGGGGAGGGGGTGTGTCTGTGCCAGGCGCCACCTCATCTCCCCCC
>NC_056511.1:27218197-27233848 GCF_014905685.2 Nematolebias whitei | reverse complement strand
GATGTTTTTAGGCATAAAAGCTGGGTTTGGTCTTAAATCAGCTGAACTACCGTCAGCCTGAATTCTGAGACATGACGGAGCGACAGAGAGGGCAGATAAATCACTCACCCTCTTAGCGGATGTTAAAGCCAGCAGCAGGGCTGTTTTAAGAGACAAGAATTTAAGTGAAACCTGATCCAGAGGCTCAAATGGAGCTTTGATCAGGGCTCGCAGGACCAGC
The DNA here is from genome assembly GCF_014905685.2 of Nematolebias whitei. Lineage (NCBI taxonomy): Eukaryota > Metazoa > Chordata > Actinopteri > Cyprinodontiformes > Rivulidae > Nematolebias > Nematolebias whitei. Next base: position 27,233,628 of record NC_056511.1, on the reverse strand, counting down.
ATTAAATCCCACTGTGGAGCAAGTGGGCGTGAAGCAGGCCTGCGTCTCTGTACGCCTTTTAGAAACCACTTCATCAGCGGGTAATTAAAAGCTGTTCTGTCTCCGAACCCTTCGTGGCAGGAAGAGATGGCTGCAGTGTACGTTTTAATCGTGCTGAATGCCAACTTCCTATCCATCAGCTGTTGTAGAAAAGACAACACGCCGCCTAATGGGCATGAGGTGGCCTCTACAACTTTCTCTGTACACCAGCGCTGAAAAGCCGTCTACTTTGATGTGTACAGAGCTGTGGTAGATGTAGCACGTGAATCCTGGATTGTGCGCACTACCTCCTGTGGGAGACCCATCCTCTCTAAGCGGGACCGCTCAGCGGCCAGACCCACAGGTGCTGGCCTATTTCTGGGTAACTCCTGATCGCTCCTCCTGCTTGAAGGAGAGCATCCTCCCTCCACGGCAGTTTCCACGGGCGACCCGACAACAGACGTTGCAGGACTGGGAACCATGGTGCGTTCACGCGCTCGGGAGCCACCAGGAGAGCTGTCAATCCCTCCTCCTGAATTCGGTTCAGGAACCGTAAAATCAGAGGAGGTGGGGGAAACGCGTACAGAAGCGTTTTGGGCCAAGGGCTGTGAACAAATGCATCCACCCCCAGCGGTGGATCGTCTCGCGGGCTCAGGGAAAACCATAGTTGACACTGAGCGTTCTCTCGTGTCGCAAACAGGTCCACAGCTGCTTTGCCAAACTTCTGCCACGTCTGAACTATCAGGTCTGGATGGAGGGTCCAGTCCGCGTGACGTGGACCACCCCTGGACATCACATCTGCCCCTCTGTTCAGAACACCGGGTATGTAAACTGCTCTGATGGAGAGCAGGTTTCGGTGAGCCCAACACAGTAGCTTTCACGCAATGTGTAACATCTGGGCTGAACACACACCCCCCTGACGGTTTATGTATGCAGCAGTCACCATGTTGTCTGTGTGAATCAACACATGTTGATTCTGTAGCACGGGAGCAAAGTGTTGAATCACATTCAGCACCGTGCGACACTCCAAACAATTATGTGGGCTGATGTGTGGTGGGGCCACAGCGCCCCTACTGCTTGAGATAGGCATGTCCCCCCCCCAGCCTGACAGCGACGCGTCCGTGAAGACTGACACGTGTGACGTGGGTCTGCTGACGGGAACTCCCTCTGACAGAACCAGGGTGTTTCCCCAGTGTCAGAAGTCTGCTTTCACGGAGGGAGGGACAGTGATCATCCGTCTCTTTTGTTTTACTGGATCCACACGCAGACGCGCAAACCACCTGTGGAGGCGTCTCATGTGTAACAAACCCAGCGGAACCACTGTGTGAGATGATGACATCATTCCCAACAGCTTCATGACGGAGACAACTGTTACCACTCTGCCAGGTCTTACGTGACGGAGTTGACTTTTAAAAGTGTCGAATCTCATTTGTGATAAACGAGCCTTCATGGTTGTTGAATTTAATTCCACTCCCAGATAAACGATTGTCTGGGCCGGGAAAATCGAGCTTTTCTTCCAATTTATGGCGAAGCCCAGATTTAACAGGTGTGATGTCAACACCTGGGCCTGCATCAACGCCTCCTGTCTGGAGTGTGACAGGAGCAGCAGATCATCCAGGTAAAACAAAACTCTCATCCCTGCTCTGTGTAACAGATGCAGGGCTGTCTCCACACACTGAGAACGTACGATGACCGGCAGCCTGTTGTACTGATACTTCATCCCCTGAAAGGAGAAAAAACGCAAGAATTTTCTGTGTTTTGGGATGATCGGTATGTGTTTCTCTGGATGTTGTACAACAGCTGTCTGGTTGTCAACATGTGAAAAACGGTCTGTCCATGATCGCCTTGTTGAAAAAAACTGACAGATCCAAGATCGGTCTCATCCCTCCGGTCCGTTGGGAACCAGGAAGTAACGTGAGTAAAACCCTGTGTTTTTTCTCCGTTGGGGAACTCTGGAGATTACTTTTATCAGAAACACTTGGACTTCTGCATTTAGGGATGAGATTTGGTCTGATGATGACAGGACCGTTTCTATAACTCCTCCGAACGGAGGGGGTCGGGTTGCAAACTGTAACTTGTAACCATTTGCATAACACCCTGTCCATCCATCTGAACGGCGAGCATGTTTTAGCCACTCTACGTAACGTTCGTGGAGTGAACGTGCGTTTAAGTGATGCATCACGTTTTGCACGGCTGTCAGCAGTCCGCCCCTCAACCGCCGTCATGCATCGCGGGAATGTTTTCTGTGTGACCCAAGGCGAGGCTTCCTCGAAAAAGGCTCTGAACGCGCCCGTGCGCTGCGTTCGGACCGCGGACCAACCTTCATGTAAAGGTGAGCCGGTGTGTACTGAGGCGAAGCGTGTGACAGCTGATGACGCCGTGGGGCTGCGCGTTTGACGTCGCTGTGCGAACGTTGAGAGGCGGAGGGCGTGACTTCCTCTACGCCGTGCTGTTGGAGTGAAGGCTGCGAGCCCCGCGGGAGCACACGTTTTCTCTGGAGGGACGCGCGCCGCTCTCGCTGGAGGGGCGCGCGCCGCTCTCGCTGGAGGGAGGCGGGACTCATCTCCGTGTTCGTTCAGCTGCCTCACGCTTATGCTGCCATGAGCTGCCGAACGTTGAGACCCAGTGGGTGACGGCTGCCCGCGTTTGATTTGGTGAGGCGAGTGTCGCTCTTGTGAGAGCGAGGACCTCCACCTGACCCAGCCTGTGGTCCACATTTATACCGATGTGAGCCGGTGAGCGCCGGGCAGCTGTGTGTGTGCGCCAACATCAACGCAGCGCCGTTGGATGGAGGCTGTTTCATCCCACGAGTGCGAGTTTGACACCGCTTGGGTGAGGATCGTGCAGCTCGGGATGATAACGAGTTATTTTCGCTTACCATTGTGTCGTGTGAGCGACTCGTCATGTCTTGGAGCGACGGTGAGTTTAAAAAACCTTTATTTAAGGACACCAGCTCCTTATATGTGGAGGATGCGTGCGCGGCCGCTGTGAGTTCATCCGAGCTTACAGACTGTCTAAAAAACAGACACTTTGATCATTGAATGATGATTTATTTCAACTTTCGTGTCACTTTTACACACACCCTCCGGAGACCGTCATTTTTAAAACTTCTCCCTCTTGAGCTCTGCGATTTGTTTGCCCAGAGCGCTGTCTTGCAGGCAAACTCTGGGGAAACGCTGAACTGCAGGTTGCCGGACTGAAGAGGGCTGGATTCTGACGGGCGGGGCTGGTGGTGGAACTGAGCGAGAGCCGCGGCCGTGGAAACGTCGATGCTTGCTTGCGACGGTCCCTCCAGCGGGCCGGGGGGCGGGATGAGCCTCCCGGCTTGAGGTGGCGCACAGCCTCTGGCACCTCCTCCGACTGCTTCAATTCGCCAGCATGGTTTTGAAGCTGCTCTTGAACAGCGCGTCCGCCGTGATGGGCCCTCCATCAGGTCTTTGTGCAGTTTCTCTGGCAGCAAGGGAGAGTAACGAAACCAGGTGGATCGTTGGATCATCGTCATCCACGCGGCAATCCTCGACAGGCAAACCGTAGAAGAGGCACACATGTTGAAGATGACGTCTGCTGCCTTACAGAGGGTGTTCTTTGTCTCCAAGGCAGGTCTGCGGCCTTCAGCCCCTTGGACATGCTATATGCTAGCAGCGCCACGTTGTTGCTAGCTGCGGCTGCCTGAAAGCACATTGATGGGCTCGATTGGAGAGCGTGGTCACCGTCTGGTTCGTGTTTCTCCGGAGGGACGGGACGCTGCTCCGACCTGGACAGCTTCGCTCCGAAGCTTCCGTGAGGCTTGGCTCCAGGGGGGTTACCGAGGGATAGCCCCGCTCGGTGAACCCCTCCACTCTGGTGATGGGTGCGGACAGGGGACCGACTCCCCCAATCTACCAGGAAAGAACCGTCTGTGGCCTCGCCCGTCGAACGTCCTGTTGGAACACGAGGCCATATGGATCAAGACGGTGAGCCAGAGTGGAGCCCTGTAAAACAACCTTCCCGCCGGATCATCCGAACTGGCGGGAAAAGGCGTGGGACGTAGAGAAAAAGGGTCCCTTCATGTCAGCCTCCTCCTGGGTTACGCCGGGCAACCCCTGAGGGCGCCGTCGGCCGGGAGCGGTGTGATCACCAATGCAAAACGAGGTGGGATGGGGTGAGCATTCACTCAGCCCCCCTCCACCGACACTACGCTTCCCAGGAGGGAATGAGCAGCGGGGGCTGTAGCTGAGCACGCCTGTCCCGGAGGAACCATCCGATTCGCTCCGAGGGTCGGCGATAAGAGGAAAAAATACAAGATGGCGTTGTCCAGCGTGTAGTGACCTGTCACTGGGAAATATTCCTCGGCGCTTACCTTGGAATAAGACTGCTCGTCATCTTCTCCTCGGGGAGGAGAACTCACTGGACGACTGGAGGTCGACTGCCCGGCCAAGCATCCTTAACAAAGGTTGGTCATCTACACAATTTTCCTTCTTTGTTCTTCTGACAGTGCTATTTTAGCTCGCTGAAGAAAAAATGGGAGCCGATTTCCCGCTCTTAACGTAATTTATACGGATCGGGTGGGGCCCACACAGCAGGTGGGCGTGGACTAAACTTTTTCAGTGCTTATGCTGCGCATAACGGGATAAACCCATCAGTGACAGCCTTAAAGGGCTACGCCTATACAACATAGATCCCAGATTTACTATAAAAAGAGGGATTAGACAAGTATGCAGTGTTTCACTTCTCCTGTTCATCACCGTTACTGAGCTCTTGGCTATCTCTATAAGAAACTCCAGACTTCATGGTTTACAAATTATGAATCAGAATATTATTATAAGTCAGCTAGCAGACGATACAACTCTGTTTCTAAAAAATAAAGATCAGATTCCACTGGCTATCCAAACAGTAGAAGCATTCTCTAAAGCATCAGGATTAAAGTTAAATTTGGAAAAGTGTGAATTAATGAGTATTCATGATTGTTCTCAATCATCTTATTACAATATACCAGTCAAACTGGAGGTTCGATATCTGGGCATTTGGGTCACAAAAACTGCAAGCAATTGTGTCAAACTGAATGTTGACAATAATATTACTAAATGCAAATTGATATTAAATAACTGGTTGCAGAGAGACTTAACTCTTTCTGGTAGGACATTACTAACCAAATGGAGACTCTATCAAGACTGGTTTACCCTGCATCCTCCATAGCCATACCTCCAAAGATTATTAAGGAAATTAATAAATTAAACTTTAACTTTATTTGGAGAAATAAACATCATTATATCAAAAAAGGAGATACAGTTAAAAATTATGAAGATGGTGGGATTAAAGCAATAGATTTTGAAATAATGAATGGCGTATTAAAACTTAAATGGCTTCAATCTTTTCTTAAAAATGGTCATGAGCTTTGGTTTCCTGTCCCCACTTTGGTTTTTAGTAAAGTTGGAGGTATTGACTTCCTGTTAAGATGTGACTTTGACATTCCTAAATTACCTGTTAAATTATCTGCTTTTCACCAACAGGTGTTATTAAACTGGAACCTAGCATACAGACATAACTTCAGTCCTCATAATGTTCCTTTTTGGAACAACAGAGTTGTTTTACATAGAAGGAAGTCTGTGTTCATGGAAACATGGATGGAGAAACAAATATGGTCACTCACTCATCTCATGGATGAAAAGGGAAATTTATATGACTATGAAGAATTCACAAAAAAATATAATCTAATCTGTACCAAAAAAGACTATGATAAAGTAACAAAAAATATACCAATTGCATTTGTTCAGTTAATAAAGAATAATTATGAAACTAAACCAACAATTAGTTTACCGAGCATCAATCTCAATGGACTAAATTTAACACACAATAAATGCAACAACAATTTTTTAAGACAATATTTAATAAAAAAACAATATATACTGGTCAGGTAAGAAGAAAGTTTCATGATTTCTATGAAAAGAAGGAAAGAATAAAAATAATGACAACATATCTGGGTTTCCCTCTTCCACCTAAATATAAAGAATTACATTTCAAAACTCTAAATAATATTTATCCTTCTAACGAGTTTATCAGAAATAGATTTAAATTTGAATGTGATAACTGTTATATATGTAACAAACCTGAAACAACAGAACATTTATTTTATTTCTGTCATTCTGTGAACACATTATGGAAATCCCTTCACGATCTCCTGACCATCAAATCTATGAACATAGACTCCTTCTCCGTTCCGAATATATTATATGGATATGTATCTGAAAATGAAAAAGATGAATACTTTGTCAATAACATTATCATAATATTAAAATTCTATATACATAAATGCATATATGGCAAGTCTAAACCATTATGGTCTGTATTCAAACAAGAACTCCAGTTGTAAAAACTTTCATTAGACAGTGCTAAAAAACCACAAGCAAAAAAGCTCTCTGATCACCTCGTTCAGATAATATAGCCCTCTGACAAATTATTTTAGTAATTATGTAGATTCTTAGATAAATAGTTAGTTGTTTAATTTACTGTACTATATTATTTGCAAACTCTCAAATAGTATTACCTAAATTTAAGTTTATGATGGTTGATATGATAATTTGTTTAAGAATATGTTGACCTTAGGAGGTATGATTGTAGATATTTATATATGTTTATATGTATCATTGTAATTTGAGATTGTCATTTGTTGTTCTATTTTTGTGTTCTTTTGTTCTGTATGTTCAGTAGTTCAATAAAGTAAAAAAAAAAAAAAAAGTCCTCACTGATAACGCACAATAAATCTGGTGCAAATCAGATATTGTATCACTGAGCTATAACTAGGAAAAATGTAGGTGGCGCTGTGGAGGCTATCAGCCACTTATCATGGATACCTGTTCAAGGGGCGGATAATGGTCAATCATAGTGATTTTGTTGCACCTCGGCTGAAATCTGTGCAATTTAGAGCCAAACGTATTGCAACGGCGTCACTTCTTAATTCGTCACGCCCACATCCTCAAGCAAAAACTGTTTACGCTTTAAACAAGTCAGACCATATTATCTGTCTTCTAACACAGGATCATCCTGATTAGGTCAATGGTGTCAAAGACGGAGCATTCCAATTTAAAAAAGAGACTTCCTGTTCCGAGGGGGCGGGGCTTTGATGACGTCAAAATATGACCACAGTGAATCGTCGGGCATCCAACCGATTCCAATTCAAGATGCATGCCAAGTTTCGTGCATTTCAGTCTTTCAATGTGAAAGTTACAGCGTTTGGAAATTTATGGCGTGAATTTCAACTTTGAGGACTGGCCACACTCCTGTAGTGAACTAAGCCTCAGGTCAAATCCTGACCTTGAGGGCCTTCCTGGGACAAGAACTGTATTTCATTGATTTGAGTCCAGAAACACAAAATCAAGTCCATCCAGAGACTTTCTAAGTGTGTCCTGCACTGATCAATTGAAAGAACACTCTCTTTTTCTATTATCATTAATATTTTACAAATGTCTTGATAAATCAAAAGTGTGTTTAATTCAAATCATTTTTAAATGTTGAAGTGAACTACTTATTTTAAATCAACTGTGAAACAGTATTAATGATTTTTAATCCTCATTCAAAGTAGAAATCTAGTTAATGTCTGTTACAGTGTAATTATTCATTTTCTTGATCTTCTGTCTGAAATGAGCAGGTTGTAAGTCGGTCAAACGTCGGAGACAAACGCAAACAAGTTTGTTGGAACGAACTGTCATGTTTTTAAATCCTCTCAGACGTAAACAGAGAAGCTGGCACCTGTTTCCTCCCAACTCGCCTAAACATTTCTCTCGTCTGTCTCAAAAACATTTTCTGTCTGTTCCAAAACATTTTTCTGTTTTTCTGACTTCTAGTGACCTCTTACGTCATAAAAACACACCCCTGATTAGCTCTTTCAGCCAATCAGGACTTCCCAAATGAACCGGAAACAGAACTCTTTAAATGTCGACACTTCCTAGTTCCAACCAGTGCAGTGGGAGAGCAGTTCAGTTCGGAGGGCAGAACCGAACAGAAAAGTTGCTGGAGAGAACAGGAGGTTCCAGACATGATCCGAAGTTCTTCCGAGTCTTGTAGGAATTATGGAATCTTCCACATCTGAGTGAACCTCTGACGGACTTACTCCTCATGTGAGTCCACCCGTGAGGTGAACGTGTGTCAAACGAAGTTCCGTCACTACTTCGGACGATTCACAGCTGTTCCTACGGAGACGTTGGAAAGGTGGCGTTAAATGGAACTCCGTACCAGTGGAGACATCTTCTACAGGTAAAGAGTCGATTTCCACTACCTAAGTGTACCGAGGTGAAGCTGGGATCGAATGGAGAGTGCGGTTCTGATACAGACACATATTCACTCATCCATCTTTTCTTCTCCATTTAACCTTCATTTCCCATCTTTAAAACTCTTCTATCTTGTCAGTAAATCATCCAGATATTTTCCTAAATGTCTGTTGTAATTAAGCTGTGTTATTGTTTCAATCAGAATAATCACGTGTACAATGTTTGATGTTAAACTTTGATTCTGTTAATAAATGACCGCATTCATTTGATGGGTCAAAGAAAATTAACGTCTCACGTCACTGATCTCTGTCACATATCTGTCAAGTAGCTCGAAAAAGAGAGAACCCGTTTAAATTAAGTATAATATCAGGTACTTGAACTAGTCCAGATATTATAACATGTAGTGGAGCTAACGAAGCTAACCGACCTGTCTCACTACACTCCTTTAACATATACGAAAACACAAGCTTTTGATAATTTTTACTCCCCAATGTGTTAAGGGCATACCAACCAAGTTTGAAGGCAATCACTCAAAATTCATAGGAGGAGTTTGTTAAAATTCGCCATTAGAAATGCCCAAAATGACCTTTGACCCAAAATGGCAGACTTCCTGTTGAGTTTGGACCAGGGCTCCAAGAGACTTTTTCATAGGTCCAGAGAAGATACAGATGTTCACAGAGTTTCAGAATTATCGGTCCAAAAATGGCTTGGGGCGGAAGTTTTAAAATATTCTAGGGGGAGCTGTGGACGTTATTGGCCACTTATCATGGATTCCTGTTCAAGGGGTGGATAATGATCGATCATACTGATTTTGGTGCACCTCGGTTCAAAACTGTGGAATTTAGAGCCAAACGTATGGTGACGGCATTACGTCTTACTTCGCCACGCTGCGCCGCCCCCATGCTCCACCCAAAACTGTCAGTGTTGGAAAGCAAGTTACACCAACATGTCTTCGGTCACTGGACACACTATCATGCTGATCAGGTAACAGGGGTCAGATAGGGATCATTCAAAGTAAAACTTAATACTTCCTGTTTTCAGGGGGCGTGGCTTAAGTTATGTCATGATTTGACCATTCAGTCTTGCAGGGGACTGGATGTGGATCAATCACTGAAGGTTTCATGTCTCAGACAGTTTTCTTGTAGGAGCTATTAGCGTTTCCTTTTTCATGGCAAGATGTCAAACTTTGAGGTCTGGCCCCGCCCCTTCAGCATGCTCCAAAACGAACCGTTAAGATAACTTTGCGTTCCCCATGCCTTTTGACCAAAATGGCCAAATTTGAAACAGATTGAGGGAAATCCCTAGGAGGAGTTCATTCAAATGCAGAGGCTGTAAACTGCCCAAAAGGTGTGATAATTGGACGGGCATTCCAAAATGGCTGCCTTCCTGTTTATCGTACAACGTTGGTGCCAGATAGTTTTCTGTGCATCTTGGGGAATTGGACAAGCTTACCAAATTTCATGTTTCTACAACAAACTAAGGTTAATGCGGAGGGTATTTTGAAAATTTCTAGGTGGCTCTCTTGAGCCGTTTCTGTTGCGATTTTTGCCATGCTCTTAAAATACATAATTTTTCACCAGTCCTGATGCGTCCACCAAATTTGGTGACTTTTGGGATATGTTAAGGCCCCCAAAACGCCAATTCATTTGGAGGAAAAATTTCAGCTCGGGCCTGAACAGAGCGATTACAATAGGCCTTCGCAGTACTTCGCTGCTCGGGCCTAATTAAAAAAGTTAAGTACATCACAATAATATAGTACCTCTTATTGCATGGTCATCATATGAGGTGGTTGAATATTCTCTCTCTCTTATCATCAATGTGGCTGTGCACACTCTGGGGTCGGGCTTGTTGACGATCAGTTTTAGCTTTTTCATAAAGTGCTGCTACAACTTTTTGGCTGAAGTGTTGATGTGATGGGATGTCATAGGCAGCAGGGCTGAAGAACTTTAATCATATGCTTAAAACCGGCACATCAACAACATTCGGCCATAGATCCATACCTTTAAAAACGCCTACAGCTTGTGTTATTGCTTTGGACCGGTCTGAATTACCTAATAAAGGTTGTTTAAATGCTGCTATCGGTCTTTGCAACAAGCTATGTTCACACCGTTATGGCATCAAGGAATGCACTGTATGCTACAAATAGAAGAATGAGGTAGAGATCAGGAGTACTTCAACAGTAAGTTACTGGGAAAGTGTAATAAATGTAACAACTGTAAGAAATCAAAATATTGTCAGTATTGAATATGCCTTGGAATTGTGGATCACGGATTTCAGGACATCCCCAGAACATCCCCATGGACAGTACCATAATTCACGAGTAAACACAAAAATTGTACCAGCAGTTCACGAGAGACAATGTAGAAGTTACTGAAGAATGGCAGCAATGACCATCAACTTCACGGGGCATGAAAAATTTAAAGTCAGTAATGGATTGTTTGATGTATATGTCTGTGATGGTGGGAGACTGACACCAACAGACTTGGGGCGTCTGTGGCTGAGTGGTTAGAGCAGTCGTCCTCCAATGCGAGAGTTGGGGGTTCGAATCCACCAGCAGTCACATGTCGAAGTGTCCCTGGGCAAGACACTGAACCCCTCATAGCCTCTGATGTGTGTCCCATCGGTGTGTGAATGTGATCTAAAGCACTGATTAGTCTCATTAGAATGATTTGTTCAATTAGCTTTGAAGAGATCTAGTAGAGTGCTGTATGAATGGGTAAATGAGGACACAGATTGTAGTGTAAAGCGCTTTGAGTATCTTGAAATAAGATAGAAAGGCGCTATATACGTACAGTCTATTTACCATTTTACCATTTACTTCTGTGCAGCCTTCACCACTCTCTGCAAAGCTTTCCTTTCTGCAGCTCTGCAGCCCCTGTGCCTCACATTGATGCTGGAGCACAGGATGCTCTCCACTGCACACCTGTAGAAGGAGGTGAGGACTGAGCTTCCTAGTCCAGCCCGCCTCAGCCACCTGAGGAATTAGAGACTCTGATGAGCATTCTTGATCAGGCTGGTGGTGTTGTTGCCCCAGCAGAGGTTGCCATTTAGGTGCACACCAAGTACTTGTAGTTGGAGATCACTTCCACCACAGAACCTCCTATGTTTGGGGAGTGGGGGTAGGTGTGTTTGCTTTGTCTGAAATCCACAATCATCTCCATCATCTTCTTCACATTGATGTGAAGGTTGTCCTTCCTGCATCAGCTCTCCAGGTGTTCCACCTGCCTGTAGCCGGACTCATAATTGTTTGTGATGCATCCAACTGTATCATCTGCAAAGTTTACAATATGACATCCTGGATGGGAAGGTACACAGTCATGTTTCAGCAGAGTGAACAGGAGGGAGCTCAACACACAGCCCTGAGCGAAGCCAGTGCTGAGGATTATGGTCGAGGAGGAGAACCCTGAGACTGCCAGGCACATCACAAAGAAGGGGTACAAGTCTGAACAAGTTTTCAACATGGATGAAACTGGCTTATTCTGGAAAATGATGCCATCTAGAATAGGACTGGGCCATATCGTATTGTTCACGATAGTACCGGTAAAAAAAAAAGCTTTCCCGGGAAAATTAATTATATCATGATATGCTAATTTCATGACGTATGCATGTCAGTGTTTCCCCTACTATTATACGAGCGGGGTGTCCCAGCCCGTTAACAGAACCGAGCGCGCCAAACTGTGCACCCCCCCCCCCCCGGCCCATCCACCTGTAAGTACTGGCGTAATGCTAATTAGTTGCTCACAATACTAGCTAGCTAAAATGCTAAAAACAAAACACGTGGCTCGGCTGTGTTTCTTCCCCCCGCTTTAAAATGCGGGTACAGACAGTGACAGTTCAACTGTCTCTCTCTGCCCCCACCCGCACAGCTTGGCTTTCTCTCCCCCCCCCCCCCCCCGCTCTCCCCCACGCTAAACTGCTGGTACAAACACGCACAGCTCAGCTGTGTCTCTTAGTTCCACAGTCCATGGATCAAGAACAGAGTCAGGTGATGAAAGACAGAGCATCAGAGAAATGGAATCATTCCTGCAGTAACAGAGGAAGCTGAAACACCACAAGCTTCAGGGTCAGCTGATCGCCTTGTTACAAGTTCTGGAAGTTATAGCTCATTTAAAGGCAACATATATTTTGTTGTATGTTACATTTATGCTCAACTGATCTTAAGCTTCATTTTATTCAGTTATTTTGAGCAACTTCACCTGCACTTTAGGTTTAGTGGTGGATTTTGTTGATCTATATTTTGTGCAGACTTTCTCAATCTAAATAACAGAAGGATCATTTTGATTTTTTGATTTTTATACTTTGAGACTGAATACTTTACTAAATAAAGTAATTTCAGTAAAATTAACCCTTGTTTTTTTTTTAGTTTTTATGTAATACTGCAAAGCAACATGTTAAGTTAATTTAGTTAAATTAATAACTATGATTTCTGTTTTTTTTTTTTTTGTTATATCACAAAATTTATCGTTATCGTCAGAATGCTCTGAAATGTCACTATTATATTTGAGCCATATCGCCTACCCCAATCTAGAATTTAAATCATCAAAGATTAAGCTAAAACTCCAAGGTTTAAGGCACAGAAGGACAGATTGATGCTTATTATGTGTGTCATGATGAAACCAGGCCTCATCTACAAATCAGCAAACCCCAGGGCTCTCAAAAACAAAAAAAACTTGCTGCCTGTTTACTAGATTCACAACCCGAAGGCCTGGATTATTAAAATCCTAGCTTCAAATTGGTGACAGCAGTTTGAAGCATGGACTTCAAGGGTCATTATGGATAATAATGCTGAGGGCCACCCTTTGGATTTGTATTGCGAGGGACTCCAGATTGAGTTCCTCCCAGCCAGCACCAACTCTCTCATCCAACCTATGGGCCAAAGCGTGTTCTGTGCCTTCAAGACTATTTAAACCAGAAATTATTTTCAACACCTTGTGGAGACAATGGACATTGACAAAAATTTGACATTTATGAGTTACTGGCAGAACTTCACAATTGCAACTTGCATGTCAGTCATCCTAGTTGCTCTTAAGGAGACAAAAAAGTAAACCCTCAATGCATGCTGGAGGAAACTATGACCAGAGTGTGTCCATGGCTCCAATAGCTTCTCACCTGAAGATATTCGACACAAGACTGTCAACAAGGCAACAGAAGAGAACAAGGCAAGATTGGCAAAAAATACATGGTGGTGAAGGTTTTGACAACATTAATCCAGATGAGGACAACAACCTAAACAATGCTCATGACCGTTGAGATTTTGTTGGATTTAACTAGGTATTCCAGTGAAGAGGAGGATGAAGTAGCAGATCCAGAGCAGGAGCAGGGCCTGACATTGGAACATCTGTTGCAGATTATTAGGACAGTGAAGGGGTTGCACAGGATTATTGAAACATGGGATCCTTATATGGTTCTGTCTCTCAAAGGTAATAATGGCATTGATGCTGCCGTTCAGACATATAAAGGTCAAGGTTTCTTTATTGTCATTTGCATCTCATGTGATACATGTGGTGGAACGAAATTGTGTGCACAGGGTCCCAATTACATACAACAAAATTATAAATTGTAAAGGAAAAACAGTAATAAGATCTAAGATGTAAACTAAGAAATATGCTAAACTAAGAATATGCTAAGCACTAATAGTACAAAAACAATATGCAGAACAACAGCAGCATGAACATGAGTCTGTAAAACCTTCCTCATCACCATGAAAAAACAAAAACAGCAACTTGCCATCACAATGTTCCTCCAATCTATCAGTACGAAACCCCGTCAGAGGGAAACCTGTCAGAACATACAGGTCCTTCTCAAAAAATTAGCATATTGTGATAAAGGTCATTATTTTCCATAATGTACTGATAAAAATGAAACTTTCATATATTTCAGATTCATTGCACACCAACTGAAATATTTCAGGTGTTTAATTGTTTTAATACTGATGATTATGGCATACAGCTCATGAAAACCCAAAATGCCTGTCCCAAAAAATTAGCATATTTCATCCCACCAATGAAAGACAAGTGTTTTTAATACAAAAAACGCCAACCTTCAAATAATCATGTTCAGTTATGCACTCAATACTTGGTCGGGAATCCTTTTGCATGAATGACTGCTTCAATGCGGCGTGGCATGGAGGCAATCAGCCTGTGGCACTGCTGAGGTGTTATGGAGGCCCAGGATGCTTCGATAGCGGCCTTAAGCTCATCCAGAGTGTTGGGTCTTGCGTCTCTCAACTTTCTCTTCACAATATCCCACAGGTTCTCTATGGGGTTCAGGTCAGGAGAGTCGGCAGGCCAATTGAGCACAGTAATACCATGGTCAGTAAACTATTTACCAGTGGTTTTGGCACTGTGAGCAGGTGCCAGGTCGTGCTGAAAAATTAAATCTTCATCTCCATAAAGCTTTTCAGCAGATGGAAGCATGAAGTGCTCCAAAATCTCCTGATAGCTAGCTGCATTGACCCTGCCCTTGATAAAACACAGTGGACCAACACCAGCAGATGACATGACACCCCAGTGACTGTGGAAACTTGACACTGGACCTCAAGCAATGTGAATTCTGTGTCTCCTCTCTTCCTCCAGACTCTGGGACCTTGATTTCCAAAGGAAATGCAAAATTTACTGTAATCAGAGAACATAACTTTGGACCACTCAGCAGCAGTCCCAGGTGAGATGCTTCTGACGCAGTCTCTTGTTTAAAAGTGGCTTGATCTGGAGAATGCGGCACCTGTAGCCCATTTCCTGCACACGCCTGTGCACGGTGGCTCTGGATGTTTCTACTCCAGACTCAGTCCACTGCTTCCGCAGGTCCCCCAATGTCTGGAATCGGCCCTTCTCCACAATCCTCCTCAGGGTCCGGTCACCTCTTCTCGTTGTGCAGCGTTTTCTGCCACACTTTTCCCTTCCCCCAGACTTCCCACTGAGGTGCCTTGATACAGCACTCTGGGAACAGCCTATTCGTTCAGCAATTTCCTTCTGTGTCTTACCCTCTTGCTTGAGGGTGTCAATGATGGCCTTCTGGACAGCAATCAGGTCGGCAGTCTTACCCATGATTGCGGTTTTGTAAGGTTTCCACTGCCTGCAGCCTTCTCCATGATGGCCGCCAATTGACACCAGCTGACGGCTATCCGCCTGATGAGGAGCAACACTACTTAAGGCTGCAGTCCAGTGTGAACCA
>NC_056511.1:27198020-27218187 GCF_014905685.2 Nematolebias whitei | reverse complement strand
CTTATTCCTGGTTTTCGTACTACTCTGGGTTCAGTCTGTTGTGACAGGTTTTGAGTAATGAACAAGGCTGGGAGTTTTTAAAAGCCTCAGGAATCTTTTGCAGGTGTTTAGAGTTATGTCGTTGATTCAGATGGTTAGGTTAATAGCTTGTTTAGAGAACCTTTTCATGATATGCTAATTTTTTGGGACAGACATTTTGGGTTTTCATGAGCTGTATGCCATAATCATCAGTATTAAAACAATTAAAAACCTGAAATATTTCAGTTGGTGTGTAATGAATCTGAAATATATGAAAGTTTAATTTTTATCATTACATTATGGAAAATAATGACCTTTATCACAATATGCTAATTTTTTTGAGAAGGACCTGTACAACTCCAGAAAGAGGGAGGTGCTGGAACATGAGCTGCTGTAAATCATCTTATTTGCTGCACAGTCTATATCATTCATTTTTATGTGTCCATACCTTTTACTGTATTTTTATTAAGATAAATTAAATTTATACCTTATATTTTATGTACTGGGAGCTTATTTAGGGTTCAAGCTCTAAAAATCAACATTTATAGGTCTTTTGTTTATCACATCCATTATTTGTGGTTTTTCCACAATTCGTTGGTTCTCTAAGAACGTAACCCCCACGGATTTCAGAGGTTCACTGTGTATCAAAATATGACTAAAATAAAAGCATTTAAATTTAGACAATACAAACTGAAAAATTAAACTGTACTTAATAAAATGCTTTATAAAATTAGACTTCTTCATCTGGGGGCTGCACAGATTTTACCACCTAAGGATATAAACTGTGCTTCAGTCTGTGTCGGCTTTCATTGCCCTATAGCTCCTTCCAGAGGGGAGGAGGTAAACAGGACTTGAGCAGGTTGAGAGGGGTCTTTGTAGATACATCTGTAGGCCAACATGCATCTCAACTATAGATGGTAAATGTTTCCCCATCACCCTCTCTACTGTTCTCACCACACACTGTACAGTGCTCAGATGCTGTCATTGGTTGGCCTTGTTGCTGTTTTAAGTGCTATATAAATAAATTGGTATGGTATGGTATTGGTGGCCCAGCCATAGAAATCAGCAGGTCCTGGCAAAGCTAGATCTGTTTCAAGTTCCTAACAAAGTAGAGTCTCTGTTGGGCTTTTCCCACCTTGTGAGAAATGTGTAATAATGTGTACTAATTGAGCTGAGTACTTAAAGCCGTTACTCCCTACTTTTAGCAACATTATGCTTCTTTTAGCTGTTTTCTACAGTTGAGCAAATTTTAGCTTTAGCATCTGATTTGCTGCTTCTAGCTTTTATTTTGTTAGCTACTTGTTTGCTAATACTAGATCAGCATAGATTTAGCTAATTTTAGCTACTGCTTTTTAGCTGCAGTTCTGCTTTGAGCCTATGCCCTTCTCATTCAGCTTCTGTTCTGCTTTTTTGAACTTAACAATAGTTTTAGCTTGTTTAGCAAATTAACACAGTCATTGAGCACTTTTCATCCATACTGCATTTTCTTTAGTTATTATTAGTGGTTTACTGACTAGGGTGTCATGTTTTCACATGCCATCATTTAAACTTCATGCTGATATCATCAAATGAAGTCATATAAAAAGCTGGTTGACTGAAAAAAAAATCTGGACTGAACCTGAGCCTGAACTGTTTGGGAGCTCAGGATGGTGGGTTGTAGGGGGGTTGGGGTGTGTGTGAATTGCTGATTCACACCAGTAGACTGCCAGAACTCCATGTAACTCTGAAGTGAAATGTGGATTTGTAAAGATCACGATTCAGCTGATCCACTCACAGTTAATGACGGGCGGCTGTGGCTGAGTGGTTAGAGCAGTCGTCCTCCAATGCGAGAGTTGGGGGTTCGAATCCACCAGCAGTCACATGTCGAAGTGTCCCTGGGTAAGACACTGAACCTCTCATAGCCTCTGATGTGTGTCCCATCGGTGTCTGAATGTGATCTAAAGCACTGATTAGTCTCATTAGAATGATTTGTTCAATTAGCTTTGTAGAGATCTAGTAGAGTGCTGTATGAATGGGTAAATGAGGACACAGATTGTAGTGTAAAGCGCTTTGAGTATCTTGAAATAAGATAGAAAGGCGCTATATAAGTACAGTCCATTTAATGATTGCTCTCTCTGTTCCCCTCTCCTCCCCCCACACACTCATTTTCTATGATCCCTTTTCTTTTCCTCCATAGACTGATCCTAATCATTATTTTCACAGTTTTGCCTTACTCTGCATTTTCCTTCTTATTGTCCCTCTTGCCTCTACATGTGATTTCTATCTCATCTTTCGCCTTCCTGATCTACCGGTACTTCTTCAAATCCATTCCATCCTTCACCTCCACCCTCCCCCTCCCCTCCCTTCCCCTCGTCCCTCCCCTTCCACTTCTCTGGCAGGCTGCTCATTGCGGTGAGTCAGTATCATGGAGGCAGGCAGCGGGGCTGTTGCAGCGGTGGGGAGTGCAGCACTGGGACTGCTGGGAGCTGCGGCCACATCCAGCCATGACACCTTGGACAGGTAAGAACAGAGCCGTTCCTATTCTCTTCTGAGATGATGTGTGTGTGCGTGTGCATGTGAAATAGGACCACACCTCAGGCGGTGCATTACTGGGCATGCTAGTTTGTTTATACTCAGAGAGGGAGCATGAAGAGTGTGTCTGCGTCATTAGTCCATGTTGCTCTGTCAAATGTTCTGGTTTTAACAGCTGGAGGGTCCAGTCTGTGCTTGTGAGAGTGCACGTGTGTGTGTTGGTGGCTCTCTCAGTGCCTGTTGAAGTGACACTGTATGCAGTATGCAGGAAAGCAGGAGGGGGCAGAGAAGCATAGACGTGTGCTAAAGCTGAGCTCACGGTGAGTTTGCACAGTCACCACCCCACCTTCCCCACCCCCACCCTTACCATACTCACGCTCCCAAGGAGGCCCCCATAGCAACTGTATGACGGCCATCACTAATCATTATTGCTGGAAAACCTCATTCATTTTTTTTGTCAGCCTTAGTCATTCAGCTCTAGGGACTACTAACCCCCCCCCCCCCCACACACACACACACACACTCTCCATGGAGGGGGTGCACACATCACCTCATTACGTAATCGCTCCAGCTGTACGCCCACACCAATACACTAGTACAGTGTCATCACATGCACACTTACCGATCACAGGGGTTACGTTCCAGAGACCTCTGCGATAGATGAAAATCTGCAAAGTAGTGGCATTATATTTATTTTATAATTGGATATAAATGAGGCAGCTGTGGTTGAGTGGTTAGAGCAGTCATCCTTGCACACTTGTGTGCTAATGATCCATTGTTAGGTTGATGGTCCTTCTTGACCATGTGAGCAGCTGGTTTTGGTTGTCGGCAGCAAACTGGTTGATCCACTCTGAGAAGGTGCTATTTAAGAGACTGAGCTGAAAACAGCACCTCAGACTGAGGAAGTCTCTTGGATGAGAGATGAAACGTTTCTATATTTTTTGCTTTGTTTTTTTTTGTTGTTTTTTTTTGAATGTCCAGAGGACCAGATTGAACTTTTTTGGATATATAGTAGAGTGCTGTATGAATGGATAAATGAGGGCACAGACTGTTGTAAAGAGCTTTGAGTATCTTGAGAAGATACAAAGGTACATTCCTTTCCATTTACCATTATATATATATATATATATATATATATATATATATATATAATTTACCATATATATTTAAGGCTTTTTAAACCCTTCCCACACTCCTACAAACCTTTCCCACTCTCTTACTGACCTTTCCTCTATAGTGAATTTAGCGGAGGACCCAAAAATTCAATTAGACAAAGTGCGTTCAATAAGCTTTATTTTAAAAGGACTGATGGGAATCAGCACACGTCTGTGGAAACACACTGGAAAGTTTCACAAACTTAAACAGAAAAATCCAGGGCACAGAAACTTGGTCAGTATGAGGAGATCAGAGATCAGGAGCATGAGATAATCAGGAGCATGAGATAATCACTAGACATCTACTTGTGCAAGGCTTTCAATAATCTGGTGTCAGATATAGAACAGGGGAGCGTTTAAATGCTACGACCACCAGGTGAGAAGGATTCTGTTGATCACAGTGCAGGAAGTGAGCGTGGTGAACAGACAGGCAGGAAGTCTCAGGATGGGTCAACCTGTATTTCTGGATGCAAATCAATGAAATAACAAGTTTTGTCCCATATGGTGCCTAAGGTCAAGGTTTTGACCTTCAGGCCTATATCACTACAATGAGGACATTTTTACAAGCTTTATCTGTTAATGTCAATCTTTAGTTAACTTCTGAGTTAAGCTAGCTACATAGATAAAATAAACCTACACACTAATATCTTAAAGTTAGCGTTACATGGATCCAAGTTTAACTAACCGCGATGAACGTGTTAAGCTGCAGTAACGTTAACAAACGTAAACTTACCAGCTGAAATCCCAGACACAGCTCCGTCCTCGGAGTTCTTTGATGAAGAGGAGTCCAGTCGTGGAATGTTGTTTCAGGCCGTTCATGCTCTCTAACACTCATAGGCAGACTTTAACGCGGAGAGGAGGGGGGGAGGCCCCTTGAAGACAAACACGGAGCAACTTTCCACTCGTAAATTGAAGCCGTTCAACGCCACACACGCTGCACACTTGAACTCCGTCTGTGGGCGTAACCAGCACCATAGACATACAACTGTAGGGCAGCTGTATACAACTCTGGATGTAAACACGTAGTCTGTTTGTCATATGTCTGGTGTTTTACCTGCCTGCGTGTTGAAACCACGTGACACATTACAGCCAATATCGAAACTTGACACAGAAAGAAGAGTGACGTTTCAATCCATACACCGACCGGTGCAGTTCGGTTGGTGCCATAAAATAACCTCAGTTCGGTATACAGCCCTAACCACAGCCGATGTCTTTATAAAGCACGCAGCATCATTAAGAACCACACCAACCCAACACAAGGATTCTTTTGTCTACTATCCTCAGTCAGACGATACAGGAGTCTGCTATCGCATACATAGACTAAAGGAAAGCTTAATAATTTCCTGTGGGATCAATAAAGTTCTATCTATCTATTATCCACAAGCTGTCAGATTACTGAACTCTTGATAAATAACACTGAACAACTGGCAATAACTTTGCACTAAGCCACATCTGTGGCAACTAATTATGACTAATATTAGCTTGTGACAGCTAATCTGTCCATACATTTATCCATTATCTTCTGCTTATTCTGAGGTCAGGTCGTGGGGGCAGCAGTTTGAGCAGGGAGGCCCAGACATCTCTTTCCACAGCCACCGCTACCAGCTCTTCTGGGATGATTCCAAGGCGTTCCAAGGCCAACTGAGAGACGTAGTCTCTCAAGTGTGCCCTGGGTCTTCCCCGGGGTCTCCTCCCAGTTGGACATGCGCAAAGCACCTCTTTAGGGAGGCGCCCAGGGGTTTTCCTTACTAGATGCTCGAACCACCTCAACTGGCTCCTTTGTACGTGGAGCAGTAGCAGTTCTACTCCGAGTCGCTCCCGAATAACTGAACTTCTCACCCTATCTCTAAGGGAGAGTCCAGCTACTCTGCGTAGAAAACTCATTTCAACCGCCTGTATCCGTGATCTCATTCTTTCGGTCACAACCCAGAGCTCACGACCATTGGTGAGGGTAGGAACGTAGACCAACCAGTAAACAGAGAGCTTTGCCTTACAGCTCAGCTCTCTCTTCACCACAACGGACCGGTACAGAGTCTGCAATACTGCAGATGCTGCACCAATCCATCTGTCAATCTGACGCTCCATTCTTCCCTCATTCGTGAACAAAACTCCAAGACACTTGAACTCTTCCACTTGAGGCAGAACCTCACCCTCGACCTGAAGAGAGCAATTCATCCTTTTCCGGTTGAGGACCATGGCCTCAGATTTGGAGGTGCTGATTCTCAACTCAATTGCTTCACACTCGACTGTGAATCGCTCCAGTGAGAGCTGAAAATCAGGGCATGATGATGCCAACAGGACCACATCATCTGCAAAGAGCAGAGATGGAATCCTGAGACCACCGAACCAGAAACCCTCTGCCAGCTGGCTGCACTTAGGAATTCTGTCCATAAAAGTTATGAACAGAATCGGTGACAACGGGCAGCCCTGGCGGAATCCAACTCCCACACTGAAGGGGTCTGACTTACTGCCGGCAATGCGAACCAAACTTTCGCACCGCTTGTATAGGGACTGAACAGCCCGCAACAACGGGTTTCCAATCCCATGCTCATGGAGCACCCCTCCCACAGTGTACCCCGAGGAATACGGTCGAATGCCTTCTCCAACTCCACAAAACACATGTAGACTGGATGGGCAAACTCCCATGACCCCCCAAGGACCGTAGTGAGGTTAAAGAGCTGATTCAGTGTTCTACAGCCAGGATGGAACCCACATTGTTCCTCCTGGATCTGAGGTTTGACCAACGATCAGACTTGCTTCTCCAGTACCCCTGAATAGACCTTACCAGGGAGGCTAAGGAGAGTGATGCCCCTATAATTGGAGCACACCCTCTGGTCCCCCTTTTTGAAGAGGGGAACCACTACCCCAGTGTGCCAGTCCAGTGGCATTGCCACCGATGTCCACGCAACGTTGCAAAGGCGTGTCAGCCAAGACAGCCCCACAATATCCAGAGCCTCAAGGAAATCAGGGTGAATCTCATCCACTCCTGGAGCCCTGCCGCCTCCGAGCTTTTTAACTAACTAGGCAACCTCAGCCACGGTTATGGACGGATCAACCCCAAAGTCCCTCGACTCAGCTTCCTCCATGGAAGGCGGGCTGGTGGGATTGAGAAGGTCTGAGAATTATTCCTTCCACCTCCCGACGACATCATTGGTTTAGGTCAACAGCACCCCACCTTCACTGAACACAGTGTTAGTAAAGTGCTGCTTTCCCCTCCTCAGCCGCCTGATGGTTTGCCAGAATCTTCTCGGAGCCGACCGAGAGTCTCTATCCAAGGTCTCACCAAACTCCTCCCATATCTGAGCTTTTCCTCAGCAACAGCCATGGTTGCGGACCGCTTGGCCCTCCAGTATTCCTCAGCAGCCTCCAGAGATCCACTGGCCAACAAGGCCCAATAGGACTCCTTCTTCAGCTTGACAGCCTCCCTAACCCGGGGTGTCCACCACCGAGTTCGTGGATGAGCACCGCGAGAAGCACCGACAACTTTGCGGCCACAGCTCAAGGAACTGTAGCTACCTTAACAAGCGAGGTGCAGAACATGGCCCACTCAGAATCAATCAATCAATCAATCAATCAATCAATCAATCAATCAATCAATCAATCAATCAATCAATCAATCAATCAATCAATTTTATTTATAAAGCACCCTTCGCAGCTCAAAGTGCTGTACAGAATTATAAACAACAAACCCACAAAATAAAAGCAAACTACACACACACAAAATTAAATAAAATTATATGGAAAATATATAGACTGAACAGAAATGAACCAGTTCAGGAAATGCAGTTAAAAAGATGGGTCTTGAGCCTGCTCTTAAAAACAACAACATTCTCTGCGGCCCTCAGGTTCTCCGGCAGGCTATTCCACCGACGGGGGCCATAGTACTGGAAAGAAGCCTCACCGTAAGTATGAGTTCTGACTATTGGAACTGTTAGTAGTCCAGTGCCAGAGGACCTTAGTGTCCGTTGGGGTTCATAGGGTAATAGCAGCTCTGTAAGACAAGATTTTGCGAGACCATTGAGACATTTAAAAACAATTAAAAGAATCTTAAAATCAACCCTGAGGCGCACAGGGAGCCAATGCAATAATTTTAAAACAGGTGTAATATGAGCCTGCCTTCTGGTCTTGGTTAGCACACGAGCAACAGAGTTTTGTAACAGCTGAAGGCTGGATACATTTTTCTTAGGGAGACCAGAAAGCAGTGCATTACAGTAGTCTAAACGGCTAGAAATAAAAGCGTGCATCAAAGTCTCAGTATTAGTGAAAGAGAGAAGAGGGCGGATTCTGGCTATATTTTTTAGATGGTAAAATCCTGTTTTGACAATATGTTTGATATGTGGAATAAAAGTAAGCTCAGAGTCAAAAAGAACCCCCAGGCTTCTTACTTTTTTGGAAGGTTTTAAAGACAGAGATTGTAATTTCTGAATTGTATTTTCTTTTTGAACCTCCAGTCCAATGATTAAATCTTCTGTTTTGTCCTGGTTTAGCTGGAGAATGTTCTGTGCCATCCAGGACTTTATGTCTGAAATGCAATTAAAAAGTGCAGTAATTGGCCGGGGGTCATCATGAGATAGATAATGAGATGTATAGCTGTGTGTCATCAGCATAACTGTGGAAACTTATCCCATGGCTCCTGATAACTCCACCAAGTGGCAACATGTACAAATTAAAAAGTAGGGGGCCTAAAATAGAGCCTTGGGGGACGCCATAGTTGGCTTCATGAATCTGTGAGATGCATGTATCCATACTTACCATAAAGGTTCTATCTGTGAGATAGGAGCTGAACCACAGAAGAACAATACCAGAAAGACTGACCAGGTGTTGTAATCTATTTAAAAGAGTTTGATGATCTACTGTATCAAAGGTTGCACTCAGATCCAATAGAACAAGAACTGAGAGCTTGTGTGAATCCAGATTACATCTTAAATAATTCACACTTTTTAATAGGGCTGTCTCTGTACTGTGGTTCGTCCTAAAACCAGATTGATACTTTTCTAAAATACCAGCATCATTAAAAAAATTATTTAATTGAATAAAAACAAGCTTTTCTAAGATTTTACTTAAGAATGGTAAGTTGGATACAGGTCTGTAATTATTAAAAACACTAGGATCTAGATTACATTTCTTCAGAAGGGGCTTCACCACAGCCATTTTAAAGGCAATAGGGAAGACACCCATCTGAAGAGAGCAGTTTACAATGTTTAAAATTTCTTTCTCAAAGAATCTATAAAATGAATGAAAAAGTGATGAGGGAATTCGGTCTAAGAGGCAGGTGGTTGGTTTGACTTGTGAGAAAACTCTGCCGAGCATCAAACTTGTCCAGTGTTTGCTCAGGCGAAAACAAGCATTCAATAGATTTAAAACCAGTATTTTGCTCAGATAAAATGTTAGCTCTAATTAACTCAATCTTACCTTTGAAGTGATTTGCAAACTGCTCACAAAGAGAGTTAGTTTGAGTATTTGAAGAAGCAGTAAAGTCAGGGTTAATCAGATTATCAATGGTGGAAAACAAAACTTTAGGATTATTTTTGTGATTGTTAATTATTTTGGCAAAATATGCATTTCTTGAATTTCTGACAGCAGAATTGTAGATATTAAGCTGTTCGCGCATTATTTGGTAGTCGATTGTCAATTTGTTTTTCCTCCATTTCCTCTCTGCTTTCTTGCAATTTCTTTTGAGTTTCTTTTTGTCTTCAGTTTTCCATGGGCATACTCGTTTAATAAAAACTTGTTTTGAAAATAGTGGAACTACATGATCTAGGTTTGTTTTCAGTTTGTTAAAAATTTGACTGACCATTGAATCGCAGGAAGCAGTTAAAATAACAGGGGAATTTTGGTTAAAATCTCTAAAACAATGATCTATCACCTCAGGGGTAAGATGGCGCCTCCTAACAGTTCGGACCGTGGCTTTCCGCTGAATCAAATCAGTGACATTAAAAAACACACAATAGTGGTCAGACACAGCCAGGTCAACAACAGAGGACACACCAGAGGCCAAGCCATAGGTAATAACAAGGTCATGGGTGTGTCCCCTGTTGTGAGTCGGCTGCTTGACGTGCTGAATAAAATTCATACAGTTTAGAGTTTCTAAAAACTGTTTAGACAAAGAATCTGATGGATTATCAACATGTAGATTAAAATCACCAGTCACAATAACCTTATTATACTTAGCATGAATAAAACATAAAAACTCTGAAAACTCAGTCATAAAATCAGAAACATGTCCGGGCAGTCTGTAAACAGTAACGCAAAGTATTGATAAGCTGCTAAAAACAAAGGCATGATGTTCAAAAGATGGGTACTGGTCAAATGAAATCTCTTCAACAGCCAGTAAATTATTAGATATTGAAGCAGTGCCACCACCTTTTCTGCCACTTAGAACATTAAAAAAAAACTTAAAACCAGGCGGAGAGGTCTCAGTAAGAACAATTGGTGCATCTGCACTTAACCATATTTCTGTTAAAAACAGACAATCCAATTTAAAATCTGAAATCAAATCATTTATAATAAAAGATTTGTTTAAAAGAGAGCGGACATTTAAAAGAGCCATATTGAGGGTGACAGGTGAACTGTTAACAGTAGCTGTGGGTGATAAATAATGTTTTGCTAAAGATCTAAGGTTATTCAAGTTCACTGAACGAGTATGGTTATGTATGGTTATGTATGTAGTCGGAACTGAAATTAATTGGTTGCTGGGAACAGATGGGCCTGGCCCATTGTTATGTGTACAACAGTTACAAGAGGAACTATAAGAGCCAGGACCATGTAGACGTAAATCAGTAGCAGACTGGTCAGATATAGTGACATGGTTACCAGGTATGGATGGTGAGGTTGTGTGCTGTACCTTGTAGTCCAGATTGGCAGTTAGAATACGGGTACCTGAGTTGTTCAAATGGAGGCTATCAGTCCCAAAAAGATGTCTCCTTCCCCAGAAAACATCAACATTTTCAACAAAGTTTACATTTTGGAGGATGCAAACAGAAGACAGCCAGGTGTTCAGGCTGAGAAGTCTGCTGAAGCGGCATATTCCTCTGCCACAAGTGGGAAGGGGACCAGAGATAAAAAATTGCAGTTGAAACTGTAGAACAGTGCCAAGTAGATGCATAAAATCCTGTTTCAAATATTCAGACTGCTGTTTGGGAATGTCATTGGTGCCTACATGAATGATGAGTCTTTTAGCCTGTGGATGTGATTTAATGATTTCCGGGATTTTATTAGATATTTCGATGACGGTGGCACCTGGGAAAGATAGTGTAAGAGCTCCCCTCATCCTCACATTCTTTATAATAGAATCTCCCACAAGCAGTGTGGTGGGAAGCTGGTCCATCAGATGAGCCTCTAGTAGTGCTGAGCAGAGTAGCTGTGAGGGACGAGGTGGCTGCAGTGAAAGAGCCCTGAGCGGCCTCCGCACATCACTTACCCCCTCCCTGACATGCTCTGGGGCCAGTGTGTAGTTCAACTCCACCCGAGTCATCCTGACCTTGGACTTATTACGATAGAGGGCCGCCGTTGTTTGTAGCAGCTGGGGAGGGATGACACAGGTAGTGGAGCAGAATGACGGTGATCTGAAGCTAGATAAGGAAAATTGTGGGAATCCAGGATGCTAAAGCGGTTTTCTAGGGGGAGTGGACAAATAGCACTACGATTTTTCTCAGCAAATGCCTTGTGTCGGTGAGTCCCAACTGTGACCCAATGCTCCGATTGTGCAGGAGTGGAGCTGGGGGGAATTTTGGGTCTTGCCCCATACTGAAGCCAGTGTGTGTGGCTGGAGTCCCCCGCTGGACCCAAGTTGTTGGTGGCTGATGGTGGACTAATGGTTGGAGGACCTACATTGACTATACTGTGAACCATAGGTGCAGGGGTGGAACTTATTGTGAGTTGTCTGTCATCTTCGACAGGAACAGTGTCAGCTAGCTGTGCAGCAGTCACAGGTTCCTGAGTCTTGCCAATTATTATGGTGTCCAAACAATTCTCTGTGTCTTGTGTAGTGAACTAAGCCTCAGGTCAAAATCTGACCCTGAGGACCTTCATGGGACAGAAACTGTTATTTCATTGATTTGAGTCCAGAAATACAAGTTAAGCTCATCCAGAGACTTTCTAAGTGTGTCCTGCACTAATCAATTGAAAGAACACTCTCTTTTTTATGTCATTACTATTTTACATTATCTTGATAATCAAAGTGTGTTTAGTTCAAACCATTTTAAATGTTGAAGTGAACTACTCATTTTAAATCAACTGTGAAACAGTATTAATGATTTTTAATCCTCATTCAAAGTAGAAATCAAGGTAATGTCTGTTACAGAGCAATTATGCATTTTTTGATCTTCTGTCTGAAATGAGAAGGAGTGATGTCGGTCAAAAGTCAGAGAACGGTCAAAAACATGTTTATCGGAACGAAATGTCATGTTTAACTCTCTCAGATAGATAGAAGGAAACTGGCTCCTAAATGTCTGTCCGTTTCAAAACATCTTTCTGTTATATTTTTAAACATCTATGCTGTCTCCTTGACATGTAGTGACCCTCTGACGTCACTAAAAACCACACCCCGGTTGGTTCGTTCAACCAATCAGGAAGTTCCCAGAAGGAACCGGAAGTGACCTTTTTAAAAGGGTCGACACTTCCTAGTTCCAGGGAGAACAATGTTCCAGAGCAGAACAAGAGTTCCAGGGAGAACCTCGAACCAGAAGTTCCTGAACGAGAGGAGTTCAGAAGAACAGAAGTTCGAACAGTTTCTAATGGAGTGACAAGAGTCCGTCGATGCCACGACGTCTCGCTGTGGCTCTACCCGACGAACGCTCTGAACAATGAGGAAGTTTGTTCTGTGATGATCTCACGACTCCTGAAGTCACAGCTGTTCTTACAGAGACGCTGAAAGGTGGCTTGAAATGGAACTTTACGCCGGAACTGAAATATCTTCAGAAAGGTAAAAGAGTCGATCTTCAACTGCCAGTGTACCGTGGGTTAAGCTGCGTCTAAAGGAGCGTGCTGTTCTGGTTATACAGACACTTTTTCCTCATCCATCTCTCTCCATTTAAACTTCATTTTCCCATCTTTAAACTTCTATCTTGCTAGTAATTAGGTGCAGATATCTTCAGAAATGTCTGTTGGTTTCAAAAGCTGCAAAAGATAATCATGGCCGCATGATTTTCTCACGCAAGGGTCATTAATTAAGCTGTGTTATTGTAATCAATTTTGCCAATTAATGTAAATGTGTGATGTGTTTTAAATCGTTTCTAATTAAACGACTCACTGTTGTGGTGGGTCAAAGACAAAACACATCTCTGTCCACATTTAATATTCAAAACACGATATTACTCAGTTCAGAAAAATGAACGAATCCGTTTAAATTATGGATAATATCAGACGCATATTATCTTCATTACAACTGGTGGCCCGTAACGGGTTCATGAAATGGACTGTGCTATTCTGTAACACTTGAATTTATCATGTTGGCATATCTGATCTTAACTGAAAGTAGCTTAAAAGTGCAGATTTCTGTTCGACTGTAAAAAGCAATGTTTTTCAGCTGTGGTGCTCAGAGAAAATACAGTGATATGTTTAAGCTGTGGGAAGATGTCTTACCGTTTTGAAACTGTTGTCAGCTGTGTGGTTCTGGTGGTGATCCAGTTCGGTTCTAGATAACGGACCGAAACACTGAAACACTGAAAAAACACTGTTTTTAGAGCTGGATAATATGCTGTGGTTTTCAGAATTAGCTGTGCAAAGTTGTCTTCGTGAACGCAAAATGTTTGATTTGAAGCTCTGCAAAGTTTTCTTCGTGAACGCAATGTTTGATTTGAAGCTGTGCAAAGTTTACCTTGGAAATATTGTGTGGGTCCGATCCGGCTCGGTTCTGTAGGACCTGGCTCAGAACGTGAGGTGTTTCTAAGGGAGAACGCTGTGTTGAACTGAGCTCCGTCTCAGTAAAAGTGCTTGCATGGTGATCGATACATTTCCAGAATTATTTGTGCATTTTGGAGGTCTAATGGGAGTAAAACTCACCGGACGGTGTTACGTGTTGCTAGCTGTTAGCGGCCAAGATGGCTTCTTTAGTTGCAGTTTTGCTCATTGGTTGATTCAGTCACGTGACCCGGAAATGAAGCGTCTTCATATTGAATTTCAATCTGTTGTTTAAAGTTGAAAAACGCTTTAAAGTTGGCTCTGAACCGCTGATCCAATTATTAAAAGCCTAATCGCTGAAACTTTGCCACATTCAAGTTTTAAATCCGTCATTAAATGGTGATTTTGGACCGCGCTAGCCAATGCTAATTTTAAGCTAACGGCTAAAGA
The DNA here is from genome assembly GCF_014905685.2 of Nematolebias whitei. Taxonomy (NCBI): domain Eukaryota; kingdom Metazoa; phylum Chordata; class Actinopteri; order Cyprinodontiformes; family Rivulidae; genus Nematolebias; species Nematolebias whitei. The sequence goes on along the minus strand of NC_056511.1, from coordinate 27,204,214 downwards.
CCGGATGTCACCAAAGCCACAGGAAGTCATCGCGACTCCTACTGGACGTCACTAACAGTGACAGGTTAAAATAAATAAGGTTACACTGCCACCTCCTGTTGGAAACTCGAAATCACAGTTTCACTTCGTGTTTAGGATATTTTGGTGAAATTAAACGTTTTGTTTTTTTATTCTGTCAGAAGCATTTTTGAGTTAATAAACGTTGCTCAAGCTGATTTATACTGTTATCTTACATTTAAAAAGTGATTAAAGTATTTATGCCCAGAGAAGGCGTTTACTAAGAAATTTTTCATTCACTGATAAATCCTCATGAAGGTGCAAAATGAAAAATTAAGAACTTTTGATAGATACAGTCACAGATAATCACAGAGTTGATCAGTTTACTCAATTGCTGAAAGGAAAATACACATTTAATTGCTAAAATACCAAATATAAATAAATATAACAGAAAAGGAAACCTTTCTGATTTATTTTACCACCTAAAAAACACAACATCTTCCTGTTTATTTATAAAAAAAATAAAAAAAAATAAAGAGATAATGGAAGAAAAGGAGGAAAGCAATGACTCCTTGGGCTCCTATGAGTCAGATGATGAAAATCAACAGGTTGACATAATTCAGAGAGCTTTAAATATTTTAACGGCCCCAGTAATTGGTACACCATTAGAAGAGATGGATGAAATTCAGAAAGCTACAGTACTGGAAAGTTTAGCAGAAAATGCCACGGTGAAAGAGAATAAAAAGCTGAGCCATGAACGGTTAGCAAAAATTTCTCTGCTTCTCAAAGACAAATTGGATCTACAGGTTGAACAAAATGACGTGCTGTCTAAAGCATATGCAGAAGACAGAAAGGAGTATCTCAAATTCATGGCACAGTCTAAACTTGATGAAGAGACCAGTGCAAATGAGTTACAACGTGAGAGGGAGCTCTCACAAAATCACCTTACTTCACAAGCTCACTCATATGAGGAGAAGATGAAGGAAAGGGAGGTCAAGTACCGAAAGTTGTGTTCAGACAACGATGCTGTACAACAACAGTTGCAGCAGGCATCAAATGCTCTGAGCGAGTGCAGAACTGAGATAGATGCGCTTAAAACACAACTTTACCATGCAGAAAGGAAAAATAGTGAGAGGCATGGACAGAATGTGGGGACACACTGGGCTCAAGACCCAAATCTCCTTACATCACACACACCTCCACCCTTACCTAAAGTAGCAGGGACAGATCAGACCAGGTCTCCTCTACCAAGCAAGCAAGAGAGACCGTTGAGACTTCCTCTTTCAATAGATGAACTTCAAAAACTCTCAAAATATGTACAACGCTTTGTACCTGGCCCAATGGGGTCAACTGGTACGAAGGCGTATCTAAATGTTCTGGATTTCAGACTGAGTGGTTATCCAAATGCTACGGTTGAAGATAAAATCAGTCTGATAAGGCTCACGTCGGACAGAGAGGTGTTCACCTTTATCGAGCGTCAACCTGATACCACGAGAAGGGATTACAACCTCCTGTGTGAGGCTTTGATCAGAGAATACAACCCCTGCACAGGACCTGGTGGCTTCCCAGCTGCAGACAAGGTCACGCAAGGGAAGCATGAACATCCAAAGGTTTATTACAAAAGAATCTTCCAAGCTTATTTTGGTTACAGGAATAAAACCGGCATGGAGGAGGAAGAAGGTTTTAAATTAGTTTTCAGCAAAACCTCCACACTGACATTAAAACGTCAGTACAAATGATGGCTAATTTCAAAGAAAAATCCATCAATGAGATTAAACAGTGTGCTGTGAATGTGTTTGAGGCCTGTTCTCATGTTAAGACGCCCATAGAGGTGTTTCCTGGTGTAAAGGTTAAACCCCATTCGCTAGAACTGGAAGGACGGCGTGTATCGCCTCCTCCTCCTAAGAAAGGCGAGAAAAAGCAGTCTTTTCAAACTAACAAACCGCGTCATGAAGGTGCACGCTGGGACAAAAAAGCTCCTCTTTCAGAGGATGAACGTGATTATCGTAAATGGGGTGTGCGTAGGACGCAAAGATATGGGAACCAAGGTGACACATATTATCAGGGTAAGTACGAAAAGGAACCCCCAAATGACGTACCTATCCCTCCTCCACCTCGGACAAAACGACCCGAGGCGAAAAAATCACAAAGGTTCCAGAAACAAGGCCCTACACCTCTGAGCTCGGAAGAGACAGAGAAACTACGCAGGTTGTTAGAAACTTTGAAACATACTGACACGGGAAACCAACCTGGAACACTATGTAGTGATGTGATCACTATTAAATCTGAGGGCGCGAATGAAAACGTCACAGATGTCGGTGGAACACACCAAGACATTGTTGATGTGGCCTCCAACAACCCCTCATCGGAAGAAGGGGGGGTGAACTCACACACAAACGATGACGAGTCATCGCAAACTGAACACTCAGAAACGGCTACTGCTGTGCTGACGGTTCAGACAAACCAAGATTACACAGACAAGGCTGAGCGTGTGAAGAAACGTCAGAAAAAACCTAAGATGTTTCTGTGTAACTTTATCAGAAGGGGGGTCGCCAAGAAGGCATACCTGTCAGTAACGCTCGAAGGTGTCCTCACACATGAAGCACTACTCGACGGTGGGGCAGACATAACAATTATGTCAGCTAAACTGTTCGAGGAGCTGAGGACAGCCGCTAGCAGTGTTAACAGGGTAATACCTCTCACAGAATGTGCTATAGAAATGCAGGGTCTCTCAGAGAGGAGGACAACCCTGACAGCTATAGCAATGGTTCACATGCAGATTGGCAGAATGACACTATACCACCCGGTACACGTGTCTAGTGTTGACTCATTCCCATTTTTGGTTGGCCAGGATTTTATAAATCGCTTCGACGCGATTATAGATTATGGTGATCAGATGATGTGGGCCAAAGTGAGCAAACCACTGCCAATAGAAATGCCTCCGGAGTGTAACACAGACTGCCTAACAGCAGGTACCGCGGAGGGCGCAAAGGACTCCTCAGCCGAGGACACGAGCCCGGTGAGTATTCCTCTGAAATCATGTGAAACCAAAGAGACCCACCCGGTGGTCCAAACTCTGACCCAACAAGACAGCCTCCTCTGTGAGCTGGAGCAGTCAGAGTCCACCAAACACTACCTACCACTGGTAGTTAAAGGTGTAGAGATCCAAGGATCCCACACCAACGATGCTGTTCTGTCTCTGTGGACAGATAAATCAGCAATTAACCGAGCTTTCTATGAAACCTTGGTTCACAAACACGTGGGTCTAGAACTAATTAAAAAAGCTTTCCGCTTTCCATTAGTTCCCAATAGTTCACAGGTAATGACCGCTGAAGGAGTCATTAACCTAAAACTGAACTGGAACCAACGAGAACTGGTTCACCCGTTTCTCGTGATCCAAAACTTACCACATGCAACCTACATAGGCTCTGACATTTTGGTAAGGTTGGGTGTCCACGTGGACACCATCAACAAGATGCTGTGGTCCCTAAAACGAGCCACAAAGGATCCTCCTGTGCTAGACACAGCAAACCTTAAGGCTGGGCAGACCATTCCAGAGGCCTGCCAGGTTGCTAGCAACCAAACCACCACAGTACCACCTCAGGTGATTAACCTAATGGTGCGAATCCACATCGTAGCTGGACAAGCTATTCGCCATAAACAGGCATATTTTCAACCTTCTCCTGCGTTTTTCAACTTGGGACTGTCCGTGGAAGCCACAAACCAAGTGAGCCTTGACTCCAGGACCACATCTGTTGCTGTGTGTAACACAGGCACGGATGAGGTGATGATCCCAAAAAACACTATGCTAGGATGGTTGATTTCCACTGATTTTCAGGATTTTGAACTAGGCATTCCATTTCTGGGAGGACTCCCAGATAACCTGGTACCGAGTCAAGAAACTGGGCCAGTATGGTTCACAAAACCAACACAGGCCATAGCTCTTTTCTCAACCGATGACGTCGACCAAGGACCTCAAACCTATGGTGTCTTACCCATAGACAGGTCCGACGACTCAGAAAGGGATTCGTTGGAGCTCCCCAAAGAGCAAGAACCCTTATCGGTCTCATCACAGATTGAACAGGTGGTCGTCCAAGCCGACACTCTGACATCTGATGAAGAAAGGGACAAACTTCGCCAAGTTCTTTTAAAATATGAAAAGTCATTTTCACCTTACCCAGACATCATCCAACTTCAGAAGTTGGATCCTGCAATTAACTCGATGATACTGTATCCGACTGACCCAGACAAATACACTCCATCGAAAGGCGAACGGGATTCCAATCCAGACCTTAAAGTCCTCTTTCAGCTGCGCAAACAGTTAAAACTACTCAAGGACAACCTAACTTTAGCTCATGGAGCGACGTCCTCGCCCGTGTTCGCGGTCTCCCATGACCGAAGGGGGGTGACGTCAGTTAGGGTAATGTTACCAGATGCGATAACGTGATCAAATCTGACATTCAGAGTGAGTGACGCACCGAAACGTCCTTTTCTAGTTGCTTAATCACTACTTTTGTCAATGTTGAAACGTTGTTTTACTGGTTGCTTAGTCACTGTTTTTGTCGATGTTGAGACATCGTTTAATTGGTTCTTGGTATTGTTTCTGAACACCCCAAGCAAGAATGAGTTTTGTATGTATTTTAGTTGGAGACTGTAAAGGACTTTAACTATGCCAACATGCAGTTCACTCGTTAAAACCTAATCTTTGCGGAGTCAATGTAGATTAATGCTACCTTAAGTACCATAATCTACATTGGTCTCACAACGCTTAAGCCGAACCTACTCGAACAATTCTATTCGGGGGGATAGCTAATTCTTTTGATGAGTCTCGCCATAGACTCCAAAAACATTTATGGGGAAACCAAACACCCAATCTCAAGTCGTTCGTCTAAAAGGCAACAGACATGTAAACCAACTATAGTGGCCATGTAAGTCTAACATAGACAAAGTTAGCGATGGTGGTACAGTTGGAACAACCTTCTATAGGTATAAATCCCTATAACTCCCATTTTCAACATGTTCCACCCCTTAACTGGTAGCTGTAGCTGTTCCCAATCATAATAGCTTACACACCAGGTGCATATAGGTTAAGGCCTTATGTAAAATCCCCTTCATAAGCCCACCTTAAACCACATAATTGCATGACACATAGAACCAGAACGGCACCGACTGGACGTCATCCAGCGACGACCTTCGCTGGAGGGGACTTGCAATCCTGACGTTGGTCTCCAATCTGCATCCAGTGGCCGCATCTTCAGCTCAATCAAGGGAACCTCTCTGTATGCTGATCAATCAACACCTCCATTCGTTGTGGAATTATCGTTGTGGATTATATGACTTTTTCCAATGGATTACAGACTTTGTTTCCAAGGGGTTAAAGCATTGCTACAATGGAATTACCAACAACATTATGGAATTACCAACAACATTATGGAATTATCAATCAATCAATCAACCTTTATTTATACAGGTAAATCCCATTGAGCCTCGAGGACTCATTTACAAGAGAGATCTGATTTCAACAAAGAAAGATGACAACAATGGACAACAGCAACAACAATAAGCAGTTATAAAAACTTATACTACAGTTTTTTTTTTTTTTTTAACAAATAGGATGGCTAAAAGGAAAAAGGTAACAAAACAAAAAACAGCTAGATTCCAAGACAAATGTAGAAAACTAAAAACAGGAACATGTCTGCATTGGACCTTGCCAGGAGTCCAACAGATTCTTAAAGACACTTAGAGAGGTCATGGTCGAGAGCTTCAAATCTTTTTGTAAGATATTCCAGGAAACAGGAGCGGAGTAGGAGAAGGCCCTTTTGCCTAGTTCAGTCCTCACTGAGGGAACACTGCAGGTAATAATGTCCTGAGAGCGCACTCCGTAGCTGCACTCACGCAGAGACATGTAGGAGGAGATGTATGAAGGCAACAGACCAAGAAGTGATTTAAAGATGAAAATATACCAGTGAGAGAGTCTGCGTGAAGTTAATGATGTCCAGTTAACCAGTGAATACAGGGTGCAATGGTGGGTACGATAATCACAGCCAGTTATGAATCTTAGTGCACCATGATAGACAGCATCCAACATCTGCAGGGTTCTTGTAGGAGCGTTCATGTAAATAATATCACCAAAATCAATTGAGGGAAGGAAAGTCACAGATACAAGGCGTTTTCTAGCATTCAGGGTTAGACAGGAT